>NC_041405.2:141782716-142478966 GCF_900747795.2 Erpetoichthys calabaricus
TTGTTGTTTTATTGAAGCAGTCAAGGTTCACACGCCAAGATCTTACATTAAAATCAGTTGTAACTTTCTTATTTCTCTTTGTAGTTTTGTTATAATTGTTAGACATGTCAGAATATGTATAGCTAAGTTTCCAATTCAAGTGATGTATTATTTGTAAGCCATTTGTTATTAACAGCTGTAGGAAGCAGTAGCTGTAGGAGCCATAATAAATACAAAATAAATAATATGTTCAGCTTTCTCCAAAGAAACCTACAGATAAATAATATGATACCTCCTCAGCATAGAGAACAAGGGGATCTAAAACTTAGTATATATATGATAATAATAATAATTAGTAATATATAGTAACTCCTAATAACTGGAGCTATCAGGAGTAATAATAATAATAATTTGCTTCCCCCGCCAACCCCCGATTATATTTAAAAAGATGGTATATGGAAAAGTATGCAGGGTGCAGGAGGAAGACGGTTTGGTCCTTAGTTATTACTGACAGAAAATCAGTTACTTGAGTATTTCACTACAACCGTCTATTTTAAATAACATTGAATAACAAAAAATAGTAAATAATGTAAAAGAGTAAAATGTAATAAAAAGTAAATAAAAAATTTAATTACATTAACACCTTGTCAAAAAAAACAATATTATGAATTACTTTATGCTCTAACTTACATTCTGTAAATGCTGCTTATTTGCATTTCTGTTTGCATACTTTTCGGGATATTTTTCTCTTTCTCGTTAATTGGACAATTCTCCTGTTCTTGATTTTTGTTATATGCAGCTCTTTTTTGTTTATTTTCTTTCTTTTTATTTTTTGACGTTCACTGATTTTATCAGCTCTTGCCACTCTTTTTCTATCACAATCTAAAATTCGACATTCTTGAATAGATGATTTGCTTTTCTGCCTTGCCATTATAACTGACTGAGAGTGTCACCGGTCACAGGTCCAGCTGGTATTGGTATTACACACATGTGACACAAGTAATGTGAGATTTTTTTCATAGACATCTTTATATTGCTTGCTGTTGTCCAGTGTTGGTGACCATAGAATTATATATGATATATTATCGAAACCTTTTTTTTTAATCTCCTCTCTGCCTGAAAATATGGCATTCAATTTTTTCTTCAGTCATCACTACAAACTAAATACAGTAAGGAATAGAGAAAAAAACATTTTTGGGTGGAGTACTCCTTTAAAATGAGAAACTGAGCACTCCAAGACGGAGGCCTGCTGACATGCCTGGATGAAGTGAATACAGCATCTATGTGTGTAAATCTATGGACACTGCAGGAGAGAGGGGTGGGTTTTTCTCCAACAATTACAGAAAATTAGTGAGCAAGCTGCACACGTTACAGTAAACTGTGAGACTGGACACCACAACAGTTGGCCGTTGAAAAACTGCTGCAGATTCTTCTTTTGTGTGGAGCAGTATTATTGGTATTTTAACATAGCCGTCCTATATGGTCTTTTGACGGCTACTTCTACCCAGGACTTTGTGTAAAATAGCTTGGTGAGAACTTACTTAAATTGAGACCATTTTTGATTTTAATTTTTTTTTTTTTTTTTTTTTTTGTGTGGAATGTAACACTGGTGTTTACTTTTTGACTTATTTGTGTTTCACATTAAATTTAAAAATCCCTAGAAATGTGTGTTCTTTTAAGAAATTCTATAATAAAAGCTACTTTTTTTCCCCCAATCTGCCAACTTTTTATTGCCTCTGTCTGCTATCTTTGGTTCCAGTCAGTCCCATATTTCTAGCACGGTATCTGCATCTGATTGGTCTTCTACAGGAGGATACCCAAGATAAATTTTTTTTATAATTTTCAGCAGTGGTGGCAAGACATCATTATATTATTCACACTAGGTCTCCCCATAAGTTTTCATCAGGATTCAGATGGCTCACTACTCTTGGCTGTCAACACCAGTGCTGTTGCTTCCTCTAATGTACTTTGGAATTCTGAATTAATATTTAGGATCATTTAAAAACAGGACCCCGTTTTAAAGCACTAGATTGGATGCTATTCTCAAAAATGCTGTTGGACATCATGATAATGTACAAGAGCTCAAAGCAATCCCACAGAATTATGGAACTTCGACTGTGTTTGACTGTAATGGAAAACGGTTCTTTTCTTTAAAAGCCTCATCTCACTGTCTGCAAAAAAGCTATTTTGCATTGTCGAACATCTCTATTATTCATTTCTCCTAAACACTGAGGCTTGATCAAGCATGATTTTGCATATTTCCGTTTTGGTTCTTTGGTGTCCCTCTTTTAGCAGTAGAATTTTCTTGAGCTTCTGTTCATATAAACCAATTAGGTTTGGAGTCCTGCAGACAGTGTGGACTGCAACCAGAATTTCACATTTCTTCAGGTCCTCCTTTATACCACTAACAGCTGTGCGCGTGGTTTTAACAACAATTTTCAGGAATTGCAGGTCAATTTTTATTTCTTACACCCACACACTATGGGGGTTAGCTGCAGTTCCATGAAGTACACATATTTTAATAATTAGACTACAAATGGATGGATGGACTACAAAAGGAGAAATGCCAGGGCATTACACATGGATGTTTAACCCTGCAGTTTTTTTTTTTTATGAGTACTGATAATTTATTTCTAACATCCAGAAATGCTGTAGTTCTTTCCCCTTAGCCATTTTCAAAGAGAAAAATTGAAAGAAAGCATAGCTATGATGTCACATTAAAAAGTCAAGACAATAAATGGGTTACTTTAAAGTTACTTACAGCTTAATAAAGAGGAGAATCAGTTGCTTCTGATCAAAAGCACTTGGATTCTTGTGAAAGGTGGCAATGATTTACGTCAAGCCATTTGTTCATTTTCTAAGCAAAAATGCTAAACTTTATAATTGCTAATATGTGTCTGAGAGGGTTATATTCAGATGGCACTCTGCCCAGGGCTGGGTCCTGTCTTGTGTGTAATGATGCCTGGATAGACATCAGCTCTGTGAGACCTGAAACTGAATAAGCCAGATGGGAAAAGGATAGAAGGATGGTTATAGCTGTTAATAAATTTGATAACATCCATTGTGCTGCATCAGAGGACACCCCCCTAAGGACATCAACATGGAGGAGAGAGAAACAAAGAACATTTAGACCAGTGTGCCGAGAGATCACAGTAAGCAGGTATCTTTTTGTTAAGTTATCAAAATCAAAAAGCACAACTGAAACATTCCCTAGTAACCAATTGTGAAAGATTAGAGGAACAAGTGAAACAAAGTAAGCACTTTATGACAAATCAGAAACAATAAGCTACCAGTCTTTTCCCTTTGTTTTCTCATATACAGGCAGTCCACGGGTTACGTACAAGATAGAATTGACTTTAAAATACTGATTATGGTTTACACAGCCTTAAATAATCTCACTCCATTTTATATTTCGGAATGTCTTACACCTTACACTCCAAATCGTAGCCTTAGATCTTCAAATGAGTGTCTGCTTAGAATTCCAAGAGCTAAACTTAAAAGAAGTGGTGAGGCGCCCTTCTGCTGTTATGCACCTAAAATCTGGAATAGCCTGCCAGTAGGAATTCGCCAGGCTGATACAGTGGCACACTTTAAAAACTGCTAAAAACACATCACTTTAACATGGCTTTCTCATAGCTTCATTTTAGTTTAATCCTGATGCTCTGTATATTCAATTAATTATCATTATTTTTCATGGTGGCTCCAAAATATGTACTAACTCCTACTTTCTCTTCTGTTCTTTTTCCGGTTTTCTGTCGCCACCACCACCTAATCAAAGCACCGTGATGTCCCTACATTGATGGATTAAAGGCCAGAAGTCCACATGACCGTCATCATCAAATTCTTCCATGAGAACCCTGAATACCATGAGGACTGATCGAGGTCATTTATGTTAGGTAGAATGCCTAGAGGAGACTGGGTGGTCTCGTGGCCTCGAAACCCCTTGCAGATTTTTTTTTTTTTTCTCCAGCTGTCCCGAGTTTTTTTTTTTTTTTTTGTTTTTTCGGTCCTCCCCAGCCATCGGACCTTACTTTTACTCTATGTTAATTAGTGTTCCCTAATTTTAATTCTTATTTATTTTGTCTTTTGTCTCTTTCTTCATCATGTAAAGCACATTGAGCTACATTGTTTGTATGAAAATGTGCTATATAAATAAATGTTTTTGTTGTTGTATGCTATGGCCTGATGTGTGTTCAGGGGTTCTTGTCTTTTGTTTAAATTGGCCAATACAGTAGAGAAACAGCTTCCTAGCCAGTAGTTCGGTGGTTAAATGACGTGTATGTTGCCTTCCTTCAATCAACATGGAAAACACATTAGCATATTAAACACAGAGGAGTCGGGGTCAGAAGTGCAGGAAACTAAGGAGTCGGAGTCGAAGGATTTATCTACCGACTCCACAGCTAACCTGCTTCTTGGGTAGGCCTCTATTAGCTTTGCACACCTGGATTTGGACAGTTTATCACATTAATCTAGGCAGATCTTGTTACGCTCCTTTAGATTGGATGGGAAGCATCTGTAAACTGTCATCCTTAGGTCTCTCCACATATTCTACGGCTTTAGGTCTAAGCCACTCAAAAACAGTCGGACACTTGTCATGAAGCCACTCCAGCATTGTATTGGCTGTATACTTCAGGTTATTGTTGGGCCAAAAGGTGCACCGTCACCCCAGTGTGAGGTGGCATGCACTCGGGAGCAGGTCATCTTCAAAGACCTCTCTATATTTGGTTGCATTCATCCTTCCTTCAGTTCTAACCAGTCTCCCTGTCCCTGAGAAGCGCTCCCATATCATTCTGCTGCTACCCCCATGCTTCACCATAGGTGAGGTATCAGGCAGGTGATCAGCAGTGCCCGGTCTTTGCTGGACACAGTGCTTGGAGTTCTACCCACAGAGTTCAATTTGAGGCTTCTCTGACCAGAGATTTTTTTTCTTTGCTTTCAGAATCCTTTAAACTGTCATATGACTTTTACTCAAGAGTAAATACTTTTAGAAATTAAATATTTTAGTTTTTAATTTTTAATAAATTTACAAACCTTTCTGAAAAAATATTTTCACTTTGCCATTATGGACTACTGAGTATAGGTTGGTGGGTAAAAAATGGCACATGTACCAATTTAAAATTAAATCTAAAATACAATAAAGGGTGCAGAAAGTGAAGAAGCTTGAATACTTTCTGAATCCACTATACATTGTATTATATGGTAGATTACTTGTGCCAAAGTTAAATGTAATCCAACATGATGATACATTGAAGTGCAAATACATACAGTATGCAAGTGCACTACTAAATTTTGGTCCACTTTTATCTTGTCATAATTAAAATCATTGCTTTTCACTATAGCACACAATTTTTGTATCAGTTTAAAAGGCATTGCATTGTAATTCATGTTCATAGACAGCATGTCACAGCTAATAGCAAAGCAGCGGTATTGCATGTCACATAAAGGGAGCGCCACATGTATTGCATTTTGATTCAAAACCACACTTTAAACAAGCCAAAACTAAAAGTAATCAAATGACCAAGCAGCATCAAAAGATGGAACTCAATAAGATAACTTGAGGTAATGAAGCTGTCCAATGATGGTCCTAATCACTTTAAGCTACACCATCCTTCATTAAATAATTACATATCACCTATAAATGAGTACATCCAATATGCATTCAGGTGTACTGTATATGGTTTAGAGTTGGAAAATGTACATAGAAATAGTAAGTTCAAAACTCTGACTTATCTAATATATAATTTGTGCACACAATGTCTATACACGGGCGGCATGGTGGTGCAGTGTGTAGTGCTCCTGCCTCGCAGTAAGGAGACCCGGGTTCGCTTCCTGGGTCCTCCCTGCATGGAGTTTGCATGTTCTCCCCGTGTCTGCGTGGGTTTCCTCCCACAGTCCAAAGACATGCAGGTTAGGTGGATTGGTGATTCTAAATTAGCCCTAGTGTGTGTGTGTGTGTCCTGCGGTGGGTTGGCGTCCTGCCCGGGATTGGTTCCTACCTTGCGCCCTGTGTTGGCTGGGACTGGCACCAGCAGACCCCCGTGACCCTGTAGTTAGGATATAGCGGGTTGGTTAATGGATGTCTATACACACATAAGCTCATAAGCAGATATCATACAGATGTTGCATGCGAAGCATACCTTTTTGTTACCCTCAGAAGAGATATTCAATTAAGCATTCCATTGTGCTATGTACAGTATGTAGTATGTGTACATGACAAACCTGAGCTTGTTCCAAATCAGCAGTGCCAACCACTATGCCACCATGCTACCCGATTGTTATCGGTAATTGTTTCTATACATTCTCGAGCTACATACTCCGTTAACATTTGATTCTGGATGTTTTATCTCCGTTTAAGTACTCTACATTTTACGTTAGTATAATATTCATATGTAAAGGAGCAGCATTTTAGTCTATGAGACCCCACGTCTTTTTTGTGAGGTATAAAACTGTGCTTGAACCGTTGTATCTGGTGCTTACAGCTCTGGAATTAAACGGTGCATTATAAATTTGCAAGTTACTGGTGACTACTTCACCTGAAGACATCATGAAGAGTCTCACTCATCAATTTTACCTTAACCGTTCCTCAGACAAAGAACTGCTTCTTCTTTCTTCGTTTCTTTTTCCGGCGCCTCGTCCCCGTGGAGAACTGGATCTGGACAAACGTCGCGGAGACCTCGAGTCACTCCGCGACACACTCCTTGAAATGGACCGTGAGTGGGACCGCTTTACCGGGCTGCAATGTGAAGGAGATCCATTCGTCGAATCCGACCCAGAGTGGGGCCTGATTTTCCAGCCTCCCCTCTTATCTCTGGACTGAGATTCTCGTTGTTTCCAATGCCCCTGTTTCTTTTCGTCTGCAGAACGAGACATTTTCTTCTCCGGTAGATCTCTTGATCGAGACCTGCGTCCTTGTCGTCTCTTGTGACCATCATCATTATCGCAAGGTCGAGTTTTGGTCCGTCTTCCTGCACTCTCATGGGATCGAGATCTTCTGTCCGTTTCTCTAGACTTGGATCTCCTAATCTTACACTCCCTGGATCTGGAATCACGCCTCTTGCGCCTGTCTTCCCCGGATCTCGATCTCGACCTGGACCGAGCCTTAGACCAGTCTTCACGACGCCTCTGCAGTCTTTCCTGAGATCGCGAACAAGTCTTTCCCTTTTTTGAGTCTCTAGTCCGATCTCTGTGTTTTCTGTCTTCTTTGAAACTGGAACTAGACCTAGGAGATTTGTTCCTACGCCATCGCCTGGTAGCTTCTCTAGAACGGGACCGAGAACGGGAACTGGAGGAGGAACCATAACTCTTATCAACAAGCTCTTTGGACCTCATTTTTCCGGAACAATTTTTTTTTTTAATTTTCGTCCACTTCGAGCTGGACAACCACTTCCACCCCGAGTGACGAACGCCTAGCGAACCCGTGGTCTTTTCACACTTCACGTCGCTAAGTAGCTGTCTCATATACTGCCGGTAAAAAAAAAAAAAAAACAAATCCTAGACCATTTTTAGAAAATACTGTGTTCTCTCCGGTGTTTGGTTTTATTGGTAGCTTTGTTGGTTGTTCAATTTTAAATACAACAAATAAAAAGAAAACAATCGCATTATCGAGAGATTTTATATACTGTATTATATGACAGTGGGTTTCACTTGGGTCCTTTCTAGCCGTCGACGAAAATGCGCGTATAGCTGATCGGCGCAACGTTCCAAGCTGATTGGTCAAAAGTTGCGCTTTTGCGCGTAAAACCACTGTCATCCTGCCCCAATGGAAGTAGCGGCATTGCATTTATCCAGTACGTTAAAATAAAAAACCGCGGGTGCCTCGGACTTGCTTTCTTGTAAAATGCGTTTTCAGCCAGACGTGATTTTCTACTTAAGAATAAATATACTTGATACGCTACACTTGTATGTGCCATTTACTGAAAAATAAATGACATCAGTGGTCAGTCATATAGACTGGTAAGTAATGTTATTGTAAATTGTGGTTTGCGATTGTTAAGTGTGTTTAATGGGAAAACCGACACTCACGATCAGATATTATAAATGCCAGCTCTCGGATATCCATATCAGCTCATGTCCACGGAAGAGAAATTACGCTTATTGTATCTACATTAAGTAATTGGGTGTTGTACCATGTTAGCCATTACGGATGTACTGTAGTGACAAGAAAAATGACACCTTTTATTGGCTAACTAAAAAGATTACAATATGCAAGCTTTCGAGGCAACTCAGGCCCCTTCTTCTGGCAAGATGTAAACATTACATCTGATTACATCTTGCCCGATGAAAGAGTCTCAGTTGCCTCGAAAGCTTGTATATTGTAAATCTTTCTAGTAGCCAATAAAAAGTGTCATTTTGCTTTACATTTCTCCTAATTGTACTCCTATTTTAATTAAGCAAAAAGTTATTTCCCAGTTTCTATGTTTTGCATCAGTTCAGAAATTACAAACTGATTATGCTATATTTTTTCTTAAAGCAGGAATTTATATGTGTTTGATTGGTAAGTATTTATTCTTTTTACTTTTTTTAAATTTGTTTAATGTTCTGGTAACTTAATAAGCACAGAAGTGGGTAACTGCTCCTGTCAGAGTCATTTGTGCTGGTGTCTGCTCTGCTGCTCATAATTAATTGTCTACATTTAGATACAAATAAGAAATCAAACTCCACAGAGAAACTGAATAAAAAGAAATAACAAAACAAAGTTAGCATTTAAATATACAGAAAAATTACAAACGTGTCTTAAATGCAAAACAATAGGAAAAAGGTCAGTTACTTACAGTGCATCCGGAAAGTATTCACAGCGCATCACTTTTTCCACATTTTCTTATGTTACAGCCTTATTCCAAAATGGATTAAATTCATTTTTTTCCTCAGAATTCTACACACAACACCCCATAATGACAACGTGAAAAAAGTTTACTTGAGGTTTTTGCAAATTTATTAAAAATAAAAAAATTGAGAAAGCACATGTACATAAGTATTCACAGCCTTTGCCATGAAGCTCGAAATTGAGCTCAGGTCCATCCTGTTTCCCCTGATCATCCTTGAGATGTTTCTGCAGCTTAATTGGAGTCCACCTGTGGTAAATTCAGTTGACTGGACATGATTTGGAAAGGCACACACCTGTCTATATAAGGTCCCACAGTTGACAGTTCATGTCAGAGCACAAACCAAGCATGAAGTCAAAGGAATTGTCTTGAGGCACATATCTGGGGAAGGTTACAGAAAAAGTTCTGCTGCTTTGAAGGTCCCAATGAGCACAGTGGCCTCCATCTTCCGTAAGTGGAAGAAGTTCGAAACCACCAGGACTCTTCCTAGAGCTGGCTGGCCATCTAAACTGAGCGATCAGGGGAGAAGGGCCTTAGTCAGGGAGGTAACCAAGAACAACAACAACAACATTTATTTATATAGTACATTTTCATACAAAAAGTAGCTCAAAGTGCTTTACATAATGAAGAGAAGAAAAATAAAAGACAAAATAAGAAATTAAAATAAGACAACATTAGTTAACATAGAAAGGAGTAAGGTCCGATGGCCAGGGTGGACAGAAAAAACAAAAAAAAAACTCCAGAAGGCTGGAGAAAAAAATAAAATCTGTAGGGGTTCCAGGCCACGAGACCGCCCAGTCCCCTCTGGGCATTCTACCTAACATAAATGAAATAGTCCTCTTTGTAGTTTGGGTTTTTCACGGAGTCACTTGATGCTGATGGTCATACAGACTTCTGACTTTTAATCCATCCATCATTGTTGGGACATCAAGGTGCTTTGGGTAGATGGTGGTGGCGCACGCCACCACCAACAGGACACCGGAAAAGGAAACAGAAGAGAGAGTAGGGGTTAGTACAGTTTTTGAATGAATAGTTATTATAATGAATTGGATATACAGAGTATCAGGATTAAATTACAGTGAAGTTATGAGAAGGCCATGTTAAAGTAATGTGTTTTCAGTAGTTTTTTAAAGTGCTCCACTGTATTAGCCTGGCGAATTTCTACTGTGCAGGCTATTCCAGATTTTAGGTGCATAACAGCAGAAGGCCGCCTCACCACTTCTTTTAAGTTTTGCTCTTGGAATTCTAAGGAGACACTCAGTTGAGGATCTGAGGTTACGATTTGGAATATAAGGTGTCAGACATTCCGATATATAAGCCGGGGCGAGATTATTTAAAGCTTTATAAACCATAAGCAGAATTTTAAAGTCAATTCTGAATGACACAGGTAACCAGTGTAGTGACATCAAAACTGGAGAAATGTGTTCGGATTTTCTTTTCCTGGTAAGGATTCTAGCAGCTGCATTCTGCACTAGTTGCAAACGATTGATGTCTTTTTTGGGTAGTCCTGAGAGGAGTGCGTTACAGTAATCTAGCCGACTGAAAACAAACGCATGAACTAATTTCTCTGCATCTTTCGATGATATAAGAGGTCTAACTTTTGCTATGTTTCTTAGGTGAAAAAATGCTGTCCTAGTGATCTGATTAATATGCGATTTAAAATTCAGATTACAATCAACGGTTACCCCTAAGATTTTTACCTCCGATTTGACTTTTAATCCTAATGCATCCAGTTTATTTCTAATAGCCTCATTGTATCCATTATTGCCAATCACTAAGATTTCGGTTTTTTCTTTATTTAATTTGAGAAAGTTACTATTCATCCATTCTGAGATACAAGTTAGACATTGTGTTAGCGAATCAAGAGATTTAGGGTCATCAAGTGCTATTGATACATACAGCTGTGTGTCATCAGCATAGCTGTGGTAGCTCACGTTGTGCCCTGAGATAATCTGACCTAATGGAAGCATGTAGATTGAGAAGAGCAGTGGACCCAGGATAGAGCCTTGTGGAACACCATATAGAATATCATGTGTCTTTGAGTTATAATTACCACAACTAACAAAGAATTTTCTCCCTGCCAGGTAGGATTCAAACCAATTTAAGACACTGCCATAGAGGCCCACCCATTGACTAAGGCGATTCTTAAGAATATTAAGATCAATGGTGTCAAATGCGGCACTCAGATCTAAGAGGATGAGAACAGATAAATGGCCTCTGTCTGCATTTACCCGCAAGTCATTTACTACTTTAACGAGTGCAGTTTCTGTGCTGTGATTTGTTCTAAAACCTGACTGAAATTTATCAAGAATAGCATGTTTATTGAGGTGCTCATTTAACTGCATAATGACTGCCTTCTCTAGAATTTTACTTAAGAAAGGCAGGTTAGAGATGGGTCTATAATTTTCAAGAGCAGAGGGGTCGAGATTATTTTTCTTAAGTAGGGGTTTAACTACCGCAGTCTTAAGACAGTCTGGGAAGACCCCTGTATCTAATTACGAATTTACTATGTCAAGAACATTATCAATAAGCACGCCCGATACTTCTTTGGAAAAATTTGTTGGTATTGGGTCAAGGGCACAGGTGGAGGGTTTCATTTGAGAAATTATTTTATGTAAATCAGGTAAATCTATCCTAGTGAAAGACTTTAATTTGTTTATTATGGGGTACTGGGGTTTAGGAGGATCCTTAGTGTTGGGGAGATATACTATGTTATTTCTAATATCATTAATTTTTTGATTGAAAAATACAGCGATAGCCTCACAGGTTTTACTGGAAGTACTTAGGAGGCATTCTTTTGAGTTACCTGGGTTTAACAGATGATCAATTGTCGAAAATAAGACTCTGGGATTACTAGCATTGTTATTTATAATCTTAGAGAAATAGCAGCGCCTCTCAAGACGGACTGTGTTATTGTATTCTGTTATTTTAACTTTTAATATTTCATAGTCAATAGTTAGTTTAGTTTTCCTCCATTTACGCTCAGCTCTACGGCATGTTCTCTTTAAATCAGACACTCTTTGGGTCTTCCATGGTATAACAATGCTAGAAGATTTTTTAACTGTCTTTTCAGGTGCAACTAAGTCAACAGCAGCCCTCACTTTAGTATTAAATCTTTCCACCTTACTATTTACATTCTCCTCGCTATTATAGTTGGCACTATAAACGGACTGATTGGTTAGAACCCGATGGTCACTCTGTCAGAGATCCAGAGGTCCTCTGTGGAAAGAGGAGAACCTTCCAGAAGGATAACCATCTCTGCAGCAATCCACCAATCAGGCCTGTATGGTAGAGTGGCCAGATGGAAGCCACTCCTTAGTAAAAGGCACATGGCAGCCCACCTGGAGTTTGCCAAAAGGCACCTGAAGGACTCTCAGACCATGAGAAAGAAAATTCTCTGGTCTGATGAGACAAAGATTGAACTCTTTGGTCTGAATGCCAGGCGTCACGTTTGGAGGAAACCTGGCACCATCCCTGCAGTGAAGCATGGTGGTGGCAGCATCATGCTGTGGGGATGTTTTTCAGTGGCAGGGACTGGGAGACTAGTCAGGATAAAGGGAAAGATGACTGCAGCAATGTACAGAGACATCCTGGATGAAAACCTGCTCCAGAGTGCTCTTGACCTCAGACTGGGGCGACGGTTCATCTTTCAGCAGGACAACGACCCTAAGGACACAGCCAAGATATCAAAGGAGTGGCTTCAGGACAACTCTGTGAATGTCCTTGAGTGGCCCAGCCAGAGCCCAGACTTGAATCCGATTGAACATCTCTGGAGAGATCTTAAAATGGCTGTGCACCGACGCTTCCCATCCAACCTGATGGAGCTTGAGAGGTGCTGCAAAGAGGAATGGGCGAAACTGGCCAAGGATAGGTGTGCCAATCCTGTGGCATCATATTCAAAAAGACTTGAGGCTGTAATTGCTGCCAAAGGTTCATCGACAAAGTATTGAGCAAAGGCTGTGAATACTTATGTACATGTGATTTCTCAGTTTTTTTATTTTTAATAAATTTGCAAAAACCTCAAGTAAACTTAGTTCACATTGTCATTATGGGGTGTTGTGTGTAGAATTCTGAGGAAAAAAATGAATTTAATCCATTTTGGAATAAGGCTGTGACATAACAAAATGTGGAAAAAGTGATGCGCTGTGAATACTTTCTGGATGCACTGTAAACAATCACATTAATTAAAGGTTGAGAAACTAGTTGAAACAAAAACCTACAGCCACAGAGGGCCCCCAGAACCTGAGAACCACTGGTCTGTAGAATAAAAACCAGTCAAACTGCATATGATTGGCCAAACATATTGGGTGCAGACATTGGTCCATTTTGTTGTACACAACTACACTGCCAATCTCTCTTCTGTATAACATGAGGCACCGTGAGTCTGTGTGGTTCATCAGTGAAACCATTAACGTATTAAAGCACAATAATCCGTGACACATTCATCATTATTATTAAGTAGATGACCTTATCCAGAGCATCTTACAAAAATTATATAATTGTAAAGTTATGTTGTCACTTAAGCATTAGAGAAGTAAATGTTCATTACATTAGAATGGGAATAGGACTATACCTACATTTAGATTTGCAATGTTCATCTCCCTGTTAATTTGTTATGTGTTAGAACGTAGTGGTTATCAGTTTTAAGCACTCAAGATCTGGGAGGATATGTGAGAGGATGTAAGATTGTTGTAGTTTTGATTTGGCCTGACCAGTTGCTAGCAGCTACAGAGAATACAGCAGATTTTTGAAACAGAAATCTGTCTCCATCCAGTTCTTTATGTTCCCAAAAAGGATTCCATCCATCTTAGAAGAGAAACTCTGTTACATAATAATGAAACACATTTTGTAACTCTTTATTTCCCTGTTATTTACTTAAATCATCAGAAAACAAAATAACAAAGCAGAGCACAAGAAGCTTAGCACTTGTTAGTCCCAAAGCTTGATGAGAACAAGCAGGCTGACTGAAGATCAACTGGGCCTTAGAGGTGCAGGAAGACAATGGAGCCTGAAGAGTCCCAAGCTGCTTTGTCAAGAGGTGCTTTTTTGAGAAGTGTCACAATTGTCCAAGGGCTGCAGCATTCACATGGATTCTTGAATTCACTGTTCAAAAAAAACACAAAGCCGTTCGTGCTATTTGTGCTCTTTGTTTTCCCCCATCCTAACCACTTAGATAAGTGTAAATGTGACCTCTGCTAAAATGCAATTCTGCAAACAAAAATAAAATGGTTAAATAATTAAAGTCTTTAAAAGGGAGGTAGAATAGAGAAGCATGTGATTTTTTTACCCATTGACTGGATAAATACATGAAAATTTTATAGGTAGAGTTTGAGAAAATGTGTTCAACATGGTTGGTTTCTTTAACATCAGTTCCCTGACGTGAAGAACGTCCGACAGTTTAATAATTTACTCCAAAAACACCACATTGATGGTGTTCTTTCTAGTTCAACTCGTGCAGGAATGTTCATGTAACCATGGAGTTTTAAACCCACATTTGTGTATATTTTAAAAGATGCATATGTTCAATAAGGAGTATTAAATAACATCCTGAAAGCCCTGTAATCTACTTCAGGATTGCAGGGGGGTAAAGCCCATTGTAGCCAAGACAAGGCAGGAAGCAACCCCTGAGAAGACACCACTCCACTGTTGGTCCCCACTTACATTAAGACAATTCACAAGCACCATTTACCAAACACACACATACATCCAAAAGATGTGTGTAAGAGGAAAACATGCAAGGTTCACGCAAACGACAGGCAGGTACAGGATTTGAACCCAGAAAACAGCAGCACCCTAAAATAAAACATGCATACGATTTGGTCGTACTACATTGTTCCTGCCGATCATCTTGTGATGGTGTTCAGAACATAAAGACTAACTACAGTGTGTGTGTGTGTGTGTGTGTGTGTTTGAACACTTACAAACAAAAATGTTCACCCTGGATCAAGACTTGTATTAATAAACACTGAGCCTTTTTGATAATATTATTTACATATTTAATTTCAAATATTTTCCAGTTCACACTTAAAAAAGAAACCAAAAGAACAAGCTTTGAAATATTTATTGATTAGAGATCCAGTTAGTAAGGAAAATACAATAAGTGCCATCAGGAGGCACAGTATTAGGGGCTGGAAACCACTACCAATAAATAGGTGGAGATTGGATTAGAAGACAAGAATTGCAGCGCAAAACAAGTGCATGTCCCATGACTAAAGCAAGTGACAGGAACCCGTCTTGTTCTCTTATATTTTTTGCATGCATAAATACATTAAAAATGGTGGTCCCCTGACAAACCTAAATAGGCATGGAAAAACATGGAATGTGCAGTTTTCTTCATTTTGGTCACACACACACACATCAGTATTTTTTTTTTTTACTCAGTAGCTCTTTGAAGTCCTCTTTTGTGTTTCTGTAGTGCAGAAACCTGCTGCACCGCTACAGGTCAGTGAAGGAACAGGGCAGGCATAGGAGAGGAAAACAGATTAACTTAACTTCATGTCAGAAGGAGTCAAGGATCATGATGGAGGAATCAACGTCCTCAGCAAGTTTGAAAGAGACAGAGTGGAGTGTTAATAGTTGAGACCAAAAAGGAAATATAGAGAAACAAAAATGCAATTGTCTGTGGTTTATATTACTCATCAATGGTTTAACTTGAACTTGGGAGAAGAGGGCAAGAATGGAGTGCTGGGCATAGTCACTTTTTCAGATATATGTCATGTCAGTTTCCCCTAATGGCATTGGGGCAGCAGTAGCCCAGCCTTTCCTCCATTAAAACATTTAACGGAATGTATACAGGGAAGGGTAGTGAAAAAGTCACGATGTAATATGAATGATACGATAAAGATGCCTGAAAGTTAAAAGAGATTGTGCACGCATTGGCTCCATTGTAAACGAGCTTGAAACTGTTGCTTTTTTAAGTAAGGTGGAGGAATGCAAAATGAGTCTTTTACACTGACAACGCATGTGGAAGTTCAGAGCTAAGTCTGTCTCCACTTACCTGAAGACACGTGCCTGGTGTACGATACACTCATTTAAATACCCACTCACTTTTCTGCACGGATTTTTCTTTTGTTTCAAGCTGATTCATTACACAAAAAGAAAATCTAAATTCAGGAATGTGACCCAACTCCATCAAAGTGCAGGTAGGAGGAGTCTTGGCAGACATTACTGTAGTTCAGTTCCAATTATCACTGGGGTAGTTTGGCACACTGGGGTACTGCGGAAGTGTGTTTCCACTCCCAGAGACAGCCTGAAAGGCACCCCCTCTGACTTGTGCATTGTTCCAGGTCCCATTACTCCATTCCTCCTGGGCTTTCTGAAAGCTGCCTCCTCCACCTCGGTATAATCGATGTACCTGCAAGACACAGCAGCAGCAAATCAGACAAGTCCTTGACTCTTTAGAAATATTAATCTTCAAAGTCAATCTAACAAGGCAAGCAGAAATCCTGCTGGCTTGACCCCAATAAGTGTGATGAAGCAAACACAACAAGATGAGACAGTATCTCTAGAAAACATCTCCCACTCAGGTCTTGAAGACCACATATAAAAAGTGCACCTTTTCACTGGCTTGTGAGTTTTACACCCTGGAGTATGTCAGGCTGAATCTATCTGATCATTTTGTCCTGTCGTTTCACCTCCTAAAATGTGATATTATAAGATTCCATTGCTTTGGGGTCTTGACCTAATCAGATTCCACTATATGGGGTCTTGACCCATCTGAAACTGTTCACATTAGAACTTACTAAATGGTGAAATCTGACAGGATGCTTCTCCTAGTTCACGGCGTATTCTAGGGTTAGTCTGATCCTCTCAGATCCCTATAGCCTGCAGCATTAACACTCTGGAATCTAATCAGAATCCCTTTTATTTGGCAGTACTTAACATACTGGAATTAAACTTGGCAGCTGTGGAGCTGCTTAAAACATAACACAGTATCACAAAGAAATATCATAAATAATATAAGTCGATTAACATACATTTTAAACAGTTTCAGAATAGACCAATTATAAAGGCAATAAACTTACAATACTGATGTCCCCCCCCCCCCCCCCCCCCCCCCCCCCATTGGAGTCTAAATCTGTCCATTCAGTTTGTACTGTAAATTTACCTCAAGACGTCAAGCCAAATATTTTGCTGCCTTATCCCTTTTTTTTAATCTAGACGTGACAAATCTCCTGACCGATAATCTACTCTTAAGTCAACATTTGGAAAACTGTACTCACCAGCAGCCACTTCTTTTAGTTATGAAATAATGAAAGCCAGCCAATCTACACCTGCTCCATTTTACATGATTGTTACAACAACTGCCTCCATTGCAATGCAGGACGTCTGTGAGAAACCTTGTATTTATAATCTTATTATGTTATACTAAGCATATCAGTTCTCCCTATCTTTATATCTTTACATCAGGGAAAATAAACATTGAACGTGTCAACGTTTTTCTCAGTAAGTATGTTTCTAATGGGGCTATTGACATGAAATTTTCACTAGATGTTGGTAACGAACCAAGTAATCCACAGATACAAAGAAACCAAAACAAATACGTCCATAAATTAAGTTATGTGTAATGAAGTGGAATGACACAGGGAATAAGTATCAAACATGCTTACTGAAAGTTATTTAACTAGCCAACCTGCGGCGTAGCATACGCCGCATAATTATGTATTGATGGGTGAACACTTCGTGAAAGACATAGTTGTCCAAATGGGCTGGGTTTGAGGATACGACTGTAAGTGAATGCAAAGATGGAACTCTGGAGAGAGGGCAGGGAAGTGGGCCCGACAGGTTTTGAGTCCTAACCGTCCAATGACGGGTCGGCACAACCAGTAACGATCCTTCCGCAAGTTCACCTACGGAACCCGTGTTAGGACATTTACATCCTCTAGATAGGCAAGTTCGATCGTCTGACGCCCATTCTACCCCCGCCATTCTAGTCTGCCGATTTCTTAAGTCATCTCTTAGTCATCGTTCAGTATGCACTGCCTGTTCATGTGTCCGCCCCCAACTCCTCACCTGAATTGCTTTCGTCTGTGTACAGTCCACATGCACTTGTGAGTCACGTTGACTGTTCATTTTCCACACACCGCCTCAGTCATATGCACCTCTGAGCTACGTTCAGGCCGGGTGAGGTTTCTCATGTTGAGTCAAATTAAGCCACAGGCTCCACACCTGGTGGTGCCCTTTTGTCAATTCCTTTCAGTTTCAGCTTTGCAACCATACTCCCCCCGGGAACCCAAAGACTTTGGTTACCCGGTTGGCTGCCCGGTGGGTCATGGGAATAACGCTGCCGGATCGCCAGTCAGCATCGTGTATGGTTGGAACTGCGATGGTATGTGGTCTTCTTCGAACCTTCGACTTTCGTTCTTGATTAATGAACACATTCTTGGCAAATACTTTCACTCTCGCGCCATGGTCGGCTGTTTAGTGAATTGTTGGTGGGCGGGGCTCTGTGAGTTGGCAGGCGTGACTGACTTGCGTGCGTCTTGCTTGCCATGGACTTAGTGAATTACAGTATATATATATATATATATATATATATATATATATATATATATATATATATATATATATATATATATATACACACACACATACTTAGTAGAAAACCCTTTGTTGGTAATGACAGCTTCAAGATGTCTCCTGTATGGAGAAACTAGTCACAAGCATTGCTCAGGTGTGACTTTTGGCCCATTCTTTCACATAAACTGTTCTCAAATCTTGAAGGTTTCAGGGGCCTCTTGTATGAACTCTGATCTTCAGTTCTTTCCATAGATTTTCAATTGGATTCAAGTCAGGTGATTGACTGGGCCATTATAGCAGTTGTATTTTCTTCTCTGAAACCAATTGAGAGTTTCCTTGGCTGTGTGTTTGGGATCATTGTCTTGCTGAAATGTCCACCCTCGTTTCATCTTCAGCATCCTGGTAGATGGCACCAGATTCTTATCAAGAATGTCCTGGTACATTTCTCCATTCATTCTTCCATGATGTTCCCACTTCCAAACTTCACTGTTGGTATGGTGTTTTTGGAGTTATGTGCAGTGCTATTTCTCCTCCAAACATGGTGTGTGCAATGACATCCAAAGAGTTCAATTTTGGATTCATCTGACCAGACTATATTCATGCAGTATTTCATTGGCTTGTCCAAATGTTGTGCAGCAAACTTTAAACGAGCTTCAACATGCTTTTTCTTCAGCAGTGGAGTCTTGCACTGTGAACGTGCATAGAGGCCATGGCGGTTGAGTGCATTACTTATTGTTTTCTTTGAAACAACTGGACCTGCTAATTCCAGGTCTTTCTGAAGCTCTCTGTGAGTGGTCCTTGGCTCTTGGATAACTCTTCCGATTATTCTTTTGACTCCTCTGTCAGAAATCTTACTAGGAGCACCAGGTTGTTGCCGGTTTATGGTGAAATGATGTTCTTTCTACTTCTCAATTACAGCCCAAACGGCGCTCACTGGAACATTCAGAAGTTTAGAAATACGTCTGTAACCAATGCCATCAGTAGGTTTTGCAACAATACGGTTGTGAAGGTCTTGAGAGAGCTCTTTGCTTTTATCCATCATGAGATGCTTCTTGTGTGACACCTTGGTAATGAGAAACCTTACCATCAGTTAGGACTAAATCCGCTGATATTAATTTGCACTGATGGGGGGCAGGATTGCTTTCTAAATACTGGCCGATGTCATCTGGTTTCTTGGCTTTCCATGCCTTTTTGCACCAACTTTTCTTCATGTGTTCAATACTTATTCCCTGTGTCATTCCACTTAATTACACATAACTTCATTTATGGAGTTATTCATTATGATTTCCTTGTGTGTGTGGATTACTTGGGTTGTTACCGTCATCTGGTGAAAATTTCATGTCAGTAGTCCCATTAGAAATATATTTACTGAGAAAAACATTGATGCTTTCAACACTTATTTACTCTGCTGTATGTTAAGAGATGATTATATATATATATATATATATGTGTAACTTCACAACTTGAAGTCTGAGCCTGTCACAACATTTTACTCTACAATTTTAGCTGCTAGAATCTTCTCTCAGTGACCAACATCTTTCTTTTTATGTAATACGCCATTGTGGCTGTCCATTCGTCTGTCCAGGATTTTAAATCACCTGTAGCTCACAAACCGTTTGACCAATTGGCCTGAAATTTGATACACATTACTATGTGACATCTACTGTTTGCTTTCAGGGTGATAATTTTTATTCCTCTTTTTATTTTTATTTTATTTTATTGTAGAATAAACTCTCAGCAGCAGCCAGCAGGGTGGCTGTGCGGTACATGCGTACAGGCACTGTTCTCATCCCTCCCTACCACCTTCGCTGTCACTTCTTCTACCTCTTCATATCTTAAATCATTCTTGAGGCAGATTGAACACTTAAGTGGCAGCTTAAGTGAAAAATTAAGAAAAACGTACTAATTAATTGCAACACAAACACTGACTTAATCAGTTTTAAACGCGAAAAGATGCTGATGGAAGAAGAAAAGAAGCGGGCCGCTAGAGCTGCTCAGGAAGCAGCAAGCGCATCAACCTCTGAGCAAACGAATGCTAAACGTACAGAGAAAGAGGATGAAAACTAGGAATTCTCAAGTCAAGTGTATTCACTGCACGCTATCGTGCATTACGCCGTTACTGGTATCTCCATATTGTGTGTGTGTCAGGTCTGAGACAACCCTTTTAGAATTTTAAGTGACTTGCAGCACAGGCAAAATAATGTAAATTAATGAAGAGAGTAATGAAAAGGCACTATATACACATGTGCTCTTTGCTTTGCAGGGATCAGACTTACCCGAAAGATAGCCAGCCCCATCATTGCAGCAACGACTGTAAACATAATGGCAGCTATCAACATCACTATGGCAGCACCAACATTTGATTTAAAGAAACCACAGGCAGCAAACCAGCCACTTGACCAAAGAGAGAAGGAGATAAAAAGGAAAATGGATGTGAGTGCTTATATTCAACATAACATGCCAGCTAAATCAAATTCAGAAATGTTGAGGGATAAAGAACCTTATTCTAACAGCCCATCCGTTGTATGGTGCATTCATGCACACACCCATACTCATATAAGGCCAATTTGGAATTGGCAATTAAATTAATTGTTGTGTTGTTCACACACAAAAATGCCAAAAGAGTGATGCAAGGCCTCCAGTATGATCAGGAAAGTAGGCCAGAATCTCTACTGGTCTGCCCAAGGGGAAGCACACAACACAACCAGAGATTAATGAAAACTGGTTGGCTTCAGCCTACACCAGGGCTAAAATGTGCTTCCAAATCAAAGTTAAAAAAAATAACAGTATATTCCTAAATATCCCAGTAATATCATAAATGGCAAACTGGAGAAGGAATGTCTACAAACCCCTGCCTAAGAGAAGAAAAAGGGCAAACAAAGAATATTTATATATACTGTATAAAAGATTTATTTTAAAAATTCTCTGTAACAAAAGAAAGCTCAAAGACCAGAAATGCACAAAAGATGTCTAAAAATGGCAATCCAGTCATAAAGAGAGTCCAAATATACAGAAGTCAAAAAAGGACAAGGTCAAAAAATACAGCAGAAACAAAGAAAAGGCAATTGCAAACCAGAAACAATCACCAACCACTACGTGTATAGAATGTACCACAAACAGACTGCAATTCCCACAGGCCTTGGCGGGGCTGCAAGTAGTCCCACAATGAAGATGGAGAAGTGGCCCTGCCTCTTGGAGAACCACCCACAAAACACAAAGGACATGGCAGAAAATTGATCCATTCATAAAACCAAAAAATTAACAAATGTGACAAAAATTACATAATTATATAAGGGATAAACAAGAAACAATAGTAATATTAGAATCCCTGGAGCTTACAATTTTTTTCGTTGTCCCTGACCTCCTTAAATTTTCCTGATTTATAAGAAGAAGCTTGTAGCTCCTTATCACTGCTCTAATATCCCACCCTTGTTTTGCAAATGAGTGGTTTAGCAGAACGCAGCCTGTTACACCCACCACTCAGTCAGATGAAGGCATCACCCTGCTGCAATCTTCAAAGTTCAAGTCTGCGTTGAAGTGTTTTTCTGGCAATGCGTTTGTAAGGAATTATATAGGTAATGAAATACGGTGATTTGAAATACAGTGGAACCTCGGTTTGCGAGTAACTTGGTTTACGAGTGTTTTGCAAGACGAGCAAAAATTTTTAATAAATTTTGACTTGATAAACGAGCGAGGTCTTGCAGTACGAGTAGTATGTATACTCGTTGTCTGCTGAGCGTCATGGGATCACAACTGAGCGGTTGGTTCTTCTCTCTCTCACTGCGGGATTGTGGGCAATCGTCTCCCATTCTCCGTCTGAGTCGCTGTACCTCACTCATAGTAAACATCCGTACGAGCGTATAGTGTTTACTACAGCATTAGCATTGTTACTGTGTGTGTGTGTGCTCGCTCGCACGCGTGTGTGTATGTGTGTGTGTGTGCTCGTGCGCGCACGTGTGTGTGCTGTGACATGCGAGTCCCCGTCTTGCACGCTAAAACACAAAGCTGAGTCTCAGTACTTTAGCAACACCAGCTTTATTCAGCTTGAAACAGACACAGGAGTCAGGCAGAGCCCTGCGCATTTATAATGTTCCTTGTTCCTTGTATCACCCATCGACGGCAGGCGCTTATAGCATGTCCACGATCTTTTCAGATTTGCTTTTAAGGCAAACTGCTACAGCGCTGGGAGACTGCGATTGCTTTGGGACGCTCTTCCGCGTGTCGTCCCGTTGGGTGGAATCCCACAAGAGTTTAGAAACTCACTCACACCAGCCATGATTCTTTTCAAAGGTAAAGTACAGGTTAATTTGTTTTATGTATTTTTACTTTATATTTTGTATTAATCATTTTTATATGAATAGTTTTGGGTTGTGGAACAAATCATCTGAGTTTCAATTATTTCTTATGGGGAAATTCACTTTGATATATGAGTGCTTTGGACTACGAGCACATTTCCGGAACAAATTATGCTCGCAAACCGAGGTTCCACTGTACATACATTTCATATGTGTTCCATGTCTACAACAATCTGTGTAAATATAGAACGACAGACGATGTAAGAGACAATCTTAGAAAGAAATGCTTTAAGTTAAGTTAAATGCATATTAGTGTTTGCTTAGTCATAGCCATAGACAATGGTACAGCCTTTTACCCTTTGTAAGTTAATAAGAGATCAAACTTTCTTGCTATAATTAAGATACAGTGTGATAATTGAGTCAGCTGTTGTTTAGAGCAGGTCCCAGTGCACAGGGACTTAAAAGAAATGGGATAGGAATACAGTTTTCTGACCATTCTTAAATGGTTCAGAAATGTTTAGAAATGGTTTAACTGAATGAGCAAACTTAAAGAAACGAAACAAGAATTTTAAGCTTTAAGCAGAACTTTTCTTAACAAGAACTTTTCTTTTTTTTGCTATATCAATGTTCTCTTTTTTGTGTGAACTGTTTTACTTTGAATTTTTATTAAAGCTTCTAAAAACGAACATATTTTGTCTGTGGAATCATTTCGATGCATCAGGCTTTTGCTGAATCCCATTTTGTATGCTAGAGCTGCTGAACTTTGGTAATTTTGGGAAAACGCAGCTACAGAGGAAATGCGAGGCAAGAAATGCAGAGCACATGGCTAAAACAGAAAATGTTTTCATATGTTATAGTAATCTACTCTCTATATATATATAAATAAATATTATATATATATAAAATCCTAAGCCTAAAAGTGGAACAAGTTTATGTGACGTTTTTATGTCATGCTTTAAATCGGACTTATTTTAAAACCTACATATATATGTTTGGTATCATTTTTTTCAGAATTTATTGAACTTTAATGTGATGTTGATTTTCAAATTCTTATTCCATTTTTAAATTATAAACTAAAATATCAAGAACTCGCATCCCGTGAGACGAGACTTTGTGCCAAGATATTTAACCATGCCTAGGGCTGGAAATAAATGACAAAGAGTAGATGACAAAGCTGTACAAGCTTTTAAATGTTCAAAGCACCGCGCAAGATGCAGATCACATGGTATGACAGCAGCAGCAGCAAGCCAGCAACTGATCAAGCAAAGAGGAGGTAAAAAAAAACTATTTGTTTCCCATTGTATCACCGTTTAAAAGGGGTTTTCGCAGGAGCGACCGCGTCTCCTTGGGGTGCATTCAGCCCCCCTCTTCACAACACAAGCGGCAGAGACGCGAAGTGGCTGGCGCATAGCACAGGCCGGAGGGGTTGGCGAGCAAAGCGAGCAGGGGGTAACCCCCTAGCAATTACATAATTTGACATGAAGAATGTTTGAAGAATGAAACCCAAATATCCAATAAACACTTTCACATAAGGTGTAACAAAACAAATATGATTTCATGCATTTTCAACCAGTTGTCACAGTGGTAATGCTGCTCTGTCACGGATCAGTGCAGATGGTGTGGTGGGTAAAATACTGCTTAGCACTCTTGAGGTAACAGGTACAAATCTCGTGGCTATCTTGCATTTAGCACTTTGAGTAGTGAGTTGCTGCTATTATTATTATCATATAACAAAAACATTCATTTGATGTGAGTCAGTAACAGGCCTTCATCTGACTGAATGGTGGGGGTAGCAGGCTGCATTCTGCTAATCCGCACATTTGCAAAACAAAAGCAGGCTGTTAGTGCAGTGATAAAGAGCTACAAGCTTCTTGTCATATGTCAGGAAAATTTAAGGAGGTCATGGATAACAAAAAAAATAATACATTTCAGGGATTCTAGTGTTAAAGAATTAAAAATACAGGAAAAAGACAAAAACTAAATTTAAACTTAATTGGCAGGGGACCATACAGATAACACTAACATGCATTTCTTTGGGAATGTCAGAGGAAACCTCACACAAACATGCAGAGAACATCAAAATTCCATTCAGACAACATCCAATCCAGGGGGCTAGATACGTGAAACAGCAGCTCCAGCCATAATGCACCATAACGATGCTACCTCATTGTCCACAGCCTTGTTATAATTATAAATGGACACATCTGATACAACCCCCACCCAACCAAACATCATCAATTTCACTCACCTCACCCCCCAGCCTGAAATCCCTATGGCCTGGATCACAGCTAAAATAAACTGGAATCCGAATATGAAAAAGAAGGCCATGAAGTTAAAGGAGCTGTCTGCCCTGCAAAGAAAGCAAAATACAGTGAATCCCAAAGTACAAACAAAATAAGTCCGTCAACAGTTAAATTTAATTTCAACTCAGTTCAAAAAACAACAAGCACACACTCACCTGAAGGCTTTGTACAGGGGCCGGAACCAACAGATGTAACTGCAAGGACTGAAGAGTAGAAGCCAGACAAATGCAAGTCCAAAGTTGGCACCATTGCCACCCGCAATCCACCAGGCCAAGCAGGCAATAAGGTTCACAAACAGTGTAACGCAGTACACTACAGGGGACAGGAGCAGCAGAACAGTCATTCATGGAGGTCTTCCTCATACATGCATGCCCATAGGCACTCTTGTACATTTGTATTTTCACTCCCAGTGTCATGTTCAGTGTCTCACACACACACACTGACAGACACTGGTATGTAAGGATCATAATTATTCAAGTACCCTCTTTTAGGTGGGTTTGCATGTACTATAAAATACTATAATGTGAAAGCACCTGCTGTAATACACACGCCAGCCTGTCTGGCTACATTAAACGACTCACCTCCCAGTGAACCGATGTTGTTGAGAACTTGCACACTTTCTTCCAGGAAATTTGGCAGGAAAATTATATTTTCATTGAGATATCTCAAATTCAGTATGCTGAACACATTTTTGAAATTTTAAATCTCCCTTTGAAAAGTACTGGCTAGTTCAACTTCAAATTACCTTGAGAGTGGATACTTCAACTTGTGTATCTGTAATATTTTCTTCTTTCACTAATTCGACAGCTGTTCCCAGTGACAAAACAGCAAAATACCTGCAGTCGTGTGTGCTGAAGCAATTACAGCTCACTGCAGGACATGGGATGGGGTGTGACCAGATGTAGGTGGGGCTGGATGATGAAGTGTTACCATATAAGGAAGGCATGATATTACATGTATATTTTTTTTATTCAATTCACAAATAATGATATTCTTAATTTATTCAATATGGTAGTAATGATACTGTTTATTTATTCATCACCGTACAAGGTACCCTTACTGTACAAGGATGGAGTGGTAGGTCTCATTATATGCTAACAGTCTGCCTTCTGCCTCCTCCCCATCCCATACTTGTCTTTGTGGCTGTACGATGTCTTACACAAACCTCAGTCAATCTCCTACTCTTTGAAATCGAACCGGACTAATAACATGGTGTTCATGTCCGTAAAAAGTAAAAAAAAATAAAATCAACTTAACTTTATTTATACATGTATAAAAGATAGCCCAGTGGCACTTTATGCTACAGTGAATAAACGTACACTCAGCATTTCCATTACACTAAAAGAAACCTCACAACTCACGTCTGCATTACCTAAAGATTATACTGATTCAATATTTCTTTGATAATAATAATAATAATTAATTACATTTACATAGAGCTTTTCTCGGGGCGGCACGGTGGCGCAGTGGTAGCGCTGCTGCCTCGCAGTTAGGAGACCCGGGTTTGCTTCCCGGGTCTGCCCTGCGTGGAGTTTACATGTTCTCCCCGTGTCTGCGTGGGTTTCCTCCGGGCGCTCCGGTTTCCTCCCACAGTCCAAAGACATGCAGGTTAGGTGGATTGGTGATTCTAAATTGGCCCTAGTGTGTGCTTGGTGCGTGGGTGTGTTTGTGTGTGTCCTGCGGTGGGTTGGCACCCTGCCCGGGATTGGTTCCCTGCCTTGTGCCCTATGTTGGCTGGGATTGGCTCCAGCAGACCCCCGTGACCCTGTGTTCGGATTCAGCAAGTTGGAAAATGGATGGATGGATAGAGCTTTTCTCACTACTCAAAGCACTTAGACAGAAATGAACTACTTCAACCACCACCAATGTGTAGCACCCACCTAGATGATGTGACAGCAGCCATTTTTGCAACAGCATGCTCACCACACATGAGCTGTTAGGTGGTGAAGGGGTGAGAGAGACAGCCAGTTAATGACAGGGGATGATTATGAGGCCAGAATGGACAGGGCCGTGATGGGCAATTTAGCCAGAACATCGCGATAAACCTTATTCTTTTCAAAAAAATGACCAGGGATCTTTAATGACCAAAGAGAGTCAGGACCTTGGTTTTATGTCTCATCCTAAGAATGGCGCCATTTTTTGAGCACAGTATCCCTGTTGCTGCACTGGGGCATTGGGAATCACATAAAGACCACAGGGTAAGCACCCCGTGCTGGTCTCACCAACACCTCTTTCAGCAGCAACCCAAACTTTTGCTAGATGGTCTCCCGTCTAAGTACGGACCAGGCTTGAATATGCTTAGCTTCAGTTGGATGACCTGTTCTGAAAAGCAGATGGTATGGCTGATATTGTAATTTATTTATGAAGTGCCACAATGACTCAATATTTGTCAGCTTCAGATGCAGCCAACATACTTCTTTGAAAAAAATATACATTTAAGAAATTGAAACTACAATTAGCCGTAGATCCACCACATCCAACTATTTGTAATAGTATATGGATCTTTTTGTCACTTGAATTGGAATCTACGGTGTATAAAAACAATTTCAGCTTCATTATATTGTAAAATGGCATTAAAGACATATTGTATGTACACTACTACTACATTCTATTATCACTGTTATTTTAGAAAATAAATCACGGCTACAAAAATAGATAATAAACAAAATTGTGATAAACTCTTTGATGATGTGACTAGAAAATTTTAAAATGCTCCAACTTTGAGAGCAGCTAACTGAGTCTCCCAACACGCCTGAGTGTTTCACTTGGTGCAGGCTGCATATTACTCTACCACATATAACTACACAGACATGTTACTCACAGTTCCACAAGTAGTACACCTTCTTAACAAGAGTGCGGTGCTGGTCAGGGATCTCCTCCTCAAAGTTCTGATAGAAGCACGGTTTCAAAGGTATGAACTTTGGAAGTGGTGGGAAGTTGTTTGCCTTTTCTGCAAAAGAAATGAAAGTGATGCAAAACCGCTCCATATCATTCAGAGAATGAAGGGTCCTTCTGAGGAAACCTACAGCAGGTGCACATAGCATTTTCCTTTCATTGGAGGAACTTGGCATCACCAGGCTTAGATTTTGGTGCGTGTCATTTTCTTAAACAAGTACTACTGTGCTTAACAGCAGGGTGAAGTCTTTTCTTATTAAAGCAACAACATTAAGCTTTAGAGTAACTGGTGCACTTAGGAAACAGACAGGTGAAAACTTTGCATAATATAAAATACTCATGAAAACAATAAAATAAACACGAATGATAGACTGAGCCAATACTACATTACACAATGGATTTTGGCCAGTAGAGGGAACCCCAGTCCCACACAGCACACATCCTTAGCGTCCTGGAGAGTCCTTTGAAAAAATATGTTTAGCATTACAATTTAATTAAGTTAACATGGCAAGTCAACAGAATTGTAGAAATTAAGTGGCCAAAATTCAAGCATAACATGACTTTTGTCACAAAGAGGCTAGAGAAGGCCCTGGGTTCTCAATGTGTGACCCACCAGCTTGCTAAATGTATCATTTTATAATTCACGGGTGTTGAACTCCAGTCCTGGAGGGCCGCAGTGGCTGCAGGTTTTCATTCTAAACATCTTCTTCATTAGTGACCAGTTTTTGCTGCTAATTAACTTCTGCCTTAATTTTAATTAACTTGACTCAGACCCCTTAGGTGTCTCTTTTTCCTTAATTAGCAGCCAAACAATAAGACGACACAAAACAAGCAGCCGCATGAGCAGCTCACCCCATTGTCTGAAAATAAAGAAAGGTGAAGGTCTCAGTAAGGTTGACCTCTCAGGTCACCTAAACATTTTGACATTGGTGTTCTTAGAAAAAAAAACAGAAAATCAACAGTTTTGGTAATGTCTGCTGTGGCAGAATGAGAGCAGCAACAAGCTGTGGAATGAAATAACGGGCTTAATTAACAGCAAGAATCAGCTTCTCATTGAGAGATTGGTTGGAGTGAAATTGGTTGGAGTTTGAAATCCCAGTTTAGCTGGTCATCTGTTGGCTCGTTTCACGTCTCATTTCTGTTTGGCTGCCAGTTAATGAAGAAATTAATAAATACAGAGGACTGAATCCTTAAAAACAGGGCCATTAAAATGAAGGGGAAAGGAATTAATTAGCAGTGAAAACTGGTCACTGATTAGGGAAAGGGTGAGAATGAAAACCTGCAGCCACTGCGGCCCTCCAGGCCTGGAGTTCGACACCCCTGGTATATATTATAGCTAAATATATACAGAATTGTCTAATAGTGAAGTGGTACTCACAACAAAATAAGCTGCAATTTTATATTAAAACTTTTAAACCTTAAGGCAGATTAAAAAGAATACAATACACTGCATTGCAACACCACCTAATGTAGATTTCCTTTCACATGAACTGTCTCTAAAACCACAGCTACTGATTTTACCCAACCCAATTTTCCAATACACAGTGACAGGGACCGTGAGCTTATCCCAAAAGCAGTGGCCAAAGGTACTCCAGTAAACTGTGGAACCAAATTTCATAAACACTGGGCTGATTTGCCAGTCATGCCATTGCCATTGGACTGTGGAGGGATGCTGGACGTTACTTTAGCTAACGAACCCTATTAACACAATTAAATAAAATCTTTTCAAATTGTCTATGAAGGTGACATTGGTCTCCTTAATAACCAGCTTTTCATTCATTTATCTTTCACCCTGGCCTAACACATGAATACCATGCAAGATCAGGAAGATGGCTGGGTGCTGCTAATTACGAATGCTCATGAGAACAGGCTGTTTAGCACAGAGGCCAGAGAAGTCTACAGTATAGATAACAACAGCTAATCTCTGGTAACAGATCGACTCTTGCTCTTACCGGACATGGTGGCCTCCTCCTACCCAGACAGCTTGTTTTTTAAAGTATGCAAGTCCTAGAGAAATGAAGAGATGAAGAAAACAATTAGTTTGCAGTAAATGAAAGAAAGATTCAAGCATTTGAAGTGACAGCATAGTCTTTTGATAAGAGAGCCAAGTCACTAGTCTATCAACCACAGAGACCAACACTGAGCTTTCTGGATGTTCCAGGATCAGCAACATCTTACAGAATAACACAAGCCTAGTCCACTTGCAGTCCCTTTAAGTCAATTCATGCTCTAAACGCCTCAGCTGTTTGTGCTCTTGCTGACTCAGTCTGTTGTCAAATCCATGTCTTTCAGTCCACATTAATTAAGGGGTCATGCACTGAAAGCGCTCGTTCCCTTTTGCTTCTGTGGGGATTTAGTTTTTTACCTTACGTTTTTGTTATTCTACTACAGTTTTTACACCCAGTCCTGCTGAAAGAACACTTTCTTTGAAATGTATCAGAAGTGTGCAACAGGTTGTCCATTTGATCTGTGGTTATTTTTGCATTTCTCTGTACTTGGAATCAGATTGTAATTTCACTAGAAAGAGTTTGCGGTTCTTGTGCTTGGAGGTGGACACCAAGATGAAACACTTATCTGCCGGTAATCGGTGGTGGCTTGTTTATTTGCTGCTATGCAGCCAGCCAGTGGTGAGAAGAATGAGGTTTCCGGATCAGAGTATAGACAGTGACACACAATTTTACTCACACAGCATATTCCTAAGTTGGCCATGAGTAAAAGAAAACCTTTCTGGTAGTGGGATGTTTTATTATGGGGCGGCACGGTGGCGCAGTGGGTAGCACTGCTGCCTCGCAGTTGGGAGACCTGGGTTCACCTCCCGGGTCCTCCCTTCGTGGAGTTTGCATGTTCTCCCCGTGTCTGCGTGGGTTTCCTCCCACAGTCCAAAGACATGCAGGTTAGGTGGATTGGCGATTCTAAATTGGTCCTAGTGTGTGCTTGGTGTGTGGGTGTGTTTGTGTGTGTCCTGCGGTGGGTTGGCACCCTGCCCGGGATTGGTTCCTGCCTTGTGCCCTGTGTTGGCTGGGATTGGCTCCAGCAGAACCCCGTGACCCTGTGTTCGGATTCAGCGGGTTGGACAATGGATGGATGGATGTTTTATTATTCCACTTTCACTTTTAACAATGGTGTATGCCAAGGGGAAGCACCATTCTAACTTGTATCCATCTCATTTATTTAAAATTTTCACTTTTACCTGTAATTCCATGGACCTTCAGTATCAACAGGTCGTGTATTTCACCAATGTATTGATCATGTATACTGTATGGTGAAGTCTGTGCCTTCAATATTGTATGACTTACATTGAGGGCTAATGAAGTCTGAGCATTTCTTGATCTCAGAAAGTGGTGTGACAGTCACAGCAAGTTTGATTATTTCAAACAGATTGATGATAATCAGTTGCAACAATTACTTAAACCTCCAGACTTTACAAGGCATTCGTTCTGTCTTTAGTGATTCTCCCAGTTTCCTAGCAAATGCAGCAATGAAAGTTAACAAAGCCTTGAAAGCTGAGGCAAACAATTCCTGCAGGTGTTCCATGTTTTCTTGATTACTTACAAACCATCTGTCTGTACAGAAGCTGTGTTGGAACAGACTGTGTTCCTACACCCTCTGCAGCATTTGTGGGGCAGTATTGCACTGCACATTGCTATCATAATGGTGACTTACAGGTCATTACAGTCCTTAAAAGTGTAGGTCTTTCATTCAGAGAAATGACATAAAAAAGCTAAGATGTCAGTTAGCGCATTTACGTGCACACACAAAAGTGGTATAAGGGGAGTAACCTGCTTAAGACAGAACCCTGTTTTTTAAAAAACCTCCATTTATATGTGTAAGTTCACTTCTGGAGCTCTCTTTTGGCAAAACACTCCGACACCATCATCAGCCGCTGTGAATCTGAAACCAGGCCTGAAGCCTGTGATAATTTTATAAATACGTTTAGTCCTTCATGCGCTGTGAAGTAAATAACATCCATTCCCTTTAACATCCTTCACCTGAGCCACCCATGAATCACGTTAAGAACACTGGCAGCTGTGTCACCCAGTCACACTGTTTCAACTAATCTACAGCAAGTAGCTGGAGGAAAACTAAACTGACACTTTATTTACGGGTTTCTGTTATTGGATTGCATGCAGCACCTCTTTTTTGCTTGCCTGTACAATTAAGCTACAATCGCGGAGCTTAGCAGTGTAAATTCAACAGCACAATCTTGTGAGCAGTGCTGGGGGGTAACACAGTAAAAGTAATGTGCGTTATTTGATCTGATCGCCTTTTAAAGTAACGAGTAACCTAACATAATGCTCTTCTTGTTGAAATAAAAATACCTACATTATTATTTACCAAGAAGCACTGGGATTAAGACAAAAAGGACACATTCCGGTATGCCGGACATTTATCATGTGGCTGCTGAAAGGCTTTTGCTAAGCTAACACATGCCAGGTGAACAGAGTGCAACAGACATGCGTAGAATACAAAATCATTAAGTGTAACCTGGTTAAGGGTTTATATGGCCAAATAACCACTTTACACTGGTGCTTGAAAGTTGGTGAACCCTTCAGAATCTTCCATATTCCTGCATAAGTATGACTTAAAACATCATCAGATTTTCACAAAAGTAGATATGTAGAACCCTGCTAAACAAATGAGACAAAATATCAAACTTAGTCATTTATTTATTGAGGAAAATCACCCAGTATTACATATCTGTGAAAGGTATTAGTGTATTGTACCGTGTTAGCCATTATGGATGTAGTGAGAAGTCAAGCAAAATGACACCTTTCATTGGCTAACTAAAATGATTACAAAATGCAAGTTTTTGAGGAAACTCAGGCCCCTTCTCCAGGCAAAATGTCCTCACTATATCTGTGAGTGACAAAGCATGTGAACCTGGCAGCTAAACTGAAGATGTTGTCAATCAGGGTGATACAGTCCGGAGTTAGTGGGCACCCTCTTTATATTAAAAGAACAGCATTCTGTCAAGGGCTTCACCTCCAAACACGTTTGTGCAGTATCGGTGCATCACGCCACAGACAAAGGACATCTCAGAGGACCTCAGAAAAAGAATCATCGATGCTGATCTTGCTGGGAAAGACTATTTCTAAAGAGTTTAAACTGCACCAGTCTATAGTCAGACAGATTATATACAAATGGAGGAAGGTTAAGACTATATTTACTCTAACCCAAGAGCAGTCAACCAACAAAGATCACTCCAAGGAGATGTGTGATTGTCCGTGAGGTCACAAGAGAACCAAAGTTAACTTCTAAGCAACTAAAAGCCTCTCTCACGTTGGTTAATGTTAATGTTCATGAGTCAACCATTAGGACAACACTGAACAACAGTGGTGTATATGGCAGGGTTGCAAGGAGAAAGCCATCGCTTTCCAAAAAAAACATTGCTTCCCGTCTACAGTTTGCTGAAGAAAATGTGGACAAGCCTAAAAGTTATTGGAGTAATTAATGTTTTATGAGCAAATGAGACCAAAATAGAACTTTTTGGTTCAAATGAGAAACGTTAAGTTTGGAGAAAGAAAGACACTGCATTCCAGCATAAGAACCTCAACCCATCTGTGAAACGTGGCTTTGGGCTTGTTTTGCTGCGTCTGGGCCAAGACAGCTTGCTACAGTGGACAGGAAAATTAATTCTGAATTATACCAGCAAATTCTAAAGAAAAATGTCAGGACATCTGTCCATGGACTACATCTCAAGAGAAACATGCAGCAAGACAACAACCCTAAGAGGGCTTGAAGAAGAATAAAGCAAAAGGTTTAGGAATGGCCAAGTCAAAATCCTGACCTTCAACCAACAGAAATGTTGTGGAAGGACCTGAAGCTTGCAGTTCATTTGAGAAAACCCAGCAACATCTCTGAGTTGAGGCGATTCTGTATAGAGGAATGGGCTAAAATTGCTAGGCTTCCTCAAAATTACCAGGGTGTTGTACCGTGTTAGCCATTACCAGAGAAGTGACAGCTTCCACCCCAAGCATATAAGGCACTCCATTATTTTCAGCCAAGTCATACGATACAACCGTGTTTGCTCAGACTCGACAGACCGGGATAAACAACTGCAGGAGCTTAGACAAGATTTCATCAGACAAGGTTATACCCCCTGGGTTGGCACCCTGCCCAGGATTGGTTCCCTGCCTTGTGCCCTGTGTTGGCTGGGATTGGCTCCAGCAGACCCCCGTGACCCTGTATTCGGATTCAGCGAGTTGGATAATGGATGGATGGAAGGTTATACCCCCAAAACAACAGACACTCAAATAAGAAGAGCTACTGCCATACCCAGAGTCAACCTTCTGGAATATAAAAACAAAGACAACAAGAACCACATCCTTCCTTAGAAGGCTGGTGTCCTTCAACATCTGCAATAAAATGCTGCAGATGTTCTACCAGACGGTTGTGGCGAGCGCCCTCTTCTACACGGTGGTGTGCTGGGGAGGAGCATAAAGAAGAGAGACGGCTCACACCTGGACAAACTGGTGAGGAAGGCAGGCTCTATTGTAGGCATGGAGCTGGACAGTTTGACATCTGTGGCAGAGTGATGGGCGCTGAGCAGACTCCTGTCAATAATGGAGAATCCACTGCATCCACTGAACAGGATCATCTCCAGACAGAGGAGCAGCTTCAGCGACAGACTGCTGTCACCGTCCTGCTCCACTGACAGACTGAGAAGATCGTTCCTCCCCCACACTATGCGACTCTTCAATTCCACCCGGGGGGGTAAACGTTAACATTATACAAAGTTATTGTCTGTCTGTATACATGCATTGTTATCACTCTTTAATTTAATATTGTTTTTTTGTATCAGTATGCTGCTGCTGGAGTATGTGAATTTCCCCTTGGGATTAATAAAGTATCTGTCTATCTATCTGTCTATCTATCTTGTTGTCACCTGTAACCCACATCCTGAAGCACTTCGAAAAATTATAAAAGAACTTCAGCCAATGACGGAACACTGAAAAATGTATTTCCAGAACCTCCCCTCCTGGCATACAGACAACAGCCAAACCCGCAGCAACTAATTGTCTGAAGCTCTCTAAGTAAACCAACAGAAAATGGCACATCTCCCTGTCTATAGAAAAGTGGTAAAACGTGTGCTCACATTTATAATACAGACCATGTAGTTATACCACACTACCGAGTAGAACATCACATAAAGGGATCATTTTCCTGCAGGTCATCTAATGTGGTCTACCTAATTCTCTGCATGAAATGTCCTGACACTGCACTCTATGTGGGAGAAACTGGACAAGCACTCCGGCAGAGAATGAATTTCCACAGGTTCCACATTAAACATGGAAACACAGATGTTCCTGCAGCAGCTCACTTCAACAAGGGAGTTTAAAGTCACAGAGCTTATGGGCAATTTCAGAAAACAGCAAGAAAGAAAAGAATGGGAAGTGAAACTCACGCTAAAATTGAACACATTACAACATGGCTTAAATAGACACAAGAGTTTTATGGCCAGATATAAGGATTGTTTTCATCTCTCGGACTGACCCTGACAACCTAACTACAGACCCACATTGTATTGAAAAACTCATCAGAAACTTCAAAAGACTTTGTTGTACAGTTACAGTTATCTTATCCCAAGATCTTGACCATACATTGTTCTTCTTTCTTTCTAAATGAATCTTAGCCTGAAGAGGTTTATTAATTTTTTATATCTAAGATGTCTCACTTAAAGGTTTTCCAATGTTGTATCTGTCCTGGTGTGTATATAAACACAGGGAACTCCAGTTTCTGTATTACATCTCGCGTGAAGAAGAGGCCTGAGTTGCCTTCAAAGCCTGCATATTGTAATCTTCCATCCATCGTCCAAACTGCTGAATCCAAACACAGGGTCACGGGGGTCTGCTGGAGCCAATCCCAGCCAACACAGGGCACAAGGCAGGAACCAATCCCGGGCAGGGTGCCAACCCACCGCAGATATTGTAATCTTTTAGTTAGCCAATAAAAGGTGTCAATAAGCATCAATTGAAACATTTTAAAAATTGTTTCAATGCCCATTTTTCATGGTATCGATTCCACGGCATACACGATGAATGCACTTCTGGTTCACTCTGACTTTTGACAGTTGAGCTCAAGGGCCACCGATAGCCTTGGCTTGAGTTGCAGCCCCATGTCTTATTGTATCTTATTTCTAAACTACGGAAGCATTAATCAGTATACGTCTGCAAACTGCTGCGTCTGAAGTAGGGACGTGACATTTGTTGCGTTTCTACATGTTAAAACATTTCTTGTAGTCAGTTAAATGTTAATAATTTTTAAGACGGGGCACTGCAATTATTTTTTATCTGTGGGCCAATTTTATTCTATACTGTTCATTCAGGAGCGACACTCTTCAGCACTGGGACTCCATCGCTTCCTCCATTTTTATATCCTCACCACAAAGTGTGCTGCTGTAATGCGTCACTTTCTTTTATTTAATTACATCAGATTTTAAAATTAGATTTCATTACATTTTACTATATATAATGTATAATTTTTTAGTACTCAATTGCATAAACAGTGCCACTACTTCTTCGTGTGCTCATATACTTGGTGCAAAAATTGAATTGTAGAAAGGTGACTAAAGTAAACGTTGATTGGATTTGGCTGGCTACGGCGGACGCTTCATGGATAGGATCAGCATGAATGCAGCAGCATGGAGTGTTTTCCTTTGAGCTGTTCATGAAAAACACAACTCAGCACAGCAGAAATTGTGATTTGCTGCTATTTTTTTTTTTTTTTTTTTTTTACTTTGATAGTGGCCCCGTTTTGTTGCAGTTTCCTCATACTGTTAGGAAAAACATATTAAAATTCAAATCTGCCTATTGTGACGGGTGGCCACAGCCATTACCCGGTCAGGACGCCAACGAAATGGAAGGACCTGGGGAAAAAGCATCGGTGAGGCAGTACCTCTCCTGGGATGCTAGACAGCTGCCCTCCTGGGCGGCTGTGGCACCATGGATTCCCACAGGGCATCCAGAAGCAGCAGAACCCGATACTGTACTGGGTTTCCACCACACCTGGAAGTGATTCCAGATAGCAATAATGAGCCACCTAGAGCACCCCCAGGAGCGGAATAAAAGGAGCCGCCTCACTCCATTTGAGGAGTCAGAGTCGGGAGGGAGTGGACGGAGATTGCCAGGAAGAGAGTGGAGGCAGAATGAGGAAAAGAGAAGGAAGAAAGGAAAGAAAGGGAACTGTATTGTACTGTGCTTGGGAACTGTGATACTGTGGGGAACGAGATGAAAGTGTCCCCCATGTGAATAAACGTGTCTTGTGTGCTAAACTTGGCCTCTGTACCTGTTGTGCCCAACGTTTGGGGAGCTGTACACCTCCTGGTGTCGTGTCCACACTGTCTAAAATTATGGCTGTGAGTAGAAGGGAAATGTAGTTTTTGGGATGGACTGTGATGCCCATTAAGGTTAATGCCAAGACTATTGAATACTACTGTAATTAATTATGTCTAAGCTTCAAAAACTAAAATTTCTATTATGTTTTCAATGTACAGATGTTAATGAACACAGAACTGCAAATTATTTTATTTTTTTATTGAGTTACATTATATACTGGATTATTTGTCCAAAGATGCTTGAGATGGTTTATGGGGATAAGATGGCCAATAACAATTAGCAACAAGGATTTGAGAGAAAAGACTGGTCAAATGGAGATGAGTGAAATAGACATACCGAGAATGATAAGATGGGCTGGACATGTATGATGCATGGACGACTCAAAGACAGCAAGAAGAGTGAAAAGATGGATTCTGGTAGGAAGGAGAAGAGCAGGAAGGCCAAGAAAGAGGTGGAAACAAGAGACAGAAGAGCAAGGGGAAGAACCCTGGAGGAAGTGGCACAGGACAGAGAGAAGTGGACGAAGTTTTTTAACTGGCAGGGACACAGCGTCAAAGACAACGGGAGCGTGGCCAACTAACTAACGGATATTGAATTTTATACTTTTCTTAGGACTGTATCGAAATTTTGGTATTGTGACAACCCCAACTGACACCTTGCCTTTCTTTGTAATTTCTTTAAAGGAAAGACCAAAACCTCTAAGGGTTATAATGGTCCATCTGTCTTCCTTTGTTAACTGCCTTGTTCTCACCACTATAATTACAGTATACAGTGCAATGTTGACCCACTAATGCCTCAGACAGTTTAGAAACACAGCTTGTTCCAGCGCTGCTTTTATACAGACATGGGGCTTGTAAGTAATCCACAAAACTTGGGGCACCTGCAGGAATTGTTGGCATCATCTTACATAGCTTAATTAACTTCTATCACAACAGAAAAGCTGTAAGTTGTTAACCCATTACTTGTTCCCTAAAAACACCTTTTGGTAAGATGCTAAACATTACATTTTTTCTGTTTAATTACATCTCGCCTGAAGAAGGGGCCCGAGTTGCCTCGAAAGCCTGCATTTTGTAATCTGTTCAGTTAGCCAATAAAAGGGGTCATTTTGCTTGACTTTCTAATGTTTGGTAATTTTTTTTTTTTTTAAACCTCTGGCAGTTTATCGCTTACCTTTGTACCATTTAAGGTTATTTACTGGCGTTGAACTGCTTAAATTTCAATAAAAAATGGAAAAATAGGAATGCTCTAAAAGTTCTGATCATTAGCTTGTGTGTAAACAGATGGCAGTGCAGTGGTTAACGCTGCCACTTCATGAACTCAATGTCCTGGATTTGAACCCTGTGCCCAGTCACTGCCCATGTGGCATTTGCATGTTCTCCCCTCCACATCCAAAGATGCATAAGTTTATTTAATTCTCAATTCCAGATTGGTTGTGTGTGTGTGTGTGTGTGTGAGTGGACCGTGCCATGGGCTGGTTCCTGCCTTGTGCCTGATGCTGCCATGAATGTTGTGTGGTTGTTACTTTTTTTTTTTTTTATTATACTTTATTAATCCCGAAGGAAATTACTTGGTTTTTTCGCATACCCCTTGGGGTCAGAGTGCAGGGTCAGCCATTGTACAGCACCCCTGGAGCAATTGAGGGTTAAGGGTCTTGCTCAAGGGCCCAGCAGAGTAGCATCTCTTTTGGCAGTGACGGGGATTTGAACCGGCAACCTTCAGGATACCAGCACAGAGCCTTAGCCTCAGAGCCACCACTCCGCCCTATAACCTATTCTGAACTTGTGCATATTCTTGGATTCAGGTGTCAACTAAATATAAAATAATAACAACAGTATAAATGTTTATATCTTTTAGGAACATTCAGACTGAAATTACTCCCTGATGTTCCCTTTGCTGGCAAATAAACACGTGGCCTCCAGACTGTACACATGACTCATTTTATACCTGTGACTCTCTACGTGAGGCTGCCCTTTTACCAACCACACATCATGTGCCTTAGCTGATCCATGGCCACACCACCCCTGCACACCAGTCTTGGTCTTTGGCTGTTCCCGTTACAGACTTGACAATGATGTGTTTCCTTTCAGATCAGACAGGATCTTCCCACTTATCACTTTGTATCTGAATACTGACTTTCAGGTGTCCACGGTATGTTTCACCAGAGCACTCCAGGCTGCTTCTGACAATCTAAAATCCTCTACTAAACTCCAGATATCTTCAATAGGTACAGACTCCATTCCAAATCACACAACATCTTGACAGTTTGTGTTTACCTGTATCAGTTGTATGGTACTGTTCAAATTAGCTAAAATATAAAGTCATTCATTTTCCATCAGGATACAGAGTCATGGGCCCCCAAAGTTTACTCTATAAAACTTAATGACATATTATGTATGTACATAAACAATCAAGATATTAGATAATTAGATATAATATTTTTGTCATTAAATATTCTTTATTTTTATGTAGATAACATTGATTGGACAGGCACCCCTTCTTGAGTGGCTTCCTGCATTGCTCCTTACACTCCTTAAATAATCTTCACCGTCCCACCAGCCCTTTGTGATCCGGAATTTTGATTTATTTTGAGAATGTTACCTTATAATCGTAGCAATTTCTGAAATCATGTTTAATTATTTTTGGGATTAGCACATAAGGGAAGCTGCATGCATTACAATGCAACAATGAAAAACCATTTTCTTTACTGAAATATTTGCGCAAACTTAATACAGTATTTTCTCTCTTTTGATAAGGTGTATAAATAAAATTTTTTACTTAATAAAATCCAAGTCTAACGTGAGCTATCACTGTTGTCATTTATGCAGTTACACAGTGAGAACCAGTTCAAGCGCAGAAGGTACCTAGTAGTGTCAATGTTTGTGAGGTTTATCTAGCTCAAAACGCAAATTTATATATATATATATATATATATATATATATATATATATATATATATATTCACGGCATTCGAAGTCTGTGTCACAATCTGATTGTATGGGTGGTTACCTACCAGGTAACGCTTTGTGGTTGGCCAGCGATCTGCTAACATCCGCCACGGTGCCCTCAGTTTGTGAAGAGCAGATCATAGAATGGTTGAAATAGTTTACTGTCAAATAAATGCAAAGAGTACGTGACACGTGTTTCGCCCTCATTCTGGGCTCATCAGGCGTACAAACTCTACTGCACTCCCTCTCGGGAATCGAACCTCGGACGTATATATATATAGACACAGAAACAGAAATGTAAGTCCAGGTACCCAAACACAATGCAGGTTTTAAAATGCCTTTTATATAGTGCCTTTCACAGAGCTCTCTTGAACAACAATATAATTCAACAAGATGCAGTAAGAGGGTTTGAGAATACTGTACCTGCCTCGAAAGCAAGAAATTTATTTTAAATAAACAATAATATTAAAAGGGCAACAAGTATTTCCAGAGGAGAACGACACAAGCCACACAGTCATCGCAGATGAGCACAGACTCACATTTTATTTTACACAACATGCCTGCCTGCTCAAGCAACAAACAAGCTTCTCTGACATAAGATGATAGGACGTAGATTCAACTCTTGATACTTATTGTGAAAAATAAACCATTAATTAATTACAATTGGAGCGTATATACTGTAAATATTTAGTAATCGGTTTATGCAAGTAGAGACTAAGAAGGGATATCATACAAGTTAACATAATTAGAAATGGAGTCAGCATGTTGAAGGCAAGCTAGAACATGGAAGCTGGTTGCGGGCAGATTCCACACAAACACTTTAAATCATTTTTCATTCCACAAAGAGCTACTGATGCATGGAATCGCCAATCACTTCTGAAGCACCAGTTAACCAAACCTGCATTTTCTTTGCAAGTTCCGCACTAACAACCTAGCATACCATTCAAATACAGCACGCTGGACATGTGAGGCAACCGTGCCAACCACTGCACCACCACTCCACCCATCCATCCATTATCCAACCCGCTGAATCCAAACACAGGGTCACGGGGGTCTGCTGGAGCCAATCCCAGCGCACAAGGCAGGAAACAATCCTGGGCAAGGTGCCAACCCACCGCAGGACACACACAAACACACCCACACATCAAGCACACACTAGGGCCACCTAACCTGCATGTCTTTGTAATGTGGGAGGAAACCCACGCAGACACGGGGAGAACATGCAAACTCCACGCAGGGAGGACCCGGGAATCGAACCCAGGTCCCCAGATCTCCCAACTGCGAGGCGCTACCCACTGCGCCACCGTGCCGCCCACGTACATGTATGGGAGTTTATAAGGTATCAAGTAAGGCAGTTCCCTGATAGCGCTAAACACAAGAACATTCTTTTTGGATTAATTCAAAATTCTGATGTGTTATTATTTATTTTAGTATTTATAGCATTGTAAATTTTAGAAAGTAAAAAATCTTGAAGCTTATGTGAACTGTATGCATATTTTGTCTCATTTAAAATATGACTGTGTTCTTCAGAATTAGTTACACCGTTCTAGTCTAGATCTATCATGCCTAATCCAGCACGAGCAAACTCGCCGCATACCGTCACCAATTTAAGATTTGCCCAACAAACACTCCTGGAGCACATTTGATCAGTTTAATTTCAGATCCCACAGGCTAGATCAATGCCAACATTCGCCAGATCATGCGGCGTCACTTCAAGCAGCACTCCATTCCGGATCAAACCCGCCTTTCAAACCCCATTGCCACACGCTGAATCTCCCAGGCGACTTGAAACTGTACGATAGAAAGGCGACCTGTAAATCTAATTTTTTTGACTGAAAATTTTCATTAACCGGCTCCATATCCTCACCCCAGCACCTCCATCTCGGGATCCCACTTCATCAGTCCGTTACGCTCCAACTGGAGCTTGAAAGTTTCCCAACAATTTCTCAGCGCTCTTCACAAAACTAGTATCGCGGGAAAAAAACTGTACAGCAAACTCACCTAAAATATGGACACAAGATTATCCTGCAATTCTTTTCATCTTAATTTATTATCTCAAGTTATTCGCCACATTTTTACCTTTTGAACAGTAAATTTTTTTTCTTTCTTTCAAAAGCGAGAGAGCAGAGTCCACCCCATAGACAGCTGGCAGAAGAGGCGCACATTCTGGGAATTGCAGTGCAGATGACTTCGGCGCTGGAGCGTGGAGTAGGACAGCAAACTCCATCTCCCAGAATGCATCTGCTTATGAAGGAGGGATGACAGTCCTGTGATTTCTGAAAAAAAAAAAAGTTTATTTCCGCGCTGACTGTCAGGGAGTAGTCGGAGGAAGTGAAAGGGGCTGAGGAAAGTTTTTTTCCCCCCTATTGTGAATTAGACATAAATACAAGGAGCTGCTGAAATCTCATATTACTGGAATGCAGCTCTGTTTAGTATGCATAAATTACACTCTGCCGTAAAAAGAAAACACTTAAAAGACTTTTTTCCCCTCTTCCTCCTCACGGGGCCCAGCAATGCTGGATTAAGGGACCGTCTTTAAGAGCGCGTCAGATTAGCACGCTCCCTCTTCATAGATCCAAGTATGTTGGCTCCGAATCCCTAACCAAGCCCAGCCTAAACCGTGACCGTGTGGAGGCTGCACTTTCGCCTGCTGTGTGCGTGGACTTTCCTCCCACTTGCTTTCTATGTGCATTGGTGACACTACATGTGTATGAATGAGTGGGCTCCGCGCAGTAGCGTAGCGTGGGTGTCAGCCGCCCCCTTATTTAGGTATGGTTCAAATTTTTACAAGATATTATTATTATTTATTGTGAAATTTTGCCGCCCCCTAAAAGTGCCGCCCGGGGCGGGCCGCCCCTGCCACCCCCACTGGCTCCGCGGCAGACTGGGGCCCGATTTGCGCCTATGCTAATTTATGTCTTGAGTTGCCGTTGCCGTCCAGACGTTGACAAAGCTAAAAACCTGGAAAATGTCCGGCTTTTTCAAGGCGGCTAACGGGGATTAAGTATCAGTAATGAATGGTTGCATTCCGACGCCTGAAGATCTGTAAGCGCGCTCGACCTGTAAGAGGGACCTCCGCCAAACACCCCCCATCACCCAACATCCCCACCCAAGCTATTCGATACAAGTGTGCTCCAAGGGGGTAACCCTCGACCAACACCGAACTTTCCACTGGAGACCCCCTGAATCTTTCAACGAGTCTCCTCTCCTACATTTCCTGCCAGTGTTCTCCTCTGATATCTGGTAACCCAATGGTCTTGAGGAGAGTCAAACGCCGCCCGTTAACGCCATGATCGGTTATTTGCATTGCCGTACCAGCTGGGAGCGTCTTTATAAAGTGTCTGTATATTATATTTACTGTCTGTCTAGGACTACTCAGTGGTAGACAACATAACATCATTAATTAACCTGCTTAATCAAACTCACTAAGGAAGAAAAGTAAAAATTCGCACTGATGACACACAAATGAGGGAAACAGGGAGCGCCCCCTGCAGGAGGCCACGGAACCCGAGTTGTTTGATCCGTCGTGTTATAAAAACGCTTCAACAGGACTCAGAGTTGAGATAAAAACTGCTCCGTTTTGACACTGGTGAGTGAGAGGGCTTCTCGGTATAGAGAGTATGCAGAAAGAACATGAATGTTAAATAACAGCAGATCACCACCGTCGTTGTCAACAAATCGCGAAAGCTGAGTAGGCCTACAGCAGTCACACCGTACCATCCTGGACGAGCAGAAACGGCTACTGGCCAACAACGTGTTGGATGGTTTTAAAAATCAATTGATTTGTCTATGCAACCGCTATAGGACCCACTTAATCCTTTTTATAGTGACGGGGTCTCGCCAAACCCAGAGAGCATCGAGCGCAATCCTGCCTCAGGTTAGATGCCCGTTTGGTTGTATTTTTTCAAAGCCATACGGAATACTTTTCCATAATAGTGCTGCATGGGGACAGCGCATTACTTTTACCCGTGCAATTATCTAATCAGCTAGTGATGTGGCAGCAGCGCAATGCATAAATAAAATCATGCAAGTGCAGGTCAGGTGCTTCAGTTAATGTTAACATCAAACACCAGAATGGGGAAACATGTGATCCCAGTGATTTTGAGATCGTTGGTACCAGACGGGCTAGTGTGAGTATTTCTGTAACTGCTGATCACGTAGGATTTTCTTGCACAACAGTTTAAAAAAAAAACCTTGTTGGTGACAGACAAGTTGTGGTAACTCAACAACTGTGGTGAGTCGTAAAGCATCCCAGAATGCACAGCACATTGAACCTTGAGGCGGATGGGCTACAACAGCAGAAGACCACGTCGGGTTCCACTCCTGTTAGCCAAGAACAAAAACCTGAAACTGCAGTGGGCACGGGCTCAACAAAACTGGACTGTTAAAGCCTGGAAAAACATAGCCTGGTGTGATGAGCCTCGAGTTCTACTGAAACACATAGATGGCAAGATTAGAATTTGGTGCCAACAGCATGAATCCATACAGACTACCTGTCTTGTGTTAACCATTAATGCTGGTGGTGATGGTGTACTGGTGAGGGGAATTTTGTCTTTGGGCTCATTAATACCAATCATTTGTCACTTGAATGCCATGGCCTATTTGAGTTTTGTTGCAGATCATGTGCAACCCTTCATGGCCACAGCTTACTCATCTTCTAATGGCCATTTCCAGCGTGATTATGCACCATGTCACAAAGCAAAGGGTCGTCTCCAACTGGTTTCATGATCGTGACGATGAACTTAGTGTTCCTCAGCAGCCTCCCCAGTCAACAGACCTGAATCCGGCAGAACACCCTTTGGATGTGGTAGACTGGGAACGTGCAGCTGACAAGCTGTGTGGCGCACTCACGTCAACATGGACCAGAATCTCAAAGGAATGTTTCCAAGATCTTGTGGAATCCATGCCACGAGGAATTCCGACTGCTTGGAGAGCAAAGAAGGACTACCCAGTGGAGTGTAGAAGATGACTTCTAGCAGTCTCTGTAGTCTGTTCTAAAAATGAAAGATTTTGTACCCTGAATATTTTATACAAATATTTTCCATGATCTTGTAATGGATTTTCACTTTTTATTGAATTCTTAGAGGGGTTTGTATAAAACTTCTTCATGTGGGGTCACTATGTTGGACCAGCCTACTCCACTGTCATCTGTTGTACACATTCCCTTACCTGATACCCTCTTCTCCCTCAGAGTTCTCTCCACACAGTCCATCCACTTTCATTTTGGCCACCCCGACTCCTCCATTTCCATGATTCTCCTCCCCTCATTGTTCGCCTCTCTTCTCATGGCATGTCCGTACCACTTTAACGTTCTTCCCTGTATTTTATTTGAGATTTCCCCAACTTTAACTGTAATCCTGATCCTCTCATTCATGATCTTATCAAGCTTTGTTACTCCATCTCGACGTCCTTACTTCTGTATAGTTCAGTTTCCTTTAAACTGCCCAGATCCCTCATTCATACAACAATGCTGGCCTGACCATTTTTACCCTTCACTCTTGCACCGATTATCCAGTCACATAACACTCCTGATACCCTTCTCCAATTTTTCTAACCTGATTGCACTCTATGGTTCATTTCCAGACGAAGCTCTCCATCTTTTTATTATCGATTCACGATATTTAAACTTTTCCACCCTCCTAAGTTTTTTTTTCCCTGGAGGTTAACTTCTCCATCTTGTGCTTGTCCTTTAAATCTTAGATATTCAGTCTTTTTCCCAACTAATCTTCAGGCTTCTATCTTCTCCACTGCTCCAGTTTCCTTTCCACAATATTCGTAATGGTTCCACATTGTACGATGTCATCCACAAATAGCCATGAACACCACACTTTAAATCAGTATACGCAAATGTGTCGTGTGCCCGGTGCGTACATTAATGTAGATAACGCCCACGTGTGTTTTGGCATCAAGCGCCCGCAGTTAATCACGTGTGATGACGTCACGTATTTGATCTTTACCCCTCCTTTGTCCCGCCTCACTGTGTACACAAAACAATATGGGAGGCAGTTTCTGAAAAAAAGAAAATTAAAATTATAAAATGAAAATGCAATCTCTCTTTTGTAATTTCATTTTCAAAGTCTGTGCGCAAGAATGTCGAAGTGAGCAAGTATTCTATCGATCGAAGTGGCGCTACAGCTACAAAGGACAAAGAATTGCGGGCAATCCAGATGCAGTGCAATTTGGGAACTTGAAAGTGCAAAGTGGAACTGCATTTTACTTTTCATTTTTGCTGCCTCATTGCTGTTCAGGCTGGTCACGGGGGTCTGCTGGAGCCAATCCCAGCCAGCACAGAGCACAAGGCAGGAACAAATCCCGGGCAGGGCGCCAGCCCACCGCAGGACGGACATACACACCAAGCACACACTAGGGACAATTTAGAATTGCCAATGCACCGAACGTGCATGTCTTTGGACTGTGGGAGGAAACTGACACATACACGGGGAGAACATGCAAACTCCACGCAGGGAGCACTACCCACTGCGCCACCGTGCCACCCGGGGTTATTTCATTTTAGTTTACATTTTTGCAGCATGGTTGCGCGTGCACTTTTAAAATGAAATTGCAAAAGGGAGATGTCATTTTCATTTTGTAATTGTAACTTTCAGTTTCTTTTTTTGTAGAAAACACCTCCCCTAAAACTGGAAACCTGAATTGACATAAAATACAAACGTGAACCAACAGTTGTACCAGCAGAGGGCAGACGCGGACTGAAGATGAATCTGCCAGTGACGCGCAATTCACTGACTTGGCTAAAAGGGTATGAGAAAGCTATGGCGTTATGTTATGTTATGTTATGTTATGTTATGTTATGTTATGTTACGTTACGTTACGTTACGTCACGTCACGTCACGTGACGTTACGTTATGTTATGTTATGTTATGTTATGTTATGTGACGTCACGTTACATTACATTACGTTACGTTATGTTATGTTATGTTATGTTATGTTATGTTATGTTACGTCACGTTACGTTACGTTACGTTATGTTATGTTATGTTATGTGACGTCACGTTACATTACATTACGTTACGTTATGTTATGTTATGTTATGTTACGTCACGTTACATTGTTATGTTATGTTATGTTATGTTATGTTATGTTATGTAACGTCACGTTACATTACATTATGTTATGTTATGTTATGTTATGTTATGTTATGTTATGTTACGTTACGTTACGTTACGTTACGTTACGTTACGTTACGTTACGTTACGTTACGTTACGTCACGTCACGTCACGTTACGTTACGTTACGTTATGTTATGTTATGTTATGTTATGTTATGTAACGTCACGTTACATTACATTATGTTATGTTATGTTATGTTATGTTATGTTATGTTATGTTACGTCACGTTACGTTACGTTACGTCACGTCACGTCACGTCACGTCACGTCACGTCACGTCACGTCACGTCACGTTACGTTACGTTACATTACATTACGTTACGTTATGTTATGTTATGTTACGTCACGTCACATTACGTTATGTTATGTTATGTTATGTTATGTCACGTCACGTCACGTCACGTCACGTCACGTCACGTCACGTCACGTTACGTTACGTTATGTTATGTTATATATAAAAGTCAACGTGTGTGTGTATGTATGTATGTTCCAGCATTACTTCCGAATGGCTGGAGTGATTTTCATGACACTTGGTACACATGTTTCTCATTGGTCGACTAAAAATACTGTAGGCTGAAATCAACCCTAACCCACCCCTTCTGAGTAGGGTGGGCGGTGATCTTGCGGTGTTGTATGCATGTGATCATCCAGTTGACACTCGGAACGACCAGCAGAGGGCGAGCTGGAGGTGACTACCAGCACTCTTTATGTTTGAGCGCCTGTCGCTTTTCAAATTAAATAGAGTTGGCCAGTTCTGAGCGTCAACTGGATGATAACAAACATACAAGACCGCAAGACAAGCACATTAGTGAGTCTTCATTGTTTGTTAATTTATTTTTATTTTTAAAGCTGTGTTTTTTTAATTATATTTTTCTCAAACAATTAAACAACGCTGGGTATTTCAGCTAGTGTAGTGTTGTGTTATGTTATGTTATGTTATTATTTTGTAGGTAACTCAGGACCCCCAATTCACCCATAGTCCAAAGTCATGCTACTGGACTGGCATTTGGGAGTGGCAGTCTGAATGTGCCATGCAGTGAGCTGGTGCCCCGTCCACAGTTAGCTTCTTACTTACCTGCTGCTCTGTGCAGCTATTAGGTAGAAAAAGGTGGGCTCAAAAAGTCTCACAAAATGGGGGGGTCATGTAATTATTTCCACATTCTAATCACTCACAAGATATGAGGTTTTTGATTTTATTTTTTATTTAGTTTTAGGTTTTTTGTTTTTTTTTTAGTTTTTCTAAAATTAAATGTGAGTTTTTGTCACTTTGCATTATTTAGTTTTACTCAACTTAATATCCACACGGACACAGTTTTGCAAGTCTAAAAACGCAGTTCGTTGGCACCCTGCCCGGGTTTGGTTCCTGCCTTGTGCCCTGTGTTGGCTGGGATTGGCTCCAGCAGACCCCCGAGACCCTGTGTTCGGATTCAGCGGGTTGGAAAATGGATGGATGGATGGAAAAGCGCAGTTGTCTTTGTGATTGTCAAATTGTATCTCATATTCGTGTGTCAACGTAATCCTTACAGTTTTACCGTCTGTGACAGAACTCCTGATCGTGTGACAGTTCACTGTTTCCAGTAAAAACAAAAAATGCCAAAGTGCACCGGCGTCATTTGTTACCTTAAACTTCCACACATTTAAGCAAATGGTTATTTCATTTCAAAAACATTTGCATTGTACTTTTGTGTAAATGGACCTTTGGTGATGAGGCCCAAAATTCAAGTTCAGTTCAGATTCTGATTCAATCTTACTCAAAGCTGATTCTAGTATGGCGTCTGTGGAGAATTAAAATAGAATTAAAATTAGAATAGAATTAAAATAGATTTACACCCCGTAAAATTACAATTACGGTCACAAAATGACAGGTTTAGAACAAGCGGTTTCTGAGATCTTAGCCCTAAACGCTGAGGCCTGCTGTCCGGATGACACCGACCTCGCTTTATCAGACAAGTAGCACACGGTTTGTGTTGCTCCCCGGCTGCTCCACTGCTCACCTCCACAAACTCTGAAGACTGTTTGACTTGTTTACTCACAGAACCAGGACTAATGCCTTGCAATATTTTTGGATGAGTAGATTTTGAGATACAGTACATCATTTGTTTAAAGATACAGACACCCGCGTACACTCAGAGAAATGTATAAGTGAAGACTGGCAAAGCAAATGCTGGATAGTGAAGAGAAAGAAATGAACCCTCGCACTAATAACACACTTACAGTAGATCTGTGAAGTTCCACCTGACACACACACCGGCCTGTCTGTCTGAGCAGCGTCTTCACTTCATGGGACCCGATGTGTTTAGTTTCAGTTGAAATATTATTGAACTTGTTCACCTGACTTAATTTCCTGTTCATTTTACTCTACGGTTATTGTGTGTATAATAAATAATACAGAAGTTAATGGGTGGCGCGGTGGCACAGTGGGTGGCGCTGCTGCCTCACAGTTAGGAGACCTGAGGTTCGCTGCCCGGGTCCTCCCTGCGTGGAGTTTGCATGTTCTCCCCGTGTCTGCGTGGTTTCCTCCCACAGTCCAAAGACATGCAGGTTAGGTGGACTGGCGATCCTAAATTGTCCCTGGGGTGTGTGTGTGTGTGTGCCCTGTGGTGGGCTGGCGCCCTGCCCGGGGTTTGTTTCCTGCCTTGCGCCCTTTGTTGGCTACGATTGGCTCCAGCAGACCCCGTGACCCTGTGGTTAGGATACAGCGGGCTGGATGATGGATGGCTGGATTGACATTAACACTGAAGGAATGGCTCCTGAAAATGGGGCTTTGCTACGCTATGTGAATAATAAACTAAAAATCAGTCGCTCTAAGCAGTGTCTTGGCTGTATTTTCCAATTAAAAAGGTGTCTATTTCTGTCAAAACCAGGAAAATTTCTGGCTGATTCCAAACCTTTGAACACTACCATATACAGTATGTAGCCGTGTAAAACTGATGTGGCCTCCTAGTTAAACAAATTAACATTAACTTTCTAGAGCTGGCACTTACATTGAGAGAAAGTGTGACGGATAGCCGGTGCCCTTTCCCTGCTGGGACGCCGTTGTAAAGGAAGGATTTGGGGAGCAGATGTGCACAGGGCACTGCCCCCCCCCCCACCACCACCCACACCCCCCTGAGGCAATGGATGGCAGCAGGGGCGGACTGGCCATTAGGGCATTTGGGCAATGCCCGGTACGGGCCGCAGACTCTGGTCTGGTCATGGGCCGGCCATTTCATGAAATAAATTTTATGTACTGATTACTGTTTGACATTAAAATTAATATTCTAAACTACTAAACATTATCTGTCCGGTACTGCCATTTCTGTAGTCCTATATAATATACTGTATTACGTCATCAAGTTGTTTTAGTTGTCAGTACACAACGTTGCAGCGAAAAATTTGATCAGAACTGCCTTCTGTCGATTTCTGTTTAGATACCGCTACATTTTGGTTAGCATATACATTATTGCAATTTATTTTATGTAGTATTTAAATTCTTTGGTACTAATAATTATTTTAGGTTGTGTATTATGCATTTTATTGTTCTCTGGTCGGCAGCGTGAGTGATAATTACTGGTTTTCATCTGCGATTATTAGTATGATGAAATAAAATTATAAAGCACAGGATAGGAATTTTTCATATTAGGACGGAACATTTCTAGTTTATCGTTAAGTTAATGGAACATTTCAATCATGTGAGGTTTTCATGATAACCATAGTTATCATAGGCTCATAGCAAGTAGCGAGCCGCATACTCAGCACAAATTTTAAGAAGATTACAATGAATAATGGGCCAAGTGGGTCGACCTCGTCGCCTCGCCCTTTGAAGGATGCCCGGGACGGTTTTGATATCCAGTCCGCTTCTGGATGGCAGCGGTGCCTTGGATTCCTACGGGGCTGCACGGGAGATGGAATTTGAAGGCTCAGCCCTGTTAGCTCCTATGGGAGCCACCAGGGGGCGCTGCAGAGCCGTACTTTGTTGGGCTTCCATCACACCTGAGAGTGCGTGCGGACCTCGCTGATGAGCCGCCCAGTGTACTGCCACGTGAGGCATAAAAGGAGCAGCCTGCCGTCATTCTGGGAGCCAGAGAGTGGAGTGGAAAGTAAAGTGCAGTGCAGTGCAGTGGACTTTGTTTATTTTGCTTGGTAAACTGCAATTTTCTGGGAAAGCTACTTGGGAAGCGTTTCCCATGTAAGAGAAAGCCTATGTGTTGTTGGACTTGTGAACTTGCCAGCTTTGGGGGCAGTGGTACCACTTCTATGTTTTTCTGTTACTTTCTATGTTTTTTCATCACAATCGTGTATTTCTTAAAGCACAGTTTCTTGTGAACAAGCATTTATTGTTTTGTACATCTTAACAAAAACTTATCAACTCTGCGCATCTCTAAAATCGAATTACTAGTCTATACATAACCAAATTAATTTGGTGATTGTGATTGGTGACAAGTGCATTGACGTCACATCCTGCATAGTGCACGCGCCTTAATGCTAGTAAGTCACGTGCTGATCGCAAACGCGCTCATTAAATATTGTAACGGCCCAGCCAGGTTGACTGTTGGGTCCGATTGGGGGGGGGTTTGGGGCAGAAGACTGACAGCGGGGAGATATGATTGACGCAGGGGGCGGTCCCCGGGCCGGAGGGGGGGTTGGAAAGGCGAGAAGGAAGGTGTTGTGGCGTCACGAAGTCAGCGTTTTTCTTTTTTTGTTTTTATTTTCTTTAACGGCGTCTCTCAGGACCTCAACAATGAGAGACATATAGGAGATTGTAAATAGTTCAGAGTCAAAGACGTTCATTTTTTATGTTATAACCTTATAGTTTTTTTCTTCGTTACTGTTCAGCTAAACTTTGGGAGCCTTAGGCCTACTGCGTCCGACTGTTTTTTTTTTTCGTCTTTTCGAACCTGACGCGGAGGTCGCTACAATATCAACTGCTGCACGTGGGGACCACCACAATCTGTCACCGGGGACGTTAAAGGAGGACGGTGCCATAAACGATGTTGTAATAAAACAGAAAAAGTACAAACAGTAAAAATTAAAGTTGTTGATTTGACGAGTCCTGTTCGATGTTCTGCGCCCAAGCTTGAATTTGACATTTCCTTCTCATCAGAGTTTTTTGACACATTTCATGTGCTGCTGTTGTATTTAATTAGAAAATTCCTTGTCTATCTTATTAAACATGTCTTTGTTTTTCTGTGTTTATTTGGTCACATGGTCTGTTTTTCCTACAAGTTAGAGTGGCAGCACAGTTTGGGGGGCTGGTGCGCCCCCTGGTGGCCTCAATACATAAATAGACAGCTCGCCCTTCAAGTGAAATGAGCGCGTTTGGTTTGGGAGTTTAGGATTTGTTTCTTGTAAATCCTGGAGTGGAGTCACAACACAAACGGGCGGCAGTCTTACCGTAGTCCAGCGCAGACCCCCAAACAGAGCAGAGTTTCAAGGAAGCTGGAACTTTTCCTTTTCATCCCACTTAATCCAGTTCTGAGTTGCAAGGGGCTGGAGCCCACCCTTGGTGTAGTGGGCAACAAAACTCTTACCGATTCACTGCCCTGGCCTTGTCCAAGACAGGGCAGCAAAGCACCAGCTTACTTGACAGGCTGGCAGTTTTTCCGCTGGCATGTTCACACAGGGTCAATCTCAAGTCGCCATTTTACTTAACATGCCCACCCTGAGTGGTGAGAGGACATCAGAGTGCCCAGAGAAGGCCCCACACGGGCACCAAGAAGGTAGTTAGGCTGGATTTTACAGCCTGGTGTGAAGGCAGCAGCACCAAGTGCTACACCACCATGCTGCCCTTTAGCACGCGGACCCTGCTTGGTGAAGCTGGTCTTGTGTTTTTCTTGAATTTCAATATTACAGAACCGTAGAAAAAGCAAAAAATAAATAAAAATAAAGTTGACAGTTATTTTCTCAGTTTTTTTAAACCTTTAATTTTTATTCATTGATTTTTTTAAAACAAAATATCATGCCCATTATTGTGCTGAACCCTTAAATAAATTAGACAAGATGGTTGGCAAAACAGAGAGGGAGGCAGCAATGCCCACCGGGGTGAATAAGGGTCCCAGGCTGCGTGGCCTTGCCTCCCAAAATGCAGCCCCTTTATCCCCAACGCCTCATACATACATAAACCTCCACAATGGAGCAACCGCGCCTCCCGTTGTAAAGAGAAGAACGTCTGTGAAGTAGAGGGGCTGTGCCAGGACCGCTCAATGGATTACGGCAACCACAAGGAGCAAACCCTCGACTTCTTAAACAGGCTGTTCAAATGGAAAAGAAAAAAAGGTGGGCGCCAATGAAGAGAAGAATAAGGGGAAGAGCAAGAGGAAGGGATGAATGAGAAGTGGGGGTATCAGAGAAAAGGAAGACGGGGGGCAAGTGGGTTTATTCCATCCCCTCAAGTCGCATCTCACACGACAGGAGTGTTGTGAACAAGTGAGCCGGACGTCGATACGTCTCTGCAGTTGGGGGACGACCCTGAGGTATTGTGCTGCGGATATCAAGGCTGGGAATGGCGTCACCCCCGAGTTAACTGCGTTTCTCTACGACGTTCAGCATGGACGCCTCGAGGATAAGCTTTGCTGCGCTGGCTCTTTCCAAATTAGACAACCACTGACCGATGCATTACGCCGTATTTTGGACATCCAAACCCCACTGCGTCACGTCCACGGGTAGAAATTGAACGTCACGACTGATTTAATGAGACACAGGGAGAGAGACGTGCTAATAAACTGGGGAAAAGCACAACTCTCACTTGTGCAGTGATATTTACTCATTTGGCTGACGCTTTTATCCAAAGCGACTTCCAACATCTGAGATACAACTGGTTACATTTGTTTTTTTCCAGTTGCAGCACAGGCAGGTGAAGTGACTTGCTCAGGGTCACTTGGTGTCAGCGGTGGGATTCAAGCCCACAACCTCAAAGGTTTGAAGTCCGGTGCAGCCATCTTAGATTTTAACACAGCGGTGGTGGAGGCTCGTCCAACTGTGCGTTCCTGCTTTAAACTTCCTACTGGGAATTTGGAAATTCCAACTTTACTGTTCAAATGGCTGTAGAGTTCCAGCCTAATATGCACGTCCTTGGGATGTGCAAAGAAACCAGTGGACCCTGAGGAAAGGCACAAGTAGTGGATGCGGGGAGCACGTTGAACCAAAGGCCCTGGAGCTTCGCCTGCTAACGTCCGTCTCAGTCGGACTCGGCCATTGCTTAGTCTACTTCAGCCCTCCATATTGGGTACTACAGCGACTCTGCGTTTAGGATTCCTGTGCAGTTTTAATTCGGATTGTTAAACGCTGCCAGTGTTAGAAGTTGATCGTTATACTCTTCACATCTGACAGCATGGCTACCAACTTGGTCCAATGCCAGTGTGTGTGCCTGGCTTTGTGCCGAGTGCTGCCAGTGTGTGTGCCCACTTTTCTGGGACCCTGAACTGAATGAAGCGGGTATCAAAATGTTACAAAGAGGCCTGTCATGAAACAGGAGGTCATTTAAGAGCCAATGCGTCAGCAGACTTTACAGGAGATGAAAACTAAAAATGGTTCCAGGGTAGAAGGACTTAAATGTCATCATCAGTTACAATAAAATTAATAAATCCGCCCCTTTTATTTCATGACAGAGCTCACATGGCAAATTTTAAAGTTCCCAGACTTGCTTTCCTCAAAGCAAAAATAGTAAATTGAGCAGCGAGCGAGTGTGTCTGGTAACTTTCAAATTTGAGAAAACACGTTAAAAAAAGAAAGAATGGAAGGAGAAGAGGAAGAGGAGTGAAAGAAGTTGAGGAGGAGGAGGGAGAGGTAGATCAAAGTTAGCACGCCTGGCCATGGGTGTGTGAAGGAGAGCAAAAAATGAATTATTCCTAAAAACACCTCAAGGTTGGCTGCACTTGGATATCAAAAACGACCGTTTGGTGCCCAGGTGGGCTGATTGTCATTGTGGTAAAGTGCTATGAAGTGAGGAAGATGAACAACACACAACCAAGTACACTCGTCACCCCCCCGATCCACCAACTGGTTTATCCAAAGTTTAAAGGGGTCCCCCCAACCCCCTCCAGAGTCGTGCAGCAAGCCGTCTACATCTCTGCTGGGAGCTCCAGCCAGGCAAACGAATGCCGGTGGGCACACAGTGGCGCCAAGCAAATACTGGAATGCAAATGAAGTAAGCAGATGAGGTAGAGTGGGCGGGAAAAGGGAGGGACCTGGCAGGGGGCGGGACAAACACACAGGCCCATGAAGAGCCCCGCCCCACCCAGCTGGGGTCCTGTTCCGTCAAACTGAACTCGGACACAGAGCACCGTTGGGCCCCCCAAACAGCCAAAAGCATAAAACACTTGCAGTCACAGTATTGCCTTTCAACAGATTTCTCTTCAGTGTATTATTAAAATTAAAAAAATGTACATTCTTATGAAATATTTTTCTTTTGCTGTGCAATATACTTGTATGCCCCCACTGTGAATATTTACGCATCATAAATTATATAGAATATTTTCTTTATTACAAATCTGCACAAGGCTTTCTTAAATATTGGCTAAAAAAAAAAAAAAAAAAAACAATAACACATCTTTCCATTTTTTTTCTGCCATCAACATAGTCATAAAATCTTTTTTTGTTTTTAATCCATATCATTCTTTTTAAAAAAATAGAATTACAATTTTACAAAGACAAAAAACAAACAAAAATGAATTCACAATCGAACAAAACGCTAAACGTCTAACATCAGAAACCATCGACGGAGTGCCCCCTCCTGGAGATGTGCTGTATCACAGGTTTTCTGTGCTTCCTCTTCAGACAAATAAAAAAAGAAAAGAAAAGAAAAGACGACAACTAAATCTTCTGTAGTCTCGCTTCTCGTCGTAACACAAAGACATCACTGTGTAGTGAAACGCTGCCAGACTGACGGGTTTCAGTCGCTTTGGGCAGAGAATGCTGCCAGCACCTTGAGCTCACCGGGTAGTCAAACTTCAAAACTAACCTGCACCCCCTAAAAGAAAAGTGTGTGTGTGTGTGTGTGGGGGGGGGGGGGGGGGGGGGGGGGGGCTTTACTTAGTAAAAAGCCTTCAATGAACTTGGATTGTAAGCCAAACCTCACCCGTCAGATGCTTTTCAGATCTGTGGGCAAGCCCCAGAACCTTCTAGAAGGGGCAAAGCAGAGTGGTTACCTCATTAGGGGTAGAAAGGGAGGGTACCGTGACTCATATGCAGAGCAAGAAAGGGCAGCTAAACATCCCAACGCTGTAGCACAGACCAGCCAACGGCGTTAGGAGAGAACAGAGAGAAACGGGCAAAGTAGCAGACATCCTTGGACGACGTGCATAGAGAAAGAGAGAGAAAGCAACGGAGCAGACCAGGGTTCAGCTCACCTCGCAGAAGGAGCCTGGGACCACAGAGCAGCAGTGGACCACATGCAGACACAGAGGAAGAGGCAGAGCAGGCCAACTCAGACAGCACGTAGACAGAGCAGCCGTTGGCCTTGGTCCGCAGAGAGACACAAGTGAGTCACCAGTTATGCAGTGGGAACCACACCAGCTAAACACCTTTGCTCGTCCATAATGGGAAGCCATATACCCACTCCGTTCCCCAGCCGCAGTGATTTAAACCTAACCTCTCCTCACAGATATTATTACATCTGCTATGTCACTCCCAGTAGAGGGCGCTCCACCCTATTGCACAGACCCGCTTCAAAAAAACAAAAACAAAAGAGCAGACTCTCATCAGACCACCCTCTTACTTACACCGTCTTCAGTTCTGCTAAACCCGCTGATACCTTTTCTCGCCCCCATTTCTCCCTAAAGCAGCCTACACGACTCCTTGACTAATTCTCTTATACCTGCTGCTGAGTCCAACAAAAATCTTAACAGAGATTCCTCTTCACCTCCAACAAATTAGAACTGACTTCCTAATTTGAGCCCACTCTCAATCACACAATTAGGACAAGTAGCTAACCCCCCGCCCCCGGCAAAGTGCTCTGCCACCATTGTCCCCATCACAAAATGGCTAGGGGGTGTTTGTCAAATTGAGCAGCAGTGTCAGCATACAGAAAGAACAATACTGACCTTGAACCCTGGACCTCTTACAAAACTAGAGAATTACAGTGAGGGGCTTGGGTAAAAAACACGTGAGGTACAGCATGTCCACGTCCATCAGTCCTGCCCAGCGTTGCTCCACTCCACCAGAGCAGTGAGAGTGTCCACTTGAGAGGATATCAACAGAAAACATGAAGCATCAAGGGAGGTGAATAAACTGTAGTGTTCAGCAGTACTAAGTGGCCCTGAAGAATTCCCACCGGTCTTCACTGCCAGGCTTCACATCTGGTCAGAAGTCTGTGTGATGGCAGTCAGTATGAAGGGTGGTGAATGCAACCCTAGCTTTTTCTTGGTCCCGTTTCTTGTTCCCCAGAAGATACAAGGAGAGGGAATATATACATTCAGTGGGCCAGTTTTGTTTTGTTGTTTTCCCCCCCAAGGAGTGCTACATTCAACAAAGTGCTATCAAAATGCCAAGGGGTGGGGCAGGCAGGGCAGGTGTTGGCAACTTGGCCAGCAGGAAAGTGGAGGAGCCATCATGCCTCGGTTTTGGTTCTCAGGTTTCTTTTGGCTTGATCCCCATAAGGTTTTAGCTCTCGCTGGGACAGAGATACTGCACCTCACTGGCAAACACTTCACGGTATAGAGGGGGGAAATTGTAGGCCGTCTCAGGGTGAAGGAGCCGGAAAAACTCCAGCTTGTCAATGTGCAGGTTACAGATGGACTTCATCATGGGCAGCTTGGACACCATCTGAGTGGGAGACAAGAAAGACGATTAGTTAGAGCAGAATTTCAGTGTTCCCCCGCCCCACTCCCACCCACTGTCATGACTCAAAGACACTTGATGTGCAAGCTTTTACCATAAGCTTGTCACCTGCGAGAGACAACCACATAACCGCTCATATACACCCTATTGATTTGTTACACCTACTCATTAATGTAGTCTGCCCTCTCCTTACAACCACAGGCACATGGCTGCATTTCAATATACTGTACTGTATGTAGAATGCAGACATGATCAACAGGTTTGCTCAGATGACCACTCTTTGCAACACTGGTGTGAAGAACAGCATTTATGAATGCACAATGCGTCAGATCTAGAAGCATACAGACTGTAGCAGAAAGCGAGGCTACTGTAGGCATACGGTCATCAAAACTGGACAATTATGGACTGGAAAGCAAATTTCCCCTGGTCTGATGAATCTGTTTCTGCTGTGACAGGGATGCGAGTAGGGTCCAAATTTGTCATAAATGCCAGGAATCCATGGTTCTCTAATGCCTCGTGTCAACAATAGAGGCGGAGCAGTAGGGTAGTGAAGTGGGGACTATTTCTTTGGCACACATTTGGCCTCTTAATACCAAGTGACTGTCACATGAAAGCTTCAGAGTATCTAAAAGCACTGCTGCACATCCCTTTATGGTCACAGTCTCGCCTCTTTCAAATGGAGAATGTGCCACCAGGACACAAAGCACCCTTGAGCTGGTTTCACAAATGTGACTCCAGTGGTCAGCACAGTCCCCAGAACTTGTACCACTGGAATGAGTTGGGATACTGCAAAAGTTGCTACATATTGAATTCGCCTTGTCCGTTTCTGCCACCTTGTTCCCTTTGGAATACTTGTCCTAGGAATTGAGTATTTTAAGGATATCTCTTCAAGGAAAGAAGGTGGCCAAACCACGCCTGTGGGTCCTTGCGTAAACGCGCTGGTGTATGATGTAAGGGGATGAGACAAAAAACAGTAGGCGCGCATTTGAGAAAAAAAATCGGGAGTGGTCTCCCCTCGACTTTCTCGTATACTCAGATGTGGGGATGGATATTTGAGGAGTAAACCGTAAGACAATGATTATATTTTTTATATTATGTACATTAAAGACCCATCAACAACAAATCAAATCAAATTAATGATATATTGAACAATTATTATAAAAGTTAAGTTGAATAGATCGAACTCTGCAGCTGCACGAATAAAAGGTAAAGTACCACTTCTGGTTAACGGAAAAAGCCCAAAAGTTGATAGAAATCTATGTTTTGTACCTAATACAGGTACTTGTCGACTTACGACCGCGATTGGTTCCGACTGACTGGTTGTAAGTCGATCTGGACGTAAGTCGGCCTATGTTAATTTAAGGTAAGAATATTAGACTGGGTAATAATATTATAATCATCTTAAAGTAATATTTTATCAACATTTTCTTACTTTCTAAGACAAACACAGCATACTACAGTACAATTTGTTTAATATGTGGAAAACGTACAAAACAAGAAATACTGTACTGTACATTTAATTCCTGGCACCACTGGTGCTTGGCTGCGGGTTGTCGATATCGCCTTCATCAGATCAGGCGAGGCTGCGGACGGGGTGATGGGAGGAGTTGCTCTTTTCATAAACATAGTGAGCTTCGTCTGAATTGTTTGTTTTTTTTTTCTCTTCATAAATTTCGCAATAATGACGAAATGTGTTGCGTGCCATCCGTTCAATCCTCGCAAATCGTTCAATATTTGGGTCCATTTTTTCAAAATGAGCGAGGAGTTTATTCAGTAGAGATAAATCTTCTGACAATCCCTTTGTGGTGAACATTCTTTGTGGCACCTCCTCCTCTTCGTCTTACTGCAATTCTCTTGTTTCTTCTTCCGCCACTCTTTCTTCTTCCAATTCCATCAGCTCTTCATTCATAAGTTCACCTGATTCCCGGTCTAGCAACTCCTCGACATCTTCCATTTCACATTCCAATGAAAGGTCTTTTGACAGTTTCACTATTTCTTCACGAATCTCATCAAGTTCTTGTTCACTGTTAAATCCAGCAAAAGTATTTACATAACGCTTAACACACTTCTTCCATACGCCATTCATACACTGTGAGTCGACATTTCTTGCGGGGAGGGCTTCTGTTTTCTCTGATCTGAGTTCACCTCTGTTATAGCGCGTCTTTATTTGAAAAGAGCAGTGTTATATCGGGGCGAGTGTGAACGCTAACTTTGACAAGCACTATAAATTTACAGCGGTTGTTACAGACGTAAATCAAATGTATGTTTTTATTGTATAATATTAACAATAACAGCAGCTCTCTACTCAAAGCGGTAAACTCGAGAAGCTGCTAGCATCGAACCCAGAAGCTCTTGATTGGGAGTCAGCAGTTGTATGTGGGAACTGTTAACATTTGAATGTGATGATTGTATATAAAACTTGTGCACGAACGAGACTGGGATAACTGTGGATGTGGATGTGAGTGGTGTGTGTGACTGAGAATGACTGGTGTGAAGCCTGAAGTCCAAATATCAAATAAACACTTTCACAAGTACAAGTATAACAGAACAAGTGCGCTTTTATTCAAGAAGAAAAAAGAAAGCAGGTTGCGGTAAGCAGTTGATGCGACTGCTTGCGTAGTGCAATCCTAAGAACTGCCCAATCAAGAGCTTCTGGGTTTGATGCTGGCAGCTTCTCAAGTTTGCCGTTTTGAGTAGAAAGCTGCTATTAGTGTTAATATTATAGGGTTATATGTTAGGGTTATATTATTATCGAAAATTGCCAAAACAACAAGACACAAACACGCGTGGGGCAACACTGCTGCGTATATTTTTACTGCTGCATAGCGAGACTTGAGAGTGCGGGAAACTGGCGCTGCCAACAGCTGGCGGGGGAAACAGTCAAACGCGTCGTAAAGTCGAACAGTCGTAACTTGCATAGGTCGTATGTCGACGAGTACCTGTACTTGTATGTATGTAAAATTTGGTTGACCCAAGTGAAAGTATTCTCAAGTTATCGTGTTTATACACACACACACACACACACACACACACACACACAATATTCCAAAAATGGTATTTTCAGACTTGGGAAGGTCTAAAACATCGAGATTCATCAAAATCTTGAAATGGAATTTTTGGAGGATTCCAATACTTTCCCTATATTTCGTATACAAGAAAGTCAGAGAGGTCTAAAATGTCCAGATTCATCCAAATCTCAACCTCAAATTTTTTAGACGATTACAATACTTTCCCTACACTTCGCATACGAGTAAGTAAAAAAGGAGAAGGAGCTGGGTGAGAGTGTTAAAGGGAGCGATCCGAAAAGCACAAAAAACTCAAGTGTGTGGATTTGTTTGGACGCACGATTATACGAGTGCTTGTAGACCAGTGGAGGACGTCTGGGTGCACGGCGCTGCCTTTTATTTTTTTCCCCATTAATGCTGGGGAGGGACGTGTTAACGCCATTACCCCAGGTGAAGCAGACTTCAGCATCCAAGGCAGGATTTACCTCCGAACTGGTGAGAATGCTCCTTTGTAACGGGGAAAGCGTGTCCATTGTTGCATTTTACCAATACGCTGGATTTAACAGTGAAATATCCATGCCGGTTTGATTGTGAGAAACATAAGCCAAATAGTTTGGTCAAAAAAGGACTGAAGAATGTGTATGGGGTGTATGTTTGACTTGTATTTGTAGATGTATGTATTTACATCATATGGATGTGCTGTTAGTATTCGTGTGCTGTCTGTTAGTAGGCAGATTTTTTTTTGTCTTTTCCTTTTCTGCTTTGACGTTTTTCTGCACAGTTCATTATAAAGGGGCTGGTTCACGGGTGTGGTCATATAAATCCGTATTTGTTTACTTGTTCAGTTTGATTTCTTGTAGGATTTTCTAAAGAGAACACGTATATAATTATGCTTGGGTTTTTTCACAATATGTACTCTTGTTTGATTAATTAGCTTAATTTATTCTGGTGATTTTTTTCTGTTTATAAAGAACACCTGCATCAAAGGGGATCAAATTAGGGCTAAGGTTCTGTCCATTTCTGAACCTGTTAGAATTAATCTCTTACCAAGGGTAGGAGGTTCTCGTGTATGTTGGGCTCCTCGTATTGCATTTAGGGGAACTCGCTACAACACAGGGTTTATAGCATTAATGGCGTATCAGAAAAGTCAAGATAGCGTGGACCACAGTCCCTCAAGAATCTCACTGGTGCAGACCACACTCCCTAAAGAAACTTACCGGCAGGCACCTTGCTGAATCCATGCCTCAGGTTCTTCTGCAGGCCATAGGTGGTCCTATTTGGTACTAGACATTTAGACTCAATAAAATGGCCATTCTGTACCTTCAACCAATCATTTGCACCCCTCCCAAGTCCTATACTCTAGAAGAATGGTAGCCATATGTACACACACCTTGGTTAGCTTCTCTTCTCCAGACCCATTCCTCTGCAAAGTATCCTGAAGTGCCAGGTAGATAACATCCTGAAGCTTCTGTACTTTTGCAGTGTCATTCAGCCAGGGCCGGTCTGGGAAAGGCAAAAATCAAATAAGGTACTCTGTGTGTTCTTTCAAGACTTGTCTCCTTACATCATTTCCACAGGATTTCTGTTACTAATGGAAAATGTAACTCAGGTCTCCAAGCAGGAGTGCAGAACTCACCAGGTGAAAGAAGCACAGCTGCACTGAACAGAGCCATCTCCTCCTCGGTCATCTGAAGGCGGCACAGGCTCTTGGCGAGTTCGAATATCGCGTTAATGAGGTCATCACAGCCTGGAGAGGGAGGGCACACAAAAAAATAAAGACGTTTTGAGTTGTTTTCTGCAAATGGTAACACCATGGCTGCCGTGTGACAGAATCCACCCAAATTCTCTAGCCAACTGAGATCTACAGCCACCTAGTCATCTAGTGCAGCAGTTCCCAAACTGTGGTATGCGTACCACTGGTGGTACGCGGAGCCTTTTCAGGTGGTACGCATCGTGGTCCCTGAAATTTAATTTATCTGTGCAAAACCCTTTATGACAAGCCTGTTGTGAGCAAAAACCAATGAAACGGTTTAAATACAATAATACGTGGATTCCCAAATTTAGTGTGGTGTGCAATTTCATCATCTGAATAAATAAAACCTATTATTCAAATCAGTATTTAGTTCATTTAACGCTACCATAATTCCGTTTCGCGGAAGTCAACTTCTGCTTCTTCGCTGTTTGAGCTTTTGGTCACTAGATGAAAGCACAACGCTGACACTATATTGTCTTCGGTAACTCTGCCTCACAGAAACCGCTCGTGTTTGTTGTTATACGTGCACTGCCGCTGTATCGCATCGTAGTCACTAGATCTAAGCACAAAGCCGATAACATTTCATCTTCGGTAACTGCATCACATACAGGCCGAAGGCAGGATTTAGTTTCGGGGCGGAATTTATCAATTTATGTACATGCACAAATTTTTTCATTCATTTTATGCATAATTTCTTCCAATTCTTTAACTTTTATTCAGATTTCGGGGCAGTTGTAGTCAGTGTCGTGAATTTGCTTTATATTACTTAAGAATTAATCATTCATTGCAGTACTTGGATTTTAATTTTTTTGTTAAAAATTCGGGTGGTACGCAACGCAACTCACTTAACCTCAGGTGGTACTTGACGTCCAAAAGTTTGGGAACCCCTGATCTAGTGCAAGTCGCAGTTAATATGATCGTATTAAACACCCTCACAAATTCTACAAATTACACTAAACCTTTACTAGAAGTCTAAGGAGGTTCTGCTCAAGCTTTATAACACACTGGTGAGGCCTCATCTTGAGTACTGTGTACAGTTTTGGTCTCCAGGCTACAAAAAGGACATAGCAGCACAAGAAAAGGTCCAGAGAAGAGCGACAGGGCTGAGTCCAGGGCTACAGGGGTTGAATTATGAGGAAAGATTAAAAGAGCTAAGCCTTTACAGTTTAAGCAAAAGAAGATTAAGAGAAGACCTGATTGAAGTGTTTAAAATTATGAAGGGAATTAGTCCAGTGGATCAAGACTGTGATTTTAAAATGAGTTCATCAAGAACACGGGGACACAGTTGGAAACTTGTTAAGGGTAAATTTCACAAATGTTAGGAAGCTTTTCTTCACAGAGAGGACCACAGACACATGGAATAAGCGACCAAGTAGACTCTAGAACTTTAGGAACCTTCAAAACTAGACAATGTTACTTTGGAAGAATTAAGTGGACAGGACTAGTGGGTTTTCTTAGGCTAAATGGCCTGTTCTTGTCCAGATTGTTCTAATGTCCTAACTAAAAATGCTGAATTGCAGATTACTTCTCCCAAATCAAATGCTCAGGCTTCATTTGAACCGTCCACCAAAACTAACCAAATAGGTGAAAACGTGCATTCCTGAATGGCAAACACAAAAGCACCCCATTCTCACCATCACAATCTGACTCCCTGTCCATTTTGATTTTAAATGAACTAGCCCCACTGGTCGCAGTCTCACCTCTGTTTCTCTTCTATTCTTAACCTACAAATCTTTAAATGGCCCCACCCCGGACTCCATCAGTGTCCTTCTCCATCACTCTGCTCCTGTTCGCCCACTTCTTCTTGTTGTGCCCCACACACCCTATGGGTGACAGGGCCTACAGCTGTATAGCACCCAGACTTTGGAATGACCTTCTGAAATTAAGGAGAGCAGCCGACTCCATTCATTCTTTAAAAAAAACTAGGGGGCTTTTCCTCCTGCTTGCTTTGCTCGCCAACCCCACGACCTGCACTACGCACTAGCCACTTTGCGTCTCTGCTGCTTGCGTATGTGGATTTCACTTTCACCAAACAACATCTTAATTCTTGCGGATAGGCCTCTTCATTGGGAAGAAACACTACTTTCCCTGATGGCAACACAAATTAAACAATCTACAAGTCTCTGACTTAAAGTTTAAAGCCGAACAATATCTGCATACTTCTGTCATATCACCTACGTCCATATATTCGATCTCTTTTCGCTGTTCCGTTATTTCACTGAGTAATAATTTCTGTTTGTTAGCGCTAATGTGATCTTTACGATCAGTTTTTTGAGACTTTCAAATTTCAGTATTAAAACGTATCACGCCAATGTTTCTGATCCTCTTTACGACGTTCTACTTTGTCTTCTTCTCTTGGTCTTTTATTTCCAACCCCACTTGGAGATGAGAGCGCAGGATCTCTTTCTGACAATAGCATTCACACGAATGAGACGTGATTGGGCCGTGGACGTGGTTGTAAATGTTTGAGAGGAGCGTGGGACTTGTCAAAATCACTTGGCAAAAAGTCTCGTCTCGCAGGACCTGAAATTATCTCCGAGAAAGTCTCGTCCCAGGATTTCCTTTTATAATAGAAAGACAACTGAAAAGTCATCTGTTCAGGAAAGCTTGTAACTTGACCTGACATTCTGCCTCCTCTTTACAGTCTTCCTCTCTGCTCAGTATAACTTGTGTGTGTGTGTGTGTGTGTGTGTGTGTGTGTGTGTGTGTGTGTGTGTGTGTGTGTGTGTGTGTGTGTGTGTGTGTGTGTGTCTGTGTTATATCACAGATGCTGTGATTTGCTAGGCTTTCTTTTAGTATTGAATTGAGAAGTTTACTCTGGTTTATTGTCTTTTATTCTAATGCCTTTGTATATTATCTTTCTATCTGTTTTAAGGTTCTACTCAGGAAACATTTGTATCCAATGTTACACATGCCAGCTGTTTCTTTCCAAGACTCTGTGACCTGCCTTGAGCATGGGAAACGCACTATATAAATGTATAATTATTATTAGTGTTTGATTTTCAATGTTCCATTGTAAACTCAATCTAAAGTACTCATCCATCCATTTATTACTTTTTGCATATTTAGAAGACGACTTACAAGGCTGAAGATACAGCACAACTATTTACAGTTATTTTTTTTACCAGCCGTTTAAGTGCTTTGCACAGAGCTAAGGTGGGACTTGAACCGGCCACCTTGTGGTTTAAAGTCCGCTGCCTAAGCCACTGCACCACATTCCATGGGTATTCTGGCAGCACTGGAGAAAGCAGCAGGGGGTGCAGACTCAGTTTCAAGTTGCCGATCAGAAAACACTTCACAGAGACACAGGAAGAACATGGCAGTGACACTGGCTGTGAGGCATCAGTGTTGGCAGCTTTGCCACCTTGTCATGCCAATAAAGTTCTACCACGCCCCAAAACTCAGCTGAAACCAGAATAAAAATGAAAAACATCCCAAGTTTCCCCAAAAACACAAAAAACAAAATGGCCCCACTCACCGAGGGACTTGAAGAGCTGGGGTCCGGTGTATTTTCCATCAAACAGCAGCGTGTTGTTGATGGGGTTGAACGCTCGGCACATGCGGATGAGGAGAACTTCCAGACAGCCTGTGTGAAGGGCGGGAAGAGAAAAGAGCCGATAAGAGGGTCTCCGCCAAAACGAGGACACAGACACACAGAAGACAGATTGAGTTTTCAAAATCAAAAGTGGACAAAAAGGCCCACAAAAACAGGAAGATTTCCTAAAACATAATGTGACGATAGTCAAATTATTTATTAACTTATAACCTTATTAAATAAAACTGACTGCCATGCAGCTGGGGAGTAAAGCATACAAGTGGCAGCATTTTAAACAAAATCACACGGACCCCTTCAGCAGCTGTTGCCCCAAAAAAAAAGTCAAATGGTCTCACTGACCTGCTTTGAGGAGGATTATCTGGTCATTCTGGCAGAGGTCCATGAAGCCGGTGATGCGCTTGGCAAACTCCACCATGTACTGGATGGCATTGGTAATCTGGAGAGCGCACTGCTGCCACATAACATCTGCACTCTGAGGGGGTGACAACAGAAGGAATGAATGGTTGGATGTGAGCCCCAGAATGTTTGATGGGACCCCAAACTGCAGCAGTGGGACTTCGAATCAGCCTTACCTTGCTCTGTGCTGCCCGGATCTCTTCTTGGCTGTACATGGTCCACGTGAGCCTCTTCAGCTCCTCTAGTGTGTACTGGCAGGTCTCCAGGTGGGATTTGACAATATTTTGTGACGCCCTCTCTGGGGACACAAAAGAAGAAATAGAAAGGTGTTATTTCTATTCCACAAAAATGAAGAAGGTTGGCAAGGAAGGGGACTGTCGTCGCCATGTTGGTGCCCCATGAAGACGTCACATCATTACTTACCAATTTCCAACATGGAGATGCCCTCTGGCAAGGGCAAGCGCCCACCATGGCAAGAGAGGCTAGAATCATGGAATAGTTCATACTCCTGCTTGATATACTTGGCATCCAGAAGGTCAATGCTGGACTGCTCAGGTGAAGATTGGGCTGAACCCAGGAGGTCCAAGCTGTAGTAGCTGTTAGCACTCTCAGGGGTCAGTGGGAGATCAAACAGCAGGCTGTCTGGCAATGTGGTGATGTCATCGAGGTCACTGAGGCCCATACTGGAGCTATTGCTGTAGGCTCTGGTCAGCATGTCAGGATCTTCCTTGGACATGGCCTGCTCCTGGCTCTGCTGGTGCTTCTGTACCTCTGCATAGAGACTGTCCCTCTGCTTCTTGGACATGCGACCAAACTTCACAGCTAAAGGGAGTTTTGAGGAGAACAAAAAAAAAAAAAAAAAAGAACAAAGTCATGTGAGCGGACCACCTGTCCTTAGTGCTGCACGTTGGTCAGATATGCAAGTGAAGACGTTCACGGTGTTCTGTACACCCGACAGTAATACTACAAGGTACACCCACCATCACGGGACATTCCAAGAGCGAGGCACTTCTGCAATCGGCAGTGTTGGCAGCGGTTTCGATTTGTCCGGTCAATGAGACAATTCCGCTGCCTTGAACAGGAGTACATGGCGTTGTTCTGCTGGCTGCGGCGGAAGAAACCCTGAAGAAGAAGAGAGGAGGAGATGATCAATAAGTGGAGAAATGGGGTGGGATGGCCTTGAGAAGAAAAGCAGAACCACAAAAACACACACACACAGTGCAAACCGCATTGGCCTGATCTGACAGGGAGAGGATTGTCTGCCACTCACCTTACAGCCTTCACAGGTGATGACACCATAATGGATGCCCGATGATTTGTCCCCACATATCTTACAAGGGATAACTTCAATTTGAGCTGTGATGTAGACAAAATGGAGAGAAAGAGAGAGGGATGATTACTGAAAGGGACAAATTTACTTTTTCTATTATTTGAATATTAAATTAGCCAATCTTCGTTTAAAGGATTAAAGAGAGGAACGGACAGTGGCCATTTTCTATCTTCCCATAAAGAACAAGATAAAGAAAAACAACTTGGCTGACGGACACACGGGCAGTGCAGTCTCTGGTTCTTAGCATTTTATATGAAGTTTCAGTTAACATTTCACTGGGAGGAAACACTACACTGAAAGTGCCGGATTTGGGGGATAGGGGATAGACAGGTCACTATAAAACAATAAAAGACAGGATAGGATGTTGTAAAATTATTCACACACACACACACACAAGTCTACATTGTCAGCATTTGAATTCAAACGTTCAGCCTTTCCCATGCTGACAGGATCTCCTACAATTTTGACATTCAGGTGCTGGTCATAAAATTAGAATATCATGACAAAGTTGATTTATTTCAGTAATTCCATTCATCTGGAGTCCCGTGTGCAGTTTGGGTCTCCAGGCTACAAAAAGGACATAGCAGCACAAGAAAAGGTCCAGAGAAGAGCGACAGGGCTGAGGAAAGATTAAAAGAGCTGAGCCTTTACAGTTCAAACTAAAGAAGATTAAGAGGAGACCCGACTGAAGTGTTTAAAATTATGAAGAGAATTAGTCCAGTGGATCCAGACAGTGACTTTAAAATGAGTTCATCAAGAACATGGGGACACAGTTGGAAACTTGTTAAGGGTAAATTTTACACAAACATTAGGAAGTTTTTCCTCACACAGAGAACCACAGACACTTGGAATAAGCGACCTGATAGTGTGATAGACGTTAGGGACCTTCAAAACTTGACTTGATGTTTTTTTTTTTTTTTTTAAAAGAAGAATTAAGTGGACAGGCCCGGCGAGATTTGATGGGTTGAATTCCCTGTTCTCGTCCAGGTTGTTCTAATGACCCCTAACCACATCTGTCCATTAATATCATCATTGATCTAAGGCCAGTTAACGCCAGAGGACAGGAAAGCAAAAACTCCAGTCAGCAGCATCCATGGAGAAAATGAACCTCTGGGAGGTCCACGGTCAGCTATAACACAAAGTCATAGACAAAGCCAGACACAGTCCCGGTCCCGAAGACCTCAGCCACCCACCGCCTTCTAGGCACTACTAGGGTTAAAGTGCAAAACAGATTGCTTAGCCGCCCCCCGCCACTTAGATTTAGAACCTCAAGTCAAGCGCTTCCCCAAAAAAGGACAATTCATACAATGCAGCAATCTTTCCACTGCTCGAGCATCAGGTCAGGATTTCTGATCCAGAAATTAAAAGTACGCCAACAGCATTTCCATGGCGCACTCTCCTCCAGGCACTGAGGGGGCTTCAGAGGTCCGGCTGCATCATGAAAGACTAACTTGTGCTTTACAGATTGCTAATTTTTAAATTGTGTTCAAGTTCTAGTTCAGATGTATCGTGTGTACACAGTATGATGCAAAGAAGAATTCAAAGTTTGTCCCACTGAACAAACAGGAGACCAGCAACACACCACCATACGCGACATCAGAAAGTAACACTCACTCACGGCCTGCCAGTATGGTTGTCTGCCAAGGAGCCTCACAACCCGAGGATAAAAACCATCCATCAGTGTGGTGGTGTGTGAGTGCCGAATGGAGAGGAGATAACACGAAATGTAGAGGATGGCGGAGGTCTTTAATTATACAGTTTGCTTCTGTAACACAGCGTGTGTTGTGCACGTCCTGAATAGAAGGTGGCCGAGTGCCGGGGATAACTTGAGTGTTTTGTGATTTAACAACCTTCTGTATTACATCATAGCACTCCATGAGCCTGTACAGAGGGATGAGTGCCATACAATCCATCCATCCATCCATCCATTTTCCAACCCGCTGAATCCGAACACAGGGTCACGGGGGTCTGCTGGAGCCAATCCCAGCCAACACAGGGCACAAGGCAGGAAACAATCCTGGGCAGGGGTGCCATACAATAAATCCACTGAATCCCACTAGAAGGTGCTGGGGCGGCACACTGGGTAGCTCTTCCATCTCACAGATCAGGAATTATAGTTTTGAATCCTGCTCCCCCATATTCTTCCATGCTAACATGAGTTTTCCGTCATCTTTCCCAAAAACATGCTGGTTAAGTGATTTGGGGGGGATTGTTTGAATTGGTGTGAGAGAGAGAGAGCTTCCACCAGAAGGTCCTGTGATAGACTAGCAGCCAGTGCTGCCGATGACAAGCTTTGGTCTCCCCCAACCCGGACTTGGATTAAATAGACTTGAGGATGTGGTGTTACGCATCATAAGCTGCCATACATGTTGGCGTTGTGCTCTCTGCATAGATTTCTAGGGCCATTGTTGTCACATATAAATCGGATTTCCCACCAGTCAACACCATCTACAATCTATAATTTCTTTCCTTCAGATAGACGGCCAATTCCATATTTCCAGACACGCATGCATGTCTGAGGTTCGCCTCCTGGGCTCATCAGAGGTAAGCAGTACCACTCCAGAACATAAGGGGGCGCTGGCGCTTAGAGCAACTGACTCCGCCCCTTCCAGTCCCTCCACTATAAAGCCGAGGTGCTCCCGACATTGGGCGTCTCATTCCGGAGGTAGCAAATCGTAGATCGGAGCCTTGAAGCTGGCCGATTGCTTTACTTCACTCTTAAGTTTTGCTTGTATTCTATGCATCTTTGAACACCTGTTTAAGTTATCTGGATTTGGCAAAAAAAAGATTAAAAAGGGTGACCCGGTTGGTGCCCCAACATGTCTTCTGAGAACAGTGTGTTCCCTCAGTTGAAAACACAACTTTATCCTAAGCATTTATAAATTTATCCTGCTAACCTGAACTGATAGTGATGGACACTGACCAGATGGTCCTGTGCACCTCAGCCATTAGTGGATGCGACTTCCTCTAAAATTTCAACCACCTTTGTGCTTCTGGTCACCACAGTACAAGAAAGACATAGCAGCACTTGAAGCTGTGCAGAGGAGAGAAGCCAAGAACATCCCAGGACGTGAGGACACGTCCTACAGTGACAGACTCCAAGGATTAAACCTGTTTAGTCTCCAGAAGAGGAGACTGCGTGGGGTCTTTAAAATTCTCAAAGGCACTGATAAAGAAGGTTCTTTCAGCTTAAGGGCTCGTTTATACTTCACGCTCGGATCACGTACGCATCATGGCTGCCTCTGAGCAGGTCCTCAGAAATTACTGTGACGCGTGCGAGTTGCAGTACCAGCAAAAAGTCGGGGAGCGCAGTGTGATCAAGTCGGAACGTGACGTCAGAGTCTCTGTTTACTATCGACATGGGACAGAAAGCCGCTCTAAGGATCCTACAGGGTTGATGTGCCCGCTGCAATGTTTGATGAATGGTTCGATGTGGAGAAGCAAAATGCCGACATACAGATGCATTTGTGGTGCTTTTATATTCAAGTGTCGCATATTCCTCATCATAATGACACGATACATTGTAAAAGTCTCACATATCGTCTTCTGTGCCATCCTTTTTTTTGCACCTTCACAACAGCAACAGAATGTCCGGCGGCATATGTGTGCCACAGAGAAAAATAAAATCAGGGGCACAGTGAAAAGATGTACTTTGTGATTAAAGTGGATATTTCAGCTTTAATCTCAAAATGTCCACTTTAATCTCGTAGTTTATTTTGTCATTAAAATTGATCGTCGTAAACGTCATCTTAAAACCAAACCAGCTGTTAATTGCTACCTGCTACTGGGGCTTCCTCCTGAGCGGACAGCAGCAATCGCCACACAGAACACATCACATTTCTGATATTCCAGATCTCTGCACATTTAGAATCCTTAGATTTATACTTGATATCACTTTCATGATGAAATGCATTAAAGTATGTATGTTACATTTTACAGATAAATTGTTAATGTAAATAATGAACACTGTTAATAATGTAGGGGTGGCATGGTGGCAGAGCAGTAGCACTGCTGTCTCACAGGGAGTCGCTCCGCTGGTGTTCCCTGCCTGCAGTTTGCATGTTTCCTTGGCGTGTGTCCGCAGTGAGCTCCTGTTTCCTGCCAAAGACATGCAGGTTTGGGGATTTGGTGACGCTAAAATGACGCCAGTGTATATGTGTGCGCTTGTGCTCACCCTGTGATGAGCTGATGCCCCATCCTGGGATTGTTTCTGCCTCGTGCCCAATGCTTGCTGGAATGGGCGCATCCCTGGATTGATGGACGTAATCATTAAACATCCTTTTCAGAGATATTGTGGCAAGGTGACCTCAGAACTTAATGGATGTTCCAGGAAATTCACAACACAGCTCAGCTGAACCGGTCCTCACTGTGATGATATCTCACACTGCCACTTGGAGGAATCTTCCAGATTTACGTAAAATATGTGCCCAAGTATGAACAGTGCAACGCTTGCCTAGCAGTAGCATCCGCCGCAGCACACGTCACGTCACATGAAGTATAAACGGTGAATCGCATACTCAAGGACACCTAGTGGAGATTAAGGGGAAGTGCATTTAAAGCTGAAGCCAGGAAACACTTCTTCAAAGTTGTGGGACTCAGGTACAAACTACAGAGACATGAAGTTGAAGCAGAAACCTTGACAAGCCTTAAGAAGAATCAGGATGAGATATCAGGGCAGCACAGTTATTAGTAAAACAAGTGGGCTTGATGGTCTGTAAGGTCTTCTCTCTTTTGAAAGAATCATGGACGAACATAAGACATCCTTTCGAATGAGATCTGGACACATCTATACTTCAACCTTTCTTCCTCCATCTTTTGTCAAGCCATCCAGCCCCAGAGTAGAATTTGGTAGAATCTCTGTGGTTTTAAGGAGACACCTTGTGATGGACTGGCCTCCCATCCTGGGCTGGTGCACACCTAGGGATCAGCGCCGTTAATCGAGTTTAGGAGATGGACTTGTTCTGTAGTTTTTTTTTCCTATACAAAAATTAGAATGTGGCATCATCAGGTTTAAAATAAATAAAGGAAGTAAGTTCATATGGACTCAAGAAATGAGCTCGATTACTGGAACAGGGACAAACATCCATTTTCCTCCAGTGGCTCTTTAGCAGGTCCTCCCGTAAGAGCCACCCCGTCACCCAATGCTAACAGAATTACGTGCTACTCAGGCAGCAGGACACAACGGCGTTGCCCTCCGCTCACTTGATTGAACACTCGGAGAGTCGTAGTGACACAGGAAATGATTTCTCTGTGCGTAATTAGGAGAATGGCTTTATTGCATCTTCAACTGGGTTTTATTGCTGCCTCTGGGGTGGGCGATCAGATTTGCTGCTTGTTTGGTTGTTCTAATGAAGCACATTTTTTAAGGACAAATGATAATTAATGCCCTGAATCGGTAGATACAGATAAATAAATAAAACTGCAGAATAAATCCTCCTCCACCTGAACCCAAAGAGGAGAGAGGAAAAAAAAAAAAAACAAAAACCAAACCCTGCACAGCACACAACGGTGGTGCAGATCTCATTTTAAATCCCCATCTCCATTACCTCTCATCACAATTCTGCCTTTTATCTCGTGCGGACATCTGCACACCGCAATGAAACACGGTATGCTGCTCACTTTCTTCTGCATAAAAGGCAGTTCCTTATGGAGTCCTTCACTTAAAGATCCTTCCTTCTCCAGCTTGGACATAAATGATGAATTCAGCCGCAGGTCGATTCATCTAAAGACAGCTGTGGAAAACGTGAACCTCGCCGGGCACAAGGCAGGCGCCAATGCTGAACGGGACATCAATCCCCCATATCACAGAACCCAAACATGACCACTGCCACACGTGCTTGTGCTCTGTGAGGGTGCAGGAAATCCTCAGGGCCGTTTGGGGAGCATGCAAACTCCACTCAGATTTGAAGCCGTGAGGTAGCTAAAGTAAATATAGCGCCACCTACCTGCGTTTATACGATACGTCATCACGGTTGTGCATTCACGTGCTAATCCAATGACTGAATGAGGGAGCAGTTTGATTAAATACGTGACGTGCACTGCAGCTTTGTAATAAAGTTCTGCTTGGTGCGCTCTGATGGCTCTTCGCTATTCGTTTTCATGACACATTTATTTTACCCATCCATCAGAATGATATCTCTGACATATAAAACACGTAACAAAAACTAACCAGTTAGGTAAATACCACTGTGATTAAGTAGGTGCAAGAAATGGCTGAACGAGTTGTTAAAGCATGGATGGATGGATGGCTAAAATGTTATTGTAGAATTTCCAAGCAGAGGACAGCAGCCTTGCTCCTTTCACCTTGTAGCGGGGAGGCTGCACACCACCAGCATCCCACCCAAGCTCCCCTATGCCCTCCACCAAAACAGGGACTTGCCTTTCGGGTTGTCTGTCGTATCTGAACTGGCCTGGTATGAGGGATTGTGTCCCATGATGGTCCTATGACTGGCTCTAGCTTCTCGGCAGCCCTGAGTAGGTTCTCAAAAATAAAGGGCTGGATCAGATTATAGATTAATACTTCACCAATCCCTGGCCCTAAGTGTGGTAGCGGTTCAAATACGGCCTTAAGTGGGCACAAACACACACCACACACTGGTCAAGAGAGACCAGAAGAAGGAGCAGTACACACCTTGGAGCCTCAAAAACCACATACAGCTCCACAAAAAGGAGAGGGACAAATGGCATGGCGGATTTAATTTAACAATCACCCCCCACCACCACCACCACAGCGTGTATTCAGCTGCAGCATGAAAGGCCAGGCTTGTTTATCTTACTACTTCTTTTAAATCAAAACCTCAAGATCAGATACCAGAGCGGTAATCGAGAATCACAGTGTTCTCCTGACACAGATTCCTAAATCATTTCATAAGAAAGCAGTTAAGTGTCTGTGACATCTTAGCAATGGCGTAACACACACACACACACACACACACACACACACACACACACACACACACCCAGCAGCAGTAGCAAGTTTCCTGGCTGAATGAATGAAGGGCCCTGTCACAGCAGACAACGCCTTTCTGAATCACTTTTTCATACATGAAGGCTTTGCTGTCTACATTTTTATGACTGTCTGAACGTTTGGTTTCCCCCAAACTTCATAATTTTATTTAAAGTCTATTCTAAACTGATAAAGGAATAGAGGGTACCACCTGCCTTAAGTATTGTCATTGGGGCCTCTTATTCCAAACCACTGCTTCCTTAACTGTTCCCTATTTGTAATTATTCCTTTCAGGTTTTATTTTGATGTAAAGGCACCTGATAAAGGACTCCCTCCTCCTCCTCCTCCTCTTCTTCTTTCGGTTGCTCCAGTTAGGCGTTGCCACGGCAGATCATCTTCTTCCATATCTTTCTGTCCTCGTTATCTTGCTCTGTCACCCCCATCACCTGCATGCCCTCCCTCACAACATCCATAAACCACCTCTTAGGTCTTCCTCTGCTCCTCTTCCCTGGCAGCTCTATCCTTAGCACCCTTCTCCCAATAGACCCAGCATCTCTCCTCTGCACATGTCCCTCATGAATCCTAAACTCGAATCTTTACAAGTAGAGTCTATTGTTTTCGGTGTTCTCATTATGACTCCTCACCCCACTGTGAATCACTTCTCTTACAACTGTCACAGGGGGTCTCAAAAGCACCCCGCGATTTGTAGCTCAAGCTCTTCCTTTCACTGCATATACAGAATACTCACACAAGTTGTAATCTTTTCCTAACCACATCTCTAATAAAGTGCCCCCAACTCAGAGTCCATAAATTTGACATTAAAGTGTACAAAAACTATTTATGAATGCTCAGCACCAGTCTCAACAAGTAACGAAAACCCAAGCGGTGCTGTCAGAGGGTCCCCTCTCTTAGCTCCCACATTAAACCTGACTTTTATATGTAATCTCACCTGCGCCCGTTATTCTTAACACAGTCACTCATAAATGCCTTCTACTCTTACATGTAAACTCTTAAAAATCAAAGTGCCAGAGCGATTCTTCTGAGCTATGCCATCGAGGAACCAGTTTTGGCCCCCAGAAGACCCATCCACAAGGTCCCAGAAAGAACCTTTTATTTATTGAGGTCCGTAACAGTAAATAACCATAAGTAGACGATAACAGATTTGTGAAATACCAATGGGTTTCGATTTTAATGAGACTCTCACTGCACACAATGTAACTCACTGCAAACTAAGTTCAGTTTTTCTTAATCTGCTAGTGTCCTGCTAGGTGGCCTACCATCCATTAAAGAGTTCAGGTTTTTTTTCTACATATTAGGACGTCTTTCAAAAACACAAAGAACCAACTTCATATGCAAAGAACGCTTCCCACAACTGAGTGGTGCTTTGCCAAGCCATTGCCGTATAACAGGGGTGGGTAATGTCGGTCCTGGAGAGCCGCAGTGGCTGCAGGTTTTCATTCCAACCCAATTGCTTAATTACAAACCAATCCTTGCCAATCTCAGACCTTATTTAATTTTATGGCTTGTTAGTCTGCAATGTAAGGTTCTTATATCGTAGATTTTTTCCTTTCCAAGGAAGTCATCCAAATGATTTGAAGCCTAAAACGTATCATTTTTCAGTCTGCCACATTTTTCTATTAAGTGTTTTATTAAATCAAAGAGTGCATGATGAACACACAGAGATGTAAATGGAAACAAATTAGATGGAGAACTGCTGGCTGCTTTGTCATTTATATTTTATTGTTAATAAGGAGCCATTAAAACAGTGACTGCAGCTGTTTAAGTTTGAAATAAGCAAATAAGGGTGGGGAACCTTAACAAGTGGTGGTACGGTGGCGCAGTGGTAGTGCTGCTGCCTCGCAGTAAGGAGACCTGGGTTCGCTTTCCGGGTCCTCCCTGCGTGGAGTTTGCATGTTCCCCCCGGGTGCTCCGAGGAATCCTAAATTAATCCTAGTGTGTGCTTGGTGTGTGCCCTGCGGTGGGCTGGCACCCTGCCCGCGATTTGTTCCTGCCTTGTGCCCTGTGCTGGCTGGGATTGGATAATGACTGACTGATGAACCTTAACAAGTGAGACCACTAAAATGAAGCATCAAAATGTCTCTTAAGCTATATGTGCTTCAACAGCAATAACTGACTTCTCATTAAGAACACAAACCTGCAGCCACTGTGGCTCTCCAGGGCCGACATTGCCCACCCCTGCTCTATGAGGAACCACGCAACCCAATAAAGAACCGTAAGGTGCCATTAAAGAAGCAGCATTTTTCCCCGCATGTATAGCGACACATCACGTCTGTTCCTAACCCCCGTCTCTTAAAAGTGCCCCCAACTGTTAACGAATTTTGCATACAAGTGCACCTTTGTACTTGTTTAATAGGGGCCTCTGGTCCCTATCCCCTCTCTCATAAATGCCCCCCTATGCTTTCCACATGTGCCCATATTTTGATAAAGATCTATTTTTCCTTGGATCCTAAATATCGCTGTTAATAAGTCGCTCCTATGCCTACATATTGCCATTTCAACCCCCAGTCCTACTCACTTTTCCCACAACTGTACCGTACTCTCCAAGTATTCACACAAACTTCAATTTCTAACCACCTCTCTCCACACAGTGGTGGCTCTGAGGCTACGGATCTGCACTGGTATACAGAAGGTTGCCGGTTCGAATCCCCGTTACTGCTAAGAGAGATCCTACTCTGTTGGGCCCTTGAGCAAGACCCTTAACCTGCACTTGTACAGCGCCCCTGGAGCAACTGGTGATTCTGCACTCTGACCCCAAGGGGTATGCGAAAACTAATTCCTAATACAAGAAATTGTATAAGGCAAAACAAAGAACAAAAAAAAAAAAAACACACACAAGATAATGTCCTTTACTGCGTCCTCAAGTGTCACGTATTCCGAACCACTTTGTCACAAGTGCACCCCATTCTTCATTGCTTCCCCCATTAGTCTCACAGCTGCCCCGAATCCCCAACTTATTTCCTAACCACTTCATTAGTGTGCCTACTGCGTCTAAACTGCCCCCAGTTCCCTAAACCACCCCACGGCTGCTCAAAACCAACTTCAGAAAAGTGTTAATTTTTATTTTTGGCCTCCCTTCACGCTCCACACGCTCAGCCTTTCATTTTTGCTTCGTCTCATTTTCTTTCTCTTTCTTTCTTAATCCTCGGTTATATAACTCTTGTCCAATCCCATTCTACAGGCTAAACAAGCTCAGTGAGGTCACCTTAGCAACACTCTCCGCCTGCGCGTCCCCATTGGCCGACTGCCGGTGTTTGTTTATTGTCCTTATTTACCGATTGGCCAGGCCCCTCTGTTGCTCACACGCCCCAGCAGTCAGGCTATCTTAATGAAACTAATTTGCCCGACTGACACAGTTTCTAGTAGTAAAGAAGGGAGGGGTGAAGGGAATTAAGGTGGACTTGTATACAGTTACATAAAATGATTTATTTATACACAACAGGAAAGCACAAACAAGAACTTGTCAAGTCAAGTCAACTTTATTTATAAAGCACTTTACATACAACAGCCGCTGACCAATGGCATATTATGTGAAGTGTCTTTCTTGGTCAATCATCCAAGTTTGACATTACTAGACAAACGTTAAGTCTGGGGAGTGTGGCTTACAATACCACAATAAAGTTAATCGTGCTAGATTTTTGGACATTTTAACTTAATCTACCCAACAGGCCGTTAATGAGCTCTTGGGCACAGCCATCAGCAGTGTGTCTGTCTGCGGAGAGAGAGTCGACCTCATCGAGAGGTTTACTTACCTTGGCAGTGACATTCGTGTCTCTGGTGACTCTTCCTGTGAAGTCAGTAGATGGATTGGGAGAGCAAGGGGGGGGGTCATGAGGTCGCTGGAGAGGGGTGTGTGGCGCTCCCGATATCTATGCAAAAGGATGAAGGTCCAAGTCTGTAGAGTCCTGGTGCTTCCTGTCTTGCTATATGGTTGCAAAACATGGACGCTATCCAGTGACCTGAGATGAAGACTGGACTCCTTTGGTACTGTGTCTCTTTGGAGACTCCTTGGGTACCGCTGGTTTGACTTTGTATTGCTCACGGAGTCCAGAATGAGGCACATTACCTGCAGTGTGAGGGAGCGTCAGGTACGGCACTACGGCCATGTGGCTCGATTCCACGAGAGTGGTCCAACTCGCATGATCCTCATTGTTGAGGACCCAAGCTGCTGAACAAGGCATGCTGCAGGTAGAGGGTAATTTTTGGTTGGGAGGACTGGACCACGTGTCTGCCTGGGGGGGTTGCCAATCAGGATTATGAGCTGTTTCAGTGTGTGGTGGGTGTGGCAACATGCTGTACCAGCGCATGCTCCCCAACCTGACCTACCCAACAGGAGCCCCCTGAAATTAGGTTCATTCGAAGGTGTATTTCAGCCTGTGACACTTGACAGACACACTAACTGATTACTGTAGCCTTCTCTCTGCTTATTAAATAATCTGTAATGGACTTCAACACTGTGTCACTGGTGAGAAATTCATTTGGACTCCGACCCTCTGAATTTGACGTCCTCCCACAGACAGGGTGGCTGCGAACCCTGGGCCTCTTGGTCAGTAGGTGGCAGCTTGTCCAGCGGAGCCAAAGGGAATTTCCCTCTCCTTCCACTCACCCATCCTCTGAGCAATCCTGGGAAAGCCCCCCAAATATCACCAGTAAGATGTTGCTCAGAGTCCCAACCCTCTCCATTTTACATTATTACAGAGAGAGTATGGCCACTTATTAGAGAAATCTGCAATGGACTTCAATAGGATTCCGGCCCTCTCAATTTCATGTCGTCACACTAAAAGTCAGTCAGTCATTTTCTAACCTGCTTAGTCCAGAACCGAGTTTGGTTTGGGTTGGGGGTGCTGGAGCCTATCCCAGCTAGCCTAGGGCGCCAGTCATCCACCCAACACACACACCCACCCACACACCCACCCACACACCCACCCACACACACACTAGAGACAATTTATTAATGTCAAGACAGAATACATGTGTGTAAATGAGAGGGAGGTCAGTGGAATGGTGAGGATGCAGGGAGTAGAGTTAGTGAAGGTGGATGAGTTTAAATATTTGGGATCAACAGTACAGAGTAATGGGGATTGTGGAAGAGAGGTGAAAAAGAGTGCAGGCAGTGTGGAATGGGTGGAGAAGAGTGTCAGGAGTGATTTGTGATAGACGGATATCAGCAAGAGTGAAAGGGAAGGTCTACAGGACCAGCTATGTTATATGGGTTGGAGACGCTGGCACTGGAGACAGAGCTGGAGGTGGCAGAGTTAGAGATAAGATTCACATTGGGTGTGACGAGGATGGATAGGATTAGAAATGAGAACATTAGAGGGTCAGCTCAAGTTGGACGGTTTGGAGACAAAATCAGAGAGGAGAGATTTTATGGTTTGGACATGTGCAGAGGAGAGATGCTGAGTATACTGGGAGAAGGATGCTAAGGATAGAGTTGCCAGGGAAGAGGAAAAGAGGAAGGCCTAAGCGAAGGTTTATGGATGTGGTGAGAGAGGACATGCAGGTGATGGGTATAACAGAACAAGATGATGAGGACAGAAAGATATGGAAGAAGATGATCCGCTGTGGCAACCCCTAATGGAAGAAGCAGAAAGAAGAAGAAGAATCCACCTAACCTGCACGTCGTTGGACTGAGAGAGGAAACCGCAGCACATGGAGGAACCCAACACAGACATGGGGAGAACCCTGGTCTCCTTACTGCGTGGCAGCAGCACTACCACTGAAGTGCCGCCCCTCACACTGACAGGGTGGCGGTAAACCTGGAGCCTCCGAGTCAGTAGGTGGCAGCGTGTCCAGTTGAGCCAAAGAGAGTTTCCCCTCTCCTAACTGAACGAGACTTCTAAACTACAACTGGCATGTTCCAAACTATCCTTGATGCCCTCCACCTTTCAATCCTGTGAGGAAGCCCCCAAATGTCACCAGCAAGGTATCAGTCAGAGAGTGACTGGCCAAGTCTTAGAGACAGAATGGAAATCATTCAGGATTCCAACCTTCTCCACTTCAAGTCCTCACACTGACAGGGAGGCAGCAATCCTGGTGCCCCCCAGAGGCGAGTAGCTGGCAGCTTATTAACTTGTGCCGTTTCACACTGGCGATCAGTGGACCAGCGGGTGTGCCCACTGCAGCACCACAATGGCAAGGCTTTGATATTAAAAAAAAGATTAACAAGAATAGAGGTGGGAGATGAAGAAGAAGAAGAAGAAGGAGAACCACATGGGGCTACCAGAGGGAGTTCTTCGTTTAAGGGTTTCTCGTTTTCTTCCACCTATTTGTGTGTTTCTGTTACTCATCCTTCCATTGTATGCTGTATTGAGATTTTTTTTCTTAATCTTTGGCCTACCTGCCATTCATTTTGGGCTCAAGTACCCCCGTTCATTGCTCAGAGTGGGATTCTTCATTTGTACCTTTCCATCCATCAAGTAGGGGTGTGTGCTAGCAAAGCCGCTTTTAGCAGTTTCTGTACAACTGACACTAGCGTTCATTTGCAAATGGGTGCTTTGCATTTATTTTTCTACATATATTTTTTAAATTAATGATAGAAAAGAAGACATAAATATTGGAAAGTAGCTGCTCCACTTCTTTCAATATATGCGGTTTTTACAGTTGGCAGGCTCGGCGCTGATTCAGGTGGACTCTCTCACTGAAACGGCTCAGACATTCCAGTTTATTTAACTTTGTCCAAAGGTTGCAGTCCACAATGCTCTGTTTCTATGTAACACTCGCTGGGCTCTTAATCAGCACAGAGCCGAGCCTGTGGTGTCAGGTGGCCATGCCAGTCTGTTTGCTGGGTCCTGTAGCACGTAGAAATGTTATGTCGCTGGAGGGGTTTGGAACAAAAAGGGTCCCTCGTGATTTACCAGGGAGGACTGGGAAACAGAGAATGTCGAAGACGTGACAAACCGACTAAGGAGGACAGCAGAAGAATACAACGCAGAGACACGAGCAGAAACGGAACACAGAGGTCAAAGCACCGGCGGAAATGCTGCACGAGGACCCCGAGGACCACCGAGAGCAGAGATGTGGCTGGCCGTTTGGGAGAGAAGTCAAGAAGATAAAACCGATGTTAACGTGCGGCCCTTAATGAAGATTGTGATGGACGGTCTTTAAAATATATAAAATGAGCAAACAAATGGAAATGATGCTTATTAGTTGATTGAACTAAATGTCTGCATCAGCCACACACAGTCACCTACTTTTATATGTGGACATCAAGACCATTACACTGACTGCAATCTTCACTTTAACTTCATTTATTATTATTTCTCCATTTATCCTTACATGTTTGGAACTGGTAACAGCTAACTGGGCTTCTCATAGTTTAAAGTTTCCTTAGGTCTACCCTTATATACTTTTATCTAAGGTATCTATCTATAGGTTTGCTCCAATTGTGCTGTACAGTGACAATAAAGGTATCTCACACCTTGGACAGGCAAGTACCGTATATACTGTACTCACATTTAAGTTCTCCCGCAGATACTTCAGGACTTGATTTTACCGTATAATTTCCAGTATTTTATAATGTCGGCCGTATAAGTCGAATGCGGAAAACTCACGCTATTTATCCAAGAGCTTATGATATGCTAACACCCACCTGAGAGAGTAACCACGGAGCACACGGCCTTGTTTTCTATGTATTGTACCCACGTGACCTCACAGTAATACCCGAACTATTCCGAAGCGACGTCTGCCCCGTTTCGTGTTTTTTGTATCTCACACCCTCATACACCTTTATCGTAAGAGCATCCCTTATCTATGATGGAACGTTCGATCAGAAGAAAATATGAAGCTGCTTTTAAATTAAAAGTCGTTGAAGTGGCGAAAGAAATTGGCAACTGCGCTGCTACAACAAAATTCAATGTGTCTGAGAAACTGATGTGAGATCAGAGGAGGCAAAAAGATGTGAAAAAATAAAAATTTAAGTGTCAAATTTTTGAACAGGTGTATAAGTCGGGGTCTGATTTTATGATCGATTTTTCGGGTTTCAAGACCTGACTTATTTTTTTTATTATTTTTAGCTTTATTGGATCTAGGCTGAGTGACTTGTTTTTCTCATCATACACAATGTCAATGTCAATTTATTTATGTAGCACATTTAAAACAAACATAGTAATGCTGTGGCCAAAGTGCTTTACAAAAATAGAACAAATTAACATAAAACATAAATAGAAATAAAATATATGAACATAAAATACATAATAAATAGAAGTAATGTTATATACATAAAAAAATAGATGTAATATAATCACAAAGAGGAAACCATCAGTATTACAACACATTTCATTGTAATGTTGACCCTGTGTTAATCTATATATGACAAATAAACCTAAACCTAAACACGAGTATATACGGTAAGAATTTCAGTCCTCTGTACACACGACAGTACAACGAGTAACCAATTTTAATCACTAAAATAAACAAGAGGCCTCGTGTTTGGAGCGACGCGTCAAGTGCATTTTCAGATTCTCTTATTATTGAATTTTCAGGGAGCATTTAAATTATGTTAACATTTAAACGGACGAAACAATTTATTCACAAAACATACTTCACATGTGCAAGATGATTTACAGGAATGTCTCTGCCTCTTTGCCATCACGTTCAACACACAAAAACCAATGAGCGACTACCATTTAAAGCCCGGACACACATTTTGCGAGGAATAAATGATACCACAGTCTGTATTCTGTCCTTCAGGTCATTGATATCACAAACTGTCCTGCTACACATGCGCTCCTTCTCCATACCCCATAACCAGAAATCACAGGTGAGTGTGGAGGCCATGGCCAATGGTCCACCAGGACCTATCCATCGACCTGGAAAGGCATTGCCGAGATCAAAATAATCCATTAGTGTTAACATCATTTTGACTCACCCTGTATTAAAAGCAAGTAACTTTCCATACAAACAAGTCAAACTTAACAAAACTAAATTCAGAGAGGAAGGCCAACAGCCAGAATAAAGTCGAAACAAGGGAGGAGAATCCTATTCCCCAATATACTGTAAGTGCTTATTCTAAAATGTTATTGATCAGATCCTGACAGGTTTCAAAATGTTCTGCACAGATCCTCTAAGGGAGAATTTCATTTTTTCCAGTTTCAAACAGTATATGACATCAGTTACCGACAGACTTAAAAAGTGGCGAGTTAGGATTCTTCCAGTTGAGCAAGACAAGTCTACATGCCAATAGTGAGGTAAAGGCCATTACAGTTTGTTTGTCCTTCTCCACTTTAAGCCCCTCTGTGAGCCCACCAAACACAGCTGATAATGGGTTAGGAGTGTCTGTGACGCCAAGGCATTTAAGGATTTTGGTCCAGCATGTTGTTAATTTGGTGCACCCCCAGAACATGTGGCCCAGTGAGGCTGGAGCTCGATCGTAATGTTCTCAGGTTGTTTTTTGCCCTGGAAACATTTTGGACAATTTTAAACAAGAGATACGCTCAATAAAAGATTTTGAGTTGAATAATCGTACGCTTTGCTCATATGGAACTCGAGTGAATTCTGTGCATGGCAGCCTTCCACTCTGTTTCTGAAATGTTGAGTGGGAGACCCTTTTCTCACTGTGCTGTGGGATCTTTAAAAGGTTTTTATATATTACAGAAATGCTGAGTCCTTAAGAGTGATCAGTATTTCTTGAGGAATGAGTAGAAACCAGATTCTAACAACAATTAAAATAAATAAAATATCTTAACTCATTTTTTGGGTGCATCAAGCAGCAAGCCAGCAGTGCAACTGTGATATCACAAACATTAACTACAAACACGTAGCCTGAGCACAAACGTAAGGAAGCAGAGTCCCAAAGGCCAGTGCAGCAGGCACCAAGACAGCAAACTGAATGGCCGACAAGTCAGGCTTTGTTTTATGTTGCGCCTTTCATGCAGCCCTCCACTGTTATAAAGTACACTGAAGTGTAGTGCGACAACAGACAAATGTCACCCACCGGAGAAAAAGGTTTTCGCAGCCGTACCTCGTTGGAGAGCAGTGGCATTCCATTGGCGGTGTCACCCTAAAGCCACCAATAATTATAGGGTGGAATACGGCTAAGGACCTGCACGGTTACTGCCAGCAGGGATCCTACTCCAGTGGGCCCTACAGCAAGGCCCTTAACCTGAAAATTACTTTAGGGGTGCTGTATAATGGCTGACGCTGCGCTCTGACCACTAAAGGTCATGCAAAAAGAATTTCCCCTCAGAGATTAACAAAGTATACCTAAATCGAATAAATAAAAAGTCTACTCTAATGCCTTTCATAACTATCAGTTTTAAATATAGTGCGTCTGAAGTGGTATCTGGAAGGTTGCCAGTTCGAATCCGGTTATTGCCAGCAGGGATCCTACTCCAGTGGGCCCTACAACAAGGCCATTAACCTGAAAATTGCTCCAGGGGTGCTGTACAATGCCTGACCATGCTCTCCGACCCCCAAAGATCATGTGAAAAGAATTTCCCCTCAGGGATTAACAAAGTATACCAACCCAAAATAAATAAATAAATAAAAAGCCGACTCTAGTGCCTTTTATATCTATCACTTTTGAGTATAGCGCCTCTGAGGTGAACGAACTGTGCTGGTATCAGGAAGGTTGCCTGTTCAAGTCCCATTACTGCCAGACGGGGTTCCTACTTCGCTGGGCTCTTAACCTTTAAATTTGCTCCAGGGTGCTGTACAATGGCTGACCCTGCGTTCTGACCACTAAAGGTCATGCAAATCAGGCAAAAAGACCTCCCCTCCTCCTCCAAGACCCCGATGATTGACATTTTTTGTTTTTGATATACTTTGTCACTGCCCAGCCCCAATTAATCAGACGATTATTGATTAACAAACCACTTGCTTGTCATTTGGCTAAACGCAAGTTGAAGATTTCCCAGTTCCCACTCCAGAAATGTAATCAAGCTGAACACAACTGTGCACCGAGAGCTCCAGGGACCCAAATTCAGCTCCAGGCCTGGGCCCCCATCCGTGTGGAGTCCACATGTTCTCTCCATGTCCTTGTGGTTTCCCTCACCGATCCCAAAGAAACAACACGTTAATTTGTTGTATTGGTAACTCTAAAGTATCCCTTTGTGTGTGTGTGTGCCCCCTTACAACACATTAGTGTGCCACCCTCAGTTACTTTCCTGCCCCTGCACTAAGAAGCCGACAGGCCTCCAGCCCCCGAGACCCCAGTTAAGACAATGGATGGACGATTAATTAAACTCGCTGACCTGCTCACTGATTGAATCTCCACAGCTCCCTCTAGAGGAGAGCCAGCAGCAGGTGTCCAGGGTCGGCCGATTTCATAGCCAGTTTGGGACACTAACCTGTGCGAGGGGGACAGGGGTCATGAACTGAAGACACAGCTTGCTCTCTAATCCCTGCAGCTGTCGGCCGATGTACAACTGGACGCATTTATTAATTTCCTTTTCGGAGAGCTGCTGGCTGGACCCAAATGCCAAGAGCTTGTTAATAATGAAATTAAAATTCTTTTTCTTGCTGCCCACCAAACTAGCACAGCAATCACATCATCTCACAATGGAGCGGAACATCCTTGAAGGCACCCAATTCAACTTTGGGACCACAGCCTAATCCCGGCAGCACTGGGCAAAAGGCAGAAAGGGACACCTGGTGGAGCCTCAGTGCATTGTAGGGGCCATTAATGCAAGGGGCTAATTTAGAATCACCAGTCCTCTGGGAGCGGAGAAGAAAACACAAATGGACACGGGAGGAACGTCTAAAACAGTGGAAAGAGCAGAACAAAGAAAGCAGGACTCTCTTCAAAAGCCATTAGCGCAATCATTAGAGAGCCGAAAAGCAGTCAGGCTGACCGGCCGCGTCCTCTCCCATGCGCGCTTTCCTTTCCAGTCCACCTCATTACCGGCCGGACCCCTCGACTTCAGCAGCAAGTCCCAGCAAAAAGGTCATCGATGGCACCCACCACCCGTCTCGACCACCGAGACCATTAAGGACTCGCCAATTAGAAGCAATCAAATCGGACCCAGTGGAGCATTCAGACTGAAACTGGGGGGCTGGGGGGGGGGTCACCATATCACCCACCCCCAATCTGATAACCAATTGACCAATTTACAGCAGTCTTAAGCCCTCACCCCGCAGATCTCAGCCAAACATTCACCGTCCTCTCTGCGACACAGCTGAGATTCACGAAGATGGCAGCCGTCTTCACAAAATGGCTCTTGCATGAAGCGCTGATGCCGCATCACAGCACAGAAGCTTCTAGATACTCTGCGCACTGCGGCAGAAGACACGATGTGGACTCTCTACCACCATACAAGCCACATATCAACATCTGGCATTACATAATCACACACAAGCGGACCCCGAGGGGTGCAAAGCAACCCCAAAAGCAGCTCTTGGACTCCGACTGTCCACAAAGCTTAACGGTCAAACCTGATTTTTACTACGACTGCCCCTCGGACACGGGTCAAGCGTGCAGCTTTGGAAATAGTCTGCCCGACGAGACCCCCTACTCACCTGGCACAAAGCGGCCTCATCAGCACACTTTATATTGAGGTGAAAGATGGAAAGAAAGGAAAAGTCTAAGCAGGGTTCATAATCCAGAACAGAATCAGGAGGGAGATCAGGACCGGCCTGGGATGGGATGGGGTGGCCAGTCCATCACAGGACCCCCATGCTCACTTTGGGAGAGAAATGACAACGTAGCTGGAGGACACCTGAGCAGACATATGAGAAACTGCCAGATACATAATACAGTATGTCCGAGGTTCAAATCCTGTAATAGAAGTATTGTGAACCTGACAGAAATGAATATCACAGCAGGGTCCGAGACTCTGGTGAGCAAACAGACCTTCTCAAAAGCCCAACTGGCACTTGTCTCCACCTCACAACACGCAGAAAACGGAACATGTCACCTCGACACCTGTCCTCAAACACGGATGTGTAGATAGATAGATAGAAGTAGAGACATGACAGGTACATGAGTGACTGCCAAGTTTGTTGAGCTTATTAGCAGGTAATTAGTTCATAAAAACAAGTATTAGCATCAAATCAGGACACTTACAAACGTGCGGTTTATTTAGCACAAACACGTAGCCCAGACAAGGCCATCAGAAATCTCCCCTACATCTACCAACTCATCTTATCCAGTTCAGCATCACGGGGTCTATCCTAACAGCAGTTGGGGGCAAAAGCAAGAACCAACCTTGGCTGGGGTGCCAGCATGTCCCGAGAAGGACCAACACCCATGCCCGGCCAATTCAGAATCACCAATCAGCACGAAGAGAAACCAAGCAAAGTCCACACAGGCGGCACCCGGGCTGAGATTCAGACCCAGGTTACCACCTCACCAGAGTGTCGTGTCCGTATTTAAGTTAAGAATTATTATTTAAGAATAAGAACACTTAATAAGACACTTCAGTGCTACTATAGCAGTTCACACACAGTGGCGCCACTATGCCAAACAGGTGCAGACAAATATGCTCACAACTTTCTCAGATGTGCTAAATCCAATTCAGCAGCACTGGGCAAAAGGCAGAAAACTACCCTGGACAGGGTGACACACACATTTGGCACTCTCGGTTCCACCCTAGTGCTGCTTGGGGGTCTTTTGAAAGTGCACACGGCAATAGGTTTATGAAAAAGACTTAGATTTCAGTGTGTCTTAGATGGGGGTAGCACAGCTAAGTAGGCAACAAAGACCTCAGCGTTACTGTTGGCAATACAGTGTGCCCATTCGGTTGCTATGTCTCCGTTACATACTGTTTGGTAAAGGATTCATAAAAGCGGTGCTAATGATTGCGATGTGCCATTTGTTGGATAGCCTGCGTCTGTTATATACCATTTGGTAAAGAATTTGTAAAAGCAATGCTAAAGTTTGTGATGCACCATCTGTTGGAGATGTTCAAAACTAGTAACAACAGTGCTAATTTTCAGGATGCGCCATTTGCTGGATAGCCCATGTCTGTCACATACCATTTGGTAAAGGATTCGTAAAAGCAGTGCTAAGGTTTGGGATGCGCCATCTGTTGGATAGCAGAGGCACAGCAACTGGATGGACACACAGACACTGGTCCTTTCATTAAGGTGGATAATGACACAGGTAAAAATGAATGGCACCGTATTAAATGAAGGACTTACTGATAATTTTAACTACTTGAAAGGCACAGATTCCCGACATGACAGTGGCAGAGTAGTTGGCATTGCTGCCTAACAACGTAAGGGCCTAGGTTTCAATTCCCAGCCAGCTTCACTGTGTGGAGTTCTCATATCCTCCTCCCTGTTGGTTTTCTTCAGATATTCCTGTTTCTGTCATCACCCCAAAGAGACACGTATATTGGCATGACTGGCAGCTCTTTACCAACCCGGGTTGTGCCAGTAAGGTACAGCCCCATTCAGGACTTATTACAACTTTGGGTTAGGGTCCTTGCTGGAATAAGCAAGTGCAGGGAAAGGATGGATGTTGACAGCGGACTAATATAATCCGAGGATTTGTTCCTTTGTGTGATTTTATTTAGTCCAGCTCTCCCAGCTAACTCTCCCTTTCATCGCAGATCTATAATAATTAAAAACCCATCTCATTTCCGATCTGAAACATTGAAGCACTAAACTAAACTTTTCCTGACATTATTTCACATTTGATTTCTCTCATATTCTGCCTGCCTTGTAATAGCAGACGGTCTGTAACATTCATATCAATACACATCTACACAGCCACTGCTTTGTCAAAAATGGAAATCATTTTCTGTCAAAGATTTTATACAGAAAATAGTATATTATATATATTAGAGGAACATAAAACCATACTGGAAGCCATTTAATCCAATTCAGCGTCGCAAACACTTCCTAGGTACGAGGTGGGGGAGAACTCTGGACAGGTCACCAATTCATCACAGGGCCAGTTCAGTGTCACCAGTTAACCTAAATCACATTTTGGGGGGACGTGGGATAAAACCAGAAGGGAAAACCCCAAGAAAACATGCGAGAACTTACAACCGTCACCCAGATGGCATGAATGTGTACACACACACCAAAAGTGCGTTAAACCAGCAAACCCATCTTTCCTTTCTAAAGCTTCCTTCTCGGCACACAAAACACCTCCTAGAAACGGATCCAGTGTCCTTACAGGATGGGCCAGTGGGGGGGCTCATACCCCTAAGAGGGTCTTGTTAAGTTCAGTTCTTTACCCACAAGCCCTCGTCTTTTTGACAAACACCTTGAAGCCTTTGAATATTATTGCAGAAGTGGCTGCTACTCTCATCAATATTTTTTTTTAATTAAAAGAATGCTTCCCCCCCCACCCCAAATCCCAATGTAATTTTAACTGATTTTTTTTTGTTTGTTTCAAAAATCATCTGACTCCCATTCTCATTCAGTGTTTTATTTTACTTTTATAACCCGTGCACCCATTTTTTTTTTTGTATTTATCACACTGTGACGAGTGCCATGGGGACGATCAGGCAGACAGCACTGCTGCTTTATGGCACGTGGACCACGGTGTACACCGCACCAGGTGGGGTGTCGTTTGTCTGAAGTCGCTTATCTTGATCCCGATGGTCCGAGCCCATCTCAAGAAGACTTGCCACCAAGCGTGAAGGTGTGCGGGTGGACACGTGACTGTGCCCCTTTGCCCAGCCAGGGCTTGCTGTTACCTTCTGCCACCCACACGCAGCAGGTTTGGGTGTGGATGGCTGGCTGGCTGGCTGGCAGCAGGGTTACCTTTCAAACATAAATCTGTACATTTGGAAAAAAGTCATAGGTCTTTCCTTTGTCCTCGCAGGTGGCGCAGTGGTAGTGCTACTGCTTTGCAGTAAGGAGACTGTGGAAGATTGTGGGTTCGCTTCCCGGTTCCTCCCTGTGTGGATAGCGCTTTGAGTATTGAGAAAAGCGCTATATAAATGTAATGAATTATTATTATTATTATTAAAATATGTGCTGGGATAAGTTCTAATGTGCCCCCCCCCCCTTTCTGAATGAACACATATGTAAATACTGGTATGCTGTAAGAGTTGTATTCTATCGGACGGTAACGATTACTATAAATTGAGTAACATTTTGTGCAAGATATCAATGGCACTATATAATTAATCACTTATACTTTAAACAGCTTTGTATTTTCCCCACAATATGGACTTCCCACCACCTCAAATTTGCATTAACATTTTACGTTGAATTATTTGGCTGACGCCTTTATCCAAGGTGACTTGTAACATCTGAGATATAAAACAGTTGGTTCAGTTTCTATTTTCTCTATTTGGAGCACAGGCAGGTGAAGAGACTCCTCAGGGTCACACATTGTCAACAGCAAAGCCTTCAACACTACGCCACACTGCCCGCTAGTTAATTAGTGCCGTGTGTGTGTGTGTGCGCACAACTGTGCCCTGCTACAGAGTAACAAACCAGAGCTGGCACGGCCATTAAGACAAATAAGGCACAAAGGGGGGAAACCCAGCCGCATGGGTTTGCTACCAAAAAACATTCGGCTGGCACATTAATAAGCTTAGCCTGGGGCACAAAATAACCAACACTGGCGCTTCTGGCACTCCACCTGAAGTCTAAGTTAGAAAATGGATGGCTGGGTGTGTGGTGGTGAGGGGCTGACCCTCTGCTTGGGGTCACTTTCTGCTTTACTCACAGCGCTGCTGGAATAAGCACAGAGCCCTATGACGATAAATTAAATTAGCAGGTTATAAAATGGATGGATGTCTTAAGTACAGATACAGGATTAAATGTATAACAATTAGAGTAAATTATTATTTTTGAAACAAATCAAGGTTATTTACTTTAGTTTACAAGTCTCGGTGTGATTATTGAACCACTCGCACAATGGGCACCATAATAATCATACAAGGTCGGTGGCTGCTGTTCTTCACATCGGACACCAGAGGGAGTGCGTGAGGCTCGCACGCACGCACATGGGAGTCCACTTGCCGGCTTTGGGCCACGCCCCCAAGGCGTGCGTAGTCGTAAACTGACAGAATTGGGTCAGTAGGACAGGCTCGCGCGGCTCACGCTTCTCAGCACGCTGCATCTCTACGAATTTGGGATTAAAAAAATAAATAAATAAATTAATAAGTGCGTGCCTCGGGGGTGCAATGTAGCGCTCGGCGTGCGGAAGGCTGACCGGGCGCCTTGCTTTGCATGCACAAACTAACGACAATCTTGCGACCATAACCGCCCCCCCGCCTCCACCGGACTCTTACATAACATATCCTAAGTTGGGGCAAAGAAGGCAAGCGGGAGAAAAAACCCAACTGAGCGCTTTAGCAGTTCTATAGCGGAAAGCCCGTACACTTTGCAACAGTTCTTGTCTAAGAGTACTCTGCACTTGCATTTAAGGACTAACTCCGCTTTTTCTTTTTTAAGTTTCAGATTGGCAAATTAAACAGTCTAATAAAACAAAAGGCACGGTAGCAGTGTGTATTACAGTATTACAAAATTCGTGCACGCAACATGCGTGTTAGACAAACTGAAATAATCCGAAGCAACGCTGGAAAAAGAAAAGTCGTAAAGTGTGAAACGCGAGTCAATTACACAAGCAACTTGCATGCGCTGCAAGAGAGTAAATTCTAATAATATTAAACCATGACAAGAGTGCCATTTAAGTGAATGTCGCATACCCCCAAAAAAACCTTTGCACCCCACTTTGACACTCACCCTTCATGCTTCCTGCTCACTCATCCGAATCCCCGCAAATCTTGGGGAAATGTTGCTCGGCGTAGTCCTGCCTTTTTTTTTTTTTTTTTAACCCCTCTTCACGGTTTTTGCTTCGCTTTTTCCTGCCGGCTTCGTAACTCCGAGTGAGTGCAGCTGATGCAAACACCAACCTTCCTCCGCCTTCTCTTCTCGCTCCTCCGCTAACCTACTTTTCAGGGCTGTTGACGCTGCATGTGGAATCTCACATGATGCAAAACCGACAGCCACGCCCCCTGTTTCGTTGAGTCCTGCCTACCCCATGGTCCCACCCCTTTTTACGAGCGACTTTTAAGGAGGAATTGTAAGGATCATCTTCCTTTTCTTTGTCGAGCACTGTTTTCGTCTGCGTGAGTCTGATAGATATTTATTTTTAAACAAATTAAAGTTGTGTTTTTAAATCCATCAACCTGTCTTTTATCTAAAGCCAGGGTTGCAGTGTCAGTGTAGGCACACGTAACAAATCAAACATAGATTGGGGTACCAGTCAATCAGAGGGCACACTCTTTATCAGGACACTTTTAAAGTCCCCATTTAAACTGTTTGTAGTGTGGGAGGAAACACAAATTACCTGAACGAAATCCACAAAGACTCGAGCAGAATGAACAAAAGCCTGCATAGACAGCGATCCGGCCAGGACTGAAACACAGTCTCCCACAGCAGGGAAAGAATGAATGTTGACAACGGACTAATATAATTTGAGGTGTTGTTCATTTGTGTGATTTTATTTAGTCCAGCTGTCCCAGACAACTATCACTTTCATCATAGATCTATAATAATTAAAAGCCCATCTCATTTCCATCATGAAACACTGAAGCACTAAACTGTGCGTTCTTTTCCTGACATTTATGTCACATTTGATTTCTCTCATATTCTGCCTGCCTTGTAATGGCATACGGTCTTTAACATTCATATCAATACACATCTACACAGACAAAGCTTTGTCAAAAATGAAAATCATTTTCTGTCAAAGATTTTATACAGAAAATAGTCATGCATATATCTCTATAGGAACATACACACATACTAGAAGCCATTTAATTCAATTCAGTGTCACGGTGTCCTGCACCAACCACTATGTTGGATTTACTATTAGCTTATATTATTTTATGCATAGCCCACCTAGGACTGCGCTGTTGCCATAATCAAGGGTCTCCTCCTGGGCGTTAGCTACAGTTTATTTAGAAAATATTCAGGCTCCTTCACTTTCTGCATACTATATTGTGTTGTAGATTTAATTTTAAATGGATACATTTGCCACTTTTGCCCCTATAAGTCTACACTCAATAACCCATAATGACAAAGTGAAAACATGTTTCTAGAAAGATTGGCAAATTTATTAAAAATGAAACACTGATATTCTACATTTACATAAGTATTCAGACTCTTAATTCAGTACTTTGTAGAAGCCCCCTTGTCAGTAATGTACGCTTTGAGCCTACCTGGGTAAGTCTCTACAAGCTTTGCACACCTGGAGTTGGTCAGTTTATCCCTTTCTTCCTGGCAGATCCTCTGAAGCTCCATTAGAGTGGATGGGGAGTGTCTGTAAACTGTCATCTTCAAGTTTCTACACAGAAGTTCTGTGGGCCATGGTGGCATTGCAGGTGGGCCGCAGCCGACCCCAGACGAAACACACACCCACTGCTCCCACAGTTGAGCTTGATTCACAAACTGGGTCATGACCACCACAAAGGTTGGGAAACACTGTTGTATGAGGTTTAAGTCTGGCCTTTGGCTTGGCTACTCAGGGACAGTCAGGAACTGGCACTGGCTTGGCTGTATGCTTCAGGACATTGTCCTGCTAATAAGTGAGTCCCCGCCTCAGTCGGAGGTGGCCTGCTTTTTCAAGCAGGTTTTCTTCAAGGACCCCTCTCTATGTTTGGCTGCATTCATCCTTCCCTCAACTCTGACTGGTCTCCATGTCCCAGCACCCCCACAGCATGATGCTGCCACCACCACGCTTCACCATAGGGGCGGATGAGCCGGACCTGATCTTCACCAGACAGAGAGCTTGGACTTCTACTCAGACACTTCAATGTTCGTCTGATTAGACCAGAGAATCTCCTACCTCATGCTGTCAGAGTCCATCCAGCCACTCTACCATAAATGCCAGGTTGATGGAGTGCTGCTGAGGTGGTCGTCCTTCTGGTAGGTTCTACTATCTCAGCAGAGGATGTCTGAAGCTCTGTTGGAGTGACCATTGAACTCTTGGTCGCCTCCCTGACCAAGGTCCTTCTTACCCAATTACTCAGTTTGGCCGAATGGCCAACTCTACGAAGGGTCCTGTTGATTCCGAACTTCTTCCATTTCACAATTCTTGAGGCCACTGTTCTCCTGGGAACACTCAAAGCTTTAAAAATAATTTGATCCCCTTGCCCTGATCTTTGCCTCACCACAGTTTGATCTCATAGGTCTACAGAGACTTCCTTAAACTTCATGGCTTGGTGTATAAGTTTGAGTGGGTGGTTGTCACGTAGAGGTGCAACAGATAAGAGCTTCTCTGTCTTTACAGTGGTTCCATATTTAGAGTGAATGGAGGGCAATTGGATTATTAGGGTATTGATGGTAATTTGTATTTACTGGGGCACACATCAGGGAATATACGTAAAGAAGTGCTGCAAGATTTTATTTCTATTGCTGACCAGGCTTGTGTAATTTCATCGATTCGTGCCAATGTCCAGGTCTTTATAGCTTGTATATTGAAAGTTAGGTAGTGCCGTGCCACCTTGTGCTTTAGGCCGCCCTTTGATTTAGTGGATGTTTTAATGAGTGGAAGATCGTATCTGTTGCACACCTACACAACAACCACCTTTTTCCACCCTCTCAGACTTATACAATGTTTGACGTCTGGAAAATGTCCGGGATTAAAACATTTAGAGACTTGTACATAGACAATGTCTTTGCATCCTACAAACAATTACGCTTCAGATTCAACCTCTCATCAACACAATTCCTTCACTACTTTCAAGCTAGAAACTTTGCTAAACAGAACCTGCCGAATATTCCTCACCTCTTACCATGTTCTATTTCAGAGGAGATATTGATCAGTCTTGAACATGCAGATAGCACCTCTACAATTTATAAAAATATCTTAAAGTCTCTTCCTTTCGAAGAGCACAAAGTACACTGGGAAAGGGTCTTTCACTTAACATTTCAGAAACAGAGTGGAAGGCAGCTGTGCACAGAATTCACTCGAGCTCCAAATGCGCAAAGCATACAATTATTCAAATTAAAATTTTTTATTGAACACATTTATCTCGTTTAAAATTGTCTAAAATGTTTCCAGGGCAAAACTCAACCTGCGAACATTGCAATCGCGCTCCAGCCTCACTGGGCCACATGCTGGACCAAAATCTTTAAACGCCTTTCAGACAGCCTCGGCGTCACAGTCACTCCTGACCCACTAACAGCTGTGTTTGGTGGAAAGTGGAGAAGGACAAACAAACTGTGATGGCCTTTACTTCACTATTAGCACGTAGACTTATCTTGCTCAGTTTGAAGAATCCCAGCCCCCCTCTGTTAAGTCAGTGGGTAACTGATGTTATGTACTGTTTGAAATTGGAAAAAATCAAATTCTGACTCAGAGGATTTGTGCAAAACATTTTAAAAATATGTCAAGATCTAATCAATAACATTTTAGAATACGCTTTGTCACACACATGCAAATTGGAGGCAGCTAATGGGACTGAATAGTGATAATTCCACGCCAGACCTTGGTGACATGGGGGGATCCGAAGTGCACTGACCTTCTCTCTCAATCCTCTGCAGACCATTCACGAGAAATCCCACCTGGACCCAGCGCTCAAGATAATGTCACTTCCGGTTCCAATGCCTATGATGACATCACTTGAGGTTATGCCCCTGTTATGATGTCACCTCTGGTCCCGCCACCTATGATGATGACGTCACTTGAGGTTATGCCCCTATTATGATGTCACCTCTGGTCCCGCCACCTATGATGATGACGTCACTTCTGTTTTTTCCAACACCTTTGATGACGTCACTTCTGGAACCGGTGCATATGATGACGTCACTTCCGTTTTTTTTTAAACGCCCCTATGATGATGTCAGTTTCAGTCCCACTGCCTATGATGATGTCACTTCCGTTTTTTTTAATGCCCTATGGTGACGTTGCTTCTGGCCTGGTGCCTGTGATGATGTCACTTCCGATCCCGCCGCCTATGATGATGTCACTTCCATCCCCCGCTGCCTTTGATGACGTCACTTCCATTTTCACGCCCCTATGATAACGTCACTTCTGGTTCTGGCGCCTTTGATGACATCACTTCCAGTTCCAGGCTTTAAAGCCGCCATCTTTGCATCTCTGTTCTGTCTTGGACTTTGTTCCAGTCACAACTCTTGCAAATGTCCCCATTTGTAGTCAGGGCATATTACACGGGTGGCTGCCCCAAAGCTTTCATGTCTCCTGTGTATTCCTGTCGCTGCTTCTATATTGGGGAAAGGGACTCTCTTCCTTTCTTGTTTCCTTTTATAGATTTGCTGGGGGTTTGATTTGTGAAATTTGACTTGATTTTATGGATTGTTATCTGCTTCTAATTACAATTAAAATCAATTAGAAAAACATAAAAGACTTTATGGCTTGGTCTTCATCCTGACACACGGTGTGAATTGTGGACCTTGTAGTCGCAGGTACAGGTGTGCCTTTCTAAATAATGTCCCAGGTGGACTCCAATCCAATCTCCAGGAGAATTGAAGCCAACAGAACACCCCTGAACACAATACTTATAGAAATGAAAGATGGCAGGTTTTGATTTTTAATAAATTAGCAAACCTTTCTGCAAACTCGTATCCACTTTGTTTGTCATTGATCTTGATGGAGATATCATCAAGAGGTTGAAGGATCCTTCCTAGGAACTCCTAATCCTGGCCCAAATGCCTTTACTTGGAGGAGGCAGAGCTGAAAGCATCTGGTAGTTTGGGTCCATTACTGTGTCTTCAGTCATTGCAGTTGCTAAAAATCTCTACTTTGGAAAGGGCGCAGGTCCTTTAATAAATGCTGCAGGTACCGGACATCATAGAGATGTTTCAGTTCATACGCCTCTGCAATGTGGTATGGAAGAGGCACACTCCAATATTAAAAGCATCCATGGAGAAGGCTCAGCCTGAGGTGTGGAATTAAGACTATGGTGATGGCTGAACTTCAGATTTAAAACAAGTTGACACAGACCAACAGATACGGGTGGGCATCTAAGAGTTTGCCAGTTCTCCCAGGAGATGTCTTGTGGACCTGGCAGAAAGCGCACACCTCTGTACTCTGCATAGTTTGTGGGAGCCTCTACAGGAGCAGGGGGGTTCCTGGGCCGCTGCTTCTTTTTTGCCATTCCATCCTTTTACTTGCAGAGCGCAAGTAGGTTTCCCGATATGACATTAAGCCGAGTCTGTTCAGTGTGACAAAGGGACTCTTGCAAGGGTGTCTCCTTTCCTATTTGCGATTTTCATGGCCAAGATGGGGCTGGGAGAGTATCCGGTTAGGAGACCTAAGGGTTGAATGTCATTGTCCTCTTGGACTCACCAGACTCGCATCTCAGGCTAAGCTCAGGTTGGTGTAGCTGGGGTGAGAATTAGCACCTCGGTGGTCTTCTGCAGGAAAAACAGTGACTTGCTTATGTCAGGTGGAGACGTTGAAGGCATTCGAGGTTTTGGGTTCACACATGATGGTCTTCTACAGAAAACACACACATGCATAAGACATTTGTAGAAGGCAGGAGCTGAAATGGAATCCATTCAGTGAACACAACAAAAACAGCCTTTGTTAAAATGTCCTAAGTGTAGTCAAGGCTCAGCAAGAAAACAGCAATTGATCATCAACCAGGATTTACAAATAGCTGTTGGATGTGACTCACTCAGCCAGCTCTCCATTTATTTGAGGCGGTGGGCATCATTTCTGTGACCTCCTTTTCTATTTTCTTCTTATTTACCTTAAAAGTAATCAGAGTGTCATTTAATGTACAGTGTCACCAAAAGTACTGGAATAGCAAGGCCAATTGATTTGTTTTTGCTGAAGACATTTGTGTGTGAGATCAAAAGATGAATATGAGGAGAGAGATCAGAGTTTCAGTTTTAACTCCCTGGCATTTACATCTCGATATGTTCAACAACATAGACCAGAGCACATTTTGTATCATAACACCCAAAAGCGGCATTTGGGGGTGGCAAGTGGGGCAATAGCCCCAGATCCTGCTTTTGAGGTCCGTGTGTTCCATTCGAGCGTAAGTTCTCCAGTATATATATATATATATATATATATATATATATATATATATATATATATATATATATATTTATATATCTATATATATATATATACACGGCATTCGTAGTCTGTGTCACAATCTGATTATTTGGGTGCCCTCAGTTGTGAGAAGCAGATCATAGAATGGTTGAAAATAGTTTACTGTCAAATAATGCAAAGAGTACGCGACACGTGTTTCGCCCTAATTCTGGGCTCATCAGGCGTACACACTCTAATGCCCTCCCTCTCTCTATATATATATATGAGATGCTTCTAAGAGGAACCCTTTTAAAATCCCTCTTCAAGGCCAAATTCCGATTCCGTACATGTAGGTCTTTGAAAACATTCTGTAGTCCACCTTCATCGGGTTGCCAGTATAATCCCTTCCTAAAATAGGTATAGCCCATTAGTCGCTGGGTTGGCTTCTCCTATCTATAGAAAAAGATTAGACGACGAAGATGTAATCAACGACTTTCCCAATAGGAAGGCGAGAAAAGTGGATTTTCGTCTCTGAACCTGGAAACTGGTAAGAGATTTAATGATGATACCTCTACGTTAATTTCACACTTCCTGTCGAAACACTGAAACTCACATTTTCATTTGTAGGCCAAAAACATGTCCCAATATCCATCCATCCATTTTCCAACCCGCTGAATCCAAACACAGGGTCACGGGGGTCTGCTGGAGCCAATCCCAGCCAACACAGGGCACAAGGCAGGAACCAATCCTGGGCAGGGTGCCAACCCACCGCAGGACACACACAAACACACCCACACACCAAGCACACACTAGGGCCAATTTAGAATCACCAATCCACCTAACCTGCATGTCTTTGGACTGTGGGAGGAAACCGGAGCGCCCGGTGGAAACCCACGCAGACACGGGGAGAACATGCAAACTCCACGCAGGGAGGACCCGGGAAGTGAACCCAGGTCCCCAGGTCTCCCAGCTGCGAGGCAGCAGCGCTACCCACTGCGCCACTGTGCCGCCCTGTCCCAATATTAATGCACAAAAAATATGATAACTGGCTGAAATGACATCAACATGAGTTATGACTATGACATCCTGCATATCGAGACTCAGAGGGTACGTTTTCTAGAAGAGGCCCTGCTAATTTCCGCACGACGCCGCATCGCATTTTGCACTGTCGTGGTATTGTCATGAATTATGAATTGCACTTTTTTTAATAGATTATATCGTTATATTTTGATAAAGTCCTTGTGTTATCTTGCAAAATGTAGCTGAATACTGTAATGAGAATATCCGGTGTATGTTAACATTATTTTTATTAAATTTGCACACACATTTATACAGTCCACACATACCGGTAAAGTGTTTGACGTGGGGTTGGTCAGCCGTAGGCCCCGCACACCCCTAAGGCCGATTCTGATAACACCCACATTTTCAAGTGAGCAAAAGTATTGCAACAGAATGTTTTCAACCAAATTACTCAAAAATACTTCCTATTTGATTGTATATCACTGGCTCACAATAATCGTGTTAAGCCGATGACCCATAGAATCCACCAGATTTCTTGTTTTTTTAATTGGTTATGCCTTTCCAAGCTTTTAGCACATCATCTTTTAGGTTTTGTCTGAGTTGTGGGGTTTCTTCCTTCACTATTCTGTTCAGGAAGAGACATGCATGTTCAATTGGGTTAACACCTGATGATTTACTTGGCCAGTCCAGAATTTTCCATTATTTTTGCCTGATGCAGTCCTTTGTTGTGGTGGCACTGTGTTTTGGATCATTGTCTTGATGTATAATAAAGTTCCTCCTGATTAGTTTGGGTTTATTTCTCCATAAATTGGCAGACAATATGTTTCTGTAGACTTCGGAGTTTATTCTGCTACTACCATCATGAGTTGAATATAAAAGTAACATGAATGCATTTGTATGTCGGCATTTTGCTTCACCATATCGAACCATTCATCAAACATTGAAGCAGGCACATTAATCCTGTAGGATCCTAAAAGCGGCTGGAGTAGCAAGAAATTCAGGCTGGAATTCAGGGTTTGAATGTGGAGAGTTATGATGATATTCCAGAAGAAGATGACATGACTGTATTTGGATAAATTTATATTGTTGTACATGAATAAATATAAGATATCCCCCAAAAATAAGCCCTAGTGCATCTTTTGGAGCAAAAATTAATTTAAGACCCTGTCTTATTTTTGGGGAAACACGGTATATATCCATCCATCCATTTTCCATCCCGCTGAATCCAAACATAGGGTCACGGGGGTCTGCTGGAGCCAATCCCAGCCAACACAGGGCACAAGGCAGGAACCAATCCCGGGCAGGGTGCCAACCACGGTATATATACTCTATTTATATAAAATCCTAAGCCTAAAAGTGCAACGATTTTCTGAAATGATTTTATGTCATGTTTTTTGTCATGCTTTAAATCGTGCTTATTTTAAAACCTACATATATATGTTTGGTATCATTCTTTTCAGATTCTTATTCTGTTTTTAAGTTATAAACTAAAAAACATCAATAACTCACGTCCCGCGAGATGAGACTTTGTGCCAAGAGATTTAACCACGCCTGGGACCGGAAATAAAAGACAAAGAGTAAGACAGCTGCTGTACAGGCTTTTAAGTTTTCGAAGCGCTGCGTGAGATGCAGATCACATGGCACAGCAGCAGCAGCAAGCCAGCAGCTGATCAAGCAAAGAGGTAAAAAAAAACCTTTTGTTTCCCATTGTCTCACCGTTTAAAAGGGGGATTCGGAGGAGCGACTGTGTCTCCTTGGGGTCCGTTCAGCCCCCCTCTTCACAACGCAAGCGGCAGAGACGCAAAGTGGTTGGCGCATAGTGCAGGCAGAGGGGGTTGGCGAGCGAACAGTAGGGGGCGCAACTGAGCCCCCAAACCCCAGACACACATGACCCAACACAACTGCGGTTCTAAAGTAAAGGACTCAGCTCAATACAATTAAAGTTACAGCTAATATACAGACTTTTAAGTCTTCTCTCTCTCTCTCCTCCAATGAGTGTCGCCCACTGCCTCCCGACTCTGACTTGTCCGTGTGTTACAGAGGGCTCCTTTCATACTGGACCTGGGAGCACTGCCGGTGACGTGATGTAGCCATTTGGAAAAACACCTGGGTCATAAGAAAGCCAGGGAGGTCCTCCCCCAGCAGCGCCCTCTACCATCCTCCTGGGATCCCTTCAGGACTACACTTCCGGAGTCCAACTCCCATGCAGCCCTGCGGGTGTCCAAACTGGGACTCTATATTAGGGACACTTCTACCTAGTATAGTGAGAGATGAACTGGCCCCTGCTGTCCTCTCTTACTGGCTCCTGTAGCCTTTGGGCACCCCACTCAGGATGGGAATCATAAGGCGCCCTGGCTGGGTATTGCCCACACTTAGTTCATCCTTCTGTTATGGCATTCTGGCCAGGTAAGGGATCCATCCATCCTCTGGGACATCTACAGAATAACAACCTACTTCCTACTTTTGGACCGTTTCCGATGACATCACTTCCATCCCTCTTGACGACCTCATTTCCAGTTCCTCTCATCCTGATCAACTCCTTCTGTCCTGCTATAAAAGCCTAAGCATTATTTTCAATTTTGTTTCTGTTTCTTATAGAAAAGACCAGAAGCAATCATTTTTGATTACTCTGCAAAACCTGACGATATACGGGGCAGCCACCCCAAGCCTTTATCTTGTCATTTGTCGTCTTTTTATTCTGATAATATATTAGAACATTCTAGACGAGAACAGGCCATTCAGCCCAACAAAGCTCACCAGGCCTATCCGCTTATTTCTTCCAAAAAAACATCAAGTTGAGTTTTGAAAGTCCCTAAAGTTTTACTGTCTGCCACACTACTTGGTCGCTTATTCCAAGTTTCTATCATTCTTTGTGTAAAGAAAAACTTCCTAATGTTTGTGTGAAGTTTACCCTTAACAAGTTTCCAACTGTGTTCCCATGTTCTTGATGAACTCATTTTAATGTCACCGTCTCGATCCACTGGACTAATTCCCTTCATAATTTTAAACACTTCAGTCAGGTCATCTCTTAATCTTCTTTTGCTTAAACTGTAAAGGCTCAGCTCTTTTAATCTTTGCTCATAACTCATCCCCTGTAGCCCTGAATCAGCCCTGTTGCTCTTCTCTGGACCTTTTCTAGTGCTGTTATGTCCTTTTTGTAGCCTGGAGACCAAAACTACACACAGGACTCCAGATGAGGCCTCACCAGTGTGTTATAAAGGTTGAGCAGAACCTCCTGTGACTTGTACTCCACACATCAAGGCGCTATATAACCTGACATTCTGTTAGCGTTCTTAATGGCTTCTGAACACTGTTGATAGCTTAGAGTCCACTATGACTCCTAAATCCTTCTCATAATAATAATAATAATAATAATAATACAGTTTATTTATACAAGGCGCCTTTCTGAGAACTCAAGGACACCGAACAAACAATAAATACATAAATAAATAAATAAATAAATAAATAAATAAATAAAAGACACATTATAAACAACTTCATACATCAGAAAATATAAAAAATAAAACCAAACAAAGCCACTGTAATCATAAAGAAAAAGCCATTTTAAACAGATGCGTTTTAAGTTTACATTTGAAGGATGAAAATTATTTGATATTTCTAAGCTCGGTAGGTAATGAATTCCAGAGCTTGGGAGCAGAACGGCTGAATGCTCCACTCCCCATGGTGGTTAGATGGGCGAGAGGGACGGTCAGATGGATGGAGGAAGAGGATCTAAGGTTACAGGAGGGAATGGCAACATTGAGAAGGTTGGACAGATATGGAGGGGCGAGGTTATGAATGGCCTTAAATGTTAATAGCAGAATTTTAAAATCAATTCAAGACTTAATCGGGAGCCAATAAAGCTGCTGCAAGACCGGACACAGGGTCACGGGGGTCTGCTGGAGCCAATCCCAGCCAACACAGGGCACAAGGCAGGGAACCAATCTTGGGCAGAGTGCCAACCCACCGCAGGACACACACAAACACACCCACACACCAAGCACACACTAGCACACTATCATTAACAAGAGAAAGATTACTGGCTTTGGATAATGATGATTTTGAGCCAATGAGGAGAACCTCAGTTTTGTCACTGTTTAATTTAATAAAATTAGAAGAAAACCAGGATTCAATTTCAGCAATGCAGTCGACAAGCAAAGACGGTGGAAAGGAAGAGGTGGGTTTACTAGCAAGGTAGCAGCTGGGTGTCATTGGCATAACAGTGAAAATTAATGTTATATTTACGAAAAATATTGCCAAGGGGAAGAAGGTAAATAATAAAGCGAAGAGGCCCCAGGACAGACCCTGGGGCACACCTGAAGTAACAGTGGTGGGATGGGATGTGAAGGTTTTAAGCTGAATGAACTGAGTGCGGCCTGAGAGGTAGGATCTAAACCAATCAAGTGGAGTGTGGGTAATGCCAATCAAAGGTAATCTATTAAGGAGAGTGGTATGACAAATAGTATCAAAGGCCGCACTCAGGTCAAGGAGGATGAGAATAGTAATAAGACCGGAGTCAACATAAGGTGCACTGTCGATTTTCCGACCACCCATTGTGTATTTACATTTACTGACATTAAATTTCATCTGCCACAAATCTGCCCAAGCCTGTATGCTATCCAAGTCCTTCTGTGATGATATAACGGATTCCAAATTATCTGCTAATCCACCTATCTTGGTATCATCTGCAAACTTAACCAGCTTGTTATTTATATTCCTATCTAAATCATTTAAATATATTAAAAATAGCGGCGGCCCTAGCACTGACCCCTGTGGAACACCACTGTTAACATCGTCCAGTTCTGATGAGGTTCCTCGCACCATCACCCTCTGCTTCCTGTGTCTGAGCCAGTTCTGCACCCATCTACAAGCATCAACCTGAACTCCCACCTCTCATGTGGCACCTTATCAAATGCTTTCTGGAAGTCTAGATAAATATTTTCATCTGCTCCACTTTGATCGTATCCTTTTATTGCCTCCTCATAGAATTCCAGCATGTTAGTAAAACACGACCTCCCTCTTCTGACCCCACACTGACTGTTCAGAATAATTCGTGTCCTTGCCAGGTGTTGCTCAATCTTATCCTTAATAATTCCTTCCATTAATTTTCCTGTGATGCATGTTAAGCTTACTGGCCTATAGTTGCTTGGATCTGCCCTGTCACCCTTTTTATATAATGGGATGATATTTGCCATTTCCAGTCCTTCGGAATCTCTCCAGTGTGCAGTGACTTCCTAAAAATATGTGTCAAGGGTTTATATCTGTACTCGCTAGCCTCCTTAAGAACTCGAGGGTAAATATTATCTGGTCCTGGTGATTTGTTCGATTTCAGCTTATTTAATCTGAGCAGCACTTCTCCCTCTACAATTTCCAAATCCCTCAGTACCTCCTTAGTAGTCCCTGTTACCTCTGGGAGGTTATCCACTTGCTCACACCTCAGAAAAATGTAAGTTTAGGGCATCCGCTATTTCACAGTCTGTATCTTTTAATTCCCCTTTACTATTTCTGATGCACTTGACCTCCTCCTTGACTGATCTTTTACTACTAAAATACTGAAAGAATCTCTTAGGGTCGTCTTTCACCTTATCTGCTATATTCCTTTCCAACTGTCTTTTAGCCTCCCTGATATCCTTCTTAATGGTTGCCCTCATGTTCTCATACGCTCTACAATTCACTTTGCAGTCATTAGTCTTATATGCCTTATAAAGCAGTTTTTTCCTTTGCAACTTCTTTTTTAAATCTTTATTAATCCACGTAGAGTTTTTTTTAGTTTCCTATTAATTCCAAATTTAGGTATGTATCTGTCCTGCATTACATGCAAAACATTTTTAAACTTGTTCCACTGCTCCTCGACTGTCTCCACACTTAAAAGCTTATCCCAGTGTATCCTCTAAGGACTTTGCCGCATCTGCTCAAAATTTGCCCTACCAAAGTTCAACTTAACAATTTTAGTCTTTGCATCTGCACTCTTACAAAATACTGAGAATTGTATTACATTATGGTCACTTGGCCCTAGTGATTCAATCACCTCTACACCCTCAGTTCTATCCTGATTATTACAAAATACTAAATCCAGACAGGCTTCACCCCGTGTTGGTGCTTTAACATGCTGTGTTAGAAAACAGTCACTGATTACTTCTAAAAACTCCTGCTCTTGTGCCCCTCCATCTGCAAGGTTATCCCAGTTCATATTTGGATAATTAAAGTCCCCCATGACTATAATATCTCCCTGTAAACTTGCTTTTTTGATATTACTAAAAAAGCTACTATATATACAGTATAGTATATACGATATATCCATCCATCAGTTTTCATACCCCACTTATCCAGAGCTATTCTGTGTGTGTCCTAGATATATGTCTGTATGTATAAATATATATATATTGTGGCACCCCGCTGGGGTTCCTACCCGAACGGGATGCCCAGGAGGATCGGAGAAGGGCTCATGCATCCTCCAGAACATGAGGGGGCGTCCGCCCTGGTTGCTTTGGGGGCCACGGGTACACAGCATGGAAGCTCAACCCTGTAGGGGCCCGTGGTCACCGCCAGGGGGCGCCCTGAGGCCTTGGGAGCCCTGGACCTCAGTACTTCCGCCACACCCGGAAGTACTGGGGGGAAGAGGATTGTGGACACCCGGAGGACTTCCGGATATGCCGACAGAGCTTCCTCCACACAGGGGTGTGGCTACGGAGCCACTTAGGATACACCTGGAGCCCTTCCAGGGTGAATAAAAGGGGCCGCCTCCCTCCAGTCAGGAGCGAGAGTCGGGTGGAAGAGGACAAAGCTTGGTGGAGAGGAGTGGAGGAGGACCAAAGACTGAGAAAGGCATTGTGCGTGTGGCCAGGACTTAAGGGGTGATTGGTGCTGAGGCACTGGGTATGTGCACTGTATATAATATGAATAAACGTGTGTTGGGTGAAAATATGATGTCTACCTGTCTGTGTCCGGGCTGTTCCCCACAATATATATATATATATATATACAGTGGTGTGAAAAACTATTTGCCCCCTTCCTGATTTCTTATTCTTTTGCATGTTTGTCACACAAAATGTTTCTGATTATCAAACACATTTAACCATTAGTCAAATATAACACAAGTAAACACAAAATGCAGTTTGTAAATGGTGGTTTTTATTATTTAGGGAGAAAAAAAAATCCAAACCTACATGGCCCTGTGTGAAAAAGTAATTGCCCTCTGAACCTAATAACTGGTTGGGCCACCCTTAGCAGCAATAACTGCAATCAAGCGTTTGCGATAACTTGCAATGAGTCTTTTACAGCGCTCTGGAGGAATTTTGGCCCACTCATCTTTGCAAAATTGTTGTAATTCAGCTTTATTTGAGGGTTTTCTAGCATGAACCGCCTTTTTAAGGTCATGCCATAGCATCTCAATTGGATTCAGGTCAGGACTTTGACTAGGCCACTCCAAAGTCTTCATTTTGTTTTTCTTCAGCCATTCAGAGGTGGATTTGCTGGTGTGTTTTGGGTCATTGTCCTGTTGCAGCACCCAAGATCGCTTCAGCTTGAGTTGACGAACAGATGGCCGGACATTCTCCTTCAGGATTTTTTGGTAGACAGTAGAATTCATGGTTCCATCTATCACAGCAAGCCTTCCAGGTCCTGAAGCAGCAAAACAACCCCAGACCATCACACTACCACCACCATATTTTACTGTTGGTATGATGTTCTTTTTCTGAAATGCTGTGTTCCTTTTACACCAGATGTAACGGGACATTTGCCTTCCAAAAAGTTCAACTTTTGTCTCATCAGTCCACAAGGTATTTTCCCAAAAGTCTTGGCAATCATTGAGATGTTTCTTAGCAAAATTGAGACAAGCCCTAATGTTCTTTTTGCTTAACAGTGGTTTGCGTCTTGGACATCTGCCATGCAGGCCGTTTTTGCCCAGTCTCTTTCTTATGGTGGAGTCGTGAACACTGACCTTAATTGAGGCAAGTGAGGCCTGCAGTTCTTTAGACGTTGTCCTGGGGTCTTTTGTGACCTCTCGGATGAGTCGTCTCTGCGCTCTTGGGGTAATTTTGGTCGGCCGGCCACTCCTGGGAAGGTTCACCACTGTTCCATGTTTTTGCCATTTGTGGATAATGGCTCTCACTGTGGTTCGCTGGAGTCCCAAAGCTTTAGAAATGGCTTTATAACCTTTACCAGACTGATAGATCTCAATTACTTCTGTTCTCATTTGTTCCTGAATTTCTTTGGATCTTGGCATGATGTCTAGCTTTTGAGGTGCTTTTGGTCTACTTCTCTGTGTCAGGCAGCTCCTATTTAAGTGATTTATTGATTGAAAACAGGTGTGGCAGTAATCAGGCCTGGGGGTGGCTATGGAAATTGAACTCAGGTGTGATACACCACAGTTAGGTTATTTTTTAACAAGGGGGCAATTACTTTTTCACACAGGGCCATGTAGGTTTGGATTTTTTTTCTCCCTAAATAATAAAAACCATCATTTAAAAACTGCATTTTGTGTTTACTTGTGTTATATTTGACTAATGGTTAAATGTGTTTGATGATCAGAAACATTTTGTGTGACAAACATGCAAAAGAATAAGAAATCAGGAAGGGGGCAAATAGTTTTTCACACCACTGTATATATATATATATATATATATATATATATATATATATATATATATATATATATATATATATATATATTTATGTTTTATTGCTCTTTTTTTGATGTTCATAATTTAAGCTCACAGCAGACTGGTTTTGTCGACCATGTTTGAGTGTGATGCTATTATGGATGCCAGATCTAATGTGCTGGCTGTGGTTTATTTGCAAATTATTCAACCACAGAATTAGATCTGACTTCAGTTCAAGGGTGTGTTACTGTATTTATGTCCTGAACAGAACAGAATTTTGTGCCAATAATATTCTAAGCCAATTTTATCATCGTCTGTTGTGCTTTATGGCCCCGGGCTAAACAGGTGCTCAACCAGAAAGCTGTGTGGCCATCGGGTGTCAGGGTTCACTGTTCACCTGAAGAAGTTGCATTGATGGAAACATCTGGACTTTCCTCAGACGTCTAAGAAAGTAAAGGCGTTGATGTGCCTTCTTGATGAAAGCTGAGATGTGGTCACCTACTTCATGTCGTCAGTAATAGAAATTTAAAGCTGCCAGCCTTCTCCATGGAATCCCAAAGTTCTGATGATGTCTCGGGTTCACTGATAAAATCTATGAACTAAATCTTAACTAAATGTAATGCTTGATCCAAATGTTCAGGATTTTTTTAGGATTTCTAAGAGGGCATCTCCAACACCTCTTGTGTCCAGTTGGCACACTTGTTTTGGCCCAATAGTCATCCCCATGAAGACAAGAAGACTGAGAATGTGACATGAAGAGAGCATATGAATGTGATGTATTCTGAAAATCACAAGGAACTTAAGGAGGCATGATGTTTGACTTTTCCATAGCTTTTAGAAAGGACGATATTCCAGATATGGATGCGATACAAAGAAAACTATTTATTAGACATATATTGAATGCATTTTGTACAATTCTGGTTGTTGGTACTGGTGAATGACGTTAACCCACATGGATGACATGGCAGTTTAGAAGCTCATAACTCTCTGCTCTCCTCCAATAACACAACATGAGAGTTACTTGTGAATTTTACAAATGATAGTGGGGCTGTGGGAAAAGCAAATAGGGTTACTGCCTTTCAGCTCATGGATTTCCATTTTGATTCCCAGCTAAGGTGCCCTTTGCATGACTTCATTCTTCTCTTCTTTGCGTGTCTCCCTCACCAATCCTCCACCAAAATGTCCATTCAAAGTTAGCTGGATGCATTGTAATGACTTGGATTCGAAAGGTTTATGAGATACTTTCAGAAATGCTACAAAGTTAAGGTTGTTTTATACTTGATGTATCTGTGCTTGGCAGTACGGGGGCTACATGATAAAAATGGTGTCAGACTTGGCCAGGCGTGGAACTGTTTCTAACTGTGTGGTGACGCAGAGGCAGCACCATGTATCCAACTTGGTTCATCTCACGAGATATCACAGTCATCCTTCCTTCACTGCTTTTGATTAATGGGGCTGACACTCCACCATCTCTCTTTTCCTCCTAATAAAATCAGTAATAGTATTCTCAACTCTTCTACCATCAGCAGAGTCACAAATCATCTGCTGTGACATTGTCAGCTATGTGACATTGACCAAACACTGTGACTTATTGACTAAGAGAATATCAAGACACCGACCAAACATGCCGCGTCAAGTATAAATGTGTGTTGGCTGATTACTGCACATGCAGTTTGCACTGCATTCTGTATTCAGGCTTCACACTATAAATATAAACCACACTTATCTTGATCACTAAGCAAACATATTTTACTTGTGACCAGTAGGGAGCATTGCAGCACCCCAATCCCCAAACACATTTACACTACACCAGTCCTGGCTTCAAACAAATGGGTTTATGAACAAAAGTACCTTACATTTGGGTTCTTTATCAATATTGTCATCTCCTCTCTCTTTTCGTCTCTCTTGTTCCCCCACTCCTCTCCTCTCCCAGCTCTGAATCGCCAGGATGTGGCAGAGCGGCTCCTTCTATCTTAGAGTACGTCCGGTGCCAACGCATAGCTCGATGGAAGTACTTCTGGGTCAATCATAAATCTTACAAAGTAGGAATTACTAAACCCAATGGTTCCCCTTGGCAGCCCTCATGGAACCCAGCCAGGCTGCTCCAATGGACTACAACTCCCATTATGCCCTGTGGGTGGCTGTGTGTGAATCCTGATCTGGGTGTGCTGCCATCTAGCATATCAGGGGAGCCACTGCTCTGAATACAACGTCTTCTTCCATTTCTCAATTAGATTGGCCTCTCAGCCTCGGTCCTGGTTTGGACGCCAGCCCATGCCTGCCATCTGTTATATACTATAGTGGATGGAAATATGAAGATTTGGCTTCCTCAACACCTTTGGGTATATTTTTAAGATTTTGGCCTGCTAATCTCAAACATCACTTTTAAATTTTCCGGTCACATACCATTTCATTGTAGTCGCCTGTATTCCTAATTTCCTCCCTTATTTTAAGTCTACATACACAGTACAACAACTACAACTAGAACATCCGTGGTGATCTAAATGTTCTGGCCCTGCTGTTTAAATATACCAAGTACTGCGAATGGGACAGCCATACTAAAGAGTCTCACCTCATTAAAAAGAACTGGTAAGCAGAAAAGTGGGGCACATAATCCATTTGCTGACCCAACAAAGATATTTTTACCTCCTTTCATATAAAACCTGGACTAAAGAAAAGTTTCATTAAAAAGTGATGAATAAGGAAGATGGAACATTTTGATATTTGGCACAGATGTTTCCACAAGTAACTGATGCCAAGATTAAGAAAGGCATATTTGTTGCTCCACAAATCAGACACGTCATCAATGACAAACAGTTTGAAGATCTGCTAGTAATGGGGCCGGAGAAAATCTCATGGAAAGCATTCAAGGACATTGTTCAGATTGTTCTTGGCAAGTACAGAGTGCCAAACTTTGTCCATCTGGTTGATATCAACCATCATGCATGCAAAATCATGAAGTGTGACATGTCACAATAGATTCTTTTTCTGCATTCACACTTGGACTTCTTCCCTGCTAATCTTGGAGCGGTTAGTGACGGACACGGTGAAAGGCTTCATGAGGACACTGCAACGATGGAAAAGCAGGATCAGGGCAAGTGGAATCCATCAGTGCTGGCCAACTTTTGCTAGACACTGAAACAAGAAGAATCAGAGGCAGAGTACAAACAAAGTACAGCAGCACAACATTTTTAGCTCAGTTGAACTACTGCAGGGTGGCAGTAACATTAAGGGAGTAAACACACTAAATTCAGTGAAAGTTAACTTCATGTTTCTCCACATTCCTACATAATAGTCAGTCAGTCAGTCATTATCCAACCCGCTATATACTAACACAAGGTCACGGGGGTCTGCTGGAGCCAATCCCAACCAACACAGGGCGCAAGACAGGAACAAATCCCAGGCAGGGCAACAGCCCACCGCAGTAGTCAGTTAGTATGAAGTTATATTTCTGATCTACTTAAAAATGTCTGTCATAATCAATATAAAAATGCTCGGGAAGAAAAACTCTTGAAAACATCCCGATTGCTGTGCTTCAAATCCACTGTGACACTGAAAATTGTGTTACTGTCCAAATACTTATGGACCTGACTGGATTTGTAAGTCATTTTTCCACTTAATGTGGGAGCCCCTATTTGTGAAACCTGCGCCATTTGCAGTTTTGCACCATATGGTCCATGGTAAACATCTGTGGTGCCCCCCTCCCCTTGATGCCCTAAGCACATGCTTAGTTTGCTTAATGCTTAATCCAGCCCTGATAGCGCATTGGTATCAACTGCTATTTATTCCGATGGCGAAAGCACAACAAAGGTTTTAATGGACGTGTCCACATTGGTTTTACTGGAACGTGGTCAATTCAGGTGTGACGTCACTCTCAGCTCTGACATCTGACTTCCATGGTAAAAGGATTGCAGCATAATACCAGGAGTCGTCTCACAAATACGATGTGTTTTTGTTGCTGGTGACGCAGATGACCTGCATGCACAAATGTTTCAAAGGACAGATGTGTCCACATTACAGTTAAATATAGGAAGTCTCTTGAATTTATGAATGTGAACCATCAAGATGGTTAAATCTGGTCTGAGCAATAATTGGAATTGAGCGATGAGGCTTGTAATGTGAACATAGCATACTTAACCCACCCATTACATACTGTATTTACACTACAGAGGCTTAAGGAGCCTGTTTACGCCATATTGAGAGTAAGATAAGAAGCGACCCCTGAACGGGAATATCAGTTTCTGATTGTCTTAAAAATGTCTGTCATAATCAATATAAAAATTTTCAGGAAGCTAAGAGAGAGAGAGAGAGGTTAGGAGAACGCGCTGATATAGCGCATTGCCGCACCCACCACATGACAAACCAACTTAGGATCCCAGATTAGGACCCGAGTGCAGCCAAACTCTTGAAAAAATATGCAGTTGAGTGTAATGAATAACTCCATAAAACAATTAGATCATATACTTATTAAGTTATAAAGGACTGTATTGTAACAAACACCCACCATTCTCTTGCAATCCCAGCGGCGACACGTTGAGGCCGAAGTGGAGCTCTATGGCTGCCAAAAGGGCACTCAATTTCATCCGATCTTCTGGTGCCACATCATCCAGTATTGTTAGTGCTTCACCTTCTAACGCCGCGATCAGATGCATCACTTGCTCCCTCAGTCCCAGGGCCAACTTAGACCCCCGGGCAAAGGAGTGCACTGGGGCCCCTGTTTTGATAGTGTCACAAAAGCAGACCACAGACATAAAAAGGTTTGGGGCAGCCACCCGTATATTGTGCCTTAGCTGCAAAAAGGGTTGAAATTGCTTGTGATGTTCACAGGTTTGAGTCCAAAACCGAACTGAATGTAACAGGAAAAGATGGCGGCTTTAAGACCGGAAGTGATGTCATTGGGCCCAGGACCGGAAGTGACATCATCATTGGTGCCCAGACATGAAGTGATGTTTTCAATACCGGAAGTGACATCATCACTGGCTCCGGGACAGTAAGTGACATCATCACTGGTGCCGGGACCTAGCGAGATTTCATGTGGATGGTCTGCAGAAGATCGAGAAAGAGAGTTCGTGCAGCTTGTCACATCCTGGTCTGGTGTGGTAGTACTATTCTTAAGGCCTTTTGGTTGTCTCCCAATTGCACGTGTGTGACAATAGCAAAACAGAAACATACAGTGCATAGGCTCTGTGTGGATAGCGCTTTGAGTACTGAGAAAAGCGCTATATAAATGTAATGAATTATTATTATTATTATCAGAATCGTCCTGTGCCCTAGGCCAGTGCCCATTGTGCGCTTACTTTAAGACGGCATAAGCACTGGCAATGACAGTAAATCAGCTCCAATAAGCCTCCCAGGAGCCCGATCCATTATGCCAGATGACTTTCAACATTTCTCCTCAGGGTACAACGGCTCTGCCAGTCTCTGTGTCCCCTTTTGGGGGATAACGATAAAACAATCCATCAGTTATTGGTGATTGGCTGCAGTTTTCCTGCATTTAGCACTTGGGACTCGAAGATGAATTCTGCGGACTGATGTCGGTCTGCCCTGCCAGTGGTTTATAGTCTTCTCTCAGTTGGTGATGCCAGCCCACCATCTTGGGTCATTTGCTGGTTCAATCCCACTTCTGAACACCAAGTGTAATGAACACTGAGATGCACACCGAATGGAAGTTAAGCCCATTTATTCAACAACAAATCATTTACAGCAGTCTTCTTGCAGAATCAAACTCGCTACTGCCCTGTTCAAATGACTGTCACTTCACTAGGCAGGCTATTCCACTCCTGATTGTCATCCAGCGTCTCATGTCATGTCCCATTGCCCAGTTACTCCTGTTATCATCTGCCAGGCCGTATTTATGATGCCATGGGAGTCTCCATCTGCCTTGGTATAAAGAGAAAGTTCCGGGGCTCCAAGAACGCAGAACCCGGCAGACCAGTGAATACCCTGCTGTCAATCACCTGCCCAGAACCCGCCCCTTTCTAGACTGACAATGCCAGCTACTGCAATATCTGCAAATCAAAAACACCAAGTTAGTGAAAACTCGAAATGCTGCACAAATAGCAAAAGGAGTGACGGAATTCCCGATACGAGTCAAGCTCACACTGCATGTGTCAATAAGAACAGAGCAGAAGATTTCAATCGGACAAAACAAAGTTTCAATTCTGTACCATCGGCTTGCACTATTGGGAGTTTGAAGGTAACATTTCTAAAAGCCTAAATGAAGATATTGACTTAAGTGGGCAGAAGCCAAAAAATAACACAAAGAAACTGAACAAACAAGCAGCACAAGCTTTGTCCTCTAATTACTGATCAAAGTAACAATATGACTCTACAAGTTTATTAAGAGCAGCATCTCATCTGCAGAGGCGTAACATAACTTTTGATTAATGTGAAACAAGAGTGGACATTGCCAGCCAGGCGATTAAACAAATGTGGCACTTTTTAGGGCCTATCAAGTGTTTCAGTTTATTACCAACATTAGACTTTAAAATCTCAAAAAGCAGCAGAAAGAGAACAGACATCAAAGGAGCCTGAGAAATGGAAACAAAACATAGCACTTAGAATGGAGTACCAAGCATTGATGTACATAGCTGTTAATTAGGTGATATCTGCGAAATCCTTTATTTATAGCACGCTTGTTCTCTTCCAAGTTTAAGTTTCAGAAGTTGGACAATGAAATTAAGAGCAAATGTTTTGGAAATTAAAAAAAGAGAAAAGAAGCCACACTTGGTGACGTAAATGAGGCGCAATAACTCGGCAGATGTGACACTGCAGTGGAGTACGGCTGCGTTCACATTACCAGGCTGAAGTGACTCCGATCTGATTTTTTGCCTTAATGTGACACAAATGTGATGTTTTTCAGGGTTTTCCAAATTGAGACAGTTTCATACGTGGCCTTGGATTGGATATGTAGGAAGGAGAACAGCCAGATGGGTATTCGTGTGTTCTTTCTGCCTTAACACATGAGCTGAGCGCCATTGTGATCAGCCAGCACTGGCAGCATGGCAAGACAACAGTGGAGGAAAGTTAGAGCTGTGACAACAGTCACGGGCCCACCACTGCTAGCTCCTCTCCCATACCCACACATCTCTAGGTGCAGCAGTGACAACAACTACTAGCTGTCTGGCTTTTGTTCACCTTGCCGACCTAACTTAGGGTTGCCAGATTAGAAAATTTGAAATACAGGACACTCTTAAAATTTCTCTCTATATTACTATATATATAAATGTATACATGCCCCCTACACACCCAGACCAATATCTTTATATATAATACGCTACCGTGGCTGTTCGTTTGTCTGTCCAGGATTTTAAATCACCTGTAGCTCGCAAACCATTTCACCTATTGACCTGAAATTGGGTACACATATACTACGTGATGTCTACTGTCCACTTTCGGGGTGATGATTTTTATTACTCTTTTAATTTTAATTTTATTTTATTGTAGAATCAACTCTCGGCAGTGCACAGCAGGGTGGCCATTCTCATTCCCTACCACCTTCGCCGTCACTTCCCCTACCTCTTCATATCTTAAATCATTCTTGAGGCAGATTGAAGACTTAAGTGCCAGCTTAAGATGAAAAATGAAGGAAAATATACTAAGTAATTGCAACACAATCACTGATTTAATCAGTTTTAATGCAAAAAGATGCCGACAAAAAAAAGAGAAGAAGCGGACCACTAGGGTGGAGAAAAGAAGAGCTGCTCAGGAAGCAGCAAGCGCATCAACCTCTGAGCAAATGAATGGTAAACGTACAGAGAAAGAGGAGGAAAACTAGGAATGCTCAAGTCAAGTGTGTTCACTGCACGTTATCATGCAGTACGCCGTTACTGGTATTATGTAAAAGTAGAGACACAAGTTAAAAACATAAAGCAAGGATTTTAATGGGTTATGAGGAAAACAAAAGTAAAATCATTTGAAAATTATTTAATACAAGCTAAAAGAAAATTCTGTAAAAGTAAAATCATTTGAAAATTATTTAATACAAGCTAAAAGAAAATTCTGTAAAAGTGAAATCATTTGAAAATATTTATTTGATACATTATTATTATTTAATACAGGCAGTTAGAAAAAAACTGGGCCGCGGCCAGTAGTAACAACACACTTTGTCGACAGTCACTGTATGTGGCAATGCTGACCCAGAACTGCACAGCAGTGCGGCTGGAGAGCAAAACGCTAAGAGTGTCGCTGTGCTCGGCCAACCAGAGCAACTGAACAAGGCAGCAAACAGGCAGCAAACACTCGTTTCCTCGTAATATTTGAGTTATTTTCATCAAGAGAATCTGAGAAAAGAAAGTATAATTACTTATAAAGTTACAACTAAGTACCGTAAGAAGGTAGTAAAAATATATTTTTATTACAAAATTTGAAAATGAACTAAATACGGGACATTTGGGTGTCCCTGAAAGGTCAGGACGGGACAGGGGACAAAATGATCAAATATGGGACATGTCCCGTATATAAGGGACGTCTGGCAACCCTAACTTAACCACGTCCAGCAGACAAGCTGTTCTCCAGAGCAAAACGCGATGCACCACACCAGCCACTAGCATGTCCGTTTTGTCAGTTTTAATGCTGTGTTCCATTTGAAGAAGTGGGAAGTTTTCCAAATTTCTAGTCATAATTTTCTACGGGAATGCCCCCTTAAGTTAGATTTCCACTCCAGAAACTCAGGACTGGTCTTGCAAGTCTGACTTTGTTCAACGTTAGATTATAAAGTCAATCCAAAATGGTAACGCACACCTTGCACGTTAGTGCTCCGCTGCTCCTTAGCACTTGAGTCTATTAAATCAGACGGACACACAGTCCCGTCCAACTTCTATCTGCTACGGTGTTTGGATGTGTAAAATACTACGTAACACACAGGGCCGGATTAAGACCATTAGAGGCCCTAAGCGCTTGAAAGATTTTGGTACCCCCATAAATATCTAATTTAAAATATACGCAATAATAAACCGTTGTCACTCACGTGAGCATGGGTGGCAGCTAAAGGGTTCGAATGACTGCTGGCAGAAGTCACAAGATGATCCCTGAAGTGTCCAGGGCTCTACTGTCTGCTGAGATTCAGCCAAATGCTGCACAACTGATAGGACGACACTTCAAAGTACAGATGGACAATGAGCCAAAACACACTGTGACAGCAAACCAAGTGCAGTGGAATATTCTTCAATGGCCAAGTCCATCAACTGACCTCAACCCAAATGGCCATGCATTTCACTTACTGAAGATAAAACTGAAGGCAGAAAGTCCAATGAGCAAGAACCACCTGAAGACCACTGCAGTAAAGGCCTGGCAAAGCATCAATGGAGTGGAAAGCCAGCACTTGGAGAGGGCCAGGGGTTCAGAGTTCAGGCAATCATTGACTGTGAAGGATTTTCAACTAAGTATTAAAAATGATTGTTATATTTATTATTACTGTATGTTAGTTTGTCCCAAATTTGTCCCCCTGAAAACGGTGAACCATGTATGAAAATGTCTGTCTTTTCTGAACTGCTCATATATTTTTGTTAATCCCTTTAAATTAAAGCTACAAGTCTACACTTCAATCACCTCTCAATTGCTTTTCTTCAAATCCACTGTGGTGGCACACAGAAGCAAAATTCTGAAAATTGTGCCACTGTCCAAATACTTACGGACCTGACTGGATTTGTATGGAATGTTTTTCATTTAATGTGGGAGCCCCTTTTGGTGAAACCTGCACCATTTACAGTTTTGCACCATATGGTCCATGAGAAACATCTGTGGTGCCCCCCCTCCCCTCCATGCCCTAAGCATGCGCTTAGTTTGCTTAATGCTTAATCCAGCTCTGGAAGTGCATTGGTATCAACTGCTATTTATTCCAATGGAGAAAGCACAACAAAGGTTTATCTGGAACACGGTCAATTCAGGTGTGACGTGAAGGTAAAAGGAGTGCAGCATAATATCAGGGGTCGTCTCACAAATATGACGTGTTTTTGTTGCTGGTGACACAAATGTTTCAAAGGACAGATGTGTTCACATTACGGGTAAATACAGGAGATCTCTTGAATTTATGAAGGTGAACCATCAAGATGGTTAAATCTGGTCTGAGCAATAATTGGAACTGAGGCTTGTAATGTGAACATAGCGTACTTAACTCATCCATGACATACTTACATTACAGAGGCTTAGGAACCTGTTCACGCCATGTTGAGAGTAAGATAAGAAGCGACCCCTGAACAGGAATATCAGTTCACTGCAGGACACGCTAACTCAACCTTCACATGATCCACATTCACAAAGCCATGCCATGCTGTCTGTGCTCTGAATTTGCTTTATCAAGTATGGGATTACAGTGAGCTGCTCTGACATCAGCGTGCACAAGGAATGCCAGTCCTCCTCAGGGCACACGCACACACACAGCTATACCCACTCACCCTTAACGTGTTGCAGGTACACAAGTCCATGTGGCCCCATGTTGTCTGGACAGAGGGACTATGTTCACAATTGAAACCTTCTTTTCTCCGTAACGTGTTGTATAATGATGCTGTTGGTGCTAATAGTGCTATTAAAATAGATGGACTCAGGTCAGGTCAGGTCAGGGTGGGGAGCCTGCACTGGTACACCATGTTGCCGCACTCACCACACGACGAAACAGCTTGGGATCCTGGGTTGCAACCATAGCAGATACACGGTCCAGTCCCACCCCCAAGAGATCGCTATATGACTGCCACAGCCAGGTGTTAAGTGGGCATCCTCTTGGCCGGGTCCAGCTGTTTGGGGATCCTGGGATCCGCACCACATGGCCATAGTGCTGTAACTGACACTCCCTCACAATGTGCCTCATTTGGTACTCCATGAGCAACTGCTCCTTCGGCACAAAGTCAAACCAGTGGTACCCAAGTATTCTCCAAAAAGACACAGTACCGAAGGAGTCCAATCTTTGTCTCAGGTCACTGGATAGCATCCATGTCTAGCAAGACAGGAAGCACCAGGACTCTAAAGACTTGGACCTTCATCCTTTTGCAAAGATATCAGGAGCAACACACACCCCCTTCCAGTGACCTTGTAACCACCCATGCTCTCCCAGTCCGTCTACTGTCTTCATAGGACCCTCTATCTACAGCAAACCAGGTGTTATGTGGAAATCTCCTTGGCCTGGTCGAGCTGTTTGGGGATCCTGTGAGCTAGATCACCATCAGGGAATTGTGCCACATGGCCGTAGTGCCATAACTGACGCTCCCTCACAATGAAGGGAAAGTGCCTCATTCTGGACTCCATGAGCAACACAAAGTCAAATCAGCAGTACCCAAGGATTCTCCAAAGAGACACAGTATCAAAGGAGTCCAGTCTTCATCTCAGGTCATTGGAGAGTGTCCATGTTTTGCAACCACATAGCAAGACAGGAAGCACCAGGACTTTAAAGACTTGGACCTTCGACCTTTGTCCAAAGATATCAGGAGCGCCACACACCCCTCTCCAGCGATCTCATGACCCCCCATGCTCTCTCAATCCGCCTACTGACTTCATAGGAAGAGTCACCAGAGCCATGAATGTCACTGCTGAGGTAAGTAAACCTCTCGACGTGCTCAACACTCTCTCCACAGACACTGATCCGTAGTTTTCCATACAATGTATATAAACATATTGGCACCCTTTGGACTGTAAGTACAAATTCAGCTAGCAGACACGATGTGTAAGCTGGGAGCAGCCTGTAAGGATTTGCACTTTCTTTTCTTTCAGAACGGTTTGCTTTTGTCTCCAGAGGACGTTTGGTTACCCAGTAATTGATGTGAAAGTCTGCCCTCTGTGCGCCACATAATAGGATTATATGGATTGAAATGTGTAACACCTACAGTATCCGCTTTCCAGGCCATCTATCCGAAGAAAAGAAAACCTTTCATTAGTGGCAGTGACAGACTGGGGATGCTGGAGCCCAATTTTGTTCTTTCCAGAATGACCAGCAGCCTTACTGAGAGGGACTGATCCATCCTTTCAGTGTCTCAAATTTCAGTCGGTAGGTGGACTCCTACTTCTGACGACATTACAGCCTTACAACATTAACACAAAAGCTAAGCTTGAAACATAAACACGGAAACATCAGGCAGTGTACACTGCAAAAAGACACCTGGATGCCTTCATGTGTGCAGGGGACTGTCATGACAGGTCCATCAAAGGTGGCGACGCATCCACTCCAAGGTGTCTGATTTTGCACCTTTAAAGTCATTTTATTGTTACTTTTCTGTAATTTAGTTACAAGTTTATTTAATTTATGTTTTATATTTTGGGCATCATGCTAGTGACTTTGGACAGGTTTTATCTGTGGCATTGCTCAGGTACGCCGCCATTACTGTAGCTGCTCATGTACTGTTGTGTGATGTCAGTCCCCGGCGCCATGTTACATAAGAAGTGGGTGGGGGGGCTACGCTGGCTATTCATCTGAACTTTCAAAATGAGGAAGGACTTGTCGGAAAAATCAAATCCTAACACAGACTTGGGGAAGTTTAATTACTTGACTTCTGCTTATCCCTGATTCTGTTCCTTAACTTGACTTAACGTCCTGCTCTGGACACGCAGGTCTGCAGTTTGTCACAATCTTTTCCATCCTCAGCTACATTATTGTGTACTTTGTTTTAACTCTGTGGCTTGGAAACAAATGAGAAAGAAATATGTTCACCTTTCCTTTGGGGAGATGTTTCCTCGGCACAAGAGAGGCCAAGAGTTACCAAGGCCACCATGAAGAGGAAGAGAAGACAACAGAAGAGACAATGGCTAACTGCAAACAATTACAACCATTACTTTTTCTTGAAGCACTTTTTCTTGTCCATTTAAAGGGGCTGCAGGGAGCTTGAACAGTCTGAGCAGCATTGAGTGTTGGGTAGAACTCAAACCAGGTCGGTGTGCCCAGTTTTCAAAAGGGCACCCTCAGTCACTCCAGGCCAATATCATTGTGGTTAACTTAAACTGGACATTTTTAGGATATGAATGACAGTCAGAACATGCAGACCCCACTTTGACCACATGTCGGGCCGGGGATTGGGCCTGAGCCAGGGGCCATCTTAACAGCATCATTGGCCCAATCATAGGCAAAGTAGTGTGCACTGGTGCCCCTGTTTTGAAAGCAAGACAGAAACATACCCAGGCATCAGAAACATCGTGGGCCTCTATACTCCTTGGGCTCCTGGCCAGTGCCCATTGTGCCCATACATTACGCTATGAGTCAGCCGCAGGATTTCACTGGGTCTCTTGTTCCTGGAAGGGCATCACAGTTGTCATTCACAATCAACCAATCAGCTTTCAAGTAAGCATCTAACGTTATAAAGTGGCAACTGCATGAAAAGGAACAGCATATCCTGCATTTTAGGAAAAAAGAGTCAAGAAGATGTGCAAAATCCTCCAATCAATGCAGTTGGTAAAGTAAACCCATTATGAAAGGGGGTGATATGGTGTGCCATCGTGCATACAGAGCTGGCTTTTGGATGTCTTAAACCTGACTGGTTAAAGGTGAGTGACTCTCCTGGAGAAACAACTTCATGGTGTGCTACAGAAACCTGGCGACTTGTGTGCCGTGCTGCTTGCACTCTATTCAGCTATCTGGTATCCTTGGGCTGATGGGAGGAAGAGAGCCCCGATAAATCCTGTTTTGGTTTTATTTTTGATTTCATACACCTTATTAATCCTCAAAGGCAGGGGTGGGCAATGTCGGCCCTGGAGAGCCACAGTGGCTGCAGGTTTTTGTTCCAGCCCAGTTTCTTAATGAGATGTCAGTTATTGCTGATGAAGCACTTATTGCTCAAGTGACATTTTGATGATTCATTTTAGTGGTCTCGCTTGTTAAGGTTCCCCACCCTTAATTGCTTATTTTAGTTTTAAACAACTGCAGTCACTGTTTTAATGGTTCCTTATTAGCAATAAGATGTAAATGACAAAGTGGCCAGCAGTTCTCTATCTCGTTTGTTTTCATTTACATCTCTGTGTGTTAATCAGGCACTGTTTGATTTAATAAAATATGTAATAGAATATGTGACAGACTGAAAATGATCTGTTTTAGGCTTCAACTCATTTGGATGATATCCTTGGAGAGTAAAAAATCTACGATATAAGAACCTTACATTGCAGACTAATAAGCCATAAAATTAAATAAGGTCTGAGATTGACAAGGATTGGTTTCTAATTAAGCAGTTGGGTTGGACCATTGCGTCTCTCCAGGACCGACATTACCCACCCCTGCTCAAAGAAAAAGTGTCTTTTCGCATGATCTTTTTGAGACTGTACACCACCCCAAGAGTAATTTTCAGGTTAAGGGCCCAACAGAGTAGGATCCCTTCTGGCAGTAATGGGATTTGAACCAGCAACCTTCCAGATACCAGCGCAGATCCTTAGCCACCGAGTCACCATATCCTAAGAAGAAATTTAAGAATAATATGAATTCAAGTATCCATTTTGAGATTTGTTTGGGAGCCGGCCCTGGACAAGATGACACTTTATTCCCAAAGTGCTACCACTATTTTCCAACTTAATAAGGGCACACATGACTGATTAAACTTTTTTTTTTTATAATGCTGGAAGGGTATGTTTACCCCCAAAAGCCCCCAGCCTGCTATAGAAGTAACCGTTGCTGCCCTTCTTGAAGACACAGACAGCCTTCTACTCTCAAGGGTTCGGACTTCAGAAAAGAGATCAGAGTGCTCAGCGAGTCAGAATTCTGTCCAAACATGGCGTATTGAAGAAGCTGTTTACTTCACCTGTTTTGTTTTTTTATTTCTATTCCCTCTTCATGACTCAATCACACAATAAAAAGCAAAGGACAATGCTCCTTAAAAGAGGCAGTGATGCAATGATTCATGGGCTGAAAGCTGCCGCTCCCCATTACGTAAGGAAGCTTTCTCTCCCGCGATTAATGTAAAGTAGGTTAACAGAACAGCGGGCGGAGAGATCTGAGCGAATGGCTTACTTTGTAAAACAACTTACTGCCTGCCATGTCCGGAGAGCACCTCGACTCCTTATTGACTCGCTCCTCTACCTGCTGCCTCAGGTATTCGGCTGCAGAGTTGGCGACCCCCTAGGCCCGACAATGAGACAGAGCGTCCATAAGGAAGCTCCGTTACATAACGAGTCCTCATCAAAGTGCATATTAAACCATTTGTGCTTTTCAATGCTCTGTTACATAACGATTCATTCAGCTGGATGCCATCTTATTTTTTTTTTGTGTTGCTCAATCATTTTATCCGGGGTGAAATTCAATGATTTGCTTTCACCAGGCATTATTCTTGCTTCTGAGAATAACGTTAAAACACTTTCATCTTGTTCCTCCTTTAATGTGACCTGCTTTAGACTAAAAACATATTTTTATTTAATCAATATTTGTTTTTTACAGGCCTCAAGATGGGTGCTCTATCCAGATTTGGTTCCTGACTGTCAGATGGTGCTGGCAAAATGGCACCCTGCCACCCTCCCATGGCAATAGCTGGTTCAGAAAGCAAACGGCTTTATATTTTTATAGCGTCCTCTACATTACACTCCTGCGTGCAAAAGAATTTAATTTGTCGAGTAACAATCCGATGTTATGCTCTTAATCTTTGATCAGTCAGTGGTGGTCTCAAAGAACCTTTATTTTATGCTCCAAAACATGGCGTGAAGTACACCAACTCGAAAAGAGGCTTGCGTGTGAGTGAGGAGGGCCCCACCCAGCTCCCCACTCTTGACATCATGCTCCCCCCCCACCTCGGCCCGCAGCCTCTCTCTCGGATTAGCGTGAATAAATCGGTACCACAAGTGAACTATGATTCTTACAGCGATGACAGAAGTCGCAAATCAACCAGAATGTTCAAGCAAATTCTAGAAAAAAACCATCTAAATCCGTTAAGTAGTTCTTTCGTGAAAAGCGGACAGACAGACAGACAGACAGACAGACAGACAGACAGACAGACAGACAGACAGACAGACAGACAGACAGACAGACAGACAGACGTTGGATTTTATATAGAGAGAGAGATAGTCAATTTTGCTAGGGGTCCAACCACAAACTTGTTAGGCATACAAACTAAACTTACACAATACTCTCAATGTTCAAAGTTTGCTTTTGTCAGGCTGTGCTCTCCATATCACAATTCCAAGGAAATAACAGAGTTCTGGTGTGTCTAGTGTACTCACAAAAGAGCTCTTCATGCTGCTTCTTCCTCTGTGTGTGAGCAGTTTCTTCTTCCAGTTTTGTCCCGGTGAATGCCATGCACCATAAACATCTGACTACACACTGTGACATAAAATACACTCACCGGCCACTTTATTAGCTACACCTGTTCAACTGCTTGTTAACACAAATATCTAATCAGCCGATTATATGACAGCAACTCAATGCATTTCAGCCTGTAGATCTTGTCAAGATGACCTGCTGAAGTTCAAATCAAGTACCCGAATGGGGAAGAAAGGTGATTGAAGTGACTTTGAACGTGGCATGGTTGTAGTCCTTATTTCAGAAACTGCTGATCTACTGGGATTTTCATGCATAACCATCTCTTGGGTTTACATAGAATGGTCTGAAAAAGGTAAAATATCTAGTGAGCGAAAGTCCTCTGGGCAAAAATTCCTTGTTGATGCCAGAGGTCAGAAGAGAATGGCCAGACTGGTTTGAGCAGATAGAAAGGTATCAGTAAGTCAAACAAGCACTCGTTACAACTGAGGTGTGCAGAAGAGCATCTCTGAACACAGAACACGTCAAACCATGAAGCAGATGGGCTACAGCAACAGGAGACCACACTGGGTGCCACTCCTGTCAACTTAGAAAAGGCAATGGAGGCTACAATTCACATGGGCTCACCAAAACTGGACAACTGAAGACTGGGAAATTATGGCCTGGTCTGATGAGTCTCGATTTCTGCGGTGACATTGACCCCATGGTAGGGTCAGAATTTGATGCCAACAACATGAAAGCATGGATTCATCCTACCTTGTATCAATGGTTCAGGCTGGTAGTGGGGGTGTAATGGTGTTTGGGATAATTTATTGGCATACTTTGGGCCTCTTAGTACAAACTGAGCATCATTTGAATATCACAGCCTACCTGAGTATTGTTGCTGACCATGTCCATCCCTTTATGACCACAGTGTACTCATCTTCTGATGGCTCCTTCCAGCAAGATAACACACCATGTCACAAAGCTCAAATCATCTCAAACTGGTTTTTTGAACATGACAATGAGTTCACTGGACTCAAATGGCCTCCACAGTCACCAGATCTCAATCCAATAGAGCACCTTTGGGATGTGGTGGAATGGGAGACTCGTATCATGGAAGTGCAGCCGACAAACCTGCAGCAACTGTGTGATGCTGTCATGTCAATATGTACCACAACCTCTGAGGACTGTGTCCAGCACCTTGTTCAATCTATGCCAACAAGAATTATGACAGTTCTGAAGGCAAAAGGGGGTCCAGCCTGGTACTAGCAAGGTGTACTTAATATAGTCGCCGGTGAGTGTAGTTGCACCAAGACACATTGGTCTAATTTTTATGAAAAAAAGGTATCAGAGATCAAGAGGTCTGGGTGTGGAAGTTGTTAGATTTGCACGTTTGTTACACTCATGTCTCACACACAGGTTGGGATAATGGCGACTTGGTGACGCTTGTATTGCTACTACAACACACCAACAAATGTTTCAATGATGTATCTGTCAGTCATGCTACCAAATGAGAGACTAGAGAGATAAGGGCTATATCATTGGTCTTTAAGTATTAAGGCTCATATTAGTCGCTGCTATTATGGCAGTGAGATGACAACAGCGATGATCGCAGCAGATTGGCTCTATCACCCACTGGGGAAAATCTGGGACATGTGGAGGAATGACACCACGGCACATCACACACTAGATCACTACAGTGCAGAGACTGATGTTACAGACCTTCAAGTCAGTTCACAACATCTATTGTGACATCTCTGCCATTGACTGTTGGCCATCATGGACTGGTAACAAGCTTAAGTATCCTGAGCTGCCATTGCAGTGACCCGGATATGGAGACAGTCTTGTCAATAGTCCTTAATGGCCCACCAGTGGACATCAACATGTCGGTCAACATCATCATCACCACCATGATACAAGTACAAGTAACTTTTTTCCAAGCTCATCTCCAAACACCCAGATACTTTTGCTCTTGTGCAGGCGAAAAAAAAGCAAAAAAACCCTTCTAAAGGGAAAAAAGCTTTAAAAATTCCCACACGGTTCCTTAGCAGCAACCAAAACCCAGGTTTTTAAGAGCAAAATGTATTTTTTATTTAAATCTCACACCACAGAACACATCAAAAACTCTCAACAGCCTCTAGCGTTTGCAAAGCGTCAGCCACATGACAAATCAGCCTCCATAATCATAACTGGTCTCCTATAACCAGTTACCTCTGCTATTTCTCACAGATAGGCAGGTCCTGTCACAGCCTGTCATGGCGGACTGCTCTGGCGCCATTTATCATCAGGACAAAGGCAAACCATAAGTGGCTGCAAACTGCTCTGAATGCCTCCATGATGTCGGCTCTTTCATCTTTGTCTCCACTAAGGTAGATGTGGTACATTCTTGGATTCACAGCTACACAATGCTTTGTTGAAGGGCTGAAACATGAACTGGCTTTTAAAGTGTGCATTTTTTAACTGCTAGTTATTTTTGGTTATGTAAGCAGGCAGTGTGGCCCAAGGGCACCAGCCTGCTGGCTCAGTCTCCATCATTCTCTTCATTCTCTATTATAAATACATCTGTCCATTTCTTAATCATACTAAATTCATTTCAGGTTTTCACAGACCCAGATTCTATCCCAACAGCATCAAGTGCATGGAAGGAACAAACTCTGATAACATCGTAAGCACTGTGCCACCATGCCGGCCTACTAAAAATATAAATACCGGTACAGTAAAGTGGTACATTTTCGCATACGGGAGGCAGCCAAAGAACTTGAAAGAGGGCAATTCCATGCCAGACCAGGGGCTGGCAGAATGCACTGATCCTTTCTCTCTTTCCTCTGCAGAGTGACAGAGGCAGCCTTAGGGGTGTGCAGGGCCTAAGGCTGACCATCCCCACGCGGGGCCAATTACGTCAAATGCTGTTACCGGTATGTGTGGACTGCATAAACTTGCGTGCGAATTTAATAAAAATAATGTTATCATACATTTCTCATTACAATATTCAGCTAAATTTTTGCAAGATAACATGCGGACTTTATCAAAATATAACGATATTAACTTAAAAAAGTGCCCCACGATCTCTTCCACTCATGGCGTCGACAGTGGTACGGCTAAACCAGTAATAAAACATTGCTGCGCGTTCCACTACCAAACACTTCCCGCACTGTTTCAATTTGGCCTACTGTAGCAAACCAAACTAAAGACTCAACTAACAAAAGATGGTAGCCCCTCCAGACACAAATGAGTCAGAAGCAACAAGCCATCAGTTGTTCCCAAGTCAGAACAGAAGCCAACCCAGCGACTAATGGGCTATACCTATTTTAGGAAGGGATTATACTGGCAACCCTTTTCAGGCGATGAAGGTGGACTATGGAATGTTTTCAAAGACGTACCTGTACGGAATTTGACCTTGAAGAGGGATTTTAAAAGGGTTCCTTTTAGAAGCATCTCAAATATATATATATATATATATATATATATATATATATATATATATATATATATATATATATGTATATTAGCAGCTGGAGATTCACAAAGGGAGAAAAAATGAATCACGTATCATAAAGTAGTTTTTATTCCTGAGCTTTCAGCCCCTACCAGGAGCCTTCATCAGAGGATAATGCTTAGACTTACAAGAATCAAAGGCAATATATAGCACAATTTGTTGGGGGGGTGGCAAATATGGGGGGGTACAGCTTGTAATGTTTTATTGATTATGAACATGTTCTAATTAAGTTTGCGTATGCTGGGTTTATGTCCAAATGTCTGTTAATGGCGTTTCTGTCTGATAGCCAAGATTCAGTCAGTTAGTTCTCTGGCACTTTTAGTACTGGCCTTAAATCATACTTGTACATTGTCCCAGTTAAATGTACAATCTATACTAATTAATAAAAGGCAAAGCCCTCACTGACTCACTGACTGACTGACTGACTGACTCACTCACTCATCACTAATTGTCCAACTTCCCGTGTAGGTGGAAGGCTAAAATTTGGCAGGCTGATTCCTTACAGCTTACTTACAAAAGTTAGGCAGGTTTCATTTCGAAATTCAACACGTAATGGTCATAACTGGAACCTCTTTTTTGACAATATACTGTAATGGACGGCAGCTCGATGGCCGTGGGAGGCGGAGTTGAGTGTCACGTCATCACGCCTCCCACGTAATCACGTGAAAAGACTGTGAACGCAGTAGGGAGAAATGAAGGAAGAGCCGCAAACAGCGAAGAACAAAAAATTCATTAAACAATTGAGAAGGGAGCGAAACAATAAGAAGCGAGCGAGTGAAGCATACAAGCATCTTCATAAGGGAAACAAAGCACCGTGTAAAACGTAAGTTTAAATTAAGTTTATTGAAACGCTCCCGTTAAGGATTGCAATAACATATTCGCGAGATAAAAGAACGCAGTAGGGAGAAATGAAGGAAGAGCCGGAAACAGCGAAGAGCAAAAAATTCATTAAACAATTGAGAAGGGAGCGAAACAATAAGAAGCCAGCGAGTGAAGCATACAAGCATGTTCATAAGGGAAACAAAGCACGGTGTAAAACGTAAGTTTAAATTAAGTTTATAGAAACGCTCCCGCTGCGGATTGCAATAACATATTCGCGAGATAAAAGTTTAATCAGAAGACACGAGGTATAAACGAACCACACGCCGTAGCGCAACGTTAGGGGAAACAGTTTCAACCATTCTATGATCTGCTTCTCGCAACTGAAAGACGGCACATGGCGGATGTTAGCTGACTTGCTGACCGCAACGTTAGGGGCTTCAACTCTGGCGCTGACGATAGAGATTCGATTCCCGAGAGGGGATGCAGTGAGTGTATATGCCTGATGAGCCCAGAATTAGGGAGAAACACGTGTCGCATACTCTTTGCATTATTTGAAAGTAAACTATTAAAACCATTCTATGATCAGCTTCTGGGAACAGAAAGAGGGCACATGGCGGATGTAAGGCGACTTCCTGACCAACCACAAGCATAACCTGGCAGGTAACCACCCATACAGTCAGATTGTGATTCAGAAAACGAATGCCATGAATGTAATTACCACGATCTACATACTGTCAAATAAACGAAACACACGCCGTAGCGCTACAGCTGTGAAAAGCGAGGTTCACAAAAAAACAGATCCTTAACAAATTGTTATTGGTATATTTTCGATCCGTTTAAAAAGGTTTTCTTTTCTTCTTAAAAAATTAAAAGCAGTACTTCGCCGCAACGAAGCGCGAGAATTTGGCTATATATATCTGCTTCTCGCAATTAAAAGAGGGCACGTGGCGGATTTTAGACAACTTCATGACCAAACATAAGTGTTACCTGCCAGGTAGGGTTACCACTTTTAATACAAAAAAATAAGGGACACATACTGCAGCGGGTGCCACATCTCACTGCCAACACTTTGCAGACTCTACTTAAAAGACCCGCCCTCCTCACTGGACAGTTAAAAAGACCAATCAAACTAACGATGACATCAAGTATTACCCAATCAAAAGTAGGAAAGGAGGCATCTTCATAAAATGCGTGTGGGATGATTTGCATGAGACGCTGCTTTAAAAAAAATGATAAAAAAAATACGGGACAAATCCCGTCCCGTATTGATTCAAAACGGGACGCGCAATTTCATTCTCAAATACGGGACGATTCCGTATTTTAAAGGACGGGTGGCAACCCTACCTGAGTGCCACGTAACCACCCATACAATCAGATTGTGATTCAGACTAGGAATGCAAAGAATGTAATTACCCCGATCTACATACAAGGCGAAAGTCTTGCAACATTCAAAGATGATGGTTTGGGATAAGTACACCATACAAAATAAAAGAGCTTATGAAGCCTTGAACCGAAAAAAGCAAGATCTCAGAGATCGTAAAAAAAAAAAAAAAAGGAGGTAATGTCGTTTTACTCGCTGTAGATTTTAGTCAAACATTACCAGTTATTCCACGAGGGAGACCAGCAGATGAACTCAACGCGTGTTTAAAATCCATGCTTCTCCCACGCTCGGTTATATGTCGCATGTTCTCGGGTAGGTACACCAAAAAATGTATACATTTAAGCATGTAATGGGCAAACAAAAAATGAGGTATACCCGAAGGCACTGCAGTAGTACTTAATGTAACTTTACTTCTTAAATGTTAATGTTTTACTGTTTAATAATTTATACGCTTCTTATATGTTGTTCAAATTCTTTTATCAAAATACCAGTGACAGCGCAATGCACGATAACATGGAGTGAATACACCATACGCATCCGCCCACGGCCGCCCTGGTGTGCGCAGATAGGAGTTGATTCTACAATAAAATAAAATAAAGATAAAAAGAGTAATACAATCATCACCCATAAAGCGGATAGCAGACGTGACGTACTATATGTGTACCACATTTCAAGTCAATAGGTGAAACGGTTTGCGAGCTACAGGTGATTTAAAATCCTGGACAGACAAACGAATAGCCACGGTAGCAAATTACAGAAGAAGATTTTACTCTTTAATAATTTATATTTATATGAAATGTGCTTCTTATATATTACTTCATATTCTCATATGATAATGATGTTAATGTTGTTTATATTGATTTCTATGTTATTGAAACTGCATGTATGTGTGTATATGTATGCATATATATATATATATATATATATATATATGTGTGTGTATACATATATATGTGTATATATATAATATATGTGTATGTGTGTGTATATATATATATATACACGGGTATTTTGCTAGTATTATATATATATATATATATATATATATATATATATATATATATATATATATATATATATATATATACAGTGGAACCTCTAGATACGAGTTTAATTCGTTCCAGCACTGAGCTTGTATAGCGAATTTCTCGTATCTAGAACAAACTTCCCCATTGAAAATAATGGAAATCCAGTTAATCCGTTCCGCACCCCAAATATATTAACATAAAAATCAATTTTCCTAACAAATAACACTGCTAAATTATATATACTGTAGTCTACCTTTAATAAATAACACTGGTAAATAATATAACTGATTATTAAAAGAATCAAAACAGGTGTGCAAAGTGCAGTAGAGCATTCAATAAATGTTTAAATAAATAATCCTTAAAACAGTTGTGAAGTGGAGGTTTAAAATACACAAGAATAACAATCCTTTAACACGAGGTTAAAACGTCAAAAGGATGCCGTCTTTAAAAAACAGATGACAATCGCCGGTGCTTCTTCTCTGTTAGCGTCTCACCTGCGGGCTCTGCAACAGGCGAGACACTCTTAATGCAGCTGACCTTCTCTACACCGTCCTGCTTCAGCTGTTTGGCTCGCCTGTTCAGCTACACGCGAGCCTGCACTCGCCTGCCTGCCTGCCTGCCTGCCTGCCTGCCTGCCTTCCTTCCTTCCTTCCTTCTCTCTCTCTCTCTCTCTCTCTCTCTCTCTCTCTCTCTCTCTCTCTCTCTCTCTCTCTCTCTCTCCTCACCTCACCTCACCTCAACCGGCTCGCGCTTTTCTATATATGCGGGGAGGACATGGCAGCTGCAGCCCATCAGCCACAGGAACAATCATGGATGTGGGCAGTTTCCCACCTGTGCACTTAAGTGAGAAACGCAGACACCGCAGATCGTGGCTCGCAACTGCTACCACGCCCCCTCGCTAAGCTGAGAGCTATACCCACAGCCTGGCTCGTGGCTCGTTACGTGAGCCAATGCTCGCATTTAGATCAGAAATTTTCGCTCATACTTTCCTCGTATTTTGAATTTCTCGTATACAGAGGTGATCGTATCTCGAGGTTCCACTGTATATATATATATATATATATATATATAATACTAGCAAAATACCCGCGCTTCGCAGCGGAGAAGTAGTGTGTTAAAGAGGTTATTAAAAAGTAAAGGAAACATTTTAAAAATAACGTTACATGATTGTCAATGTAATTGTGTTGTCATTGTTATGAGTGTTGCTGTCATATATATATATATATATATATATATATATATATATATACATATATATATATATATATATATATATATATATATATATATATATATATATATATATATATATATATATATATATATATATATATATATATATATATATATATATATATATATATATACACGGCGGCACGGTGGCGCAGTGGGTAGCGCTGCTGCCTCGCAGTTGGGAGATCTGGGGACCTGGGTTCGATCCCCGGGTCCTCCCTGCATGGAGTTTGCATGTTCTCCCCGTGTCTGCGTGGGTTTCCTCCGGGCGCTCTGGTTTCCTCCCACAGTCCAAAGACATGCAGGTTAGGTGGATTGGCGATTCTAAATTGGCCCTAGTGTGTGCTTGGTGTGTGGGTGTGTTTGTGTGTGTCCTGCGGTGGGTTGGCACCCTGCCCAGGATTGGTTCCAGCCTTGTGCCCTGTGTTGGCTGGGATTGGCTCCAGCAGACCCCCGTGACCCTGTGTTCGGATTCAGCGGGTTGGAAAATGGATGGATGGATGGATATATATACACACACACACATATATTATATATATATATACACATGTATATATATATATGTATATATATATATGTGTGTGCATATATGTATATATATATATATATGTATATATATATATGTGTGTGTATATATGTATATATATATATATATATGTGTGTGTATATATGTATATATATATATATGTATATATATATGTGTGTGTATATATGTATATATATATATATATATATATGTATATATATATATATGTGTGTGTATATATGTATATATATATATATGTATATATATATATGTGTGTATATATGTATATATATATATATATATATGTATATATATATATGTGTGTGTATATATGTATATATATATATGTGTGTATATATGTATATATATGTATATATATATATGTGTGTATATATATATATATATGACAGCAACACTCATAACAATGACAACACAATTACATTGACAATCATGTTACGTTATTTTTAAAATGTTTCCTTTACTTTTTCATAACCTCTTTAACACACTACTTCTCTGCTGCGAAGCGCGGGTATTTTGCTATTATATATATATACTGGAGAATATAACTTGACAAATCCACTCGAACGGGACATGCGGACCTCAAAAGTGGGGCCCCCTTAGGCAAGGAGCCTGGGGTGGTTGCCCCACTTGCCATCCCCAAACACCTCTCTTGCAAACCAACCATGGGAAGTTATATGCCATTTGGTATGGGATTCATAACAGCACTGATAATGTTTGTAATGCACCATCTGTTGGAATGACAAATGAAATGTATATGTCTCTGTTAAAGATAGATAGATAGATAGATAGATAGATAGATAGATAGATAGATAGATAGATAGATAGATAGATAGATAGATAGATAGATAGATACTTTATTAATCCCAGGGGGAAATTCACATACTCCAGAAGCAAAAAATATTAAATTAAAGAGTAATAAAAAATGCAGGTAAAAAACAGACAATAACTTGAATAATGTTCAACGTTTACCCCCTCTGGTGGAATTGAAGAGTCGCATAGTTTGGGGGAGGAATGATCTTCTCAGTCTGTCAGTGGAGCAGGACAGTGACAGCAGTCTGTCGCTGAAACTGCTCCTCTGTCTGGAGATGACACTGTTTAATGGATGTAGTGGATTCTCCATAATTGATAGGAGCTTGCTGAGTGTCTGTTGCTCTGCTACGGATGTCAAACCGTCCAGCTCTATGCCAACAATAGAGCCTGCCTTCCTCACCAGTTTGTCCAGGCGTGAGGCATCCTTCTTCTTAATGCTGCCTCCCCAGCACACCACTGCGTAGAAGAGGGCACTCGCTACAACCATCTGATAGAACATCTGCAGCATCTTACTGCAGATGTTGAAGGATGCCAGTCTTCTAAGGAAGTACAGGCGGCTCTGTCCTTTCTTGCACAGAGAATCAGTATTGGCAGTCCAGTCCAATTTATCGTCCAGCTGCACTCCCAGGTATTTATAGGTCTGCACCCTCTGCACACAGTCACCTCTGATGATCACGGGGTCCATGAGGGGCCTGGGTCTCCTAAAATCCACCACCAGTTCCTTGGTTTTGCTGGTGTTCAGTTGTAGGTGGTTTAAGTCGCACCATTTAACAAAGTCCTTGATGAGGTTTCTATACTCCTCCTCCTGCCCACTCCTGATGCAGCCCACGATAGCAGTGTCGTCAGCAAACTTTTGCACGTGGCAGGACTCCGAGTTATATTGGAAGTCCGATGTATATAGGCTGAGCAGGACCGGAGAAAGTACAGTCCCCTGCGGTGCTCCTGTGTTGCTGACCACAATGTCAGATCTGCAATTCCCGAGACGCACATACTGAGGTCTGTTTGTAAGATAGTCCACGATCCATGCCACCAGGTTAGGGTTAAATGTCACTAGTATGGGATTTGTAACAGCTGTGTTAATGTTTATGATGCACTATCTGTTGGAATGACAAATGCAATGGGTATGTCTCTGTTATATGCCATTTGATATGGAATTCATAACAGGAGTGTTAATGTTTATGATGTGCCATCTGTTGGAGTGTCAAACGCAGTACATTTTATTACTAAAATGTTTGTGATCTTTTGGAATGGGAAAGACACAGCAACCAGACAGACACACAGACACTTATCCTTTTATGAAAGTGGATTGTGTGATACATAATTTAAATAATTATGCTGAGTAATTTGGGCAAATTCCATTTCGTACTTTTAACTCTGCAAACACAATATGATTAACTTTATTGAAGTGAGCCAACAGACAGCCATCACCAATCAGCTGTGATGTCTCAACCTGCTGGTCTGAGTCAGCCTGGCGTGTGGGTGACTTCTTCTTAATTCTCAGACTGTTGGCCGATAACAGAGGAAAAATTCCTGTGGTGCAGCACAGCAACAACCCAAACATCCGATGTAGTCTAATGGCTAATAAGCAAATTATTTTAGAACAAAGCATCAGGCTATGGTCATGTTGCATGAAGTAGGTTTTCAGGCCCAGCTGCCTACACATCCAGGCACATTACACAAAATGGGTCTCATTCACAAATGGCTGGGGATTTTTGTATATGTCTCAAAGCCAGCCTGGGCACCATTAGTCAGATAAAAGCAACAGTGAAGTGCAGCTCCTGATCAAAGCGCATGGCTTGCTTGTTTTTCATCATTTTAGAACAGAAGCCTGAGGGCAGGGTTAGGCTCATCGGCATTCCCCTCCCTCCCTCCCTGCGGGAAGGTGTGTGGCTGGCACATTTACGTAATCACAGAGGTAGAGCTGTGTGAATAGAAAAGTGCTGCCATTGCCAAGTCTTACCAAATCTGCTCAGATGCCCGCAGCATGGTATGGCATCCCCTAATGCAATGCCTTCTGGCATAGATTTTACATTTTTTTTTGTTTATTCGCATTGGTATCCAAGTTCAAAGAAACTTTTTTGTCGACATCAGCACGGCATGTGAACATTCACTTAATCAGACCCAGACCTGTCACAGGGCAGATTCCTACCATTGACTTCATTAGTCAGAATAGAAGATGGGTGGATGTACCAAACTTATAACAAGGCATAACAGGTTGCAGTCTCACACAGGTGGTTCATTATTTGGGTCTGGTTTTCACTTCATTACATGTCATGCCTTATAGAATTTCTCAGGTGCGTTGATGTAGATTAATTGATTTAGACAAATTATGTTAAAGGGAAACCAGGAGGAAAACCAGCAACTGACACAGGCAGAGCATGCAGACTGCACACAGGGATGCAGACCCAGGTAGCAGCACCAGTCACTGTGCCGCCATACTGTTACTACTATATACTAATACTAGTTGTACCCCGTGGCTGCGCCCACATAGTAATGAAACAGGACAAACTTTAAAAATCAATAGACGTTGGCACTATATCTGATCGTGTTCAGCTCTGACGGGAGAGCATTCCCCGCGTGGGGAGAAAAGCACATGGCCTTTATATCTCTGGCAATCAGCAGCTACTCTCTAAAACACATGGAGCTCTGATCTCTCTTTCAAAAACGTCAAATGTTACTCCTTAACAATCTGTAGATGATAATGTCTGTTGAACAAACAGGTATCGCTAGCTAAGCGGAGGCAAGGTGCACTCCAACATGTGGCGAGACATAGACTAACTCGAACAGAGGCTGGCGAGTGAATGAGGAAAGTCCTGTCCTCCTGCTCTCGGCCCACAGCCACTCTCTAGGATTTGTATAAATACATTGGTACCGCAAGCGAACTATGGTACTTAGCATGATGAGAGAAGACACAAATCAACCGGAACATTCAAGCAAATTATAGAAAACAACTAGATCTAAATCCGTTAAGTAATTCTCTCAGGAATAGCGGACAGACATACGGACAGAACGCGCTTGGACCACAAAATTTTTAAAACCGTTTCGTAGTGAGCACCTATGGGCCAAGGGTAACCTACATTCTAAATTTCAAGTCCTAAGTCCTCATGGTGTGGGAGATTTCGTGATGAGTGAGTCAGTGGTATTTGGCTTTTATATATATTGTGATGGATAGCCGGCTAAATATTCCGGCCCACACCTCCAGGCCACCAGGTGGAGCCCTCCCAACAGCATGGAGGTTCCCCGAATTCCAGCAGGGCCTTATGGACCTTGTAGTTTGCATACACAGCCCTGCTGGATACCATGGGGACCACCGGGAGCCGCTGTAGGGAGGCTTTCAGACTGCTACATGCCCTATAACCCGGAAGTGCATCATGATTACATGACCAGAAGGAACGACGTGCTTCCGGGTTGAGGAAAGGGATTTTTACTCTGACCCGGAAGTAATGAGGACTTGTGGATTGTTGGACAGGAACCACTTCCGGGTCAGGGGGTATAAAAGGACTGTGGGAAAGCCCAGACACTGAGCTGAGCTGGGAGGAAGGGTGGCTAAGTGTCTGGAAGAGGAGGAGAGAGAATTGTGTAGTGAGAGAATTGATATTTATATGAGTAGTGTGGAGTGGAGGGTGCTTAGTGCACGTAATAATAATAAAAAGAATAATTGTTGTACTTTTACCTGGTGTCTGGCGTGGTACCTGAGGGTTCAAGGGAGCTCTAGCGCCCCCTACTGTTACTATATATATATATATATATATATATATATATATATATATATATATATATATAATAGGAGCAGCTGTGGGATATGATGGAACAAGTTGTTTGAAGCAGTGATTTACCATCAGATGATCTGCAACAATTCGGGGCCACACTGCAGTCACCCTGTATGAACTCACAACAAGACAGCAGGAGTTACTACCTTGTATTTACTGGGTTCCACAATGTAATGCTGGAGTTTGGCACTCAATTGTAATTACATAAGTGTCTATAAAAATTGAGTACTTATATTTATAGCATTACACTGTATTACACAGTAAGTACAAGGTAATAACACCTAGTTACTCTGTAATTACATGGTAAGTATAGTGTATTAGGGACACCTAATTTATCGTGATAACAGTTTTTTAATAATAAGGACCACTTGGTCAGAGAATGAGGCAAAATCAGCAAAAGTCAAGCTGATCTATCGACAAGGTTTAAAACCAAAATTCAAGTTCAAAAGCCAGGAAGTATTTCATCCCAGGATTCGCACACAAGCACAGGGATCGATCCGCAAACTGATGATCCAGAAATGCCTGCGTTATATGGCCATTCAGGTGACGTCACATGTGTTGCGCTTCCTGGATTATTCTGGGTAATATTGTCATGGAAGGTCCCGAGACGAATGCAATGAAATGTTTCTCAACTTTCTGAAAACATCTTATAGAGAAAAATAAATATTAGTTTCATAATCTTTAAAGCCAACACCTATAAATAGATACACAGTTATGTGAAACAGTAAATACACCCCATGGGAACTGTTGACTTTTTCAACATATTTGAGCAGGGAGACAGTTGACGTTCATGCATACAGTGCCTACAGGTAAAGGTGATATATCTGAACAAACGACATGTCAAACTGACTTGCTGTATTCATTCTCATGATTGAAATTACTGAAAATGTAGATTTGTCACATGGAAAAAGAAAATACTGTACACCCCTATAGAGTGCCAGTGCTAGGTTACTTTGCGCCCTAGGCCAGGCTTATTAGTGCGCTGTTCAGTAGCTAATCTGTGCGCCTGGGTGTTTCTCCCCCTTATGATCTGTGCCCTAATGGTGGCGCCAGTCCTGCCCCTCTATTTATCACCACTTCAAATCCATCAAATTAGAATCAGATGTTCCAGATGAGGTTCCAAGGATTAAAACCTCCTTAAGGAGTCTTTTTTGCTATTGACGTGTATGCTACTTTGTCCAGGACTGGCTGGCCCAACAAATTTAGCCCAGGAGCTGACTGTTTGATACCAAAAGAAGTCTCCAAGAACCCCAAACTTTCATGGCAGGTTCTGCAGGTAACTCTTGCAACAGGTGGTCTCAGAGTGAATCCATTTGCAATCTGAAAGAGATTTCAGAAATTTGAGTGTCAGGAAAAAGCCTTTGATGTCCAAAAAGAACATCACAGCAAGAGTATAGTTTGTCATTAGACATCTAAGCAAAGACCAGGCCTTCTGGCACAATGTGCTCTGGACAGACGAGTCAAAGGTAGAAATGCTTTGTTGCAGTAACAAGTAGACGTGTTTGGCACAAACTGAAGACAGCATTTCAGGAGAAGAGCCTCAAACCAACTGTCAAGCATGGAGGTGGAAATGTCATAGTTTGGGATTGCTTTGCTACCTTAGGGCTCTGTCACCTTGAATTCTGAATCACATCAAACTGTGCTTGAGGAGAATGGGAGGACATTTGCCCAAAAGTTGAATGTGAACTGGAAATGGGCCACGTGATAATGACCTGAAGGACACCAGCAAATCCACCAAGGAAAGGCTCAGAAAGTAGAAATGCAGGGTTAAGGAATGGCCTCGTCAAAGTCCTGGTTTGATTCCCGTTGAAATATTGTGGTGAGGCTTGAAATGGGCAGTGCATACAAGAAAACTCACAAACACCTTGAAAGTGATGGAATTGTGCATGAAGAAGTGGTAAAGAATAACACAGAGACTGGTGGGCAGCTATGCAAAATGCCTCTAAGAAGTCAATTCTGCTAAAGGGGGCAATACTGGCTTCTGAAGCCAAGGGTGGACTTACTTTTTCCACAATGGAAAATTACACCTTTTGATATTTTTTTTTAATAAATGATTGAAAGGGCATTTTTTCCTTGCGTCTATATGTAAGTTCATCACCTTTATCTGTTGGCACAGTTTGCCTAATGATGTACTATTTGCTTGTTCAATAATGTTGGAAAAATCAACAAATTACATGGGGTGTACTTACTTTTTCACAAGACTGTATGCTTTATTTAAAACTGTTTGGGGGAAACCCACAAAAAATGAACACAAAATGTTGATTATAACACTCACAATCAGCAACATCTTTGTTCTACACTTCCAACAACTTGCTTTCATGTTGTAAAATATTAAAGTTGTTCTGAAACAAAACGGACAACCAGGCGACCATAAGGGATTATGCACTTGACAGAAAATGTGAGTCAAAAGGACAAGGATGAAAAATAGACCAGGTAATAAAGTGTAATCTTTCTTTTAAGAAGAAAATAACAGAAGAAGGCTAGTAGGGACCAAAATACAGAGAAGGGTGTCAAAACCAAGACAAGCCAAAAGGCAAAAATACACAGTCAAGGAATAAAGCAGCAGTCAGGAACATAATCATTAAAAAGTCAAAGGAAGCAAGATATGTCTTTACAGAATCCAAAAGTTTAGACACTCATATAACCGTGCTGCCATCTTTTATAGTGTGATGGTGTTGATGTCACAAGTCATGGAATGTTAATCACATGTCCCCATCACCAACTAAAAAACACTATAGATCCTAGCGTACAAAATAATACAGAGCAGATGACAGCAACCAATATACATCCCAGGACTTAAGGACATGTCCTACTGTGACAGACTTGGAGAATTCAACCTGTGTAGTCTTGAGCAGAGGAGACTGTGTGGGGACCTAATCAGGTCTTTAAAATCCTCAAAGGCATCGATAAGGTAGATTCGGGAAAATTCTTAAGGGTGACTCGACAACCCCTAGTGGAGATTAAGGGGAAGTGTACTTAAAACTGAAGTCAGGAAGCACTTCTTTACGCAAAGAGTTGTGGGACTCGGGAACAAACTACAGAGACATGAAGCTGAAGCAGAATCCTTGACCACCTTTAAGAAGAATCAGGATGAGATATCGGGACAGCTTAGCTATTAGCTGAACAAACGGGCTTGATGGACTGAATGGTCTCCTCTCGTCTGTCAAATTTCTTATGTTCTTAACATGGTGGCAATTAAGTGACTTCAAAACAATAATGTTTATTAAACTCACACAAAGAAATATTATTATAACAAGTGTTTCCAAATTGGCCAGGCAAAAGCAAATTAAATGATAATGTGGAATTTTTTTTATCTTTCGAGTTATTGATCAGGATGTGTGGATGACACATCTCAGTGCACAGCTTTTATAATATTAAATCTTTATGTTTCCTCAGACCAGTATGGAGGAGCAGCTGTGAGGAAGTTGGCAGCTTCAGCCTCCTTGGAAATCAGGATAACAAAACATACTGCTGCTTGACAACAAAGGAGAAAAAAGCAAAAGCCCCAGTTAACAGTGAGCTTTCTGAAAACATTCAGCTATTTGGATTTATCACAAAATTAATTCACCCATTTCATGTTTTTAATGATCACGTAGTGCATTTGCACAGCGGGCAGTGAGTGAATTCCTCTTTCTTCCAATATGAATATTCTAAGCTACATTTTATACAGATATTTTCATGTCTTGTTGGGTTTAACTTGCATTCTTCTTCTTCTTCATCTTTTTCCACTTCTAAATGGGGTCGATATACTTAATCATCCTTCTCCAAGGAGTTCAGTCCTGCACCGCCTCACCAGTAGACCATTTGCCTTCATATCTTCTTTTACTTTATCCATCTGCCTCCGCTTTGGCCTCCCTCACTTTCTCTTCCCCTGGACTTCCATTCCCATCACTCTTTTGCCCACATATTCATTGTCTCTCCTCATCACATGTTCATATTACTTCAACCTACTTTGCTATGCTTTCTTAGATCTCTCTCCTACTTTTGTTGTCTCATGTCTTATTCTGTCCTTTTCTGTAACTCCACATATCCACCTCAGCAATCTCATTTCTTCCACATCTATCTTCTTCTCCTGTGTTTCCTCTACTGCACATATCTCAGCTCCATACATCATTGCTGGTCCTACAGCTGTCTTAAAGACCTTACCTTTACACATCACCTCAGTTCTTCAATCACACAATACTCCTGATACCTTCTTCCAGTTGTTCAATCCACACTACACTCTATAGGTTATTTCTGCATCTAGTTTTTCATGGCCAGTGTGGTGGCCCTGAGGCTAAGGATCTGCACTGGCAATTAGAAGGTTGCTGGTTTGAATCCCATAAATGCCAGAAGTGACTCTAATAATAATAATAATAAGTTACATTTATAGAGCACCTTTCACAAACCCAAGGTCGCTTTAGATACAGAGTTACTTGGGCCCTTGAGCAAGGCCCTTAATCAGCAATTGCTCCATCCTTGGTATGACGTTAATCTGAATCCAGCCCTGCAAGCAGGTTCTCCAGTTTACAGGGAGAATTTGCGGGTTGTTGGCAAGATTGGCACTCCAGCCACGGTAAAAAAAACTCACACTGTTCCAGCGTGGTGCTGAGGGGTCACCTGCTGGACTCAGGTCCCAATCCAGGTGGCTTGTTGTGTGGTGGGTATGGCAACGGGCAATCAGTGCATGTTCTCAGTCTTCTAGTTTTCCATCTTGGTCTACCACTGATCCCAGACATTTACATCAATCCACTCATTTCAGTTGTTCTCCCTGCCACTTTTGACTCCTGATCATCATTTTTCTTCTTCTTCTTCTTTCGGCTGCTCCCGTTAGGGGTTGCCACAGCGGATCATCTTCTTCCATACCTTTCTGTCCTCTGCATCTTGTTCTGTCACACCCATCACCTGCATTTCCTCTCTCACCACATCCATAAACCTTCGCTTAGGCCTTCCTCTTTTCCTCTTCCCTGGCAGCTCTATCCTTAGCATCCTTCTCCCAATATACCCAGCATCTCTCCTCTGCACATGTCCAAACCAACGCAATCTCGCCTCTCTGACTGTGTCTCCCAACCGTCCAACTTGAGCTGACCCTCTAATGTCCTCATTTCTAATCCTGTCCATCCTCGTCACATCCAATACAAATCTTAGCATATTTAACTCTGCTACCTCCAGCTCTGTCTCCTGCTTTTTGGTCACTGCCATCGTTTCCAACCCATATAACATAGCTAAACCTTATATATTCTGTATTCTTTTTCCTATTTATCTTCAACCTTCCAATCTTTCAAAACCCTTCTCCATTCTTCCAACTTCCTCTCCACTTCCTCTTCTTATGCAACACAATGTCATCAGCAAAAAGCCTGCACAGGGATGATTGACTAATCATGGCACCAGAGGGTGGGTGAATAAAAGTAAGAATTTAACTGAACTCTGTACATTTGACAGTAAAGATCCTATAAGCCTATCATGTTAGTTATTTGCAAAAAATGACAAGAAAGAAATTTACAAGGTTCCAAACAAACACAAGGTAGGTGGACAATCGCAGATGGCACTCATTTATTTGTCATAATGACACATACTCTGGCATGTTCTGCTCTGTGAGGGGGTGAAGAAGTCCATCCTGACATCCCTTACTCCACTTCCGTCAACTCACCTGCGACTTTCGTGATGGGTTCAGCTCACCGGAGTTGTGTCAAGTCACAGTGGCTCCACCAGTTTCCATTCATTTCAATTGTACCGTGATTTCATTTAGGTCAGATGCGTCATTTAGTTTAAACTCAGCTTAGCATTATTCAGTTCAATTATGTCTCAGCTCAGTTCCTTGAAATGAATTTCAGGTCATTTATATTCAGTTGAGTTTTCTTCGGTTCAGTTTAGCTCACTAACAGCAGCTCCATGTATTTCACTTTAGATTCATTCACTTCAGGGAGCACCATTATTTATTTATTTATTTTATTTTTCTCTGTTTCTATTTGGCAGAAAACTGTATTTTCATGAATAGATTATCATAACTAATATTAATACTGTCCATGAACCTGACAGGGATATCTGCACCTTCAATCCCACCCATCTCTTTTAAGCGGGGTCAAGGCTCTGGAGGCTACGGGATGTGGCAGATCCTTTCACTGCTCTCCTGGTGTGCTCAAGTGGAGCTGCAGAGTTTCACGTTCAAGTGTTATGAAATCATCACATGCTAGTGTACCCTAAAGGTGCCTGTCAGTATTTATTTTTGGTCACTGTATTGATCTTGTAGAGCTACAGTGCTGGTTTGTACTTCTGATCTGAGAGTTTCCATACCACGGTGCAGTGAGACACAATGGGAGAATCGAACTGCAAAGCTGTCGTTTTGAATCCGTCACGCACTGAAGCGAGCTACCGTTGCCTTGAGCAATTACTTAATTAAAATACCGAGAAGTAAATATTCTCTTTGGGTTTTATTTTATTTTCCCCCCTCATTTTCCTAAGCCACGTTGTGTCTGCACTGTCTGGTTTGTTTGAAAAGCTTTTTGAGAGACAGTCAGGGTTGATGGAAAATCTTTTGACTGTAAACCAAAGTGCTCTTCAGATGACTTTCACAGAAATGCTTGTGTTATCTTTGCTTTGCAGATTATGTTGCATTGATCGGCAGCTGTGGGCAACACAGATTCAAGGAAAACCACCTGCTCGCTAAGCACAACTACACAGTCGAAAGTACCAGGAGCAGATCTCCAAGCTGTCAGGTCCAGCTGAAGGCTTGAACCATTGGAAGAGACAAAACCCACTGAGGAACTGTAAGCTCTGGCCAGACAGTTAATAATTAATGATAATTACAGTTAATAAAAATAATCAATTACATTTATATAGTGCTTTTCTAAGCTACTCAAAGCAATTTACATAGACAGTGGGAGGCTACGTCAAGCACAACCAATGTGCAGCATCCACCTGTATGATTTAACGGCAACCATTTTTACTCCATGACACTCACCACACATAAGGAACAGGGGATGATTAGGTGACCAGAATGACCAGGCCATGGTGGGAAATCTAGCCAGGACACTGGGGTACACCCTACTCTCTTTGAAGGATGCCAAGAGATCTTTTATGAGCACAAGGAGTCAGGGCCTCAGTGTCACATACATTCACATACAGACCATAAGGTAAGTTCCTCCTGATGGCCTCAACAATATTTCTTTCAGCAAGAACCCAAGCTTTCCTATTTGGTATCCCATCCAAGTACTGGCTTAGCTTCAGGTGGGTTACCTGTTCTGAAATGCAGTCGGAATGGCTACAGGGTTACAAAATCATATGCTTATGAATAATGGAATTATAATGATAACCAGTAATGGCGCAGAATACACTTGACTTGAGCATTCCTAGTTTTCATCCTCTTTCTCTGTACATTTAGCATTTGTTTGCTCAGAGGTTGATGCGCTTGCTGCTTCCTGAGCAGCTCTTCTTGTCTCCACCCTAGCGGCCCGCTTTTTCTCTTCTTCCGTTGGCATCTTTTCGCGTTAAAACTGATTAAGTCAGTGTTTGTGTTGCAATTAGTACATTTTCTTTAATTTTTCACTTAATCTGCCTCAAGAATGATTTAAGATATGAAGAGGTAGGGGCAACAGCAAAGGTGGTAGGGATGAGAACGGCGGCCGTACGCATGTGCCGCACGACCACCCTGCTGATCGCTGCCGGGAGATGATTTTACAATAAAATTAAAAAAGGAATAACCTTGGAGGTCAATTATCACCCCGAAAGTGGATAATAGACGTCACATAGTATATGTGTACCAAATTTCAGGTCAATAGGTTAAACAGTTTGCGAGCTACAGGTGATTTAAAATCCTGGACAGACAAATGAACAGCCACGGTAGTGTATTATCATGTCTGAGTAGGACAAGCGTCCAGGTGGAGTCCTCCTACCGTGAGAGGAAAGGCAGTTTATAGACAAAGCTAACATGGATGTTTAGGCCTAATCCTAATGTTACTGAGACATCTTAGAGGCACAAGTAGACGTCATGGGATTCAGCAGGATGAAAAGGCCTCATGTTATTTGTACAATCCAGATACCCATTTTCAGTACCATGGGGCTCACATCTTTCACTTTAGGATGCCCTTGCTGCTGTTATTTACATATCCTAACCCAGAGTTCACTTTAGTAATAGGGGAATGCAGACTGTGCTAATAACAACAGAGCTGGCATCCAGTGACAAAAGAGCCGGTATCCATGTTAAGTCCACCCTGGCAGGACAGATGGTCAATAGTATAACATTGTCTACATTAGTTAAATATACAATGGGCTAAATCAATAACAACAGGATTTTCATTCTGATTTAGCCCACCCAGTAGTCAAGATTGTCAGGAAGTGGCACCAGAAATGGTCAGAAAATACATGAAACTTTGGTGAAAACCACCTTTACAGGAAAGGCATCCAGGTAGAGGATATAATAACAGGTGACAGAAGCCCACTGCTAGACATACATGTGAAAACAATCCAATTGGAATCCAGTTTTGCTAAGGCTGGTATTCAGTTCAAGTTCATAACTGACGTCTAAGTTTCTGAGTCAGTAAGGACAAAACAGATTGAATCTACCTTCACAGGAAAGACATTCAGCTGAAGTGTACCTCAGCAGGTGACAGGTGTCTAGATGGGACAAGTGTCCAGATGGAGGCCTCATCAGTAATATTTGCATCTAGGCCGAGTCAATAAGAAGAAGCCAAACATGCAAGTGAATACCACCTTGCCACGAAGCGTATCCCTGCAGTGTCTTTGAACAGATGCGGAGTCTGCCAAATGCAGAAAGGAGCTCAGGGCCTGGCCAAGCTCAAGAGAGCACCCTCAATGCATGTGTATACAGGCAGTACTAGTCCTGATGAGACTGAAGTCCACAATGGACATAACTTTATCGGATAACCACCTAGTTGGTTGTTAGGAATCTTTTAAAACCATTTTTGTTTCATTCAGAATGATTTTTTAATCTATTTTGGTGACCTTACCACTTTGTGCTTTTGTTTTTCTATGAACATGGTCTTTTTGTGTGGCTGTTTCATTGGGCATCACCACTGACGCTTCTGGTCACTGTGATGTGTAACCACCAGGGGGCGCCTCTGAGCCCCAAACCCAAGACACATTCATAGGTTTAACTAAAAGGCATTCATTAAACCTTAGCACAGATCCAAATACACAAATTAATTCTTCCTCCTCTCATCCTCCCCTTTTAAGCTTCCAGTGCTATGCTGTGTCTCATGGGAAGCACTTTGGGACCATAAAGAAAGTAGGGAGGTCCTCCCTTGCCAGCGCCCTCTATTGACACCCAGGGACCCTGACAGGTCTGTACTTCTGGACTCCAACTGGCTGCCACATGAGGATCACAGTCACCTGCCATATAGAGGATGGAACTGCTCCCAAGTTTTGGCTTCTGCTGGTCCATCCATTATTTTATATCAGCTGGGCACAAAGTTATCTTTACGTCCAGCCAGCCAATCCATTTGTCGTTCCATTCTGGCTTCCCGTCTGACCATGAGTCAATTGTGCTTAAAACTGGGTGGGAACAATTAGACGGCTCACTGACTGTCACATTTCTATGCCAATCCAACGCCTCAAAGTAGGGGTGGTGATCCTGAACTGCAAAGATCAGAGGAGCTCTCATTAACCCGGTCTGACTGACAGCAAGCTTCTGCTTATGATGAACTGTCTTCAGTCGAAAAACTCTCCTGCAAAAACCTCTATTAGACATACAGTATAAACGTGTGTCACATGTGCAGAGAGCACATTACACGTTTTAAAAATAAATCTAACCTGACTCAAGAGAAAAAACCTTTCTGTAGAATCAGATTACACTTTGGCATTCGATGGCATCAATGGATGAGTGGTAAACATGAACGTTATGTTGTCGCGGGTGCTGTGTGTGCTCTCTGCTGCTCAACGTTACTATAAAAATGTAGGAGTCAATGTGAGTTTGGAAGCATTGGCAGCTATATTTATGAAAATATAAACTGCAAAATATCACCTGAAGCAAATGGTGTGTCACACTCTGACAAAAGGACCACCGTTAAGAGAGCTGATAGTGAAGAGGCACAGGAGAAGACTTCAGTACACAACACACCCAAATCAACAAATCTGCTTAACAACACCAGTAGATGCACAGATGAGGCTACACAACATCCGCCTTCTGACTGCACATTTAAACATCACTGTCTAATTAGAATTGCAAACATGACGTGACAGAATAGCTGCAGCGTTTTAACACGTTGTGTATCCACAGAGCACAATGCTTATCTAAACTCTGTTTGCTGTTGTTATGTCATATAGTGATGCAATAGTCAAAATGACAGAAACTTACTGTAGCAGACAGAGACATGTGGAGCCCAGTAGCTGTGGTGGTCTGTGTGCGTGTGTGTGTGTGTGTGTGTGTGTGTGTGTTTGTCTGTCTCTTCTGTCGCAGCACTCATTACAACATACCCATTAATTATTAAGCTGCAGTTCCCTTGTGCTACTGAGCTCCTGATGAGAGCAATTTTAGCTTTTTATTGGGGATGAGTTTAAATACTTGGGATCAACAGTACAGAGTAATGGGTATTGTGGAAGAGAGGTGAAAAAGAGAGTGCAGGCAGGGTGGAATGGGTGGAGAAGAGTGTCAGGAGTGATTTGTGACAGATGGGTATCAGCAAGAGTGAAAGGGAAGGTCTACAGTACGGTAGTGAGACCAGCTATGTTATATGGGTTGGAGACGGTGGCACTGACCAGAAAGCAGGAGACAGAGCTGGAGGTGGCAGAGTTAAAGATGCTAAGATTTGCACTGGGTGTGATGAGGATGGACAGGATTAGACATGAGGACATTAAAGGGTCAGCTCAGGTTGGACGGTTGGGAGACAAAGTCAGAGAGGCGAGATTGCGCTGGTTTGGACATGTGCAGAGGAGACATGCTGGGTATATTGGGAGAAGGATGCTAAGGATAGAGCTGCCAGGGAAGAAGAAAAGAGGTTACAGGTAAGAGTTACAGATAACCGTACTAAATTTACGAGTCAAGAGAAAAATGTTTCTTTCACTTTTTATGTTTCGTCAGCAACATGTCCTTCTCAATGACCCCTCTTTCTTTACATAAGAGTGTGCCTGGTAACTGAATATTGGTCCATAGCAACATTGCCGAGCACGTAGGCTGTCACCTACACGGCAAAAAAAGAAATCAGTTATCATCATCAGCTGTTGCTGCTGGCCAAGGATTATAAAATAACTCTCTGCAAAACTGCATCCCCCACAATGGCTTAGCTCTAATTTTAGCAAATGTTCCAAATTAAGCCCCTCTTTTACGCTAACTGTCTTGTAGTGTGTTAGTGTGGACGAGTGCTGCCTACCTGGCCCTGCTCACTCCTGCACTTCTGTTTCAAAATGAATTCCAGTTCACAAAGGCCTCCTTACTCTCAGCACTTCCAGTTCAGCTCAGTCATTTACTCAGGGCCACACAGTGAGGCAGTAGATTGAGCCGCGTGGTGTGCCGTCCATCTCTTGAGCCACAGGGCAGCACTGAAATTCAGACAGGACAGAATTGTCATAAAGTTCTTTTAATTAGAAGTTGTCCTCTGGCTGGCAACGGTTTCTAAAGAGCTTTTCACAGATTTTCATGGATAATTGATATAGTCAATTATTAACTATTAATTATTGATAATATTGATTATTAATATCCATGAGCTACATCATATGTGCTTGATGCTTGCTGCTGATAACGAAAGGACTCAGAGTGTGAAGCTCTTTATTTAACTTCCTGGGTTGACCTGATTTATTAAACCAGTGTTGTGTCTGCCCTTATAGTGCATATGTGACGTATGCGGTGTGTTACGTTTATTCATGTGTGCACTACATGATAGTACTTAGTTCACATTAACAAGAAAGTCAGAAGGTTTGTTTTGTTTGTAACCAATTTGTTAGTAACAGCGCATAAATTAAATGCAAGCTTGGTGAGCATATTATGCAACAACAACAATTTAATTCCTGTAAAGGGCAAAATTACACAATGAATGTCTCAATGGACTTCAATAAGCCCTGTTTTTGACAGCCCCCCAGTGACGGCTCTCTAAGAAAACAAGAATAAATTCCCTCCCAAAAAAAGTCATGTAGGAAAAAGAAATGGAGAAATATTGGGAAAGGCAATTCAGATTGAGACCCCCTTTGAGGTTGGTTGGATGTGCAATGGGTGTCAAAAAGTGAGGTACACAACACAGAACACAAGTAATCCTCTTCACAACGTGAGATGGATGATCTATCACGGCCACCTCTGAAATAAAACACAACAGTACAAACAACTTTATTCTCGCACAGCCCTCCTCACCAAGTGCAAGTGCAGAGCAACACTACAACTTTCAAGGCAAAGTGCAAGAATAGATTATACCACTCAATAAATATAGAACTGTCACATATAAAATATATCAAAAACAAAATAGAAACTAATCAACGTAAAATAAAAACAACAATACCTGTCAATCAGCTAACTGTAGAGCCACCACCAGTTTGTAGAATAACAGTCAGGCAGGCCAGACACAGTCAGAGTCCAACAGGCTGCCTCCCCCCATTGGCCATTCCACAGCTGAGTCAGTGCTGAGCCAGCCAATCAGATGAAAGGACCCTTCTACCTGATGACTCCAGTGCTCTTTTATTAAATCAGTTCTCCATGGCAGGCAAACAGCTTGGCAGTATGGCATTGGCACCAAGTGCCACAAGAGGGTACCAAAAAGAGATACAGAATTGGAGGCAGGGGGGATTCATAACAGTAATTGTATTACTGATATTTTAGTACTAATGACTAATGACAGAGATGCAGCATGCACAGCTACTCAGCAGCTCTAGTCAGGGTAAGCTAAACTGAGGTAGTGAGTCTTCAGTCAGGATTTAAAAGCTGAAACTGAAGTGGCAGGCAGGCCATTCCACAGCTATTATTATATTATGACGTATATTATATTATAATACTACAGATATTAAATGTTTTCTGTTAGGAATTCCAACCTCAAGCTCACCAAATCAATGTCAGATTTCACACTTCATTTTCTACCTGCTGTTAAAAATGACATAAATGCAAAACAGACGCATCTGTACGGTTGATATTCTTATGAAACACAGCCCTAGCAAAAGCCCATGCAGTTCCTAGTATGACAGTAGATGTCTGTACATTACAGTAATGTTCTCATTGTTGATATTTCTGTGAATTAAAGCGGCAGCATTTTTTTTTCCATTACAGCAGTATTGATACCGTACTTGTTTATGTACTACAGCAGTATTGAAATTGTTCTGTTTCTACACCTAAGACCACCAAAGACACCAGAGATGCTTTCCTTTATTATTTCCCAGGATGCATTGTGCTGATATATCTCTATTAATCTCCCAGAGCCCAGGTTGAGCCCAGCTGTGGTTTCACTTATTAGAGCCGGAAGGGTGTCCTTTTTTTAAAGCTGGACTGCAAGGTATTAGTAATAACTCCATTCCCCTTACTCCGAGTTAATCTCTCAGCCGCTTGCAGCTCATTAATCTGAGGCAGAGCTGGTAATCCCAGGGCATCTGTCACATGCCATGACACAGATCAGTGTGTCAGTGTGCCACATCACAAGGTCAGCTGTGATACACAAAGGGACAAGCAGCCTACACCTACACCGATTGCTCCTTTCTACCAGCACGTCAGGCCACCGGGTGCTGTACAGGACTGGTCTTTAAAACTATGCATTTTCAGATATGCAAAAAAAGCAATAAATGCATAATTCTGACTTGAATTTGTGTGGTGGCCTGTAAAGGATGTCTTAGAGCCCTAAACCCCAGACATGACTACACAGACAAAAGTCCCGGGTTCAACCACTGATTATTTTAAAAGGAACACCTTAAACAGGCTTCTTCTCTAATCCACAATTCACAATCTCAATCACAATGCTTTCCTTTCTTCTTTCCTCCACTACTCCTCTCCAGGCGAGTGTTGTCCTTTTACTCTCCCGACTCCAATTCACCTATGCCAGACTTGGGAGTAGTTCTGGTACCATAACACTGTGCCCACCCTGAAAGCAAGTGAGGGTCAGGCAGAACCTCCTTAAAATGTAAAGTCCTTTCTCAGCAGCTTCCCCTGGTGGCACACAAGGAACCCAGTAGCAGGGCTGCCCATCAGGACTACAACTCCCATGCAGCCCTGTGGGTGTGTACATGGGAGATCCACCAGGGGGATGTGGCTACCAAGAGCGTTTGGGGGAACATGTGGGCCTAGGAGGCAGTTTCCTTCCATCCTCCCATTACAAAGGTTTCCCTGCTGGGCAAGGAACCCTCCATCTCTGCCAGCCTTTGTCCCCAATATCACTGTAAATGTGGCTCTTCTGAGGAGATATGCAAGGTAAAGTGGCTGTCAGCTTCAGATTAAAGGGGAACATCTACTGCTTTGGGTTCTTTGACTCATTTTTTGCTTTGTAAAGGTAATAGCGGTCAGAGCCTGTGTTGAATGACGTTCTGGAGGGGTGGTTACTCTTAACCCACCCTGGCAGGGTTGCTTGAAGAGGCCGTAGTCACAAGAGTCCCTCAAATTATTATTCCAGGGATGATAATATAATGGAAGGACAGTGTCAAATGCACAATAAACACTGTAACTTGTGGCAGGAAGGGGCTGCGATCGAGGCCACTGCATTGTTGTCAGACCCTTTTGGTAAAAGTCGATCAGCAGACTCACAGGGATATCTTGGGCTACTAAAGGAAGCTCAACGACGATGACCCCAGGGGTTTTGTAAGTGCTTCAGGGACCAGAAGTGACAGTGAAAGTACAAACTTGGCCACTGGTCCAGGGAAGTCAGGAGAAATGGTGTTGGGTGGACCTCAACAAGGAGAAGCAAGAAAGGAGACAGAGTGAGAGTCAAAGGGGCAAACTGGAGGTATGAAAAGGTATCCTAGTGGGCACACCACCCACCCAGGCAGATAGCCTGACATCTGTGTAGTTTGGACCGGAGAGGCTGCAAATTTGTGGTGTTCCTCTAATTGTCCGTGTTTAGTAACCACATACCTTTCTTTGTTAACTGTGCTGAGTTTTGTAATAATAAACCTCCTTCTTTTATGTATTTTTGGTCTCCTTGGCTGTTTTGGGTCAGGTTTGCCCAGGAACATCTTCTCAGGCTTGTAGCTTGCTAAGAAACATCCAGAAAAACAACAGAAAGTATCAAAGGTCAGACATTTAATCAACTGGAGATAAAAAAATTTCCAGTTTAGTACAGCAGTTGATGCCCACTTCCTCGGTCATCAGTTCCAGAAGGCCTTGCTGCCCAGACCCCAGACAAGTGGCCCCAGCTTTTCAAAAAGTGAGCCACATGGTGTGAGCAAGTGCATTTGTTTAAGGCAATAATGGAGAAAACTGTTACTTTTTATTATGTTGTATGAATAGCTCGGAATTGTAGCTCAGTTTTGTTCTTTCAAGAATAAAATAAATAAATAAAAGTGGAAGACAAGAAATTATATCTATTGAGAACAAGAGAATGAGGTGGAGGAGCAGGGAGAACACTGGCTGTTTTCTAACAACAGTTCTAATAATTTTCACCTCAATTTCAAGAAAAAAAAATTTGCGGGAGATTGAAAGACGTGCTCAGCGACCTACTAACCTACAAAGAGAAGTGGTCTCTTCATTACAAGGAGCTGTTATTCAACTTTTCTATCTCTTTATAGGCTTAAAGCAATACGCAGTGGGTAATCCAAATCTTTACTGTCACTTTGCGTTCTCCCTTCAGCACCTGTTATATGAAAAGAGAGGCAGCATCAGAGACTTTCTAGATGAGGGAGAGAGCAAAGCGTACAGACAAGCAAGCTGCCTGGTGCGGCCCACGTTCGACTCCAGCTTTGCAGTTAGTGTGTTCTCCTTATGATAGCACCGCATTAAAGAAACTTTGGAAAGAGACTGCTCAAAATGTGTCACATGACCAGTAAAGACCCCTGATTGTGTATACATGTAAAACGCAGAGCATCACTCCGAAAGGCAGACCCCCTTGTGCATTTCCGTACCCCACATTCACTGAAAAAAATGGCATGTCAGATTAAAATAAAAAAAAATATGTACATCAGTTGCACATAATAAAATTGTTTTAATCAAAAATAATTTAATTATGCTTAATGCACTAAATTAATATATCCTGAAACAACATGATATTTTTATGTAAAATGAATGAAACTTTTTCATTCTCTGTTAAATTAATTATGTTAGGTTAAATGAATATGCCTCATGTCAATAAAACATAATATTTCAACAATTGTTTTATAAACTTTTTAAAAAATGCACCTCACTGAGTTACTTAGCTATAACCTTTTTAGGTTGTGAATTATACTTGTTCGGGCGGCACGGTGGCGCAGTGGGTAGCGCTGCTGCCTCGCAGTTGGGAGATCTGGGGACCTGGGTTCGATTCCCGGGTCCTCCCTGCGTGGAGTTTGCATGTTCTCCCCGTGTCTGCGTGGGTTTCCTCCGGGCGCTCCGGTTTCCTCCCACATTCCTAAGACATGCAGGTTAGGTGGATTGGCGATTCTGAATTGGCCCTAGTGTGTGCTTGGTGTGTGGGTGTGTTTGTGTATGTCCTGCGGTGGGTTGGCACCCTGCCCGGGATTGTTTCCTGCCTTGTGCCCTGTGTTGGCTGGGATTGGCTCCAGCAGACCCCCGTGACCCTGTGTTCGGATTCAGCGGGTTGGAAAATGGATGGATGGATTATACTTGTTCCAGTATCATTTTATAGTTCATGTTCAAAGTTAATAATGAGAAATTAACAGGTTTGCTTATACCAAAACTAGTTTCATTTGGTAAAAACAATACAAACCAGCAAAAATACAAAAGATTAGTAATCAAAAGCTGAACTGTGCAACGGTTGTACAACAGCATGGCTTCTTTGGCTGGGCCAGAATGTCATAACCAATGTATAACTAAACACAACACAAAATGCACCTTGGATAGAGTAATCTATTATAAAATATGTTTTTATTTATATTTATGTAACTGTATATATTATAGAATAAATGTTAAATATTAGTAAAATATAAAGTGAAAAAATTGCTGCTTGGCACCTTCTTTCAAAAAAATATATATATATTTAAATTTTCAAACGAGCAAATTCGCCAACTGCATTGCATTATATTTGGGTGTATTATTTATTTGTCCGTATTAATAGTACTGTATTTATCTGGTTGAGCAATGTTATGATAATAATAATGAACAGCAGTGCTAAAAGTTGTTTACCAGTAATGAAAGTCAGGACTTTGGTTTTTTTAAGTACGTAAACGTACCCGTACTAAGTGAGTAAATCTAGACAACTTAATAGTACATTTACTGACTTATGATGGTAGTTAGTGAGCATAGTTTGATAAAACATTCAAAGAGAATACAAGGAAAAACGCACAACGGAGTATCATTAGTCTGTATGATAAAGTGTTTTAAAAGAATACCTGAATATTTCTTGTATGTGTGTGTTTTTTTATATTTTTTAACTTTTATTTCACTAACCTTTTGCTCTTAACGACAATAACTCAAACCCACAACCTGTCGCTTCCTTTAAAGTCACATGACTTTACCGCCAAGTTATCCAACCTCCACTGACGATGAATCCACTTGGTGCGTATTAATTTCTGGTGAGGACTAAGTAGAACTATTTTGACTTCTACCTAAATGACTGAAATTAGCATATTGTTCATCCCACAAGATTCAAAGAGTGATCATTCGATTCTTAGATACCTCCCTAACCAAGGTCCTTCTTGCCTAGTTATTTAGTTTGGCTGGACCGCCAACTCTAGGAAGAGTCCTAATAATTCCAAAATGTCTTCCATTTGAGGCCTATGTGTAATGGGACCGTTCAAAGTTTTAGAAATGGTTTTATCCTCTTGCCCTGAGCTACACCTCACCACAATTTGATTATGAAGGTTCTCAGAAAATCGATATTTGTCCTGACATGCAAGGCAAATTGTGGATCTTCAATCAAGGAGAATTAAAACAAACAGGAGACACCTGAGCACAATTTAGAGTGCTACAGCAAATGGGCTGAAAAATGACAGGTATTAGTTTTTCGATTTTTAATAAATTTGCAAAATAAGGAAAACAACCTTGGCATCAATATCAAGAAAACTAAGGAAATGATTGTGGACTTTTGGTGGAGTGGAAGTCTCCTTCCTCTCCCCCTTCTTTACATCAATGGAGAAGAAGTTGAAATTTTCTCCTGCTTCAAATATCTGGGTGTGCATACTACAAAAGGCCTCACCTGGAGCTACAATATGGCCTTTCTGGTAAAGAAAGCCCACCAGCGCCTCCACTTCTTGAGGGTTAGGCTGAAGAGGCTGAAGCAGGCTCGTCTGTGCCCCTCTTATCTGACCTTGTTTTACAAGTGTGTGGTAGAGAGCATCCTCACCTCCTACTGTATATTATGGTGTGGTATGGCTGTTGCTCGGCGGGATACAGGAGAGCACTGCAACATGTGGTTAAGTCTTCACAGCAGATCATCAGTAGCAGCCTACCCAGTATCGAGGACATTTTCACCAGCAGGTGTAAAAGTAAAGCCTCCTCCGTTACAGAACATGTCACTCATCCTGCACATGGACTGTTTGCCACCCTACCATCGGGCAGGAGATTGCGTAGCTCACGGCCTGGCACGTCCAGGTTGAGAAACAGCTTCTTCTTGGATGCTATTACACTAATGAATACAGCATCACTAAATCTGACTGAACACTCTGTGTGATTTATACTACACTTTACATTTTGTTTCAGTTGTCTCATGTGCTAAACTATTGTTGCTACCTTTTTAACTTGCTGCTAATTACAGGGCATACTGCAATAATATTTATTTTAGTCATAGGTATCTTACTGTATTTATGAATTAATTCTATTTCATTCTATTTACCTAAGTCTATGGGGTGTCACAAACTCCACAAAGAGCCATAGCAAGGTTTGGGGTAGCTAGCCACCGTATATTTGGTTTCCTGGCTGCAAATTGTAAATAAATGATAGCACTGATGTGCACAAAACCGAGTCCAAAACAGAACTGAAGGAATAGGGAAAAGTTGGAGGCTTTTAAAGGGGAAGACAGAAAGTGAGGTCAAAGGGGTCAGGCTCACAAGGGTCTTCAGCCATAGGCTCAAGCCCGGACGTGACATCACAGGGGCTGGAGCCGGCAAGGTCTTCTTCCATAGGCTCAGACCCGTAAGTGACATCAAGAGGACCAGGTGGAATCTCCTATGAATGGTCTGCAGGAAAGGGAGAAAAAGAGTCAATGCACTCTGCCATATCCTGGTCTGATTCGGACTTGCCCTTACTCAGGCCCTTTCCCATGCACACAAATGTGACAGGAGTTAAGGGTCTAGTTTTTATTATGTAGTTTTTTGTTTTGTTTTTTTTAATGGGGTTATCATGGGAAGTGTTTAATTACCGGGACCTGGGTACCAAATTTCATTTCTGCACATGGATGCTGGAATGACAATAAAAGATCCTTGATCCTTTCTGAAAACATATGGGTTACTGAGAGCACATTGATGAGAAAAATGGCAAAAGTCTTCATATAAAATTAAATCTAAAATGTGCAGAAAGTGAAGGGGTCTAAATAATTTCTAAATCCACTGAAGATATAAGAGAAAAGATTTGACATTAGAGAGCTGGATTCAGTTTTTTGACACTGGTATTCTGCCAGGATCCTAGAAGGTCATCTATATGAGGAGAACGTGCCCATCAGATAAGGCTCTAACTCAGCACAGCATTTGAAGTTGTGCTCCAGACTCATACCATCCAGCAGATCATCCAAAGAGACTACAAACCTGTTATTTACATAACTTCTAGTTGTTGGTACATTGGGCACCAAACATGTTTATATCTTTTGGGTCAAAAAGAAAAACAACAGAGTGAGAGAGAAGACAAAGTCAAAGTAGAATATGATGGGGAACAAGGACTAGTGGTGTGTCTTCAGAGTGGTGGGTTCACATCCTGCCATGATCACTCCTTGTATGGAGTTTCTCCATGTGTCTGGATGTTCCAAACACTTTAGTTTTCCTTCTACATGCCAATGACACTCCGGTTAACTATTAACTCTAAACAGCCCTGGCATGAATTTGGTGCAATAAGTGTGTCTTGTGATGGGCTGTTGTGCCAGTCAAAGACAATTCCAGCAAAGCACTTAGTGCTACTGAGATGGAACCACCCTCACAATCATAAACTGGATGGACTAAAAATAAGTTAGTAAATAAACCCAGGAGAAAAGCAGAGTGGGCAGCTATAAAAGGCGAGTGTACAGGAAAACAGCGCTGACATAACAGACAAGGTGGCAGGCAACAGCAGTTGGTGCCTGCAGAGGCTAACCCATCCTTGCACATAACAGTTTGGAAGTTGACATTAAACAATGACATGAGGAGCTTAGCAAGGGACTGTAAGATGAACAGAAGGTACACAACGTTCTGAACACCACAGTAAGAGCTTCGGCAAGTAACCTACAGCATGTGTGTTCATTTGAAGAGAAATTTAGGGGTTTTTTTCTTTGCCTCCATAAATGTCCTCTTTCCCTTCACATGTTTAGTTACGTATTACATGATGTGAAAGAGGGACAGGTAACAACAGATTTCTTACCTTTAATAATGTCTCACAGGCTACTAGAGTACACTGGGGGGGGGTTAGATTCATAGGAGTAATGGGGAAGACAAGTAGTCCATCCTTCCTCTAATAATATTCTGTGGTCCAGGAAGCCCACAGGGAAATCTAGTGCCACTAGGGGGAGCTCCTCAGGGGGATCTACAGACTTTGGAGTGCTGGCCGGGTGACCCATAAGTGCTTGTAAAGGCTTACCCGGAAGAGCTTCCTGATCTGGGCGCAGAAGGCCCTTGCAGTCAGTATATGGGGGGCTTGGAGTTAAGAGGAAGCTATTGCCAATGTCTTGACAGGTAAAGAGGCTAGAGGTGAGCTAAACAAGGGGTAAATAGAGAAGACGTAAAGGCTTAGGTGTTACTTTCCACACTTGTATGTTTATTGGGTATTTGCTTACAGCTCCAAAGAGCCAGTGCTAAAGAATCTTAGACCCTGTCCCCATCTGGGTGTCTCAAGCCCCTCCCCTTCTTGGACAATTCTTATATTTTTGCTCTGCTAATTGGAAAAAGCAGGCGTTCATTTAAGGATGGCAACTTGAAAAAAGACAGAACTCTGCAAGCCAAAGCTCATCTGAGACTTAAACGAAACAGCTATGGCTGCTATTTTTGTTAATCCTTTATATTTACTTCTAAAATTAAAAGAGGGATGGCCAGATTGGTACCCCAACTCTTGAACGTGTGTCCGACCTGTTCCTGACAACATACATGTGGGCATCGAGTCCAGATAGGAATGTTTCAGGTGGACTGTCTCAATGATCACAAAACCAGCAGCACTCACTCCCATGATGATGATATGTTTTTAGAGACTGGAGCTGTGAAATATTAAATAGAAGTAGCTCTGTTACTTGGCTTTGCCCAGGAAGCTGTGGGCATCAGTTACAGTGCCATCAGTTAATTGGGTGTTTAAAAAGTACAATGTAACGAATGAAGTACTTCTCTTTTTTTACTTATTACTACTTCACTGAAGCTCATAACTCTTGAATATGCTACGTACAATTGCTCCTGAGTAAAACATTCCTGCTTTTTCTAGTGATGTGGCTTTGGTTGATGGCCACTAGAAAACATCATTTTGCAGGAGATTCTTTTGAATTCAAACAGGTAATAACTAGAATGATGAGGATTTGAGGTATAAATATAATTTCATTCTGTAGCACCTACAATAAAAATGGCAGCTTCAATCAGATTTGAATGGAAGGTTTTGATCTGTAATCTTTTACTGTCACAAAGATTTGGAGGCTTTAGATCAAAAGCAGTATGCACTGAACTTATTACATACATGCAGTATTGACGTTCACAAGCTGCACATTTACATAACCGATGAAACAAACTGAATCGTATAAGCACTGTACAGAAAAGAACAGGGCAAAAGAAATAATAATGTCAGCTATGTACCTGTACAATGTCTACCTCCTCTATGTTCTGTCTGTGGGGCCCTCTTCACTGGATTGTGCCAGCGTTTAAACTGACCAAAGTGTGCCATCTCTCCTGGCTTGTGTTGTTCATTGGCTTGAAGTGAGCTGCTATGCCGTACCTGCACTTGTCTGTAGGTGCTTTGTGAGCACATCATGGTCTGACCTCAAAGGGGACGCTCCAGTTCTTTGCAATATTGCATGTATTTTACCACCTCCATGCCCGTTTTGTTAAGTATATGTATATAAGCATGCTCAACAATCTAATCCAGCTTGAATTTGTATGCATTTTACCACATCGTTAGGAGTAAGAAGAAGTTGACAGACTAAGGAGTCCTGTGTGTATCCCAGGGGCCCACTTGCTAACCAAGTCTTCTTTGAACTTCGCCTAACTTTCCTTCATCCACTTCACATCTCATTTTCCATGCAGCTTGCCACTCTGTCTCTTTTTCTTGTGCAGGACAGCTGCCCTTCTTTAGTTGCTGCCAACCCCATTCCTCTGCGTGATTGTAGCTAGAGCTTGGTCAGTAGTGCTGTTCTGCTGGAGGCGTTTTATTTGCATGAACTGCAAGACCCTTTTCTGCATGTGATCACTTGTCAGCCGACGCGTTGCCTAAGAACATCCCACTCATTGCAACATTATTTCTGACAAATTTGGAGAAATGATAATGAATAAATGAATTTTTGTTAATTTTGAGTTATTTTTCATGTTTCTATATAATTTCTGTTAGGCTTGTTTATAACTTATTCATTATGCACATTTTCTTTAATTCCTTGAGTTCTGTGGTTGGTACACCAGGAGGTAGGACACCCTGACGTCACTGCTGTTAAGACCTCCTTCTGGCTTTTTGTTGGGCCGAGGAAGAGGGTCTCAGCAGTGGTGTTTTAAGGTTTTAGTATAAAGTTTGATTTTCGTTGTTTCTTGGATTCTTGCTTCTGTTTTTGTGTCTCTACTGGATTTGTCTTTTGGGACTTGTTTGTGGGTGGCGCAGTGGGTAGCGCTGCTGTCTCGCAGTTGGGAGACCTGGGGACCTGGGTTCGCTTCCCGGGTCCTCCCTGCGTGGAGTTTGCATGTTCTCCCCGTGTCTGCGTGGGTTTCCTCCGGGCGCTCCGGTTTCCTCCCACAGTCCAAAGACATGCAGGTTAGGTGGATTGGCGATTCTAAATTGGCCCTAGTGTGTGGTTGGTGTGTGGGTGTGTTTGTGTGTGTCCTGCGGTGGGTTGGCACCCTGCCCAGGATTGGTTCCTGCCCTGTGTTGGCTGGGATTGGCTCCAGCAGACCCCCGTGACCCTGTGTTCGGATTCAACGGGTTGGAAAATGGATGGATGGATGGACTTGTTTATTGCTGTTGCCTTTTTAGGCAAACCTTTTGCCTCTTTTTTTCTCTTTTGAGCATTGTATTATATTGTTTCTATTTGTTGTTAATAAACACTTTGTATAAAAATTCTTTGTTTCAATTTTGTCTTCAAGCCCAAAGTTTAAGGTTATCCTTTCTCTTAAGGGGTATTTTGATACAATTTGAGACTTTCGTGGTATTTTTGTACTCTAAAGCCAGTTTCCCCAGTCTGGGCCTAGTCAGACCAAAGCCTGCATTTAGGAGTTGGGGGACAAGCTGGATTGGGGTGAGCTTTTCTTGGGCTGGCCTGTAAAGTTTCTGGCCTGCCTTTATGGTCTTTTTGGAGGCCTCCACACCCCTTTGCTCACATGATCAACATGATGACTTTGACTCATCATGTTGATCATGTAGTACAGTATAAATATGGTGGTGATCGCACTACATGTTGATCCTCTGTGGATGTAAAAACCTTTTGATCTTCATAGTGGTAGTTAGATTGCTCTCCGAGTAGGTCCTAGCATTAGGATTTTGTGTTCTGGTTATGACCCTCTCCTGTAACTGACATTTGATTTTCATTTTTCCCTTTGATTCTTGTTACTTATCCTGACCTTAGCCTTTCTTTTCATCTTGATTTCTCATTTCTCAGTCCTCTCCTCTGTTAGGGTCCTATTTGTGTTCTTATGCTGTTGTTTTCACGATTAAGGTTGTTCTATCACTTGTTTTAGGGGAGTTTTGGGGTCAGAGAATTCATATTTGTTTACTTTTTAAATTTATCAAGCTGTAGAATTTATTGGACTGTTTTAGCTGCCATCTTAGTTCACTATGGTGGCATCTATTTTGTGAACCCATTGTTAGGACAAATGCCCCTTGTTGTTAGGGGGTGTGTCTTCAAAAATCGTGAACTTGGTAGTCTACAATGGGTTTAAAGGTCGCCTGAAGAGGTCAGTTCTCTATTTGAACTGCTAATTCAAAACAATAAACAAACGTTTGCCAAACATTGCCTTTTGTTACAGACTTTGCAAGTTTTCAACTTTGATTTCGTCTCACGCTTTGGTACTTTGATCACTCAGTTTCGACCCCTTTAGGGATTATCTGCATCTCCAGGTTTTCCCATTAAGTCATTTTTGTCAGCTGGCTGCAGAATATCCTGGTGGTTTTGGTGTTCACAATAATCGTCAACACTTTGCACATCATAACAGAGCTAAACTGAAAGAGGTTGAAAAATACAAAGACTGAGATTGTGATGTCATGCATGTGGAACACAAAAGCTCTTGTGATTCCGGACATAGTTGGAGCACCTGGGACTGCTCAGCTAGGTCTCCAGAAATATATTGATGAACTGCCAGGTAAAGCCAGTGTCACCCAAGTACCCTCCTCAGAACTGCCCTCATACTTTGTAAAGTCCCGACCATCACTCCCAACCATCAAGACATGAGGAACCCAGTGTGTTCCCAGTAAAAAGTAACCAGCACAATCTGAGAGAGAAATAAATAAATAAATAATTCTATTTACACTATGTGTGTATGTCAAAAATCTGGCCTACAGCTGCAGTTATTTATTAAAAGCCTCACAACTGGCTGTGTTTACACAGACATCTGACCAGGTCTTAAAGTCTAAATTTATGGAATCTAATCATTTTGATTCCCTTGTGGTTACCATTCATAAGCCTTTCAGCGAAGTAATTTGTCTAAACACGAGTATAAAGGGTGATGACGTTGTTACAGAAATTAATGACAAAGTCTTGGTTGTAAAGCCAACACATTTGATGTGAAACATTATGTTTTTATCTGAAATAGTGAATCACTGGAGACCAGTCATTTAGCTGTTTTCTTAGATTTTCAAATTCAAATCTTCGTTTCTAAGAGAAACCAAACAACATTGTGTCATGGGTCATGGCTAGCTATCAGATGTTGATGTTTCTATTTAACGTTCCTTGAAAAAATGCCTGTGACTATGAATCTGTTGCCATGGATTACGTTGATAATCCATTTTCATGCATAGCATGCATGATGAGAAAAGAGCATAAACTCAAAAGTCACTTGAGGCTATTCAAACATGAAGTGGAATCTCTGCCAGTATTCAGAGTTTGCACCTTTTCTCCTTGTCATTTGTGAACTCCAGTTTTATTCCCACATTCTGGGCTGGCTGATGACTCCTAGCTGAATGTCAACAAGCCATCTCTGTGATGGTCTTTGGTTGTCACTCTCACAGTCAGATTTTGACAACACAGCTCCATCAGTCTGAGGAGAGTTACAAATAATCGTGAAGTGCTTACTTCGAAAGATCTGGGCCTCCATTAGTCTACAGTCAGACAGATTGTTTATGTATGAAGAAAATTCAGCACAATAGCAGAATTTCTCAGGAGTGGACATCCAATAAAATTCACTCCAAGCCCTCTCAGGTTTTATAGATATCTGAGTGTTTTTGCCCTGTTTTCTATGGCTTTGTTTTGTTGTTATTAACCTTCCTTTAGCACTGATATAATTGGTTTTAACACATTTATAATTATTGAAGAAAGGTTTGTTCTCTTAATCATAATGTTGTGATGCTGCTGCGCTGACATTTTCTGCATATTTTTTGCTTGGGTTTCACCATTTTGTGGTGCATTCATGGGGGCAGGCCTGTTGTCTTTATGGCTGTTGTGTTCTGATACCCACAGCGTCATTGAGCTCCACCTATGTAAGATGGTGGCACACAGTAGCAATCTATCTACTCATTGGAAAGCAATTAAAAGGAGAGATTGTTGCAAATTAAACAGGTTAGTTTGATGACCTTTTTGCAATGAATTTGTTGACATTTGTGTTTTGGTTTTGTTTGCTACATTTACTTCTTATGCTCTTCTTGCATTGTTAGCCCACTTTATTTCTTTTTTTTAGTACCATTTCCTGGGCAGTTCAATATCTATTATAACTATAATAACGTTTACAGTTTCTTTGTTGTTTTGTGACTAACAATGTTTTGTGTTTGCATTGCCATTTTGTTTTTGGACCCCTCACAGTGTCTTGTTATTAAGATGAGACCCTTCATTGCTGGTGTTCTGTCTGGAGCAGAGTGAGGCAGATTTATTTTATTAAAGGGATCCAGAGACTGAGCAAGAAACAAAGACATAGCGCAAGTCAAAAACAGTTAGAAATATAGTAACCAAGCCAAGATGGTAAATGGATATGCAGGCTGTGAGGCTCATGGAGGTTTGAAATTATAAATCAGAAATAAACACCAAAACCAAAATGCTAAACAAACAAGTGGTCATAATTTCATGCTATATTAATAATCAATAAATTCAGAACAGCAGCACACTTTTTCTTAGTCACTCTGTCATCACAAATGGTGTAAAAGCACCTGGCGTTTGCCTTTACAGATTCGCACAAATGACATAACACTCCACAACCCTTGGAGTCACACCTCTAGCCACTGCCCATAGTGCCGTGGCAACAGGACCACAAAATGGCAACATCAGAAACAAAAAACAGAATGGCATCACAGCAAGGCAAAACGGCAGTGATAAAAACCGTGTCGACAGAAAATGATTTGTAATACTACAGTCATGACTGAAATTATCGGCACCCCTGGAATTTTCCTTGAAAATGCACCATTTCTCCCAGAAAATTATTGCAATTACAAATGTTTTGGTATATACATGTTTATTTCCTTTATGTGCATTGGAACAACACAAACAACAGAGAAAAAAAGCCAAATCTGACATCATGTCACACAGAACTCCAAAAATGGGCCAGACAAAATTATTCGCACCTTTTCAAAATTGTGGGTAAATCATTTAATTTCAAGCATATGATGCTCGTTTGAACTCACCTGTGGCAAGAAACAGGTGCTGGCAATATAGCAATCACACCTGAAGCCAGTTAAAATGGAGAAAAGTTGACTCAACCTTTCTGTTGTGTGTCTGAGTGTGCCACACTAAGCATGGAGAACAGAAAGAAGAGCAGAGAATTGTCTGAGGACTTGAGAACAAAAATTGTGGAAAAACAGCAACAATCTCAAGGCTAGAAGTCCATCTCCAGAGATCTTCATGTTCCTTTGTCCACTGTGCGCAACATAATCAAGAAGTTCACAACATATGGCACTGTAGCTAATCTCCCTGGACGTGGACGGAAGAGAAAAATTGATAAAAGACTGCAACGAAGGATAGTCCGAATGGTGGATAAACAACCTCAATCAACTTCAAAACATATTCAAGCTGTTCTGCAGACTCAGGGTGCAACAGTGTCAGCTTGAACTATCCGTCGACATCTGAATGAAATGAAACACTATGGCAGGAGAGCCAGGAAGACCCCACTGCTGACAGAGAAACATAAAAAAGCCAGACTGGAGTTTGCCAAAATGTACTTGTGGAAGCCAAAATCCTTCTGGGAGAATGTCTTGTGGACAGATGAGACCAAGGTAGAGCTTTTTGGTAAAGCTCATCATTCTACTGTTCACAGAAAATGGAATGAGGCCTACGAAGAAAAGAACACAGTACTTACAGTCAAACATAGTGGAGGTTCTAAGATGTTTTGGGGATGTTTTGCTGCCTCTGGCACTGGATGCCTTGACTGTGTGCAAGGCATCATGAAATCTGAAGACTACCAAAAGATATTGGGGCGCAATGTAGGGCCCAGTGTCAGAAAGCTGGGTCTGCGTCAGAGGTCATGGGTGTTCCAGCAGGACAATGACCCCAAACATACCTCTAAAAGCATTCAGAAACGGTTGGAGACAATGTGCTGGAGAGTTCTGAAGTGGCCAGCAATGAGTCCGAACACTTATGGAGAGATCTCAAAATTGCTGTTAGAAGGCGCCCTTCAAATCTGAGAAACCTTGAGCAGTTTGCAAAAGAAGAGTGGTCGGAAATTCCAGTTGAGAGGTGTAACAAGCTTGTTGATGGTTATAGGAAGCGCTTGATTTCAGTTATTTTTTCCAAAGGGCGTGCAACCAAATATTAAGTAGAGGGTGCCAATAATTTTGTCCAGTCCGGTTTTTGAGTTTTGTGTGACATGTCAGATTTGGCTTTTTTTCTGTGTTTTTTTGTGTTGTTCCAATGCACATAAAGGAAATAAACATGTGTATACCAAAACATTTGTAACTGCAACAATTTTGTGGGAGAAATGGTGCATTTTCAAGGAAAATTCCAGGGGTGCGATAATTTCGGCCATGACTGTATATACACAGGAAGAATTGCTGATGTTCAAAACTTTCAAAAACACCAAATGATCAAAAAATAAAATTGTATTTCATGCAAAAAAAATCATTTATAGCTGAGCTGTAACATAACCTCTGCCCCAGTGCACAGCCTCCAGGTGCGCCCATCCAGTTGTGAAGGGAAACGAGTGAAAGAATTCCAATAACCTGGAAAGCATGTGAATCAGAAAATGGTACCCAAGAGTTATCTTTAGGGCCATAGATCTGTCCAGTGTACCAAACATACCACCATGGAACCACATTGACGAGAGTCTAGGATGTGTTGGACTTCATATTTGTTCTCACTAGTTACTCAATTTGGAGGTTGGAGATGAGGTTGGAGATGAGACTCACTTTTAATAGAGACTGGAATAGCTCTGTTTTAATCTTGTTGTGTAAAAAACAGGGTGTATCTTAGAGTGAACAGGTGGTGCCACTTTGTAAGTGACCTGTCCCATCTGTCTCAGAACAGTGCCTGGTCCTATATACTGAGGAGTGAGTTTCCAGAAGAGAACCTGCAGGTGGATGTCTCACACGGTGAGCTACACCTGCCCCGAACTCTCGGGCTGGTATTCTCTTGAGATTCTCAAATCACAGAGGCCTTCTTGATGCCTTCTTTATATTCCCTCTAACTATCTCCCATGTTTCTCATAACCATGTGGAGTACTCTTCCAAACTAACAAAGAAGACTTAAACCATACAGTGGAACTTCGGTTCACGAACGTCTCGGTACTCATACAAATCAGTTTACGACCAAAAAGTTTGCCAAACTTTTGCCTCGGTTCACGACCACACACTCGGTATATGAACAAGCCAGTTTCCCTTTCGGTTTGTACGTGTTCAGTCTCTCCCTGTGCCTTTCCTGTGCAGCGAGCAAGAGAGAGAGAGCGAGAGAGCGTGACACACACACGAGAGAGAGAGACACACACACACAGGCACGCGAGAGAGAGAGCTGGACGCATAAGGTAGGAAGACAGTTAAAGAATGCACTGGGCTTGATTTTGTTTTCACTTCTGTTTATAGCGATCGGTTCATAGCGTGCATTGTTGCAATGTTACTTTTCTTGGTGGTTTATTAAATTACGGATTGTGCTTAAAACTCATTAACAAAAAAGTGTTTTTAGCCAGCGGTTGGTAGCGCTATATCGTGAACTATTGCAGTGTTAGTTTTCTCTGTTGTTCAAGGTTTTCTCAGTGTTATTCAATGGTTTTACATTTAGTTTACTATTACACTGGGCATTCTATGGTTTAATTAACTATATTTGTGCTTAAAAACTTAAAAAAAATATATATTTACATACAGTTCGTATGGTCTGGAACGGATTAATTGTATTTACATATAATCCTATGGGTCGGTTCACGACCAAATCGGTTTACGACCAGAGTTTTGGAACGAATTATGGTCGTGAACCGAGGTTCCACTGTACAGGCATTAAAATGGTGACATACCAGTGGAAGAATGATAAAAAAAATTCCTTGTGAACTCTGTTACTGGTAAAACTGTAAGCCAACTATCAATATTTTTTTCTGCAATGCAATGAGAGTCTGTGTTGACTCTTTTGGTTTGTGCATTAACTTCTAGATGACATCCACTAGTTCAATTTAAAGTCTTAAATTAAATGTTTACAAACACAAATTGCCAGAAGCTGAGACAAATTGAGCTCCTCTATCAGATACAATTGAAGAAAGAAACCCTTGTAACCTCAAAATGTCTTTCATGAATATGTCAACTAATTCTTTCAGGATCGAGAGTTTCTTTAATGGGATGAGATGGACATTTCTGGAGAATTAATCCACTCCATTTAGGATAGTAATATGGTGTTGAGAGGAAAGAAGACCAGTTAGATACATATGGGATCTCAGGGTTCATCTGCAGTGTGGATTGGTTGTAACAACCGTTTGGGAAATCCTGGTGATTGTTCAACAATTGCATACACTTCACAGTACATAATATAATCATGAATGTCTTGTTGCATATTCTTCCACCAGTAGTATCTCTGGAAAAATTCCGCTGTTTGGTTGATACTTCGGTGCCCAAAAATTTTTGCTCTGATGTCCCCAGTGTAAAACTTGACTTTTTAGGAATTAAAATCTTCTCGTCTGATGTCATGAATTAGGAGTCTCAAAGTATGTAGTCCCAAAAACCCTTCCAAAAATACTAATTAGAGGTGGATATTACTGTCAAACCCCAGCTAGCAATAAGGGCAAGCGAAGGATCTTTAAGACTTATTTCACAAAAAATGTGACGCTCCGAGGGGCAGAAAAGGTACACAATGCCTGCAAAATGCATTTCCAAAAGTAACCAAGTCCCAATACAGAATCAAAAAGAACAGTCAGAAAACAGAGCAAAAAAGATCAGGAATCCCGAAAAATATCACAAATAGCACAGAAGAAGCATCACTAAATACCTAGCACATTTGAAATGAACCCTATAGATTTAAAGGGCAGAGAGCGGTTCCTGGTGGTGAATGGCAGGTGGGGAACCACCCAAAAAACACATGAAACATAAAACAGGCCTAATAACACAATTCTTTACATAGGCTTTTCGACTTTAATTATGGTGTTTTGTTTTATGGTTATGACAAAAGAGTGGCTTGATTTCCTTTTTGATTTCCAGGCAATGAAAATACAACAGATAATCAACTAAAATCATGGACCAAAAGGAAGTTCTTAGGTACAATGATTCTGTGCTAAATTTATGTTTTATTTGTCTATGAAATATTTTAGCCCTTTAAACTTTGATGTTGGGTTTTTAAAGATGGAGATCCATTCCTCACATTTATTTTGTGATATTTCACAATGTTACAATTATTTTGACAATATTTTGGATGACATTTTCTCCTGACTATGAAACCACCATTTTGGAACCCTACCATAATGATACAAGTCGAGCTACTGGAGACGTGGCCTCAGGAGCTACAACCTCTGCATCAATTATGGAAAACAGTGAAAAGTTCATCCAAGGCAGCCATTTTCTATCCGAGTTTGACAAATAAAACCCAAAAGACTTTCTTGCATTTCCTGGTTCTATTTTGCATTATTTTTGCAACAATTCTTTACATAACGTTTTTCGATTTTAATTCTTCATTTTGTTGTTTGGTTCAGACAAAAGAGTGGCTTGATTACCTGGTTGATTTCCAGGCAACGAAAATACAGCAGATAATCAACAAAAGTAGCATTAACATAAATAAATGGCTCAGCAATGGACAAAAAGAGCATAACACATGGAACCTTGAACCAGGGGAGGGAACCTTAGCTGAAATCTAAAATCTTGTACTTTGTCAGAAGTAAACCTTTAAGGAGTTTGTATTATTTGTTTTATTAATTCAGATGTATTAATCAATATGGTAATTGCTAAAAACGTTTTGGAAAAGAAGAAAGTACTCCGGAATTTCAACTAGTAAATCTGGATCATACCTACGAGATAACGCATCTGCCATAAAATTTTTGTTACCTTGTCTATAAGTAAGTAATCATGAAATGAAACTGACTAAAAAATAGGCCCACCTAGTCTGTGGGGAATTTACACATAGAAATGTTTTTATGGTTACTGCAAATGACAAACAGAAATTTTGTGCTTTCTAATGAGTACATTCCTCTAATACTAATTTAATAGTCAAAGATTGACAGTCCTACCCATGTAATTCTTTTCGGGAGCATTAAGTGGATAGGGCTGGCGAGCTTTATTGGTCTGAAAGGTCTGTTCTCGTCTCGATTGTTCACATGTTGTAATGTCAGTAACTTGTGATTTCCTACATGCTCGCCTTGGAATACTATGTCATGAACATCATAGCTTTACGAATCTCCGTGGCTGCACCAACTCCTCAACAACAACAACATCATAACTCTAAAAGGGGAATGATAAAAATGAATGTAGAAGGTAGTCTCCACTTAAAAAGTGTGCAACGTGAAACATTAAAAGGAAATTTGTGTGTGTTAAGGATACCATGAAGCAAGAGAGCTTCCAGTAAATAGGAAAATAGTGAAATGACCACGAGATGAACATACAAAAAAGAGCAGGCTGTATTCATACTGTAGTCAGAGAGCAGGCAAAACTCCATTAAACCAGAAGGGTCTACAAGAAACGAACACCAAACCAAATATCACTAAAATAAAATAATGGACCAAAAGGAAGTTCTTACCTGTTATGATTCTGTGTTAAGTTTATGTTTTATTTAGTTGTCTTTAATATATTTTAGCCCTTTAAACTTTGATTTTGGGGTTTTTAAAGACAAGGGATCCATTTCTCACATCTACTCTGTGATGGAAAATATATTTCACAATGTTATACAGTATATACACACGTATAAGACGGGATCTTGAAACCCGAAAAATCGATCATAAAGTCAGACTTATGCGCCTGTTCAAAAATGTGACACTTAATTTTTTTTTTTTTTTAACATCTTCTTGCCCCCTCCAATCTCGCATCAGTTTCTCAAACGCATTGAATTTTGTTGTAGTAGCGCAGTTACCAATTTCTTTCGCTACTTCAATGATGTTTAATTTAAAGCCAGCTTCATATTTTCTTCTGATTGAATGCTCCATCGTAGATAAGGGATGCTCTTACGATAAAAGTGTATGAGGGCGTGAGATACAAAAAACACAAATCAGTGCAATGTTGCTTTGGAATAGTTCAGGTATTACCGTGTGGTCACGTAGGCACAATACATAGAAAAAAAAATGGCAGTGTGCTCCGTGGTTACTCTCTCAGGTGGGCTTTAGAATATCATAATCTCTTGGACCAATAGCATGAGTTTTCCACATTTGACATATACGACCGACATTATAAAATAGCAGAAATTATATGGTAAAATCAAGTCCCGACTTATCCGCGGGAGAACTTATCTGCGAGAACTGTATATACGGTAATTATTTTGACAGTATTTTGGAAGCAATTTTGTCCTGACTGTGAAGCCGCCATTTTGACACTCCTGCTGTTATGACACAAGTCTGGTTACTAGATATGTGGCCTCAGGAGTTACAACCTCTGCGTCAATTACATAAAACAGTGAAAAGGTCATCCAAGAGAGTCATTTTCTATCTAACTTTGACTGATAAACCTCAGAAGACTTTCTCACATTCCCTTGTTTTATTCTGCATTATTTTAGTAGCAATTTATACGTACATATATATATTATATATATTTACATATATTTTTTTACTTCAATTCTTGTGTTTTGTTTTTTGGTTCGAACAAAACAGCAGCTTAATATTCTGGATTTAAGATCCTTGCAGGTCCCATTTCCTAATATTCCTCTCTAAAACAATATTCTCTATGTTACATAATAGTACTGTCTGTACAGGAATCCTTACTAAAACTTGCTTAGACTACCCCTAACTACACTACCGAAGATTTTTATTTAAAGAGATTTAAAGAAAGGATGCAATAAGCTGTGCCCGCCATCTTATATAGGTGCAGCATGATGACATAATGCATAGTGTGTTTTCCATGTCACGTTACCAATAACTGGTATGGCTGCAGCCATGAAAATGGTGCTGCCAGAAAAACAAAATCACAAACAGTAAGACTAAGAAGTCTAATAAATGACAAATGAACTGCGCAAGTTATGAGATGTCAAAAAGCCAGGTTGATCACAATTTGGTCTGTCAATGTAACTGGAAGAATGGATTGTCATGCCTCCAAAATCATGTCACCCACCCACTTTCCCTGGCACTTCCAAACTAAAACGTGCGATGAGAGCTCACCACAACTGCTGCCTCCACAACAGTGCCGTCTTTGACGTCTTTCCGCCAGATAGTGCCAGTGTGTAACGCGCGCCAGGCCTCCATTCAGCTGTACTCTGTCACACCTCCCAGAGTGGTTGCCATTACAAGGCCTGTTTGTTTTTGCTGGTGAGTCACCGGGATCTATTCTGCTCACTCTGCATGGTTCTCAATGTGCTGCTAACCTACTTTTGTGACAAAGCCCTCCCTGCACATGGATTTCCATGCTGCCTGGCCTAAATAAAGAAGGTGCACGGAAAAGGAAAAGCAGCGCCTCCCTGGGGAAGACAGGCTGTTTGCAGCTATTTGGTTTTTTTTTTTTTTTACTTCTTTAGTGCTACCCAATAAAGATGCACACTCCATTCTCCAAGTTAATTTCTCAACCGCACCTTACTAGTTCCGATCAAAATCAGTATGAGACATTTTGACAGATTTAAATGCTTAGCAGGGATGAAGATGGGGCATTTGCTTGCCTTTGAACTTCTCCAGTGCTTCAGGGAATATCTGCATTTGCCCCTACCCAACCTCCTCCACTTCATAGACAACACCTATAAGAAGTGTACCAGTTTGGACACACCTTGGCTGTTTCTTCTGTTTTGGAAGGGTCAGTGTGTGCTGGTGTGATTTTAGACCAAGAGCACCACAGAGAGTTTGACTCAAGCATGTGGGTGTCATGCTTCAGCCAGCATTTCTCCTCTGGCTGGGGTTCAAAGTTGTGTTTTTTGTCTGATTTGGTATCTTTTATTTGCATTAATGTTTCTTTTGTTTATTATGTATATTTGTTTGTATTTATTTAATTACGTCCCATTTTGTGGTTGGGGCCACCTGCCAATCACCGCCAGGAACTACCCTCTGTCCTCTATATTGGAGGGCCTTCCATAGTTCCTGGTGGTTCATTTCGATTGTGCCAGGGAGTGAAGTGTTTCTTGTGTTTAACTGTACCTTTTCTATGACTTTGTGAATTCCTGAATTTTTTTGAACCTGTGCTCTGTTTTCGACTTTGCTTTTGGATTCTGTTTTAGGACTTTATTTGCAGTGGATTGCCTTGCCCTTTTCAGCTAATTCCTTTGTGCTCTTAGGTGCTTTGCGTACTGCAGAGCCTTTTGTCAAAATAAATCTTTTATATAATAAAGATTTTTCAGGGCCCTGTTTGGTATCTAGTCAGAGTTTTGATGGTCTTTCCCACCCTGGAGGGCAACCTTTAAAGTGCTTTTGGGACTCTGAAGGCTGAAGTGCACAAATTAATCTGGTTCCACTTGTGTGCCCATAAGCTGGCGCACGCATAATACTCCCCACCCACCACCCCAGGAGCAGGTTACGTAACAGACGCTCCTGAACATATTGCCGTCCTGCTTGTATTCATCACATTCTTGCCCTTTTCTGAGCCTGAAAGAAACACTCATGAAAACAAAAACAAAAACGAAGCCTCCCTGTGTTCTCTTGCCAGACTTACCCCCATCCCCCTCCATGTATGCATGCAGCCTGCCTGGCCCGCTGGCCTAGATCTGCCATTGCAAATGGCTTCCGCACCGCTGCCCACTGCTGCTGCACTGGCACGCAGGCAGGCGTGTGCATGAGGGCCAGTCACAGAAGTGCTGTCTGATCATTGGTGTCTACACAATGGCACAATGGAAAATGTAAAAAGGAGGTTTGTTGGATGCTGGAGTTATTGGGAAGTGTGATGCCTTTTCTTCTACCCCAAACAGCCAGCAGCCTAGCCTGAACACCACTTCGCTTAGAACAAATGATTGAGGCCAATCAATAAATGAATCACATTCCCAGCAAACACCATCAAAGGGTGCCATGACACTGGCACATAATATAAAAAGTCAGCGTGGCAGTACTATGAAGGACACCTCAGAAATGCTACCCTGTTTATAAAAAGTTCAAGTGTTGTTCACCTTTCCTCCCCATTGCCTTATGTGGGTGGGGTTGACCCCTCCTTGAAGTTCATGCTGGCTGCTTTTATTTCAATGTTTACGGTTTTCCTGGTAATCTTTGTCTCTTCTATCTGTGTTACAAAAGGGTGGACCAGCTGATCTCAGCAATTTCCATCTTTTCAAACTTTTGACAAGAACAGGCCATTTAACCCAACAAAGCTTGCCAATCCTATCCACCTAATTCCTCCATAACAGCATCAAGTTGTGTTTTGAAAGTCCCTAAAGTCTTACTTTCCACCACACTACTTGCTCGCTTATTCCATGTGTCTGTGTTCTCTGTGTGAAGAAAAATACCCTAATATCTGAGTGAAATTCACCCTTAACAAGTTTCCATCTGTGTTCTTGATGAGCTCATTGTTAACTCACCGTCTTGATCCACTGGACTAATTCCCTTCATAATTTTAAACATTTCAATCATGTCTTCTCTTAATCTTCTTTTGCTTAAACTGTAAAGGCTCAGCTCTTTTAATCTCTCCTCATAACTAATCCTTTGTAGCCCTGAAATCAGCCCTGTTGCTCTTCTCTGGACTTTTTCCAGTGATGCTGTGTCCTTTTTTGTAACCTGGAGACCAAAAATGCACAGGGAACTCCAGGAGAGGCCTCACCAGTGTGTTATAAAGCTTAAGTGTAAGTCTGTAGTCCACACAACATTTCTACTCCATGGCCCAGCTCTCCACATTCAGTTTCCTGTGCCTTCTCACGCTGGTCATGCTATGTTCCAAAGAAGAGAGCAGCTAAAGAGAGACACGTCTCCTGGGCACCAAGAAGGTAGATAGAGAGTATGTTTTATTATCCCACTTTATGATACTTAACACAGCTGACCCATAAGGCCCTGAGAGTTTGACCTAAGACCACTGGAACCAGAGGGAGCATGAGAATGTAGACATAACCCCAAAAGAATAATGGACTAATCAAGGAAGGGAGAAACAAATAAGGAATTCTTTAGAATGGCAAGTGTGTGGTGCCTCTACATAAGGTGGGCACCAATAGACCGTGAAGCGGTGTTGGTTTTGTGCAAAGTGTTACAAGGTGGGTGCTGCTACACTTAAAGGTGAAGGAGTCACTGCTTTACCACTCCAATGGTGCTGCTAAAGTGTAAGCTAATTGGGGGGGGCGGGGGCTTGGGGGGGCTTTGGGGCTCTCACTCTGCAAGTAGAAGGAATTACCACAGGTGTGTGCTATGTGTTGTATGGTAAAGAAGTCCTGTTTTGAGAATATGTCCACTTGAATTTCAGCAAACCTTCACTTTAACCACATTTTCAAAAGCAAACGGCTATTTTTACTTCAATATATTTTGCTAGACACATTCATTATCATAATATACAACCAGGAAACAAAAGGGTTATACAAATACTCGCAATGCTTAACATGGTTAATTTTTCTAAAATACAGGCTTCCCTCGCTTCAGGTGTAACCAGCTTAAGAAAATGTACTTACACAATACATCTAAGACGATTTTCAAATGTGCACCTCTGGTCCTAAGGCCAGCAGAACAGGGTGGGGCTGAGTGTTTGGGGCGGGGCTGGACATTGGTGACCAAGTCTCAGTTATTTCCACAGCTGATGCATTCAGATGCTGCCCTCACTACAGTTCAGGTAAGACGCTTTATTAAGCATTTAATGAAGGGCAGTTCCTTATTAGGGTTTATTTTGGTGTTATTATTATTATTATTTTGATGTTATTATATATTATTAAACTAATTCCACTTTCATGTAGTTCAGTGTTATTTGAGCAAAACCTCTGCAGGCCAGGGAATGGTTAAATATGTTTACACATAAATTATTTGTAATCAGGTGTTTGCATTACAAGAATTCACTTTAAAAAAGGTAGTTTTCAGGAACTGATTAGCTCCTTGTTAAAGTGGGGAAAGCCTGTAGGGCTGTCCTATTAGCACCTACCCCACCGAATTAAGATACAATTATTAAAGGAATGCTCCATCAATAATTATATTTTTTATATGTTACTTATCCCATATTGTTTGTTGTAATGTCTGAGAAAAAATGTAATGCCCTGTGCCCAGAGAAAAAAGTTTAGGGTAAAATAGAAGCCAAAAATGACCAACGCTGTACAATGACAAACAATTTGAAAAATGTCCATAACAAAAAAGAAAAACAAAATCTCACATTACATGTCACATAATTCCTGTGACACTTACCCAGTTGTATGCTGAAAATGTGAAAAACGCAGGCTTTTTTGCTAAAAAGTAAAACACCTGCCTCGGCCACTGATTTGTTGGACAAGAGTCCTGTCTTCAGTTCAAATAGTCATCCTGTGACACTTTAGGTTTCCAGTTTACGATGTGCACCGAAAGTATCTATTTAATATTATTTTAGCAAAAAAGCCAGAGTTTTGCACATTTTGAACATACAGCTAGATAACCGACATGTGGATTATGCAACACAAGTAATGCAAGATTTTTTTTTCCTTTGGTCCATGGACATTTTTCACATTGTTTGCTGTTGTCATTGGTCTACTGGGTTCTATTATATCATCATTTTTTCTCTCTACATTCTGCAAGAAAAGACGAGATTAAGATGAGCCATCACTACAAACTACACAGGGGTAAATAACACATTAAAAATTATTTTTGGGTGGAGTATTGCTTTAAGATTACTTTAAGTCCTCAATTTCATTGCTTCCAGTTGTAGTTGCTTGGCTCATACTTTAGTGACAGTAATACGACTCACAACACAAAGAAAGATATTTGAATTATTTGAAGTTTGCAATAACTTTTTTGTCTATATACTGTATATATATATATATATATATATATATATATATATATATATATATATATATATATATATATATATATATATATATATATATACATATATAAGTATATATATATATATATATATATATATATACAATGGAACCTCGGTTTATGACCATAATTCGTTCTAAACCTCTGGTCGTAAACCGAATTGGTCATGAACCGAAGCAATTTCCCCAAATAGGATTGTATGTAAATACAATTAATCCTTTCCAGACCGTACGAACTGTATGTAAATATATTTTTTTTAATATTTTTAAGCACAAATATAGTTAATTATACCATAGAATGCACAGTGTAATAGTAAACTAATGTAAAAACATTTAATAACACTGACAAACACCCAGGCTCCCTGCTCAACTGCACGTACAGGCTCGCTCTCAGCAGCACGCTCTCTCTCTCTCTCTCTCTCTCTCCCGCACGCGAGCCTGCCTGCTCTCTCTCTCTCTCTCTCTCTCTCATCAGCACACGAGCCTGCCTGCTCTCTCTCTCTCTCTCTCTCTCTCTCTCTCTCTCTCTCTCATCAGCACACGAGCCTGCCTGCTCTCTCTCTCTCTCTCTCTCTCTCTCTCATCAGCACACGAGCCTGCCTGCTCTCTCTCTCTCTCTCTCATCAGCACACGAGCCTGCCTGCTCTCTCTCTCTCTCTCTCATCAGCACACGAGCCTGCCTGCTCTCTTTCTCTCTCCCTCTTACATTGCAGCAGTTCAGCAGTTCACGTCTGACCGAGAACACTGCAACACGTGAGGAAATCATCAGCGTGCACAAACCGAAAGGGAAACTGGCTTGTTCGTATACCGAGTGTGTGGTCGTGAACCGAGGCAAAAGTTTGGCGAACTTTTTGGTCGTAAACCGAATTGTACGTGTACCAAGGCGTTCATGAACCGAGGTTCCACTGTATATACATATATATATATATATATATATATATATATATATATATATATATATATATATATATATATATATATATATATATGTAATAATGAGAGATCTTAAATTTATTTGTTGATACTCCATACAGGGCCATCTTACCAGCATCATAGGCCCCCCGGAAAAGTAGTGCACTCAGGCCCATGTTTTGATAACAAAACAGAAACAAACATAAGCATCAGAAACATCGTGGGGTCCTCAGCCAGTGCCCATTGTGCCCATATGTTAAAACGGCCCTGCGGCTCAGTACACTTAATATCAGATACTTTAAAACTTCTACTTGAGAAGAATTCTCAGGGCAGATTTTACTTTTACTTAAGTAACCTTTCAGAAAAGTATCTCTACTTTTTCTCAGACATGGCTGTTGGGTTATACAACATAATGGGGTGTTGTGACAAGGCAGGTTGATGGGATCACCACAAAGGAGGTGCTGCTATTAGTGCCAATTGAAGGAACCACCATGAAGGGTGGTATGACAAAGTAAACTGAGGTAATTATTTCAGTACGGTTGCTGCTAAACAATAGGGTGAAGGAATCACCACAGGGGGGCACTGCCATGCTGCAGGCTAACAAGGGGGTACTGCTATCAGGACATTAGAACATTAGGACAATCTAGACGAAAACAGGCCATTCAGCCCAACAAAGCTCACAAGTCCTATGTATTTAATTCTTCTAAAATAACATCATGTTGAATTTTGAAAGTCTCTAAAGTCGGAAAGTTATAAATTTGTGGAGTCCATTACAGTGAGGGTGTTGCTAGACTGGTGGATGATGGGATTACCATAAGGGAGTGTTGTTATAGTGCAGAGAGATGGAGATACCCAGGAGGGTGATGTTAGACTGCAGCTGGTGGTGATGTTACATGGAGTGAAAATGGGGGGGGGGGGGGGGGGTATTATTAAATTTTGGAGTGATGGAGTAAACATGGGGGTTTGGTTTTGCCTCAGTACACAGTGTTTTTAATGCGCAAAGAGAGTGTTGGCTCTGTGGCTAAGGACCTGCACTGGTATCTAGAAGGTTACCAGTTCAAATCCCATTACTGCCAGAAGGGATCCTACTACGATGGGCATGTGAGCAACGCCCTTAACCTGACAATTGCTCCAGGAGCGCTGTACAATGGCTGATCCTGCACTCTGACTTTCCAAAGGACATGCAAAAAGACAATTTCCCCTCTGGGATTAACAAAGCATATTACATTGAAGGGTAAGAGGACACTGAGGTCTAAGACAGGGTCCCTCTAAAGCTGTGGTGCCCTCATGCTATAACACCAGGAGCATTTTTGCATTTCAGGCTGCAGAGGACTAACGCGGCTGCCTGGAGGGGATTTCTAAATCCTCTTGAGAGGAGCTGGGAATGCAGAGGAAGAGAGAGGAAGGGAGGGCAGAGAGATTACAGCAGATCTGTGGAGCTGAAGGGAACGAAAGTGCTTTTTATAGAGGCAACGAGGCTGGATTTAACAGGCCCCGAACTAATCCGATCAGACTGGGCTAATCCTTAAAGGGAAGGACAATGTACGCCATTAAAGGCAAGGACTAAGGTTCAGAAACCAGAGGGTCCTGAGGTTTATCACTCTATGAGAGGGAACTTACTGCAACTAGAGGTGCTGCTTCACAGATTCATCATCCTGAGGTTCAAATCCAGCACTATTTGAGTGGAGTGTGCATGTTCTCTCCGTGTCTAAGAGTGTTTTTCTCCAAGTTCTGTGCAGTATTAAGTGAGTGGGCCCTGAAGTGCGCCAGTACCCCATCCAAGGCTGGCTCCTGGGTTGAGTCTGATGTTGCCAGGTTCGGGTCGGGCCCTTGTGACCCTGCATTTGGTTGAACAGGTTTCAAATTGTACATTTACAATCTCTACTCTCCCAGGTCTCCTTAGACATGGCTGAACCACTTGGCCTTTGTGTCACGATAAAAATTATGCTTTATATTTATTGATTTTTTCAAACTGTTGGCCTTTAAAAATTATTCATTATAGTTCCCAGGGTTTTGAATATTAAGGAATCTGTATTTATTTTCTGTTCCCATGTGTTTTTACCAGTGTTAAATATGATTCACGTTCCGCAGCACTATATTGTTTTTTTATGGGTGCCACCATTCTGGGCTAGTTTTGTTGAAGGCTGTAATGCAATTCTTAGGCTTGATGACCAGGAGTATGTGACCCATGATGTTATTACCGCAATGGCAAGAAGGTCAATGTCTTACACTTCCTGGTCACCCAATATTCAGATTCACGAACAAATAACCTTTAGCATTTTCTTTATTGAACGTTTTTGAATTACGTTTTTCTGCCTTATGACTATGAATTACATCTTACTCTATTTGGTTTTGTGTTCCTGTTTTGGTTGGGTTATCACTCAGTCCTTTGACCACGATTCTGGCTAAATGTCAATTAATTTAATCTTCCCACTTAAGACCACTGCTTGAATTCTGATCTGCCTGTGCCATCTCCTGACTCTATTCTTTCTCTCAACACTGCTGTCGCCCTGTGCATGCAGTGGAAAGTCTTGGGCAGCAAAATGTGGAATCCTGAGATGGAATGGTTCCATGTTCAACTTGATTCACAGCAGTGGCGTGTGCTTCAAATTGATTCTAACTTTGAACATTCCAGAGTTTGAATGCTGAATTCAAGAGAAACTCGATCCAAAGTTCGAATCTTCTGCATTCAAAACTACCTGAAATACCCATCGTTGCCCGAGAGGAAAATAAAGTGTTTTTTTTTTAATTGTTTGAGAAAAATATAATTAAAAAAAGACACAACTTTAAAAAAAAGAAATTAACAAACAATGAAGACTCAAGAATGTGCTTGTCTTGCGGTCCTGTATGCATGTTATCATGCAGTTGACACTCGGAACTGGCCAACCCTATTTAATTTCAAAAGCAACAGGGACTCAAACAGGAAGAATGCTGGTAGGTACTCTCAGGGGATTGTTCCGAGTGTCAATTGGATGACAACATGCATACAAGACCGCAAGATCACCCCCCAACCTACCCAGAAGGGGGTGGGTTAGGGTTGATTTCAAACTACAGTATTTTTAGTCAACCAATGAGAAATGTGTACCAAGTTTCATGAAAATCGCTCCAGCCATTCAGAAGTGATGCTGGAACATACATACATGCAAACATACATTGACTTTCATATAAATATAGATGCACGCGCATTAAAAAAATGCAGCAACAGATGGCATTTATGCAGCGAGCGTAAACGCCATCTGTGGTGCACCCAAGTCGTCTCTCATTCTCTCCGTGTTACGCTCTTGTGTTTTCAGTGCTTTTTCACCTTATTTTTGGTGTGCTTGGTTATATATATAAAAAAAATAAATGTACCATGTATATATATATATAACTTTCTTCAGGGAAGGAAGAGGGAGCCAAGAGGAGCATTTCTAGGTTTGAAATTAAGGAACGGTGCTCTGTTTGGGCAAGAACACCGGCCATTGTTGAAAAGTGGCCACCTAACATGGCAGTGATGAACAGAAGTATTAACTTATTTGATGACAATGTGATGGCCTACTTTAGGAACATCTAGAAAAGTCATCAATACCAGACTACATTGAAAAGGTTCTTCCTTTTCAACAGAGGGAATATGAATGAAAACCCTCAACCAGTAATGTTAAGAGGCAGACGTGAGAGAGAACACCAGTTATTTGGTGTGTTTATGGACACCGACTCCCCTTCCGAACCTAACCTTTCTCTTCCTCTCCACCAGCCACATGGGACATCAGCACTCTTCATTAAGGTACAGTAAATTTTTGTTTTATTATACAGTATTTATGTATTTTATTTATTGTTTTCATGTTTTAATTTATTATTTAGGTCATTTAATTGTGTTATTTTTACCTTAAATTACGTGTATTTGCTGTTTAAGTTTATCAAAATGGGTATTGTTTAGGGTCTGGAACAGATTCATTCACTTTCCATTATTTCTAATGAGGAATACTGATTCAGACTTGAAACAATTCAGAGTTTGAACAGCATCCTGAAATGAATTAAATTCAAAATGCGAGGCACCGCTGTATTAGACCATGAATACAAGAATCAAGATGAGCAAATCTCTACTGTATTTGATGAGATAGTGTCACTGGTTTCATAAGGCTTTCATAATCCGTAACTCAAAAACTAACAATTAGAAGGACGCTAAAGGTGAATCCACATCTTGGACGATACGGTAATGATGTCATGCGTCACACACACCGGGTCATCAAGCCTCGCAATGGCATAACAACCATTACCAAAACTATGAAGAAAAACAAACTAGCACTGAAGGAGAATGTGAATCATATTTAACATAGGTACAAACACATGAGAACAAAAAATAAGCATTACCAATAGACTTCTTGACCTCTCAAATCCCAGGAACTAAACGTAAATCATTTTTAAAGAATCAAGAAACAATTAGGAAAACCAAATAAATACAAATCATAAGCCTGATCATGACACCTTGTACCTAAGTCTCCTCACTGGTGGCTATTAACCTTTGAACTCTAGTAGTCTCTTCAGTGATGCCTTCAAAGACGGACCACCAGACCTTTCACTGCATTTCCCTTCAGCGATTGTCACAGGTCAGACTAATGGCCCCTTAGCCCCCATGTGTCCTCTGAAGTGTCTACCATTTTAGTGTCAATGGCCCATTTCTCATTCACTGAATCAACAGGCTTCATCCTAAACCTCCCTAACTCCAGGCCTTCTGCCCACCAAGCAGCCTTCTCAGGTCACTAAATCCAGCAGGCAGGCCTCTGGTGTACTCCCCCTCTCTGGTGTCAATCTGGCCGCAGCCATTCCACGGTGTCCTTCTGATAACTTCCACTGGAACAAAATGTTGTGCCACTGTTCTCTTTTTAACACAAAGTTCCTTGAATATATAACGGTTTTGCAAAATGAAAAGAAGATGTCACAACTGTCAGGGTTGGGTCATTTTATTTCTGCGCCTGCAAATCAGCGCTCCCTGGTGTCTGAGGTTTTGTTTCCACAGCAACACAAAATGAGCACAAAGGTAACAATGGCCCAGTCCATCACGACAATAATAACTCATTTTGCTTGGCAGGCCAGCTATTTCCATGGACAAAGGAGCAGCTAGTTAAAGCTCGAATTTTCCATTGACACATCCCTGAGGGTGTCACAAGAGAGCCTAGGGGATCTGGCTCAAGTGGGGGTCTGCAGACAAGACCATTATTACCATTCACAAAATCTATCAGTCCTGAGGCTGGGATACAACACCAGTAAAGTGATAAGGAGGATTTAAAATGTGAAAAAGTTGCACCGACAATCCCGCAATCCTTGGTGATACAGGTGTCATTCCAAAGGAGGTCCCTGGTGAACATCATACACTCAAATATACATTTTCTTGACTAGAAGTTTCAATTATTAATTTACATTATTCAGCATCATATTCTTCACATTGTTTTCTGATTGCGGTGATTAGTAAAGCGGCACAAGATGATGAAACCTATCTCAGTAGTAACAGGTGCCAGGCAGCAACCAACACTACACAGGGCACCAGTCCATCAGCGGGCACACTAACCCATACCCACTTACACTAGAGTTGCCATTAAAATTCATGAACGTGTTTGGGACGTGTGAGAAAACTGGTGTATAGGAGGAAACCAACAAGGACACTGGGAGAATGTGCAAAGTCTAGGCGTCAAACTGAGACCCTGGAGGGCTGCATTGGTCATCCCGACCACCTTCTCAAATAGTAACCAGCGTCTGCTGCCAGGGACAAAGAGGTCATTTGCATCATTGCTTTTTAAGATACAGAAGTCTGAAATAGTTTCCAGCAGACAATCAATAATAAGATGGAGAGCGAGGCCACAGATCACCAGCTCACTTGATCCCATTTGCAACTAGGTGTCATACCCATAATAATAAAATATTTGAGACAAAAAAAGTGAAGTTCTGAAAAATATTGATTGGTTCTGCTCCAAAAATAATGGGATGGTGTGCCCTGAAAAAAAAAAATGAACAGTTTTGGAAATGTTTGGCGTGGTGGAATGAGAGCACATAGAATTAAATAACGAGTTTCACTAACAGTAAGAAATGACTTCTAATTAGGAAATGAGAGTGGAGTGAAAATGGTGACCCACCAGGAACTGAGTTTGAGGTCCCCCGAGTTACTGGTCATCTGTTGGCATCTCATTATTGTTTCACTTCTGGTTTAGGAAAAAATGAACAGTTAAAAGCAAGCCAAGTAAAATGATGGCAAAAAGTTGGTTATTAATTAAGACAGCAGCAGGAATGAAAACCTCTCTAAATAATGACCGGGCCAGCAGCACTGATCACTACACCACAATGGAGCCTCCTATAGTTTTTTTTATTATTATTATTATTATTATAATTATCATTATTATTAGGGCGGCATGGTGGCGCAGTGGGTAGCACTGCTGCCTCGCAGTAAGGAGACCCGGGTTCGCTTCCTGGGTCCACCCTGCATGGAGTTTGCATGTTCTCCCCGTGCCTGCGTGGGTTTCCTCCATGTGCTCTGGTTTCCTCCCACAGTCCAAACACATGCAGCAGAGGCGGCCTTAGGCATGTGCAAACTGTGCACCTGCACAGGGCCGCCAAATCCCAGGGGCCCCCACACCAATATATATTGAATATAAAACAGAAAGAGAAAATAATGACACCGCTGACGGCAATGTGGCCGAAAAACATTGTGTTTCTTGTTAATTAGTACAAAGTATTTACTAATGTCGCTAGAGTCGGAGCAGTAAGCTATATGTAGTATTATAACGTTCTGCCGTAATGAGAATATCATGGGCTGCCACTTGGTTTTCAAGTTACGGACACGCACATATAGAAGAGAAGCTAGTGCAAATGGGCGAGTCGTCTTACAAGTTAATGTTTCACCTAGTTTTAATAAAGTATTAGTGTTAGCGCAATAGTCATAGTGAATATCTGGTCGGATAGGGGACACAAGACATTCGCATACCCATGCTAAGCAAAATGAAGAGATTTTGAGTACATGAATCTGGTTATTTGAAACGAAAGAGAAAGGCGGCTCAGGAGGCTTTCATTGCGTCACAGGAAGGAGCAATCCTGAACTTTATCACCGAAGGGAAACCTAAAGATGGAGAATCCTCCGGCCAGAGTTAAAAAACATATAATAAAAGAAAAACCAAAAAAAAAACAAGCTGGGCATTGCTGCTACCTCCACGTGGTCCCCGGTGGAAACAGCGGAAGCTGGCAAAACGCAGAGGCAAATTTTGGCAAAAGTTAAAACGCTTGTGTCATGAGCACGAGGCAGTTATGCAGTGTCTGCAACGGACGTGGCCATCTGCCGTGCATAAGATACCATATTGACATTGGCGGGTGAAGGGGCCACCGATTCTTTCTCTGCCCAAGGCTGCCACGAGCCTAGAGCTGCACCTGCATGCAGGTTAGGTGCACTGGTGATCCTAAATTGTCCCTAGTGTGTGCTTGGCGTGTGTGTGTGCGTGCCCTGTGGTGGGCTGGCGCCCTGCCCAGGGTTTGTTTCCTGCCTTGCGCCCTGTGTTGGTTGGGATTGGCTCCAGCAGACCCCCGTGACCCTGTAGTTAGGATATAGCGGGTTGGATAATGGATGGATGGATGGATTATTATTATTATTATGCCTCATTTTTCAGAAGCTGCTTACACTATTCAATTGTCAAGGGGGACAGAGCCTCCACAAGGACCCTCAGTCATACAAACTTTGTAAAGAGTGCCAGTCCAGTCCATCTCATTATACAAACCCCACACTCAGCCACACCACTTCAATTGAGAGTGGCCAATTAACTTAACACACACACATCTTTGGAAGATGAATGGAAAGCTGGAATACATGGAGATAAAAACAGGGAGAATGCATACTTTTGACACAGAAAGTGACTGGGCTAGGATTTGGACCCTGGGATTTAGAATTAATCACTGGAGCATATTGTCAGCTATTATTAACTTTATTATTATCTATTCTTGTATCTCTAGATTCTGATTTGTATGATGTTTTAACAAGGGTGATGCAGTTATTGTTCTTATTGTCCTTTCATTTTCAGATGTGAAATACAGGCCACAAGACAGGAATCAAACCTGGATGGTTGGATGGATGGATGGATGTAGCAGCAGTCTATGGCAAGGTACACAGGCACACTCACTCCTACCTACCATAAACACAGAAGAGAGTTCAATGTCTTTATAACATCATCAGCCGCTTTTATTCGGCTGCATTTAATGATTTGGCACACGAAAATTAACTGAGAAAGGTGTGCTGAACTGGCTAAGCGAGTTTGAGTGTAATGTTCTGTTATGTGATATTATGCTATGTTAAAGTCAAACGTCAACATGAAAAAAGCTTCAGAAATCATAAAAGACACTACAAGTAATGGCTGGCTGCACGACTGCATGAGAATGATGGGTGAGTATTTCTTCTGAATGATTGACAAGTGAATCATGGGGGTGATTGGCTATACCTTAATGATTGATGTGCCCCTTGTATGCTGAGAGCTTGCAGGCCTATCTGTGTACTCAGTGTAATTGTGGGTCAGGAAATGGACTCAAAGCCTAAGACTGCTGGCTCAATCGCAGCCACTGCCTCACTGTGCGACACTGCGTAAGCCCCTTAACCAGCCTGTGCTCCGACTGTAATAAAATTAATTTAACCAAAGAATATGTCAGTCCTTGGAAAGTGCCAGTTCTCTATAAAATGAGGACATATAATTAAAAAATCTTTTGGTTACTCTTACTTCCATATAAATGGAAGTTTGTTGATGGTGTCATAAATTCATATTGGGTTAAGTTCAGATTCTGATTCTATGATGTTCGAAACACAGAGAAAAGGGCTGCACTTCTGAACTTCAGTTCTGAAGAATCCCTGCAGATGTCCAGATGGGGTTCCCATATAAGGACCACTGCCACCTAGCATACAGGGGATTGAACAACTCCCGATCCCCAGCCATTGCTGGTCCATCCATTATTTCCTGCCAGCTGGACACAGAGTGTATTTCTCCGGTCCACTGGCCAATACTCTTTTGTCGTCACTCAGGCCTCCCGCCTGGGTAATGTATATTTCCCCATTTCACTCAAGATGCCCGTTCTCCTCCTACAACATGTTGTAAAGCACTCTGAGCTACAGCCTGTGTATGAAAATGTGCTACAGAAAGAGATGATGTTGATATTCGGTGCCATTCATAAAGACCTCACTGTAACATTCTTTACAAAAACAAACATATTGTAATGCAATCAATTTATAATAAAACAGAAATGTCTGAAGATATTACTGTTGGTTGCCAATACTTAAGAATTCTGGACATGATTATTAATAAACTGCCTTGAAAGAAAGAATTCAGCTTCCCTCTGCCAGCTTTGTGCAGGAAGCTTGTCTTTTTCAGCCTCCATCATCAAAACCTCCACCACCACCACCACCACCACCCTTTCCAGAATTTTCTTTCCTTTTGTGTCAATGAAGCCTGTGTCTCCACACTCTAAGCCATGTCCTTCCTAAATGGCTCCTTCCGCTGTCATCCCCATCTCTCCTAACAGGATTAAATCACTAACCGAGGACGGCCTGTCAAGAGTTGGCCCATTTGAGCTCCAGGCCCTGCGGGGATCTTCTGGTTTTCACTCCAGTTTAAGATCTCAATTAATTTAAACCAATCTAATCATCTCTTCAGTTAGACCGAGCTAATAGTTATTTTTATTTTTTCCTGCTGACTTTTAAAGAAGACTAACACAATAAAACTTTCATCACTCCACTGTTACATTTGTCACCGGAATTAAATAAGTAAACCTGGTTCATGAAAATGAAGGTGGACTGAAAAGCAGCATGCAGACTGGGGGAGCCGGTGGGGAGGTCTTTTAGGGGCTGGCCCCACACTTCCTGTCCCTCACCATCAACGTTTATCAAAATGATTTCTGCCTTTACGTGCAAAGTAAATCAAAGATTTTTACTGATGACTGCATGCTGGCCTCACAGCTCCAGAGTGCTGAACCCAAATTCAGGCCAGGTCACCGTCTATGTGAAGTTTGCATGTTTTTCCCCACATTGACCCCAGTGGGATTGTTTTTCGGGATGTTCGGGTTTCCTACCACATCTCAAAGACTGGCAGGTGAAATCGATTGGGGTGGGAGAATGTGCAAGTGTGTCCTTTGATGGTCTGGCGTTGTACCCAGGGTTGGCTCCTGTCACACGTCCCCCCCACGGATTTACAAAAAGGACAGAGAGGTAGATGGGTGAACGAATGGTGAAAATATGCATAACAGTCTGAATTGTCCAACTTGGCCTAATGTGTGTCTCCTAGTGATGACCAAAAATGATGGTCTTGATGGTCCTATGTGACTCTGCTTTTCCCTTTTGTACTCTTTAGTGTGTAGACTTTATCAGAAGGCCTTATACCCCATAGATTCACCACTGTTTATAAGGCATTGTGCTTTATAACTTCTCTCCACCTTCCCTTCTTCATCCATAACCTCAGTCAATTACACAGAGTAAAAGGACAGGCAGGAGTCAAGTTACATATTCTAATAATGTATTATTGAATATTCATAAAATAATAATAATGAAGCAAAGTGCAGGTGAATATTGGCAACCATGCAACCTGATAAATGCTGTGGCACATACATTAGACTTGTAGTTACTCAAATGTCTCAGGTCACGTCAAATCATTTCTAGTCCACTTTCTTCAGAACCAGCCGCATGGCTGTCTCAATATGGCCGCCTAGCTGTGTTCCTCATTGTGTTCTCTTCATGACCATGGTGTGAGAGTGGGGGGTAAAGCGACCAACTTTATAAATTCTTGTCCAAATCCTTAGACCAATAGGGTGTTGTAGTACAGAATGGCCTCTGATTCAACACCAATCCCAAACAGCCATACTGCAGACCAACGGGTGCACACACTGCCTTTTCACACCTGCCCTCAAGGAATGGATACCATTTGTTTAGCGCAGGGGTGGGCAACGTCGGTCCTGGTGAGCCGCAGTGGCTTCAGGTTTTCATTCCAACCCAACTGCTTAATTACAAACCAATCCTTGCCAATCTCAGACCTTATTTAATTTTATGGCTTGTTAGTCTGCAATGTAAAGTTCTTATATCGTAGATTTTTTCCTTTCCAAGGATATCATCCAAATGATATGAAGCCAAAAATGTATCATTTTCAGTCTGCCACATTTTCTATTAAGTGTTTTATTAAATCAAATAGTGTGTGATAAACACACATAGATGTACTGTAAATGAAAATAAGCTAGATGGTGAACTGCTGGCTGCTTTGTCATTTACATCTTATTGCTAATAAGGAGCCATTAAACAGTGAATGCAGCTGTTTAAGATTGAAATAAGAAATTAAGGGTGGGAAACCTTAACAAGAGACACCCCTTACAATAGACTTTTTTTAGGGCATTAGGAGAATGAACCAAATCTTAAAGATGTACCAAGTTTACAGAGTCCTAAATTTTGACTTTGGTGTTAATACCAGCTTTTGGACTTCAGTACCAGAACTAAAATAATTCCGAAGCAAATAAAGGATAACTACAAACACTGCTCCCCCCAAAAACACACCCCACCTCAACACTACAGCCTCTTCCTGGTGTGCTGCAAAATTCTGCACCTGCCTGGTGAGCCAAACCATCGTATCACACTATGGACCACATCCCCCTTTATAGCATATTGTGAGCGTCTAAGTAGTAGGGCGCTGGTGGGTTGTCCACCATGAACTTTCAATTGCATTGGAGTTTTGGGTGGGGTGGTTTATCCCCCTGTGAAGTCTCAGTTGCATTGGAGCTTTAGGGGTGGGCACCCCCCCATGAAGTCTGGGGTGGGGGGGCATTGGGGGGAGTGAACCATTAAGTCTCAGTTGCATTGAAGCAATCTGGAGGATTTCATGAAGTCTCCAGTACGTATAAGCATAGAAAGTCAAGGGGAGAGGTTTGAGAGGAAAGCTTATGTTTACTTCCGGTACCAAAAATCCCAAAATGCTGGACTGCAGTGTTTTAAATTTGGGGTTTTCTGTACTTTTCCAGTATCGAAGTAACACGCAACCCTAGGGTGGACACACTTTTTAAACATCTGAAGTTTGCTTTTATGTTAATTTAAATTACACCGTGGACTACAAAATGTAAAGGTGGTGTGATGTTTGCTATATATATATCACCTTTATCTAAAGTTACTGTTTAAGGTTCAAACCTAGTTTGAAACTAGTTTTGTAAAATTTGACTTGCTTGTATGGAATGTTATTTGATTTTAATAAATTCAGTCAGTCGATCATTTTCCAATCCGCTATATCCTAACACAAGGTCACAGGGGTCTGCTGGAGCCAATCCCAGCCAGCACAGGGCGCAAGGCAGGAACAAACCCCAGGCAGGGCACCAGCCCACTGCAGGGCACAAACACACACACTAAGCACACATTAAGGACAATTTAGGATCACCAATGCACCTAACTTGCATATCTTTGGACTGGACACGGGGAGAACATGCAAACTCCACGCAGGGAGGACCCGGGAAGCGAACTTAATAAACTCAATAAAATGAAAAATAAATAAATAAATAAAATAAAAAAAATAAAGTTACTGTTTAAGTGAAGATCAAATCCTGATATGTCCACATATGTTAAATAATGAAAAAACATTTCATGGGGTGTCCTTACTTTTTCACATGACTGTAGCTGGGAAACTGGCACATGGTATAATCAGTGCTTATACTGTGTATCACATCTGGTGAGGAACACACAGGCATTGCTGAATTTGTCATGTCATTTTCTAACCACCTTAGTCCTGACCGGGGCTGCAGTGGGGTACTGGAGCCTATCCGTGTTAAAATAGGGTACAAGGCAGGAAAAAACCCTGGCCAGGGCACCAGTCCTGTGGAGAGTGACCCTACACACACACAAACACACAGCACACACCAGTGCCAACTTAGCACCGCCAGTCCACCTAACCTGCATGTCTTTGGATAGTTGGAGGAAATTGGAGCACCTAGAGGAGAACATGGAAACTCCATGCAGGGAAAACCCAGGACGCGAAACCTGGTCTCCTTACTGCAAGGCAGCAGCAATACCACTGCACCACCATGTTGACTTTCAAAAACGGAATTTTGATAGAGAAATATTAACACACCCTGCCTGGGGGGGTTGCCAGCCAGGATCTCAAGCTGTTTTGTTGTGTGGTGGGTGCAGCAAGTGCGTGCTCTCCAGCCTGACCTGACCTGACCTGACTTACAGACCTGCACTTAACCAATCACATCGCAAGGCGGAAAGCGGATATGTGAAATGAGAAGCAGCCAGTCCACCACAGCAATGTCATGGGACACCACACTTGGAGGGTCATCTACACAATCTCATACCAGGCTGTTTTAAAAACACCTAATAACATTCATCAATCGTGTGTTATGGGAATCAAAACCTGAATGCAAAAAGGCAAGAACCAGGCACACCAGGCCATTCACACCATATGCTCATCCTTGGGATGTGACAGGAAACTAGAGGACACTCATAAAGAATAATTTAATACTCGCAATGTTTGTGTTCAATTTTTTAATGATTTTGAAGTCATTCAACAATAACAGGAAAACCAGGACAAAAATCTACAGTGAAGTCCACTTTTTTTACCAGTTTTTCTTCTGGCGGTTGTAATGTTCTTGTGAAAATTTCTTACAATAAGTAAATCTGGCAGTATAGTCGATTACAAATTGAGAATAGAAACTGAGTGTCTGATTACATAATGAACTCACCTGAAGGCAGAAGTCTCTGAGGCACACAAACAAATTAATGAAAACCAGGCCTGACCGCAGGCCTCCAAGAGCTCCTGGAACTGCCAGCAGCCTACACGTTACAGTGCTCAAGTGTCTCCATGATTACAAGTGCAAGTCCTGACAAGAAACAGTGAGACTTCACAACAGGAATGACCACCTCCAGAGATGGGTGAACACTGCCTCCTGCTGCCCAAAACTGAAACTGCACTGACTACAGTACATCAGCAGGCCTGCTTATTTGCTGTAAATGGTGCAGTTTAGAAAGCACACACAAAAGGCCATTCAAGTAGGGCTTGAGGGGGGTTTAATCCTCACTACGCATTCATCGTATAAAGTAAAATAAAATATACATGCCATGGTGGCACAGCACCTTATGATTTCAATGTCCTAGATTTAAATCTTGCCAACTGTTGCTGTCTGTGTGAACTTTGCATGTTCTTCCCTGTGTCTGTGTGAAAGTTTCTCCAGTACTCAGATTTCCCTCCTGCATCCAAAAACAATGTGTGTGTTAAGTCATTTTGTGGCTCAAAATTGGTCCGTGTGTGGTTGTCAGCACATGAGTGAATCCTGTGTGTTATTTATCAGCCAAGGTTTCATCCCTGGGTCAGGTATTCTCTCTTTTTATTTAATACTAACCACCCGCCGCGGCTGTCTCCACATAGTAGTGAAACAGGACAATCTTTAAAAGTCAATAAAGAAAAATGTATCACTAGCTAAGCTGAGGCAAGGTACACTGCAAAACGTAGAGGCAGACTGACTCTCCACTCCTGATGTGACGCTTTCCCCTCCCCTCAGCTCGCAGCCTCTGTCTCGGATTACCACGAATATATCACTCCTGCAAGCAAACTATGATTTTTAGTGCGATGAGAAGTTTAAAACTCAACCAGAATGTTAGAGCAAATTCTAGAAAAAAACAGATCTAAATCTCATTCGCTAGCTAAGCAGATGTAAGATATGCCCCAAGGCTGGCACATGAGTGAGGAGGGCCCTGACCCCCTCCCCTTGGCCTGCTGCGTGTCTCTCGGATTCGCGCAAATAAATCGGTACCACAAGCAAACTATGATATTTACCTCGATGATAGAAGTCGCAAAATCAACCAGAATGTTCAAGCAAATTATAGAAAAAAGCCCAATCTAAATCCGTTAAGTAGATCTCTCGATCGCTAGCTAAGATACATCCCGAGGCTGGCGCATAAGTGAAGAGGCTAGTCTGACATACACAGAGACATACACAAATAGTAACAAGGCGACATAAAACATATGAGAATAAAATTGCTTACATTTGTTTTGTTTATCCCATTGGAGCACCGACAGGTGAAGTAACTTGCTCATGGTCACACAGTGTCAGTAGCGGGATCTGAAGCCAAAACCTCAGGGTCTGATGTTCAAAGCCTAAATCACACTGCCTGCTGAAGTGGATGTCAACTCTGAATGGACAATGTATTAGTAAGTGAATGTGTGTCAGTGAGTATGGCCTGTGATAGATGGGTGTCCCGGGCAGTGTTGGCATCAGCCTTGTGCCCCATACTGTGGGCTCTGGTAGAGGTAGTTCTTCACCTCTCTCAACAGAATTAAGGGTCATGATAGCATAATCAGCTGTCCTTCAGTCAGTTTATTCTTGTAGACCGCTCTTGATTGAGTACAGGCTCAGAGTGCTTTTATAGATTTACAACTTGAATACAACAAACAGTAAATTAATAAACTATATGGTAGTTACATATATGAACACAGATATCAAGACAAAAAGAAATTAGTCTCATGATATAAATACTGAAAGAAACAAACAATAAATAAAAAGAAAACAATACTATAAAAATAACAATTTACAGGGTGAGTCAAAATTCTGTTAACATTTGAATGGAGGAAAAAATGCATTCACAAAACATACTTCATATGTGCAAGATGATTTACAGGAATGTCTCAACCTGTTCGTCATCATGTTCAACACGTATACCATATGTGGCACATAAATTTTCCACAAAAATTGTATATAAGTTTATACATAGTGTTAACATTAATACCATTAGTGTTAACATAATTTTGACTCACCATGTACAATTAAAATAACATTACATATATCTACTCTATATGTATAAAATCCTAAGCCTAAAAGTGCAACGGTGACATTTTTATGTCACTTTTTTGTCACGCTTTAAATTGGGCTAATTTTAAAACCTACGTATATGTGTTTGGTATCATTCTTTTTAGTATTTATCAAACTTTAATGTGATATTGTTAGATTTTCAGATTCTTATTCTGTTTTTAAATTATAAACTAAAAAATATCAAGAACTCACGTCTTGCGAGACAGGACTTTGTGCTAAAAGATTTGCTCACACCCGGGGTTGGAAATAAAAAATAAAGAGTAGGACAGCTGCTGTACAGGCTTTTAAATGTTCATACTGCTGTGCGAGATGCAGATCACGCCAGCGGCTGATCGAGCAAAGAGGAGGTAAAAAAACTGTATTTGTTTCCCATTGTATCACCGTTTAAGAAGGGGTTTCGGAGGAGCGACCATGTCTCCTTGGGGTGCATTCAGCCCCCCTCTACACAACGCGAGCGGCAGAGACCCAAAGTGGCTGGCGAGCAAAGCGAGCAGGGGGGAACCCCCTAGAATGCGCATAAAAGTGCAACACTATACAATAAAGGAACAAAATCAAGGGGAGTAGGCAAGTTTAAAAAGATAAGCTTTACGTCTGGATTTGAAGATGGGAAGGGAATCAATGCTGCGAATTTCTTGAGGAAGGGACTTCCAAAGATGAGGAGCAACAAAGCTAAAGGTTATAGACCCCTTTGGTAGATAAATGAGCCGAAGGTGTAGTTAAGAAATTTTAGTAAAAAAATCTAAGAGGATAAGCAGGTACAGTATATAAAATTGTAGAAGGTCTGAGAAATATGAAAGTGCCAACTTTGAATGTTAATAGCAGAATTTTGAAATTAGTCCAGAATTTAACAGGGAACCAGTGAAGTTCACAAAGAACCGGAGTAATGTGTGCTATGGAGGGTACTCAGGTAATAATTCGAGCAGCACAATTCCAGAGCAGCTGAAGCCTATGGAGAAGTTTGTGAGGGAAACCAGTCAATATAGAATTACAGTAACCTATATGTGATGTTACCAGAGCATGGAGAAGAACAGCAGTACTATTAGATGTAAGGAAAGGACGGAGACGATTTATATTGCGAAAGGTGAAAATATGCAGACTGGGTAATATTGTTAATGTGAGCTTTGTAAGACAGAGTGCTGTTGAGGATGACAACCAAGCTCTTAGCCTGAGAAGAAGGAGAAACTATAGAACCATAAATTGTCAAGGAAAAACTGTCAATGTTGGTGAGAGTAAATTTAGTGCCAATGAGGAGAACCTCAGTTTTATTATTATTAAGTTTGGGAAAATTAGAAGAGAACCAGGTTTTTATTTCATAAAGACAGTCAAAAAGGATGAGGGAGGAAGGGCAGAATTGGGCTTGGTTAATAAATACAGCTGGGTGTCATCAACGTAACAGTGAAACTGAATACCATATCTCCTAAAGATATCACCAAGTGGTACAAGGTAGATAATAAATAAAAGAGGGCCTAAAACAGAGCCTGGGGGAGCACCACTAGTGACTGGGGTAGGCAAAAATCTAAAATTCTTGAGTTGAACAAACTGTGTATGACAGGAGAGATATGATGCAAACCAAGTGTAAGAAATATCACAGATTCCAATGGAAACTAATCTGTCTAACAAAATACTATGGGAGACTGTTTCAAACACTGCCATTAGCAAATCAATAGTGACTTTAACCAAAACTTTCTCTGTACTCTATGGAAAGGGCGAAAGCCAGACTGAAACTGCTCAACACGATCATTATCAGTAAGATATGCGTGTATCTGGGCTGCAACTGTTTTTTCAGGTTTTTTTCAGGTATTTTAGATACAAATGGCGGATTTGAAATTGGACAGAAATTGTTCAGATTATCAGGGTCAGCACTTAGTTTCTTTACAATGGGAGTTATAGCAACCATCTTAAGAGCGGAGGGAACAATACCAGAAGAAAGCAATGAATGTACAATGTCAGTTATTAATGAGATAACAGAAGGAAGAACACCTTTTAACAAATGAGTGGCAACTGGATCTAATTGATTTTTTAATGAGAATAGAGATTTCAGAGACAGACAGGACGAAAGGGAATTTGAGCAGGGCCTACCAGAGGCAAAGTTAAGAGTACTGTGTAGTGTACACGCCAATAATGTCAGTTGCTGGTGAATATTGTTTGTTTTTGAATTAACAAATGAATTAATTGAACAGGAATGTAACCAATAATATCTCAAATGTTAACAGGTACAGCGAGCTCAGCCACAGTCTGCCTTTATTTGTGTTCTTTGTTTCTAGTGTTTATGTAAAACATAAGATATCAGTCAACAGCATCTTGGGCATTCTACAATGGATGGGGTATGTGGAGTGCCAGAACATCGCAAAGCACATCCACTGATACCTGGCCAAGCAGTGTAATCTTGTGGAACACAGGTAGGTATCCAAGTACCTGAATAAAAGAAGAGTATGCAGACTACACACAGACTGAGCCCAAACTGAACCTGGAGGAGCTGTGAGCCATCAGCATGAGCCACTGGGCCTAAACAAATGACTACAATGACATCAGTGATCCTCCTGTTCCCCCATTTGTGGTCAGGCAGCGCTTTGCATACACAGTATGGCCATCTGCATGTTTATCTAATTTTGCACACAGGCCAGTAAAGTGAGTCACACAGAATTGCACAGTCAGTGATATTTGAACCATCAGCTTTGTAGTTTACACTCCAACTGCAGAAGGCATCTGGGTCCACCCTGCCTGATAAGATGGGAACTATGTCATACAGTAACGTGAAGCAGGTTACAAAGCCATTCCAGTAACAGACTGATAACTGAAGCTGCTCCAGCAGCCTCGTGGCCGTAAATTATATAAAGCAGATTTAAGAATATTTTATTATGTTATACATTGTAGCCAAACTGCAGTAGCCATGAAGCAACAGGCAGCAAGTTTCAAACTAAGATCTTGCCAGTTTAGGTATTTAGATTTAGAGCTGTGCTAAACAGGCACTGCATCAGGCAGGCAGTGTGCCGTAGTGCTTAAGGCTTTGGACTTCAGATGCTGAGGTTGTAGGTTCAAATCCCATTACTGACACTGTGTGACCCTGAGCAAATCACTTCACTGGAACAACAACACACGAAATGGAATAAATTGTATCTTGTTATGGAAAAAGCTTTCCTCTATTTTCAAAGAAGTCATTCTCGGATAGCAGATGAAAATGCCGAACAATTTCTTTACTTGCACCTAGATATACATAAATGTCTCAGTCCATGGAGTGAGCTATCATTAATGCAATTCATTCCCTTTTATGCATTCCTATTGCCATTACCTTATCTGATACATCATGTTGTTTCACTCTTAACATGCAGAATTCTATCATCGTAGCCAATCAACCACAGCCATCAGTAACTTTACATACATGTCGATTCTTCCATTATTCAAATCATCACTTTATTAACCAGGGTGTCCTACGGGGTTTCCCACTGATCTTATCACCGCTTCATAAGAGGGGTGTTTGGGCTTTCTCACTAGTTTGTTCTCACTTTTTAAGGGGGTCTTCATTACACACTTGCTTCATTTTAACCTTACCAACTATCTTTGTGACTCCTCTAGATAAGGCAAAAGCCTGACGTGTCCAAGCTTTAAACCACATTTAATTAACTCCTTAGTTACCTTCTATTCTTTTGCTTATGCTTTTAATAGTCCATTCTTACAAATTCATTTAAGTATATGCTTGTATTAAATTGTAAAAATGATCATGTATTGATTAAAACTATTTGACTAAACTTATATAATCTCTGAAATGTTCTAAGTGACCTTGGATAAAAGTGTCAGCGAAATAAATAAACAATAATAAATAACATCATACTGAGTTGAGACGTGATGTATGGGTGCAGAAATACAGTGTGAACAATAAAATGGCCACCAACACTCTCAGGACAAATGGCTGGCCACCCTAGGCCCCGGTGATGTGTTCTTATATTTTCCATCATGTTTTGGCTTGTTAAGTCTAACACAGTGTGTGGCACCGATATCAGCTAATATATACAAGATGTGTGATGTTTACACATCTTTTACAGCCCAATTAAATGTTCTTACCTTGAAGAAAGAGGATGTTACCCTTGTGTCCATTCCTCTTTGGCCATTCTGTGTTTTGATCAAATTATTTTTGTGAGCATTCTATGTTCACACAATGTGTGCTTTATAAAATCCAGATGTCAGTGTATCAATAATGGGGGCTTGACCCAGCAGGCTTGCGGTTAACAGTGCATAACTCTGATCCCTGGGCTGCACTGCCTGACATGTTTTATTAATCTATTGTATTATACACTATTGCTTAAAATTTAAAATGCCCTCAAATTTAGAACACACCTCTCTTTCAAAAACAGATTTTGAGGAAAAGAAATGACTGGTATATACAATTTACATTTAATTACATTTACAATTACAAGTAAATATGCACGTATAGAGACACTGATTTTTTTTGTCCTTGCGTAGAATCAATTTCACTTGACAACCCCATACACCAAAGCGCTTTCCCCTTCATAAGCTCACCTGAGCTTACTTCCTTTATTTGTTTAGCTGCAAAAGGGTCTTATGAGGTGTGACAATGTTAAGACGCACCCACATTTTAAGTTTGGAAACATATGAAAAAAAGGCCATCTTAAAGCTGGAAACAATATGGTACAGTATATTGCCTGAATCTAAGCATGTAAACAGATTATACTGTGTCACGCATTCATGCCGGAGGATCTCCTCACAGGCTCAATCGAGGTATGTCATAACCCACTGGTGTGACAGATGGCGCTGCCGCTAACATTCTCTTCTCCTTCTTTCCCCACAGCACGAAGAAACCACCCAGTGAGGGCACTTAGCCCCACCCCTTTCCACTTTGTGCAATATAAGAAGCCTGGCTGCCCAGAAGGAGGTGTCTGTGGCACTTAGAGTGACCCACAGGACAGAGCTCCAGTGATCGACTGTTTATTCTGTGGCAAAGAGCCAAAAGCATTTGTTGATTTGCCCAAGAGGCTATTTGCAGTGATGCCAAGAGACATGATTTTTGTTTAAATTGCTTTCATTAAATGGGACAGCCCAGTTGGTGTCCCAACTTTTTATTTGTGCGGCAACCTGTCATTCCTGTACCCAGCCACAACTGTTTAAACAAAAAAATTAAATGTGATCAATATTATGGGTGGAACAGTGTCACAGTAGTCAACACTGCTATCTTCCACCTCCAAAGTCTGGTGAAGTCTACATGTTCTCCCTGTGTTGATGTGGGTTTTCTCCAGTCTCTTCCTACATCCCAGACTTGTGCAGCTTAGCTTAATATGTGATTTTTATTAGCTTAGCCTGAGTAAGAGTAAGAGTTCACCAAGTTGGACTGGAAAACAATCCAGGGATAGGTCATTAGAATGTTAGAACAATTGTGACAAGTGCCGGCCACTCATCCCAACAAACTCATTCATCCTGTTCACCTTGATTGTCCAAAATGACATCAAGTTGAAAGTTGAAGCTCCCTATAGTCCTGCTCTCCACCACACTCTTTGGAATCTTATTCCAAGTGTCTGTGGCTCTTTCCATGAACAAATTCCCTTAACAAACTTCCAACCTTGCCCCTGTGTTTTTGTTAATGAATTTATTTTGATGTAATGTCTTTTTTTTAATATGAAGACCAAAATGTACACATTACCCCAGGCGAGGCTTCACCAGTGCCTTGTACAGTATATCTTAAACATAACCTCCCATGACTCTCATTCCAGACATAATGATAAAAAACCTAGCATTCTATTAGCCTTCTCAATTGCTTCTGTCCACGGTCTGAATGTAGATAGTAGCAAGTCCATTTTGACTCCCAGGTCCTTTTTGTCGACGTACTTTCAATTTTCAGACCTCCCATGGTGTTTTCACATCTAACATGTTCACTTGCAACAGTTATTACTCACTGTTTACTTACATTCAAGTTCATCTGACACAAATCTGCCCAAACCTCTGTAACAGTTTAGATTATTCTACATTATCTGCCCTAGTTCTCCAAACTTGAGCAGCCTGATGATTAAGCTGGAAGCATGGAGAAGGCACAAACCCATTATCAATGCTTTATTTTAATTAGACAGGTTCTCCCTCCACACCGCATTGTGCTGGATACAGTTTTGAGCAAAACAAACAAATTAATCATTATCATAGAAAGAAATCTTGTTTAGGGGAAGAGTGGCTTCCACTGCTGTTTCACAATTCCAAATTTTGTCCAAGTCACTGTCTGAGCAAAGTCTGCATTTTCTTCAGATGCCAATATGGCTTTTGCTCCTACATCTCAATGGCATTTGTGTCACATTAACTTGTGACTCTAAAGTGTCCCTGTGAATGACAGCATGACTGATATTCCATTCAGGTTTAGTGCATGCTTTGTACCCAACAACTCATGATTGGATTATGTAGAATAGGTAAAGGACCTTCTCTGTGACGTTTGCTCACACAACAATTTCAACATCTAAGTTAAAGACTCTTGTGGAAGATGTGCATGAAGCAGGAGAACGTGAAGAATGCACACAATTGCACTTTCTGAGCCACTGTGATATCCACTCATCCATTGTAGAAGCCATTTAATTCAGTTCAGAATTGTGGGGGTTAATGGCTGATGCAATCCCTAATGGGGCACACACAATAGAAGACCATAACAGGCCAATTTAGAGTTACCATTTATCCTAAGATGAACCTCTTTGGGATGTGGAAGGAAAACCAGAGTGCTTGAAGAAAATCCTGCACAGACATGGGGAGAACGTCTAAACTCTAGAGACTGAACAAAGAAGCAAACCCAGGACTCTGCACCTTTTGGGGGTTTGGTGGTTAGCAACATTAACCACTAAACCACCTTCTCCTAATCAAACTCTTTTCCAATATAAATCAGTTTCTGTAACAGCTAAATCCAATTCAGGGCCAGTACTGAACACTGGATTTGAAAGAGCCTTGAATGGAACACCAGTCTATCACCGAGCATACACGATCACTCTCAATACTACCAATTTAGTGTGGTCAAACAAGTTAACATGCACAATTTTGGGAAGTGAGGTGAAAATTAAAGTCAGAGAAAGGCAGAGTTCAGAGTAAAGCAGGAGCCAACCCTGGTGGGACTCCAGCACACTGCCAAGCACACTCACTTATATATGAATACCTACACTTGCATAGAAAATTTGAGGAGCAGCATTTTTCCTAAAATTACAGACCAACGCTTACTCAGCCTCAATACAACTGTCCAACCTCCAGAAAAAGTCAAAGGTTACAACACAGATAATAATCCAGAAATAACAAAATTAACAACTATAATAATGATAATAGTAATCCTAGAAATGGAGTAACATGGGAAACACATATGTGGCAAAATAAAATTTAACAATCAAAAGGCAACATGACTGCAGCTCCTGGATGTACTGCTTAGCGACTTATTTATTTCAAACTACAGTATAATCACCTCTCAAATGGGTTTATATTAAAACTTGTGTGAAAATTTGGTAAATGTCATCCTGTTGTTCACCACAATCTGCGACATTTGTTCCTTGAATGCTAAAAAAGACCTCCATAGCCAATCTCTTACAAGAAATACCCTGTAAGACTATGTATTGGTTAGATAATTATATTGCATTTTTTGAAAATGTTAGTGGAAGAATTAGCAAACAAGAGTGAAAGGAAGGTCTACAGGATGCTAGTGATACCAGCTATGTTATATGGGTTGGAGACGGTGGCACTGACCAGAAAGCAGGAGACAGAGCTGGAGGAGGCAGAGTTAAAGATGCTAAGATTTTCATTGAGTCTGATGAGGATGGACAGGATTAGAAATGAGGACATTAGATGGTCAGCTCAAGTTGGACAGTTGGGAGACAAAGTCAGAGAGGCGAGATTGTGCTGGTTTGGACATGTGCAGAGGAGAGATGCTGAGTATATTGGGAGAGGGATGCTAAGGATAGAGCTGTCAGGGAAGAGGAAAAAAGGAAGGCCTAGGAGAAGGTTTATGGATGTGGTGAGAGAGGACATGCAGGTGATGGGTGTAACAGAACAAGATGCAGAGAACAGAAAGAGATGGAAAAAGATGATCCACTATGGCGACCCCTAACGGGAGCAGCCGAAAGAAGAAGAAGAATCATAGGTAAATATTTCAAGATAATCATTGTATTTCAATTTCATTGTATTTTGTAATTACTGTAAATATCAAGCTTATCAATTTATTTCAGTGACCAAAAGGAAATGTACATTTTTTAACTCTATAAGTAAGATTTTTTAGAGCTGCATAGGTAAGATTATAACTAGACTGTCACCATCATTGTAAGCTACCTTTTAGACTGGCAGTTTAAACAGACAGCTATGAACCTCATTTATTGTTAATGTGGTCATTTGATTGTATAATTTAAATGCTTTTTTTCTTTAAAGAAATGTAAAATACACAAAATTATTAAAGCCTGCTAATACAGCCAAATGGGCAGCACGTTGGCACAGTGGTACACAAGAAATTTGACAAGTGAGAGGAGACCATTCAGTCCATCAAGCCCGTTTGTTCAGCTAATAGCTAAGCTGTCTTGATATCTCTTCCAAATTCTTCTTAAAGGTTGTCAAGGTTTCTACTTCAACTCCACGTCTCTGTAGTTTGTTCGAGGGTTCCAAAACTCTTTGTGTAAAGAAGTGCTTCCGAACTTCAGTTTTAAATGCACTTCCCCTCAATTTCCACTGGTGTCCTCAAGTATGAGATTCACCCTTATGCTGAAAGAATATTGCTAGATCTACTTTATCAATACTATTTAGCATTTTAAATACCTGGATTAGATCCCCACGCATTCTCCTCTGCTTGAGACTAAACAGGTTTAATTCTCTCAGTCTGTCAGAGTACAACGTGTCCTTAAGTCCTGAAATGCACTTGGTTGCTCTCCTCTGCACAGCTTCAAGTGTTGCTATGTTTGTCTATGCCTGTGGTGACCAGAACTGCACACAACACTCCAGATGTGGTCTTACTAGTACATTATATAGTTGGAGCATAACATTCCTTGACTTATTTTCAACAGATTTTAAGACATAACATTTTATTTGCCTTTTTAATTGCTTCTGCACACTGCTTAGCCGATGAAAATGTTTTGTCAACATAGACTTCTAAAACCATTCAGAGGTTGCTTCCTGTATGACACTGTCTCCCATCTTGTATTTATCATGGATGTTCCTTTTGTCCACGTGTAGCACTTTGCACTTTTCTGCCTTAAACTGCATTGTCCAAGTATTTGCCCAGTTATGAAGCTTGTCCAAGTCTTTTTGAATTCTTTTTGCTGTCTCCTTAGAGTTTCCATTCCTCCAATTTTAGAGTCATCTGTAAATTTGACAAGTTTACCAGAATCATTGGCATTAATATAAATCATAAAAAGCAAAGGCCCAAGGACAGACCCCTTAGGGGCTCCACTGATGACCTCACTCCATTCTCATATTATCTGTACTCTTTGTCTCCTGCTGGTTAACCAATATGAGATCCAGTTTTGCAGGTTACCGCTGATGCCTACAGCTTCTAGTTTCAGAATGAATCTTTGGTGTGGGATGACGGTATCAAAAGGTTTTTGAAAGATTACGTAAATTATGTCACATGCTTTGTTTTCGTCAACAATTCCTGTTGCTTCTTCAAAATAATTAAAAGATTGGTTCAGCAAAATCTTTCTATCATAACCTCACACAGGCTGTTATTTAGTATATTATTTTTATTTAGGTAATTTTCTAATCAATTCCTTATTATAGTTTCCATAATTTTGCATAGCACAGATATAAGACTTGTCTGTGATTATTAGGATCCACTTGTCCCCATTTTTGAAGACTGGAGTTGCATTTGCAACTTTCCAGTCCTCAGGTCCTTGTTCTTTCTGAAGTGACTGCTGCCACACATCAATATGCTATGGTTTACATTCAGGCAAGAGTGTGTAACCTGCATGTTGAATGCCACCCACCCCACCGGCTTCCACACAGCTATTCCACGGGAGAGGGGGATGGCCCCAAGGCACCTGCTTAGGGGCACCATGACCCAGGGAACAGCAAACATGAGTGTGTTCCGATCTCCAAGGGACACCCATCGCTACACACAATTTCTTTAAGAAATTTCAATGAGGCCTCATCATCCGATCTCCAAGGGGAAATACAAACATTATACTGTAAACAAACGTGAATACATTTTGATCTTAAAGGGGGAGCATCCACCCACCATTGCATAGGGGCAATGTGTATCCTCGAGCTAGCCCTGCAGGTGCCCCAGCCAGCGCAACGACATGCAGGATAGGTGGACTGGAGATGTTGTATTGGCCCTTGTTTCTGTTTGTTGTTCACCCAGTAATAACCTGGCACCCCATCTAGGGACAGCTCTTGCCCTACGCTTGCTGGGATAGGCTCCAGTTTCTTCATGATGCCACTCAGGATAAAGTGGTTTTGGAAGATGGATAAAAGGAATACAGTTAAATTCCTGCATATTTTCTTAAATGGCACTACTCAAGTATATACTTTTCTTAATCTTGTAAACAGAGGTTGCTTTACATAATCAAATGTCTTCCTGGACATCGCTGAATTGTCAATCCACTGTTTTGTATCTAACTGCCAGCCCCCCATATTTGGCTCTCCCCTGTCAAGGTATGTGATATAAGGTTCTTAACCCATCCTCCGAATGTTGCACACAGTCTTATCTTCACATATAAACAGAGGGCTTTGGCTGCCAAAAATTGGGGGCTTAAGCCCCTAAAGCGGCCCATGACACCACCATCCCAGTCCTGGCTACTCTCTGTGTCTCCAGGTTTTCATGTGCAGGTCTGCCAGTGATGATTCCACTCAAAGTAAAGGGGGTGGTGGGGTACCATTTACAGCTTCACCTAGGGCAGCAAAAATACTAATTGGCTGGCATTGCCAATCAAACTCATTTTAATATAAAACTGTGATCTGTTCTGCGCCAAAGAATTGGTATTGGAACGAACAGATTCAGAATCGATTTTGATATACTGGGCTCAGTTTTTACTGAGCAGCATTTTATCTCTTACCTGATTTTGCACTCTGGTCATTTAAAATGACAGCATTCCTAGAAACATTTATATGTTGGCATAGCAGTGTGTATTTCCTTAAGTTCTGTATTACGCAATTCTGTATGATATAACAAAGTACACGTCCGTCTATAAACCCCCTTGTGATGCTTAAGGTAAAACTCCGTGAAGAGCGTGGCCGCACTCTGTGACAGAGGCCGGCCTGGTCCCGGGAGGGGCGGCAGCTGCACGGCTTAGTGTGTCGCCCCCTACGGAGGAGGCGACGACGCCGCCGCCATGTTCACCAATACTTAACCACAGAAGGAGAGCGCGAGCGGAGAGAGAGAGTAGAGGGGCGCTCGGGACGAGGACCCAGAGGACCGACTGGGACGTCAAGAAGGCAGGCAGTTGAAAAGAGGCGAGGTTAGGCCGAACGAGGGAGCCGTTGAGCAACGGGGGCGCCCCAGAGGCCTGCGGTTGTGTTCACATCGGAGCGACTTGAAGGGGGAAGCGAGACGTGACGAGACGAGATAGGACGAGGCCAGGCCAGGCCTGACTTTCCGCTCTCAACCGGAGTCATCACACCGATTTTTAAAACTGGTCAGTCGATGCCCGGTGGGCTTTACTTATCTATCTGTCTGTCTGTCTGTTTGTCGGCCCGCCCGTGTGTGTTCGTTAAATTGTTGTCGGGTTTTGAAGGCGCACCGGTTTGTCCCAGGGACACAGTCGTTTTCTCTTAAAGCATAGTTTATTAAAATGACATGTAGAAGAGAATGTGCCCGTGCTTACACGACAACGCGTACAATAAATGTCACCGAGGACGTGTTACTTAAGTACCGAAGGGCTAACGTTTATTTTGTGGGTTTTAATATTTTATGGCATCGGTGAACAACTACAGAAAAACGTATCGGATAGTGCCTTCTGCGCAAAGAAGACCTAGTTATGCACGTCAGATTTCTATGCTTTGGCTGAAACGAGCGCAATCCTACAGTAGAGTCAAGACGAGTTAGTGTAAACGGTAGGGTTAGGCCACAAAGCCGCGGAGTCGTATTAACCCATCTGCTGACAAATTTATTTTTGTGTCCGAAGCTCTTTAAGCCCGCCTTTTCCCTGGTTGTGGTCTTTCTGATTGGGCAGGATGATGAGTTTCTTTGATTGGATTGGCTGCTTGGGTTTGTCCGTCTCCCTTTCACCTCTTGCCTAGAAAACACGACAGTCTGATTGCCCTTAATGTTTTATTGTTCTTTCGCCAGTTTCTTCTCTCTATCGGATAAAAGCCCCATTCAAACTTGCAGTGAGGCAGATCATTTGTAATAAAATACACCAAAGGCTCCTTTTGGTACAGACTGTACTCTCCAGCCTTTTCAGTCGTTAACGGATTTTACTGGCCTAGCACAAATTTTCAGTAGGACACAGCTGATTGTTTTTTTTTTGTGTGTGTGCAATTGATCTAATTGCACTTTTTTCAGATAGTTTGTTAATATGACAATTCTGAAAGAAATTCATTCAACTTGATTACTTGTGATTTATTATGACCTGATTATTATGGTTCCTTTCCTAATATTAAGGATGTCTGTGTAAATATGAGTAGATATTATAACGTGTATGCATTTCTGTCTGCAGTAGTAATGTAATTAGAAACAAAAACACAGCCCATTTTTAAATGAGAAAAGAGTTTTGTGCTTGTAAATAGAAATACATGAACTGAATTGTTGTACAACAACCGACTTCAGTGCTTATTGGAAATGCCATGATATGTGTGATCATGTTTACTCGTATATGGAGTAAATTTGTTCCTAAAAGCATCTGAGTCTGCCACCCACATTCAATCTCACCTTTTTGTCCATATCTTAGGATCGCCCTCAGCCTCAAAGGATGGCGCAGGAGACCAACCAGACACAGGTGCCCATGTTGTGCACTATGGGTTGTGGTTTTTACGGAAACCCCCGGACCAATGGCATGTGCTCAGTGTGCTACAAAGAACATCTACAGAGACAGCAAAGTGGAGGTCGCATGAGCCCACCAGGTAAGTGATGATGGAATCCCTTAAAAATGGAAATTAAGGGTGTTTAATGGAACCAACAGAACATTAGTGAGTAGCAGACATCCAGTTTGTAAAGGACTGAACAGTGGTAGACCAGACGTCAAAGTTATTATGGATGGTTGGGTATGAAATGCAGATGACTCCATGTGTAACAAAGTGCAAAATTTACATACTTGGTTATCATTAGTGACAGTGTCAGGTGATTGCCAACGTGATGATAGGAACACCCAAAACTATATATTTTTTTATATATATCTTTTCTTACTCCATGTGGTTTGTAGTGGTGGGTGAAAAAAATTTTAATCCTGTGCCTTTTGTTTTCCATGCATCCTCTGGTATGTTTTATATCTGCTATTTGTGCATATGTCGCACCGTGGTCACTGTATGCTGCAACACCGTGTTTGGATGGTATGACAATAAAGCAACTTGCCTTGACTTGAAATGTATGATACAATGGTGGTCTGTGCTGATCAATGCCTGATAAAGGCAAACAATGTGAAAAATGTCCATGGGGGGAAGAAAAAAATAGAATCTCGCGTTACTCATGTTGCATAATCCATATGTCTGTTTTCTACTCCTGTTTTTTTTTTTGTTGTGGCTGAAATATTGTTAAATACAACTGGGAAAATCAGCACATATCATAGACAGGAAACATATATTACTGTGCTTTTGAATTGCAGATCTACCTCTCCCCCTCATTCACTGGTCAAAAGCCTAATTTTGACAACTCCATAAAGGATATTTTTTACATTGTTTGCTTTTGTACAGCATTGGTCTCTCTTTTATCACTTGCAATGTCACATGTCGAACACAGGTATTAGAAAATATTTTCTATCTCTTGCTCTGTGTGTACCTTCAGATTTTTTCCTCTGTATCCACATGTGTCTGTACCACTTTTGACCAGCACTTTCTTTGTTGCACATGTTCCCATAAAGTCTGCTTCTTGGATCCTTTTCATTTCAAGGCTCCTTGCTCACCTCCTGTCTGTTTTTTGAACTTCAGAGTTTGAAGGCAAGTCTCTCAGTGTGTCTCCAAATCTTTACTCCTCTTTATGTGTCTCACACTTCCTCTTTTGATCACATCACTAAGGCCAAACTAACTGGACACACATACACACACACCCCTTAGTGTTTTATTATATAGTGTTTTCTGCATGAAAACTTGAGATTGAACTTTTTTTTTTTGGCCATCACTACAAACTGCATAGGGTTAGTAACATATTAAAAAAAAAAAAAAAAAAGTAATTATTGGGTGGAGTATTCTTTTAAACCAGACAGTTTCCACATATTCTTAAAGGAATACTCCAACCAAAAAAAATTTTTTTTTTCCTCGGGGACACACAAAGATTCTGACAGAATAGGCATATTGTACCAAACTGCTGTTAATTATTGTTGTTTTTCAGAATTGGTTTATTTTACCGTTTATTCCTTTAATGAGGAAAGAAAGTAACTTCTAGATTTCTCCTCCATTGACAACTGCACGTTATTTTAGATTAATTTTTGTTGTATTAGTTCTGATTTACATAATTTTCACAATGAGGATAGCTTATACGAATCTATATGGACCCTTATTAGCTTATTAGTCCTTTGTTTCAGTTTATTAGTGTTCCATGATTTTTTTTTTTTACTCCAAAACCCTGTAGATTTGGATGTAGATGGATCCATGTTGTTTCCTAGGAGTTAATGTATAGGTTGAATGAGATGAAGGGTATATAGCTTACATATTGCATCTTTATTCTTTTTTTACGAATCTTATTACAGAAGATTCACAAAGTATGCAGACTTCTTTGCTTTCTGCACACTTTATTGAGGTGTAGATTTAATTTTATTTGGATCCATTTGCTATTTTTGACACTCAACCCATAATGGCAGTGTGAATACATGTTTCCAGAAAGGTCTGCAAATTTGTTAAAAAATTTAAAAACTGAAATGTCTGTCATACAAGTATTCACATCCTTAATTTGTTACTTTGTTGAAGCCCCTTTGGCAGCAGGTATAGCTCTAAGTCTTCTTGGCTAGGTTTCTGCAAGTTTTGCAAACTGAAATCTCATATTTCTATAAGTGTTCAGATCTTTTGTTGTGGTACTTCAGATGCATCCTGATTGCTTTATTTTTGCTTGAGATGTGTCTAGAACGTGATTGGAATCCAGCTGTGGCAAACTGAATTGATTGGACATCATTTAGAAAAGCACACAGTTGTGTATATAAGGTCCCACAATTCACACTGCATGTCAAGACAATAAAGCCATGAAGTCCAAAGAACTCTCTGTAGGCCTCTGTAAAATATATGATGAAGACAATGGGATTAAATCATCTATAAAGCTGCAGGTGTTCCTAGGAGCAAAATGGCTCCAATAATTTGAAATGGGAGAAGTTTGGAACCAGCAGGATTCTTCTTAGAGTTGGCTGCCTGGCCCAAATGAGTAACCAGACAGGAAGGGCCTTGGTAAGGGAGGTGACCAGAAACTAAATGGTCACTCTAACAGAGCTTCAGAAGTCCTCTGCTGAGATGGGAGAACCTTTCGGATAGATGACTATCTCAGCAGCACTCCATCAATCAGGAATTTATGGTAAGGTGGCTAGACACTAGTGTGGCATTTAAAGGACTCTTGAGGACATTTAGATAAACATTCTTTAGTCTTATGAGACAAAAAAAAATTGCTCTTTGGGCAGAACTCCAAGTGCTGTATCTTACAGGGACCAGGCACTGCTCATCACCAGCCTACTATTATCCATGTAGTCAAGCCTGGTGGTGGCAGTGTCATTCTTTGAAGGTGCAGGAACAGAGAGATTGGTCAGAATTGAGGGGAGGATGAATGCAGCCGAATACCCAGGGGTCCTTGAAGAAGATCTGCACTAGAGTGCACATGTCCTCAGACTGGTTCAGTACTTCAAGTTGACAATGACCTGAAGCATACAGCCAGGACAGTGCTGGAGTGGCTTTAGGGAAAAGTTTCTGAATGTCCTGACTGTATCAGAGCTTGAGAGGATCTGCCAGGAAGAATGGGATAAACTACCCACATCTAGGTGTGCAGAGACTTGCCCAAAAAGAATCAAAGCTGTAATTTCTGCCAAAGAGGCTTCCACTATGTACGGAATTAAGAGTCCCAGTGCTTTTCAGTTTTTGATTAATAAATTTGCCATCCTTTCTGAAAATATTTTCACTTTGTCATTATGGATAATTGAGTGCAGACTAATGCATCTATTGTATGTAAGCTGTCTAAGCCTGTCTTCTAAAAAACATGCAGTATAACAATAAACTGAATTGAATATGAAGAAGTAAATAGCATTTTTTTTGCGGAGGTGATGTGACTGGAATTTCAAGTGCAAGGTCATGCTTTAACATCCTGTCACTGCCTTGCTATGTAACCTAACACAAGATATTTAACATACTCCTGTAAGCAGTTGTTCTGTAGATGTTATTTGTGACATGCTCGACTAAATAAATACTCCATAGTGGAGGAGAAGAGCACTGTCGCTATACTGCACACAACCAGTTGTCAGAAACAACTGAGGTAAAAGTCAAACTAACAGACAATAACAAAATATGTTGTTGCATTTATTTATTTATCTAGCTGCTACATCTGTGGGGCAGGGCTCAAGTGTCACCACTAACAGTTCTTCAGAAAGCTCCCAAGTCCACTGTACAGAAGGAAGCCCAGACAATGAGGATAAGACAAGGTAGGTTAAAGGCATGCATTTGAGTGGAGAAACTAAAAATGTGAATATGGACAAAGAATTGAAATACACAGCAGAGGATGAAGAATGTTTTTGTATAGACACAAAACAGAAATTTGTTGGAAAACTTGTTACTAGATACACACATTAAAATTTAGTTATGTTTAGTAGACTTTAAAAATATGCTTAGTTCTAAATAAACTCCTACATAGGTAGATCTTAGGTTCAGATATTTTGGCATCCGGGTACTTGTAATCTTAACATTTTTATTGGTAAGATTTTACCAGTCCAGGAAACTGCAATGACTTTTCCAAAAAATTTAATTAGTTTAAATTTCTGGGTCCAAGACTTTTCAACACAAAGATCACAGTGGAATTATGTGGCTATTTTCAGAGTGAAGTGATATAATGGATAGTTCTTCCAAGTAATTGATTTTATCTTGGGTGGCTTTGCATGAAAAGATTAAGTTTTCATGCTTCAAAATTGATTAGTTAGATACACGTCTTATTTCAACATTGCCTTTGTTGTGGTGAAAACTAAGCTTTCCTAGAAGATGTTGGCACATTATTTTCAGTTTGTGAGGATACACTGGTTTAACAAAGGGTTGAACTTTCTTTATGTTTGACTTCAGTACTCCTAGTCCGGTCACTCAGCAGATGACCGCAATGAGCATCTCGCACGACGATGGCAATGCAGATCCTGAAAAAGCTGACAATGAGGAGGAAGAGGAAGAAGAGGAAGAGGGCAAGTCTTCTGGTAAATATGCTTGCTGAATGGAGAGGAAGTGTTTATAGTAACAGCTTGCAGTTATCTGGCGGACTGTTTGCAGCTTCTGCCTAATTTCACTTGCCTTACATGGTCAACAAAATTATCATTAACACATACACGTTCCTCTGTCCTTAACACACAAAACCTCTTATGGAGGCATATTTATTTTGCCTATAAAGTAAGTGACATAAGCAGCATGCCTTGGATAACGACCCTTAAAGATGTGGCACTGCATTACAAGCAAGACAGCTCAGAAATCCATTACGACGTTTTTGTTAAAATAAACTGGACAATAAGATGGAATTCTTAAGCTTCTGTGATATTACATCTGTATCAATGGCTGAATATATTTGATCCATTAATAATAAATATTAGATTTTTTATTTATAAAAGCACATTTAAAACAGGTTGTGCCAAAGTGCAGTACAAAGAAGCATTAAAATAAACACAATGCAAACAATCCTGCAGAACATGTTAATGGTATTTAAAAACTTAATTATTCACCGTGTACAATCATCTAATGATGGGGAAAATGACCTTTGTGTTATCAGCCTCAAGGAATAGAATTCAGTTTTTCATACCATGTACTCTTCTTCAATTTATATGAAGTATGGTGTAACTTGTTTTACAATATCATTCAAGATTAAAACTTGTAGGAGAGGACTCCTCCGTAGTAAGACTTCTGCAAGCTGAAAATATTGTTTCTTTACTGTCTTTACTGATGTGCCAGGATGGCAACAGAGGTTTGTCTTTTGTACTTATATACCTTGCTGTGTGAGAAACTTATCAATATTTAAAAAAAAATAATAGAAAATATTACAAATAATCTATGTTTAATTAGCATTATATTCAGCATTAGACCCAGTTTGAAGTTTTAAACTTGTTTTATCATTATAGATAGATAGATATACTTTATTATTCCCAAGGGGAAATTCACAATTTATAGATTAGATTACTGGTGATCTGGTCCATACTTTGTATAGAGGTGTAGATGAGTGTTTACAACATTGTGGCCAAGTTAGACCATTTTCTATTCTGTTAGGCTCACCTTCAGAAGGCACAGCTGGCACCAGTGATGGAGATATGAAGACACCTGGCAAGGCCAAGAAAAAGAATAGATGCTTCACATGCAGGAAAAAACTAGGATTGACAGGTGAGCATTCATTATTTTTACATAAGGATCCCCATCAGCTACCACCTCTGCTTTTGTGCCTAATGCTGTCTGGATAGACTCAAAGATTGAATGAAAATGGGAGTCATATTCACAGACAGAAAATTCTTTACCCTGCTCCTTTTATTTATTTATTTAATTTTACAAATTTGCATTTTTTAATACAACTTTGGATTGGCTGCCTCTGCCTCTTCTATTTAAGTTTAAGAAATGCTTATACAGCTGTATAATTGGGAGGCCCACAATGTCTGTCTTTCTGTGCATTGTTACTCTTTGGTTATCATATTTACTGACAGACTTACTTTGTATATTGGGTATGGGAACAGGGCTTGATCGATATGACCAGAAAGAAACTGATAAACTTTTGATGTCATTTTTAAGCAAAACATTTTTTCAACTTTGCTTGCTTTCACCATTTTTCCTTTTGCTGTTTTTATGGGTTTTTTTTTTTTTTCTTTTTCCTACTATTAATAAAATATGTATAAATAGATGTATCTTGACAGGTTTGTTGAATCAAGTAAATGTTAACGTTTTGGGTTCCCTTTCTTTCAAACTGATCAGGTTTTGACTGTCGCTGTGGAAATTTTTTCTGCGGAATCCACCGCTATTCAGACAAGCACAGTTGTCCATATGACTACAAGACAGAAGCAGCTGAGAAGATCCGGAAGGAGAACCCGATTGTGGTTGCTGAAAAGATTCAGAAATTGTGAAAGTGGCGCTTTCAGAAAAGATTAGAGGAAAATTAATGTGTATTGGATTATGCACAAGTATTGACAGCTGAGTAACGGGCAACTGAAGGTTGCCTCATCTTGGAGTTTCTAAGATCACCCTACTAACTTAGTATGTGGGCCAGTAGGAGATCATCTGACTGCACCTTGTTGCGTTTGAACCATCTAACCTTTCGATTTTGAGTTGGGATGGGTGTGTCCTTGTATTTGTAAAGCTTGGATCTCCAGGATTTGATTTTCTCTGCGGTGTGAGGGCTTGACTTGACTATAATGGGGGGAAGGGGGGGCTGGGAAATAAGTGCAATTCAAAGCACCTAGCTAAAGTATAAAACAACCAAGACTTTTGTGGAATACAAGAAAAACTGTTTGACACTGCACATGTGTGCTCAAGGAAGCAAATAATCGACATAAAGGAGTGGTTGAAACAATGTGGGTGCATGCTGAACCCAGCCCCTTACGTGCCTGCTTGAGGTTTGAGTTCATTCAGAAGCTAAATGATTGTTGGACTTCTGCATCTTTTGCATTTACACCTCTGTTTAGAGCTGCAGAAAATTCTAACGTACCGATGATATTGCCACCAAGCCCTGTATGAACAGCTTCCACTGTTTAGATGGCCATGATTTCTAACCTTAACTCAGTCTTTGTCCGTACACTCTGATTCTGTAGCTTTCAGATTGTGCAGGAAAAATCTACTTGTTCGGCCAAACATGGGAACAGGTGGAAATATTTTGGAGTTGGCAAACTGTTGTCTCTGTTTGGGTCCTGTTTCAAGTCCCAGGGACAAGAAGACTTAATAATAGTAAACCCAATTCAGTCCAGAGATGGAACTGTCGGGAGTGCCATTAAAGAGGGAAAAACTGAGTGATGGATTTTTCAGGGGGGGATGGGGGGGAGAGGGGATTTGGGAGCAATTGGGAGAGTTGTCTGAAAAGGTAACTTTTTTTTTCTTTCTTTTTTTGAGACAACTGAATGGCTTGTTAATTTTCTCTATTGTTTTAACAAGCATATATTGTAACAGAGGATTTATTAATATATTGTACTTAGCTTGGATTGTGTGACTGTATTTTTATTTTTTGTTTTGTGAAGGAATGGGATGAACTTTGTGAGCAGGAAGTAGGCATTTTTTTTCTTTTTTCAATAATTTAAACAAATTCTGGTTATATCTGACATAATTCTGACTTTTTAAATTTGATACTCTCAAGAGTGGTTCTGTATGGACCTGGAGTATTGAATTATCTACGCTAGAGCTGGTTTTCTACGTCGTCATCACCAATCAGCCACTTTTTCAGGCCGTTCTGGGCTCTATTAAGACATGGACTTGACTGCATTGCCGATCACTTAAAAGTTGCCGTTTTTCTTTTTTTGATTTTTATTTTCTCCTCATTCTGCAAATAGTTGGCACCACTGGTGTCGGTTCTTGTTCAAGTTGATTTAGCTCTGTCTAGGAAATAAGAGACTTCTGTCTTCTTAGGCTGAATTTATTTTAATTTTAGAACTGTATTCTGTGTAAGAATGAACAATAAAAATTGGAAAAAGTTTATTTTAAATTTACATATATTTTAATGTGTTTCTGTGGTTCCATACATAGCTTTAAACAAATTGTGACACATTAGATCACATCTGTTAACCTTTTTGTTTGTTTAAAATGCTTCTGCTGTTTTCAGTGTAGTGCAGTATGCTACAGTGGCAGGAAAATGTTTGGGCACCATTGCTGAAAATGTCTGTCACTGTGAATAGTTAAGGGAGCAGAGGATGAACTGGTCACCAAAAGGTTTAAAGTTAAAGATGACACATTTCTTTAATATTTTAGACAAGGTTACATTTGTATTTCTATCCTTCACAGGTACAAAATACCAAAAAAATGAAAAGGGCTTGAAGCAAAAGTCTGGGCATCCAACATGGTCTGTGCTCTAATTTGGAGTTTTCACCTATTCATCCTTGCAAAAGGCTTCTAATTCTACAAGATTTCTTGGGTCATCTTGAATGCACTGCTCTTTTTGAGATCTAGCCATAGATTCTCAATGATATTTAGGCTGGGGGACTGTGAGGGTCTTGGCAAAACTCTTGAGGTATTCCATTGTAGATTTTGGAGTGTGTTTTGAATCATTATCTAGTTGTAGGGCCCATCCTCTTTTCAACTTCAGCATTTTTACAGATGGTGTGATGTTTGCTTCCAGAATTTGCTGGTATTTATTTGAATCCATCTACCAATAACATGTCCCATGTGCCACTGGTTACAACACAAGCCCAAAGCCTGATCAATCCACCGCCATGTTTAGTAGTTGGAGTCGTGTTGTTTTCCTGGAATTCAGACCCCTTTTTTTTTTTTTTCTCCAAACACACCTTTGCACATTGTGGCCAAAAGTTCTATTTTGATTTTATCAGTCCAAAGGACTTGTTTCCAATATGCATCAGAATTGTTTAGATGTTCATTTGCAAACTTCAGGTGCTGAAATTTGTGGCTAGGATACAGGAACAGTTTTCTTCTGGTGACTCTACCATGAAGGTCATATTTGTTCAGGTGTCACTGCACATTAGAACAGAGCACCACCACGCCAGAGTCTGCTAAATCTTTCTGAAGGTCTTTTGCAGTCAAACGGGGGTTTTTATTTGCCTTTATAGCAATAACGAGCAGTTCTTTCAGAAAGATTTCTTGGTCTTCCAGACCTCAACTTGGCCTCCACTGTTACTGTTAACTGCCGTTTCTTAACATTACAAACTGAGGAAACGACTACTTGAAAACACTTTGATATCTTCTTATAGCATTCTCCTGCTTTGTGAGCAACAATTATTTCATTTTTCAGAATGCTAGGCAGCTGCTTAAAGGAGCCCATGGATGCTGATTGTTGGGACGGTTTGAGAAGTCTGAGAATGTATTCAGCTTTGTAATCGACATCATCTGGGGTTTCCTTACAGTGACTGTGAACAAGCCATAGCTCAAATGAACAAATTTAGGTCTGAGACCTCTGATATCTTGGGGTGCCCTAACATCTACATGGTGCTCCTTTCCTTTTTACACTGTACAATTGTACAAGCAAAAGCGATACACTAAACTTGCATAAAATGCTGAAAAGAAATGTGCCATCTTTAACTTTATGCCTTTTAGTAATCAGTTCATCTTCTGCTCACCTAACTATTCGCAGTAACATTTTAAGCAAGGGGGCCCAATTTTTGCATGCCACTATATGTTCAAATGTTTCATTTCATTATTCACAAAGCAATGCTGCTCAGAAACCAGTGAACTAACTGAACAACTTGTGTGCGTTTCATTACTTTAAAGTTTGAGTTTTGTGTATTGTTAACTTCTATCCACACACAAAAAGGAGAAAACTCGCCCTGTAATAAATTCTGAGATGTAGCAGTTGCTGTCATAATTTAACTTTGCTTCATGATCTTGATGGAACACTAGGGTACAATATAAAAATGAAAGGAATACTCCACCCATAAATGATAGTTTTTTAAAATGTAACTTACATTCTATGGAGTTTGTAGTGGTGGACGAGAATTTTTTTACCTATAAAGCCTTAAATGGTCAAGGTCCAGCTTACTTCTCTGAACTTACAACGACTTACAAACCAGAATGTACATTAAGATCTCTGCTTATGATTCCAAGAATTAATAAAATAACAGTGGGAGGTCAAGCTTTTAGTTACAGGGCCCCTAAACTGTGGAATGTTCTGCCTGCTACTATAAGAGATGCCCCTTCGGTCTCAGCTTTCAAATCCTAGCTGAAGACTCCCTACTTCAGTTTAGCACACCCTGTCTAGAGCTGCTGATTAATTATACAGACTGCATCTCTGTTGTTATTCATTAGCACTAAAACATAAGTAACATGATAGTTAGAATTTGTTACTAACCTTCACCTATCCTGTTTCTCTTCTTGGTACTCAGATGTGGCACTTGGTGCCACGGCCCACCTGCCAAGTTGTTTTGCCTGCCTAAGGTAAAGTCATCTGTGATGGAGGATCGTAGGAATGGAGGGGTCCTTTCATCGGATTGGCTGACCCAGAGCTGACTCAGCTGTGGAATGGCCAATAGGAGGAGGCAGCTTGATGGCTGAGGTCTCCAGGACTCTATAAACAAATCCAAATCCATCCATCCATCCATCCATTTTCCAATATTAAGGAATGTCATCTACTGTAAAACTCTGCTCCGTACTTGTAATATTTTTATTTTTATACTGCATTGAGGATTACTTCTGTTCTGTGTATTGTATTGACACCCACTGCATGCCCAACCTACCTGGAAAGGAGTCTCTCTCTCTGAACTGCCTTTACCAAGGTTTCTTCCATTTTTTTTCCTTGTCTTCTTAGAGAGTCAAGGCTGGGGGGCTAGCAAGAGGCAGGGCCTGTTAAAGCCAGTTGCAGCACTTCTTGTGTGGTTTTGGGCTATACAGAAATAAATTGTATTGTGGATATCGGATGTGTGGTTTAAGCTACGCGAGTTATGTGGGATTTTTTTTCCATTTTTTTCATAACTTTTGCCACCATTGGCTTCTATTATGTCAAACTTTTTTCTCTCCATCTTGCATGCAAATTTAAAATTAAAAATTTTCTCGACCACTAACTACATGATGTAAGTAACATAAAAAAAAACATCTTTGGGTGGAGTATTCCTTTAAGTGACCTGATAATTATATGGGGTTTGTATATATATTCTACTTTCTCCTTGTACCAACACTTTCAGGAAGTCCACCACCTGAACAATGCTAACTATCTCTCGGAGGTAAACTTCTCAGTTTTGTCTGTTATAAATTGTGTGCTTGATTATGGTGGGAATCATTTGAGCACTTTTTTGAATATACAAAAGTCTTCCGTAAATGTACACCGTGTTTCTATTGATAAATGTCACATCTTGTTAGAATAATGACTACTGTATATGAGAAGTATACAATGACTGGCAGCTGTGCAGCATTGATAAAATCAGGACCCACGTGAGGGGATCATAAACTCCTACTTCAGGCCTCTGCCGTTCTTCAAGCTGCATGCTGTGATTCAGGATGGCAGGGGACGGCAGTGTCAGGCAGGAGCCAGCCCTGGATTGAGTAGCAGTTCATCACAACGCCCTCTAATGCACACACCATACACACACGGGACCAATTTAGGACCTTCAGCAAACACACGACTTCCTGGTGTAAGGGGATAACAAAATAGACATGAAGAATGAGCACATGGCATGGGATTCATGAAGGAGCAGTGTCAACCACTGTGCCTCTCATTTAGCACTTGAGAAGATGTGAGAATAGCATAATTGGTAATATTTTTATCTGTTTGGTGCCTCTCACCTATATATTTTAACATGAAATTTATCACAAGTTATTTGCGTGGAAAAAGTTGGTTTATGTGCACCAATTCCTGGGAATGATTGTGTTTACATTGCAAATCGCTTAATTTATCAATATGCAGGTCAATAGTTCAAACGGTTTGCGAGCTACAGGTGATTCAAAATCCTGAACAGACAAACAGACAGCCACGGTAGCGTATTATATAAGAAGATGATTGCGAAGAAACAACTTTGACTTGGAAAATACCACATTTTTCCCTTTAAAGCACATTCCAAGATAGAACGTCTGAAAAATTAGTTGAAAGAGAGAGATGGCCTGTCACCGTGTATTATGATGCCAGCTCTGCAGCAATGTACAAGTTACTACTGTGTCTTCCCAAACACAAAGGGCTAAAGTGGTATGAGACAGATAGATAGACAGATAGATAGATAGGTACTTTATTAATCCCAATGGGAAATTCACGTTCTCCAGCAGCAGCATACTGATACAATAAATAATATTAAATTAAAGATTTATAATAATGCAGGTGAAAAACAGACAATAACTTTGTATAATGTTAAATGTTAACGTTTACCCCCCCGGGTGGAATTGAACAGTCGCATAGTTTGGGGGAGGAACGATCTCCTCAATCTGTCAGTGGAGCAGGACAGTGATAGCAGTCTGTCGCTGAAGCTGCTCTTCTGTCTGGAGATGATGCTATTTAGTGGATGCGCCTCACAAAGTCCCAAAAAGTTATATAAATGCCCACTAGAGGAGGTAAAGACCATCAAAATATTTCAGTCACACAAGGAAAATGAAGAATTGTTGTAAATAAAAGATTTATTATAAACAAAAATGCTCTGTCGCAAGAAGTTCCATGGAGTACAAAAGGCACAGATGTCAATGCTTTCAAAAGTGAAAAGTCCAAAAGCAAACACATTTCCAAAATGAAATCCAAGAGAATAGTTGAAAAACAGAGCAAAAGATGTAAAAATATCAGAAATAATCAAAAATAGTAACAAACACTTAAGGACTCACCAACCACCTAGTGCAATCAAGAGCAGAAACATCGATAGAGAGGCAGCGCTGATGACGGATGGGACAGCTAGCAGTAACAACAGAGTTATCATTTCAAAACCACAGAAAGTTTTGCTTTCTTTTCTTAACCCATTCTACAATGTACCCGGGAAACACTGGATACTTTGACTAGTGTACAAATAATGCAAAGGTGACTCACTCACTCTTCAACAAAAACATGGTTTCCCATTTAGTTAAAAAGCTGACATTTGGCGGGATGGTACTTCTAGCGTAGTAGGTATCTACCAAGAACAGACATTTCTATAAATCAATATTTAGGGGTAACCCCCCCCCCCCAGTACAAACATGAAATATCTCATAATCTCAAAAATGCTTTGACTGATTTGATTGAAATTTGAAATTACAGAAGAAGAATGAGCTGACCCATATTTTTTTATTTGTTGGTGTTTATTGACGAAAATGCTGTAGCGAGTGGGCTATTGTAAAGTGCCATGTCCTTTTTTGGGCTGAGTGCTGAGGCTGTAATCACGCACAGAAATGGGGCTTCAGCTTTATGTAAATGAAGATCGATACCAGAAGCTAAATGGAGGAATGAAAGTTCAACAAAGCTCAAAGAAGACATGCATCCTTGGAAACACGCATTATTCCCTAATCTGTCAGCTACTTCCTGCTCTTCACGATGCAGTATAAAATACATAAGAAGAAGGTTTATGTCACACTTGGATTGTTGAGCATGCTTATATACGTATATTTCAAAGAACATGGTGGTGAAATATTGTGGAGAACTGAGGTGTACCCTTTGAGATCAGACACAAGGAGCTGCCACACTCTGATTCGCACAGCAGAAACAGCTTAGTGCCGGTACAGCAAGAAGCCCACTTCAAACCCTGGCTACAACACAAGCCAGGAGTGACAATGTGCCTTGGTCAGTTTAAGGACTCAGTAAAGGGGCCCCCACAGACAGAACATAGAGGAAGTAGATATTGTGCATAGTTAACTACATTATTTCTTTTCATCTGTTCTTTACTTTACAATGCTCAAAATGTTCAATTCATTGCATTCTCCATGTAAATGTGCAACCCATAAACATCAATGTTGTTTGTAATAAGAAGTTAAAATAAACCAAAATTCAGTGTATATTGTTGGAGATCTATGGATCAAAGTGTTACTTTCAAATCTGATTGAAACAACCATTGTTTCAGGATTTGCTACAGGATGATAAATTCCCATTATTCCCACTAATTATCTGATTGAATGCAAAAGAATGATTTAATGGAAAATTGTGCTTTCTAGTGACTATCAACAAAAGCTACAGCCAGTCACTTGGAAAAGCAAGATTTGGACTACAGCAGGAATGTTTTACTCATGGGCAATTGTATGTAGCATCTCATAGGAATGAAAAATTAAATGAGACAACCTTAATATCTTTTTGGTTCTCCTACATCAGCGGTTCCCAACTTGTCTATGATCAAGAAATTTGATTTTTGGGAATCATAAATCAAAAAAGACCAGTGTGAAGTTTTTGAGACACTTGACAGTTTCTTATCTGAGAACGAGCTGAAATTGTCAAAAGTAGTAAAAAGTAGTATAATAGCTCACTTAAAATGATTTAAGAAATAATAATGTTCAAACAGTATTTTCCAAAGTGAAATAGTGAAGATAACTGGATTTTAAATCCATTCAACAAATTGTTTTTTCAACAAGCCAAAAAACTATCAGTTTCTGAAAAAGAAAAAATGATTGAACTTTTGACTGATTCTTCTTTACAATCTGATTTCAAAAAAAGAAATGTCATTGACTTCTGGGCAGCAGTGAAAGAAGAGTACCAAGAACTCAGTGATAAAGCAATAAAATATTTATTACCTTTCACTAACACAGGTCTTGTCAAAAGAGCATTCTCATGTTATGCACATATTAAGAATAAATATCACAATAAGCTTGACGCAGCTCCTGATTTGAGGTTATATCTGTCTTCATTTGAACCTGATTTTAAAAAACTCAGATCCATGAAACAAGCTCAAGGATCGCATTAAAATTATTAAGAGCCACGTTGGAAGACTTGTATATCAAGATGAATAATTGTTATGTACTTTCATCATAAGTTAATGTGGGTAAAAATTATTTTAATGCTGTTTTTATTTATTTTGATTTTATGTTAGGCTGCTATTATAAAAAATTAAAATAAATTGTAAAATGTAAAATCAAAAATAAAAGCCTATAAATGTTATTAGGTTAATCTGAGTCGTTTGATTATTTAGCTAACCTAAGAAAATTAAAAAAAAAAACTTTTTCGAGGGATGGTTGAGGGTAATGAAGAGAGGGGGTACTCATAAATGAAAAGCCTAATCAAGGGGTACAGGAGAGAAAGAAGGTTGTGAACCGCTGTCCTAGATAACAATGAGATCAAAAAGAAATAAACTGGAGACATGCTCTTTTGTCTCCTGCTTCACAGATTTTTCTCCTGAGAAAAAATACCCTGGCAGTCTCTCAAGTGTCTCCTTTTGAGTTTCAGTGGAGATCTCAGCAAAGTCACACAATGGGCTCAAATCCCCCAAGTAGTGTCTTGACATTTGTTTTGAAATTTGAAAGTACAGGTATTTGCATTGTGTGTTCAGTAATATGTGGTGAAATGTATGGACAGTTGTTTGCGGTAATAAAACGTTTTACTATGATTACAAAGCTGTAGACTTTGCTTCTGAATAACACCATTAGGTGCTCTATTTTATATTTCTTTGCTCTGATTAGATCATACTCATTCTGGAAGAAAAGGCAGGCAGTGTGCCATAGTGGTTAAAGCTTTGGACTGGTTGTAGGTTGAAATCCCCCTACTGACACCTGTGTGATCACAAGAATGTCACTTTATCTGCCTTTGCCCCACTTGAAAAAGCAAAATAAATGTAACTCATCGTATCTCAAATATCGTAAGTTACCTTGGATAAAGTAAAATAAACATTATGAAGTTATGAAAGTACGGAAGCTGAGAGAGGACGTGCAATATCATTATTTTTTTAAATTGTTTCCTCGAGATAATGGACTAATTTTATCAAGATCTCGATAAAACAAAAGAAATATGTGTATGCCATAGTTAAAAATAATATCGTTAGTGTCCATCATTTAAGAAGATGGTTAGCAAGGTTTCAGCTGTATAGGCGTCGCAATCTAAGTGAGCCTGATGCTAGGAGCAAAGGTTAAGTTTTGTTTTCTCGAGATCACGATAAAATTATTCCGTTATCTCAAGAAAATAAATTTTCATTTTTTTTAACATCTCAATAAAATTATTCCATTATCTCAAGAAAACAAATTTTGTTTTCTCGAGATCTTGAAAAAATTAGTCCATTATCTCGAGGAAACAATTTAAAAAATAACAATAATGCACGTCATCTCTCAGCTTCCATACAACTTATCGTATCTCAAATATTGTAAGTTACCTTGGATAAAGTAAAATAAACATTATGAAGTCATGAAAGAGATTAAAACAAGACTACAAAGAAATCTCATTAAATATCACATGCTGTTCATACCAAATTCTTAAGTTTGACTCATTTTACCTCAGATGTATCTCACATCTCCTTTCTGTCTAAAGCTACTTCTCCAAAGGAATTTTAGGACAATCTGTGACAAGGCTGATTCTTAAATGAAACCTACATGAGAATCTCTTTTAAGTCTCATGAGCTATCAAAGATCAACCTTTGAGCAGTAAAAATGTTCTATGGGATATTCCAGAGTAAGGAGCTCCAGTGAACTAATAATATTATCCCCTATTTAAAAAAAAATATATATATTGTATACAGAAAAGTACTCGGTTTGTGACATAGTATTGTCTCTGTACATTTTGGGGGTCAAGCCGAGTTATACAACTAGTACTTAATAAGATCAAATGAAGCCCTCAAATTCACAAATAATTTACCAGTGTATCACAAGCTCTTAATATGCCACACTGATGTTATAAAGATGGAAAAAAGACCTTCCAAGGTCTTAATACACAAAGTATGTGACTAATAGATACATTACAGCAAGTTTTTAAACTGACAGTAAGAATTATCAGAATTTTACTTTAACAGTTTTGTTTGTGCACATCCTTGACCTAACAGTTAACTGCAAAATTCCTGGGATGGCCTGTATGTGTGAAAGGTGCTGGAAAGACAAGTGTTGGCTTGAACTCCATTCAGACAATTTTGAAGGTCAATGGGCCATTCAGGAATGAGAGAAAAAGAGCAGTACAGTACAAGATTTACACATCTCTTGGATTGTGTACCACTTTTTATTTTCCTGCTATTGAGACCAACACTGTGATTTGGTAATTGTAGAGAGACAAGTTCTGTTCAGATTAAAAAGGCTGAAATCAAATAAATCAACAGTGGCCTTATGTATAAACGGTGCGTACTTACAAAAATGTTGCATACAAACGTTTCCACACTCAAATTACGATGTATAAAACCTAAACTTGGCGTAAAGCCACGCACAATTTCACGGTAGCTCCAACCCTGGCGTACGCAACTTCTCCGCTTGGTTTTGCAAACTGGCAGCACCCAGCATCAAAGCAGTGCTACTGTTCCTGTGTGGTTACCCTTTCTTTTATAGATCCACATCCCTGACACAGCTTTATCATATACACTGAAACTAACTGCATATTGTTTATTAGTTTAAGGCATCTGATTGTAATTAACCTGTAACAATATAATGGTCCAGGGAATAGCCAAAGTATTCCAAATACCATAGCTGCTTTAACGTTGTTACTCTCACTGCACCTTCTTTTTCTTCTTTCAGCGGCTCCCATTAGGGGTTGCCACAGCAGATCATCTTTTTTCCATATTACTTTCACTGCACCACTTGGAGTATTTATACCACTGTATCTGAGTGTGGAATCACAGATTTACAGCAGCTGATCAGAAAGATCAGGCACTGTGTGCCTTTTTTTTTCTATGTACCCTAATAAGCTTTCATATGACACTCAGACGGTGGGCTATGACTCGCCTTTTCACGGCGACTTTGATATGTGACAACTTCTTTTTTATTTCGGGCACTGTGTGACTTTGTGAACTTGAGCTTTTGAGTTTCTCCGACATGTTATGTCACTTGATCAACTTCCTTTTGTTGTTTATACCACTGTTTAAACCAAGAAATAGTATGTTTTTCCTTGCCTCCACTTGGTATTCACTGAAATTCTTCTATTTTCCCTCGTGCTTTTGCCATTGTCTTTTCACAGAAGGCGGAGCTTAAGGGCTATTTATATTGATTTGCATATTCAAAGAGGCGTAATTCTGGGAGGAGTTGGGGTAGGACAGCAGGCGCATGCATGTGCGTTACTTTTCACGCTGACTGGGATTTATGTAGCGGAAGAACGTGGAAGTTTGCATTCACACAGATTTATGCATCTGGATTTTTTTGTGCGTACGAACATTTCCAGTTTTGTGCTTATGCCATGTTATAGTGTGAGTTCTACGCACGGCGTTATACATGAGGCCCCAGGACCTGATAATGCTTATCCTCAAGTGTTTAAGGAAGTTAGTGAGTGCATGCATAAACCGCTTATGTATTTTGTAAGAAACTACATGCACACTGGGGAAACTCCTACAGATTGGAAGGTAGCAAGTGTCGTGCCAATGAAGGTGATTCAGCTGATTCAAGTAACTATAGCACAGCAAGCTAAACATACAGAATTGGTAAATTAATGGAAGCAATTACTGAGGAAAAGATTGAGCATCACGTTTCAAGAACAGGAGTGTTAGTGAATGGTCAGCCCGGATTCAGACAAGAAAGACCATGTTTTATATAAAATGTTAGAATTCAATGATGAAAGGCTCAGAAAATCAGAGAGGTGCTTGTGATTTATTGTGTGAGGGACCAACAGGTGTTCCTGCCAGGATGGGTCCTGCTCCTTTACTTGGCCAGGAGGCCATGTACAAGGAAGGACGACTGGGGAGAGGAGACATTTCCCTGCTGTGTCAGGATGTGGGCACACCCTGGCAGAATACACCAACCCCGTTGGTGGGACGAGGACCGTGGGTGACTGCCTACAAGGGGCACAGTGTTCCCCCATACACTCGGTGGCAGCATTCTGTCTGGATAGCCCCAGTATTGGGGACCCACGGGGCAGCAAGGGAGTTGTGGTCCCATGGGCCTGATGTGCCAGGTTATGCAGGGGAAGCTGTGGATTACTAACAGCACAAGTACCATTGAAGTTCATGCCTGACCCAGAAGTGCTTCTCAAGGGTAATGTGTTGAGCACTGGAAGTACTCCCATGTCTGGGTTTAAAAGAAAGCCCTCCACTCAACTCAGATGTGGGCAACAGTTGTAAAAAGGCATTGCTGGCAATAAACTTCTTTGATTGCACTTGGATTGTCGTGTGTGAAGTTGTGCCTTGGGTTTGAGGCACTGCGATGCCCCCTAGAGGACACCTTTTTTTTTCAGAAGGCTTTGGATAAGGTCAGAGAGGCTTAGGATCAAACTTAAAGAAGTGGGAGTTCAAGATACAGTGCATACATTAGCGCAAAACTGGCTGAAACACATGGAACAAAGATACAGTATATGGTGAGAAGAACTTTTTCAGAATCAGGTGGCATTAAAAGTGGTAGCCCTCAAAGATCAGTGCTGAAGCTGCTGCTTTTTTGAACATATATAAATAAGCTTGATGACAATACAAACAATTAGCTGGTTACATTTGCAGATGATACCAACTTAGGAGGAAGGGAGGCCAATGTAGAATTAGCCAAATCATTACAAAGGGACCTGGACTGAATTCAAACCTGAGCAGATCTGTGGCAATTGAGAGCTTGAGAGTAGAGAGCTGAGTTCTACTTGGACATAATTAGTTTTACACCCTGAGGTGGGTTAAAGTAACTGTTACTGGAGGACCTCTGTAATTTTAATCCCATCTGAATCTCTCAAATGATAGAATTTTACTGACATATTGATTCACACAAGACTAGTTTAATGTGGGGTTATTTTTGTAGCAGGTAAAAGGCTCTGTAATCTCTACTGGGATGTAAACACAGAGTCCGTAAAAAGTTACAGACATGAGCAATCTCTTAAGGACTAAAATTACAGAGGTCCTTCTGTGATGATTACATTACCCACCTCCTGGTGTAAAACCAATCCTGTCATGCAGGACGTAGAAGTGTTAGATTTGAAAACACAGTGACAGTTTTGAAACTCTAAAGTACACCTCATGGGAAGAACCAGGGGGTCATAGCTGAACCAACTCCATTAAGAAGGCTAATAGGATGTTAAGTTACACAATACAATGTGTGGAGTATAGGTCAAGGGAGGTTATGCTTCAGTTATATAACACACTAGTGAGGCCGCCCCTGTGCTCAGTTTTGGTCTCTTCTTTATATTACAGGAAAGACACAGCAACACTATAGAAAGTCTAGAGATGAGCAACCAGGCTAATTAAGACTGACAGCTGTGAGCTATAAGAAGAGATTGAAGGAGTTTAACCTTTTCAATTTAAGCAATCTGAGATTTCGGATGGAATCAGCCCCAGGGTGATGAAAACATGTGCCAGTCAGCTCTGAGGGGTCCTTCAGCTCCTGTTCTCCTTTTCTCTGAATTTGCAGAAGGTTCCCCAGCTGTGAAAAACATCCTGTGTGGTCCCTGCGCCAAAGAAAGGGCATAACAGTGATTCCAAGGACTTTAGACCAGTTGCTACTACTTTATACATCATGAAGACAGGCTGGTCCTAAAACAGCTGTGACCCCTGGTTTCAGAACATCTGGATCCTCTACAGTTTGCCTATCAGGCACATATAGGTTTGGAGGATGCCCTCACTCCATCAGAAATGGAGGTGTGTAATACTGGAGCACCTCAGGGGACTATGCTGTCTCATTTCCTTTTCACCCTCTACACGACAGACTTCCAGCACAACACCAGTACTTGCCACCTGCAGAAATTTTCAGATGACTTGTCCATCATAGGTTGCATTAAAATTGGAGATGAGTTGGACTGCAGGAAAGATGTGGAGGACTTTGATTTGTGCTGCAGGGACAACAACCTACAACTCAACATCTGCAAGACAAAAGATCTGGTGGTGGACTTTCGACATGCCAAGAATCCTCTGAGATCAGTCAACCATTCACGGACATGAAAGTGGTGCAGAGCTAATAGAACTCAGGAGTCTGTATAAACAACAAACTGGACTGGTCTGACAACAAAGTGGTGCTGCACAAGAAGGGCCAGAGCAGACTGGACTTGATAAGGAGACTCAGGTGTTTTGATGCGTGCAACAACTGCTGGAAATGTTCTACCAGTCCATAGTAGGTCAGTGTGGTATTCTATGCTGCAGTCTCCCAGGGAAGCAACTTAAGCTCAGAAAAAGCCACTATGCCTGAACAAGTTTATCAGGAAAGCCTGGTCCATAACAGGGCAAACCATGGTCACAGAGGAGACTGTTGTAGAAAAGAGAATGATGACAACATTGGATGTCATCATGAAAAATCCCCTCTACCCCCTCCAGGTGGTGCTCCCTTGGAGAACTTTTAGCCACAGGCTCATTCCACCACAGTGTGCTGAGTGCCTCTGGGGGTCTTTTCTGCCCACTGATATCAGACAATTCAGTGCTCCAACCCAATGTACTTGTTAAGTTTTTCTTTAGTTATTAACTCAGTTATTGGCTGTATTATGTGTCCTGTGAGACCGTATTCTTGTTTTTTATGCTTCTGCTGCTATATGCATTTGAATTTCCCCCAATATTAATAAAGTTTATCTAATTTAAAAAACTATCCTCTACCGGCAAGCTAAATTTGCTGTTTGAAAAGGAATGTTTAAAATGTGGAAGGTTAAAGGGACAATTACTGAAAGGTGAGTAAAGCATCCATCCATCCATACATTCATTTTCCAACCCGCTATATCCTAACACAGGGTCACGGGGGTCTGCTGGAGCCAATCCCAGCCAGCACAGGGTGCAAGGCAGGAACAAACTCCGGGCAGGGCGCCAGCCCACTAACAGGGTACACACACCCCCACACACCAGGGACAATTTAGGATCGCCAATGCACCTAACCTGCATGTCTTTGGAGTGTGGAAGGAAACCCATGCGGACACAGGGAGAACATGCAAACTCCACGCAGGGAGGACCCGGGAAGCGAACCTTACTGCGAGGCAGCAGCGCTACCACTGCACCACTGTGGTGAGTAAAGCAGAAATACAATAATGTGCACACAATGTTATCAGTGTCTCAGCTTTGTAGACCATAAAAAGCATTTAAGTCTGTGACAACAGTCAATACTAAGAGCATTAAATAAACCAGGAGCCAAACAAGCATACATTTGTATGAATCAAAATATTCATTTGAATGTTAATTCAGTAGTAAGGCTGAACCGAGATAGTAGCAGAGTCAAAGTCGCAAATGGAGTTTGACAAAGAGACTTTACATCATCAAAGCTATGTTGAGCAGTGTTAGAAAAAGTCTTTAAAAGCCATAAATTAGGCTGAGTTTGGAATAAAGATCAATGGAGAACATTTAAAGCATTTACATTTTGTTGATGACATACTGTAGTGCTGTTTGTGTCAAATGCAGACGATCCTTAGTTTAAAATGCTGGAGGTAAATGAGCAGAAAAGTAGGCCTTAAACAAATCTGAAGAAAACCAACACAGTGAAAGAAAGGAAATAGCAGTTGATGAAGAAACAGTTGATCATGTTGAGGAATACATATACCTTGGTCAGCCGAGAACTTCAAGCTGTCGGAAGGAATGAACAGCAGAACAAAACTAGCATGGAGTGCATTTGGAAAGTCAAGCCCAGTCTTCAAAAGCAATACACTCGTGTGTCTGAAGGACCAATGTGTTTTACCTGTTATGATATGCAGGACGTGAAAACGAAGAATACACAAAAACTGAGAATTACTCAACAATCCACAAACAGGTGTATGCTTGGCATTACTCACAGAGATACAAGGAGAAACGAATGGGTCAGGTGAAAAGCCAAGATAGAGGATGCCATTGCCGCCATTAAAATAAGAAAGAGGGATTGGACAGGACATGTAGTCAGAAGGACAGGGTAGGTGGACTACAGAAGTTTTAAAGTGGATTTCTAGAGATACGAATAGACCAAGGAGGAGGCCAAATTAAGATTGTTGGATGAAAATTTGAATTTCGCTGGAATAGTTTAGATGCAGAAGAACAAAATTCCTCTCTTGTAGGAAAGCTGGCAGAGGCCTTTGTCAAGCAATGGACAGTTGATGGCTGCTAATGATGATGATAATAATGATCATTAAATTAATTTTATATGATCCACAGAAAATGAGAATGATTAATATGAGAACCAAGACTATTGTTGACATTTACCAATTAAAACGTGTGCTGGATATTGTATTTTGTGCCCTACTATGTCCTTGATCACACGCTTGCCTACTTTTCTGATTGTAAACCACAGGGATGCTGGTTCTGTCCCATCTCCAATCCACTTTATCACCCTTAGCAAGACACTTAGTCTGCCTTAGTGTACACAAATGTTTGCAAACAGTTTTTTTATGTATTTGTAGTTGGCTTTTGTCTCTAAAACTATATAATTACAAAGATGCATGAATTCCATTTACTCTGATCTGTTGTTTATACCTCATGTATGCTAAAACATTTAGATATACAGTATATATGCGGCTTACAGGGCTGCGTGTCTGATACTGCTCTGGGTAGTACTGGTGCTTTACAAGGGGAAGTTCTGTCTCCGTTCCTTTTCACTTTGTATGCTACGGATTCTAGCTACAACACAGAGGGCTGCCATCTCCAGATATTCTCTGATGACCCTACAATAGTGGGAAGTATAAGATGCAGTGACGAGATGGACTATAGGTGAGTAGTAGACAGTTTGGTTGACTGGTGTGAGTTGAATCAGCACCAGCAAAACTAAATAACTGGTGATAGATTTGAGAAGATCACAATTTCCAGGTACTCCCCTATCTATTAGGGGTGTGGATGTGGAGATTGTTCAGGACAACAGGTACTTGGGGGTTTATATGAAGAGTAAGTCAGACTGGTCTTAGAGCTCACTGACCATATATAAGAAGCGTCAAAGTAGGCTATATTTCCTAGGAAGACTCAGATCCTTTAGGGTCTGCAATACTAGGCTGCCAATATACTATGAGTGAGTGGTTGCCAGTGCCATTTTTCTGCTTTGGCGTGCTGGGGCCGGGAGGCAGCATGAAGGTGGTAAACATTAGGAGGCTTAACAAATTGATTCAGAAGCCTGGCTCTGTGGTAAGAGCGAAAATGGACAGCTAGGTAAATTGTGGCAGATCAGAGAATGTTGTCTAGACTACAGTCTATTATTGAAAATGCTAATCACCCCAGACGCATTTTTAGCAGTAGACTGACTAGCATAAAGCATTCCACTGAACGTCACAGAAAATCATTCTTCCACACAGCCATCAGACTCTATAACTCCTCTTCCAGTCACTCATCCACACTATAAGATGTTCCCTTTATCCTTAAAGGATCACCCAGAACATTTTTTCCAACTACATAGGTGTGCAATAACTCTTCTATTCTTCTCATGTGAAAAACTTTTTTTTGGATCTCAAATTGTGCAATATTATTATGTGAAATACTTCCAGCTCAATGTGCTATTATTGTTTAGTAACCTAGGGATTTTGTAAGAGACTCAGACGTATAGTATCTATATTTAATTTGCCATATACCTGCAGAGCTGAGTAAATGAGGATTTATTGTAGTCTATCTGTACAGTTGTAACATAAGTAATTTACTTTGGGATTAATAAAGTTTTTCTGATTCTGATTATTATATTTTGATCATGTCCATTAGGATCTGGTATGGTAACACTTCTGCCAAGGACAGGGAGCAGCTAGAGAGTGGTAGGCTCTGCTTCTGAAATCACTGGTTGCCTCCTTACTGTAGACACACTTGACTTTTCCAGATTGAAACGAAAAACCATCATGATGTTTTTTGTTTTGTGCCTCCACACACACCCTCTGCTATGTCTCCTTCCACATGGCAAATAATTTACAGCAGGATTACCAGACTCCATAAAAGTGCTAATTACAAGCTGTGAGGTGTATGAACTTAACATCAAGACCTGAACAGTTATCTACAATATTTTCACATACTGTGTACATCTAAGTATACTGGTTATATTGGTCATTATGTGATTGGTATGTTTTTATTGATGTTTTACTTGGATGAACTTCATTAACTCATATGTCATGCAGTTAACGTTATTATAAATATTAAGCAAAGTGAAGCACAAGGTGCAAAGTGTCAAACACTAACCCAAAATCACCTAAATATAATCTGGCATAAACCTTCTTAAGGTGCTTAAGAACAAGATGTACCACAGTACCAGCAGCATCATCAGTGCTTCATTGATGTCAATAGATAAGCTGTAATGGATCTTACTCTGTACTCACAAATGACAACAACTTGTTAACCTCAGTCTTTTCCATACACTTGATAATGACAGAAGACCATTTTTTTGGAGGCAAGATCTAATAACTGAGCTAACTTATGCATAAGAATCTACTGTATTTACCAATAAGAACCTTAGTTTAAGTTTTAAATAAAAAGCCTAACATATCATTTTGAGCCTGTCGCCTTATTGATATTTACATGCTTACGACCAACCACCACAAGTTGTTTCAATCTTCAAGCCACTACCACCATCAGTACTAATAATATGAAATGCTGCTTAAAGTAACTAAACATTGTAACCAGCAGGCAGCACCACTGAGCCCCAAAACCCAGATCCAGTGATATCCAACATAGTCGTGGGTTCAAATAATGGACTTTTTAATCTACCAAGAACTTTGTGTAACAAACCACAGCCAATAAACATACAAACAGTGAAACTCTCCTTCAGCCTCCAGTTGAGCGTTGCCTCCTGATTCTGACTCCCCGAGGTAAAGCCACGGACTCCTTTTATAATGGACCCAGAACGGCTCCCTATGATGTGGCATGGCTTGTGGGGAGCTCTTCCAGGTTGTTTGACAACCAGGGCAGTCCTCCTCAGATAGGAACCTTGCCACAACCTTGGACCTCAACAGGGTTGCACTTCTGCACCCCAGTTCCCTTGGACCTTGCGGGTGTCCAAGCTGGGACGCCTCCAGCGGACAACTGCCACCAAACATATGGGGGATGAAATGGCTCCTGGCCTCCGGCTACTGCTCGTTCATTCCCTGGCATGTTCCATCTTGTCAAGAGTTAATGCCGTCGTCCAGCCAAGATGCCCATCTGTCCTCCAAGGCATTCACAACATTTATAAAAAAAACTTGAATCTTTATATAAATGACTTGAACGGTCTAGATTTATAAGATATGAAAAGGAGAGCATTGGGAAATGTCCTTCATTACAATTTGTAATAGAGACTCTGTTATTTTGAAGCATAATTGTTGTAATGGTGCTATATAAATAAAATGTATTATTATTACTATTATTATTATTAAAAAAAAATAGTAAATATGGAAGGCATAGAGATGGGTATGGTCAAGTGGAGGTGCCAACTTTCTCCAGGAAAGTGAAAACAAGTGTATAGTTGATTAAAATGATGGATGTAGTGGGAGGAACTCAACAGATGAGAAGGACCAAGCTAGGAGGTTCATCGAGTCAAGGGAAAAGGACAGAATGACGGACTATGTTCTCTAATGGAAAAGAAGGTATGGCATCAAGGAAGGGTGCAAAGAAGACCCAGTAGATTATGTGAGAAGAATGGGTACCACTGATACAGATGTACAAAACTATGTGACGGTAATGGGGTAAATTGTCGACTTGGGCAAACTCAAGCAACAGCCATTAAGACAGCATTTGTTGTTGGAATATTATTTTACCTTATTTAAAAGATGCTTGATTTAAAACTGAAATGATGTAAAATGTGAACCAAGATACACACTAAACAAAACACTACTGAAACTGAGCTTATAGGGTCTCCTAAAATTAAATGAAATTAATATTAATGAGGCATACATTTATTTTAAACCCATAAATATTGGTGATTGGGTGGCATATGTAGTGTCTGTATTTTTACTGTGCCCTCCAAGAATTCAATTTTTGTTCTGTGGTCCAAAGATAAAATGCCAGGTTGACTGCTAACTCCAAAGAAGCAAAAAGTCACTGAGATTGGCTGTGTGTGTGAGAGCATAGGCTGTCATAAACAGCAAAGGCATGACTTGGAATTTTGTCCTTGCTTGGTTCTTGCCTTGATTGAAACTGAAGGTCTTATAAACACACATGTCAGAAGCATAATACAATAAAGAGAATCTTTGTTAGAAAACAAAATGAAAATCACACTAATCAATGAGTAATAATAAGTAAGGGGATAATTTAGGTGAGTATTTTACCTTTTCATTGTGACATTGAATAAGCAGTAGCCCTCTGATATCTACTGGTCATCGCTTTGACAATTTTGACTCATTTTACCACATTGCTGCTGATTGGCCTCCAATTGCACATGACCTGAACTGGTAATGTAAGTACAGAAAGTGCTTTGAAACAGACACATGCAAAGTTAGTGCTTATTATTTGGCAGGGTGGCCAGTGCTTCTGCCTTACTGCCTCAGAGTTCTGGATTCAAATCCCATGCCTAGGTCCCTGTCTGTATAAACTTCAGGAGTGCTTCCTGCCTTGCACCCAATACTACTCGAATAGGCATTGTCTCCCTGTGGCCATGACAAGCAGATTAACAAATTAATGAATGGTGTGTGAGTGAGTCTGTACGTTAATGAACTGGCATCTGTGGAAGAAATTAAATTTGGAGATATATATTAAAGAAAGAAATCTTGTCTTTACTAAAATCTCTTTGAGACAGAAACCAGGCAGAAGGAAGCTTGTCCACTGGATCATTTATTTATAACAGTGATGATTAATGCAAACATTTACTCTGATTGGTTCACTGGCTTACACCCATAAAATTTACTCAAATGAAACTCTTTTCCTCCACACTCTTGTTCTCCTCATATCTCTTGCTCTGTTGGGCCCTTAAGCAAGGCCTTTAACCTGCAATTGCTGAGCGCTTTGAGTAGTGAGAAAAGCGCTACAATAATGCAAAGAATTATTAGGTTCAGCTATTACCCTTGAAATCTCTGTGTATGTGACATCTGTCCAGTCTTATGGTTTACAGGACATCTACTGATCTCTTAAACATCTCCTAGTACATTTTGTGTATTACATCAACGATTCTCCTAGTACATTCTTGTCTTTTATTTACCTTAACCATTTCTGTATTTCTCTTCATGACATTTCTAAAACAAATGCTTATATATTTCAATGTGCACTGCAAACCAAAATACTTAACTATTGTTAGCTCAAAATTATTCTCTCAAGCATCCAGTTCGAGGTCCACCCTAAAAGCGATATTTCTTTATACGCTACTTACTCAATGTAGCTTGTAATGATGGGTGAAAAAAAAATAATTCTCATATTTCTGTGAAGAACAGACATAACAATGTTTCTGATAGAATAGGATCCAAACGTAACCAGCAATGGAAAACAGCAAACTATTTCAAAAGCATCCATATAAAAATCACACGTTAACACGTTTCACATAATCCATATGTCAAGTCAACCAATCATAAGCTCACAACATGGAAAACGCATCTATTTTTGGATAAAATATTGTTAAATACCTACCCCTGAAAAATGAAAGTACTCCACAAACCCAAAGCCCCTTCACACAGGGTTGCATTTCTGAATTGAAGTCAGGACTCTTGAGCAATGAATGAGGGGGAAAAGTGGGTCTTCCATTCAAAAGCATGACCCCAATTAAAGGAGCTTTCGGTATGTGAACTACTTTCATGTTACACTTCAGCCAAAATATAAATATAAAAAAATGGTTTCCATGTTTTAATAGCATATTTGTGATTTTCATGTCCATTAGCAGTCTGTCTGATGTATGCTGAGTTTATTTTGTAACATTATCGACTGTCGTTCCCCTTCTTAGACAAGAAGTACACAACAACTGCACTTAGTCTTGGTCTTGATCTGCAGCTAGTCTGCAGCTCCGGGGCACACTGTAACATCACAAAACCCCAAAGTTAGCATCAGAATCAGAATCACTTTCATTTGCCAGTACTTAATGTACAGAAATTTGACTTGGTAGATCTGGAGCTGCTAATAATGGAACATAGCATCAGATACACGAGATTAGTCTTGCTATGTAAATGTGGACTAAGACCTAATGTTGGATCAGTACTAAAATCATGATGGCAGTATCGATACAAGATTTTGCACCTCTGTACTGATACCAAATAGTACCAAAGCAAACAATGGATGATCCCACCCCCACCCATCTCACTCCAGCCTCCCCGGTGTGCCAAACAATCACATGCCTCAATACTTTCCTGCATTTTGCAGTTCCCCTTTTGAATTTTCCAGTGTATTGTTGGGGGTCCCCTAAGGAATCTCCATAAAGTGGAGAACAAAGTACTGCGCATGAGGTCTTTTAAATCTACATTTTACTTCCAGTACCAAAAGTAAAAAACTGCTGGTACTGTACCTTTTTTAAAACTTCAGTTTTTCAGTACTTTTTCAGTACCGATATACCATTCAACAATGCTAAGATGAGATCAGCACAGCATCATCCCGAGTTGACGGCACACTGCAACTCATCCTATCGGGTCCCATTCTACAATAAGTTGTATTATAAACTTTTTTTTTATCTGTGTTCCCCATGAAAACATTAGGTTAAAGATTTTTCTTAGCTCTTATTACACACTACATGAAATAGCATATAAAAAACATCACTTTCAGTGGAGTATCCCTTTAAACTTCGGTGTGTCCATAAAATGGAATTATGTGTTTAATAATGGAAGGATATATCATTCATTCATCCATGTTGGAGAAATATACAGGCAAGATCGTGCTCAAGGCTTGTACCAACTGGCCCTAGTGTGTGTGTGTTTGTTCACACTACAATGGACTGGCACCTTGTCCAGTGATTCTTTCTGCCTTGTGCCTAATGCTTGGTTAGGCTCCATCTGCCCTGCGAACTTGCTCAGGATAAATGGGTTTTGAAAATGAATAATCTCAAACAGACTTTAAACAAGTACACATTTAAAATTGAACACTACTAACGATTAAACATATTTTTAAAACTATACTGCGTAAACATTTCTACAATCAGTTGCCATTGTTTAATCGACTATCTTTTTGACTTTTACTGTTTCTTTGATTGATGTATTTTAATTATTGATAAAACCTATTACAAAAAATTCCCCTGACGTTTTTACAGGGGCCGCTTCTCAGTTCATATTATTATTTTAAAAAATGTTGACAAGCTTCATTCCACCTTTTCGCATGTTTTGTCTTACACTTCCAATCATTAACAAGTCCCAGCCCCTTTTACGTCATCTCCTACTCACGACACTTCCGGCAGGCCGGAGGAGAAGTGGCTTCCAGACTTGTTAGATCTGGGACGGACGGGCACTACGAGCGAAGTAGTACGGTTGTGGCCCACAGATTTTTACTGACACATTCTTTTAACTCACTCTTTTAAGTTCCCCCACACATTTGTGGGGCTGCCGGCGAGCAGCATTATGATAGAAATTCCACTGTATGCCTGTAAGCATCGGTCCACGATCATGGGCACCGTCTGGAGCGGCTGCGCTAACTCCCGGGCCGAGCCGAAGTAAACGGCGGATACCGGCCTCTGCGGCGCGTTGTTTGGCAGGCTGTAGATTCAGCAGACTACAGAGTGAAAGAAAAGTGGGAGAAACGGCTTGCAGCCTGTGGCCTTTTGCACGACAGACTCGACCTTCCTTTGGCTTCTTTCCGACAACGGCTGACCGGCCATAGAATTAGCAGGTACGAGCCAATTCTGTTTCCTATTAAGTAAAAGCAGGCCTCCAGGAATTGCATGAAGGCGCTTGATTGATAGTTTCCTTACATATTGCGTCTCTAGTTGAGCTGTGTAAAGATTACAGGGAATGACGTTTATTCTGACGGCGGTGTAGCGTGCTTTAATCAGTTTCATGCAGTGTTTTATTACCCGTGTCATTTGTAATATAAAATGCTTGGGTCCTCAACCTTTATTTGGCTGACCACAAAGTTAATTGGACAACTTCACTATTATCACCGATTGCGTTCAAAAAACCTGTGGTACTAGTGAAGTGTTCGGTTTTTTTTTTTGTAGCCTCTTTCATGAGATACCCTCCAACAGAGTATTTTACACCATGGGTTTCTTAACTTGAGTTATGAGGTGCCACCCTGCCTGTGAATTGGTGTTGTCTAAATGCCTCGGTTTAATTACTTCCTAGATGTATTTTCTACAATATGAGTAGTAAAATCCAGAATCAATATACTGTATTGTTAATTTGAACGAAATTATTCATGTTCATTTTTGAGGCAATGTAATCTCCCATTGCCAGGCTTCCTGGTTTTTTTTTTTTTAAGCACACAAAATACCATTGGAAAGAAACACAACAGTATTTTATTTATGATGTGGCAAATACACATGGGTGATACGAAATATTACAAACAAATCGGTAAAAGTCAATGTAAAATTTAGCAGGAAAAAGTGTTTAAACATACTGGTAGCACTTCAGGTTGTATAGCAATGCAAAGTCTCTGAAATTAAACGAAAAAAGGTTAAAGGTTATTTTCACACTGAAAAGGAAAAGATTAAGGACCCAAACAGCACACCTGATGATGGCTATACAGCCAAAATGTTGAGTCTTTAACCTTCTTTCCTTTTCAGCATCGCAATCACTTTTTAATCTTTTATCCTTTGCAGATAGATGCATGCTGATGTAGTCCTTCACTATCTCCTTATCTAAAAGAGACATCACAAATTAAGCTTTACATTTTTAATTCATTCAATTGCAGCTGAAGGAAGTGTAAGCAAATCTCCATGGCCTGTTATTTTGCTGTTCTTTCACAATCTTGGACAACATGAAGAAAGTTTAGTTAACTGCCCATCTTTGTAGAGCGAGTCCACACATACAAATATTGTGTCCTGCCGTATTCTGTCGTTTCTGTGGTTTTTCCAGGTCTGATGTGTAAAGTCGAATTCCTCTGGTTTTTGATGTTTATGTGATCGTGTTTAACTGATGATGCAGTGTGGGTCCATGATTCTTCCCATTTCTCAAGCATTCTGAAGCTATCTTTATAAAATGTTCGGGTAGTTTTGATTGCTGGTCATCTCGATTTTGATCTTGGAGGAGGCACTCAAATTGTCTTCATGGGTCGGTAGTTGGGAATCTTCCACCACTTTCTCATATTCTCAAAGAAGGGCATCTTGTCTTCAAAGATTTGGGTAAGGAATATGGTTAAGAATTGGTAGACCAACGGTGCGAGAAGATTTAATACAGCCAACAAAAATGTGCATGGGTCTGTTAAGCTGGGTGTCAACTTCAGTAACATTGATGGCCATTTGGCCATATTCTGCCATGTCTTTATATATAATACGCTACCGTAAATCTCCTGTAGCTCGCAAACCATTTGAACTATTGAAATTTGGTACATGTATACCACGTGACGTCTACTATCCGCTTTCAGGACGATGATTGACCTCCAGGGTTATTCCTCTTTATATTTAAATTTTATTTTATTGTAGAATCAACTCTTGGCAGTGGCCAGCAGGGCGGCCGTGCGGCGCATGTGTATGGGCACCGTTCTCATCCCTACCACCTTCGCAGTCACTTCCCCAACCTCTTCATATCTTAAATCATTCTTGAGGCAGATTGAACACTTAAGTGAAAAATTAAAGAAAACGCACTAAATAATTGCAACACAAACACTGACTTAAATCAGTTTTAACGTGAAAAGATGCCGACGAAAGAAGAGAAGAAGCAGGCTGTTAGAGTGGAGAAAAGAAGAGCTGCTCAGGAAGCAGCAAGCACATCAACCTCTGAGCAAATGAATGCGAAACGTACAGAGAAAGAGGATGAAAACTATGAATGCTCAAGTCAACTGTATTCACTGCACGTTATCATGCAGTGCGCCATTACTGGTTATAAATAAAACCCATTGCCAAGCAGCAGCATGTTATGGAATATTTGCCCAGTGTAGTACAGCATACCTTGTATTTATTATGTTGTTGCTTGTTTAAATATTGCCAGTCATGTTTGTTTAAATGCTGCTTATAGGACAAAGTCCTACCTATTAAGTGCAGAGTGTAGGAATTTTAGTGTCTGGTTATGTTTGAATTGCATGCATACACCCCAAATTCTTGACTGTCCATTCATTGTTTAGGTGAGAATCAGGCACATTAGGTTTTGCTTCCTCTTGAAATCAAGCTCTATTTGTGGTGATATCCTCAGAGAATTTCAAGATCTGCTTTAAAATTTGTTCTGTGGTCTCTACAGATTTGTGCCTGCATAAGCCAATTTTTTAGATGATGTCGCTGGTATGTCAGCAATATATAAATGAAAAAGAACTGGGCAAGCACCAAGCCTTGAGGTAGTTGACTGTTCTTTAATTTCTTTTGTTTGGTTATTGTTTCATCTATGATAATGAGAAGAAGTCTACTGTTGCAGAGTACAATCATTAAAAAAGATTTTTTTTAACACAAAGGACCCCTCTACAAATAAGGTGTCTCTCTTTGATACAGCAATCCTTCCCTCCAAACTGTACCATAAACTTCAGTCTTTCAGAATTTGAAAGACAACATAAAGTCTCCAGGTTTTGACTACATTTATAATGAATTTCTTATTCGCTGCTTGACATGGATGACAACATTCTTCTCATATATTTTAAAATCCAGCACGCTACACACAGTGTTTAAAAAAGCAAAAATAATGACAATTTTGAAGCCAGGAAAACTGAGAGTCTTTGTTGAAAGCTGCAAGCTCATATCTCTTCTGAGTAACAACTTATAAACCTCTTAAGAGGCTAATTCTCAATAGACTGGGTGACAGAATTATGAAGAAGATGCTGTTTGAACAAGTGGGATTCAGACAAGAACAAAGCTGTACAGATCAGGTACCTAGACTCAGGACTTGTATTGAACTTGGATGTCAAGTGTGTCTCAAGACACCAGCTGTATTTATAGGCACAAGAGTAGGGCAGAGTACAAGACAATTTGAAATGACACTGACATCTAAAGGCCCCTGAATTAGGCCGGGAATGCTCTAGCGTGACATGAGAATACAAAACAACAAACCCACTTAAAAAACGTTTGTCATGTGTGGAAACATTGTGTTCTACTTAGAAGATCATCAGTGCATTTGCATCATTTGTAGTTTTATACATAATTTAAAGCAATTATTTACAAGGAAATACTAATGTAAAATTCTTGACAAACAAGTTTCCTGGAATAGTATAGCCCATACTTGGAGGCATTTCTTTGACAGGCTAAATATAGAAATCGGAAAACAACATATTTAGTTACAAAATTATTTTTTAATCAAATCCTGTAATTAATCTGTGTAAAAAAAAAAAAAAAAAAAAAAAAAAAAAACCTTGGAAGGAAAAACTAGATTCACATATTTGTGTGTGTGTGTATGTTTTGAATATTTTCGTCTAATAAAATGTGTATTCTAATGCCTTAAGCACTATCCTGTATAACACAAAAATATGATTTGATTGCCCTACATTGACCACCATGTGCTAGACAGGTGGTAGACACCTGTAAGACCGCTTATTCAGTATGTGTGACGTGCTTTGGGGTTAGTGTTTGCTATGTAAAGATCAATGAAGTGAAGTGCATTGTTTAAAATATCTAATAGATTGGAAATGTCTGGTGGTTATACTTCACTTTTTGTTTACTTTTTTCATGAATTTGTAATTTTTTTACACATAATTTTAACTGTCAAGTGTGATTCTTCTTAATTACATTTGGGTTCAGCTCAAGTAAGGGTCATTTCAATCCTTTTTTCGCTGAAGGCAGCTGTGAATAAGTAAACTGCTGAGCTTGTTGCCATCTGTACCCTTCTCTTAATCTGCTAAGGACATATAGGTACATTGGTGATACAATGTTAAAGTCTCATTTCAAGACTGAAAAGCAGACAAGATGAGGAACAGGGGGCCGATATTGAACAGAGTAAGAAGGGAGTGGTGCACACACTTGTGCTGATAAAGTAAAAGCATTTGAATGTAGCTGAAAGGTTGAGGTGATCACTGATGTCTCTTTTCACAAGGCAGCAGTTTGCAGTAGCAGCAGTACAGAAATGTTATGTTTTCTAAAATCCATATTGTTAAAGCAGAAGTCCATCCATCTATCCATTCTCTTCCGCTTATCCGAGGTCGGGTCGCGGGGGCAGCAGCTTGAGTGGAGATGCCCAGACTTCCCTCTCCCCGGCCACTTCTTCTAGCTCTTCTTCTAAAGCAGAAGTACTTTTTCTTATTTTGTATTTCCTTCTCAGTGACTCCCCTGTCTGTCTGCATTTGTTTACTTGCGGTACTATTTTAAGTAGCCATGCCATGATTGTGTATCATATCTTATTAATTTCAGTATGTTTATTTTCAGCTGCCTGTCTTTGTTAGCTGTGTCCCACCTGCTTGAACTATACCCTTTCAACTGTCTCTAGTTAATTTGTGTCCTTGGTGGGTTATACAGATTAAATAAATGATGGTTAGTAAAATAGTTGATTGTTGCAAGCAAATGTTACTATTTTAGCTAAAGACAACCTCTTGTTAACATACAGTATATCTGCTAACTGGTTACACAAAACAAAAGCTTAAACGGTTATCTAACATACAGCTATTACTTTGCATAGCAAATACAATTTAAATGAAGTAGTTTATCTGGCATTTAAAAGCTTAGCGCACTAAGTATGTGTCACACAATAAAATGTATTTCGTGCAGAATTCTGGCAGAAATCCCAGAAAATAAAAACAAAGCAGGGGTTACTGTCCAAAAGCCAAATTCAGAAGTTATATGAGGTAAAGTGAAAAAAAAAAAACAACTTTCATAGTCGTGTGAGATGTGCTTCTTGAATGTTTTACTGCTCCAGTTCCTGCCGCACAACTGTGACATGTTATTTTTCTCACCATTTCCACATTAGAACACAAAAAGTATACATTGTGTGTGTGTATAAGTATTAAGACCACTTCATTTTTCAGCGCACTTCATTGTGTTGTAGATTTAATTTGAAATAGATAAATTTGCCATTTTTCCAATCTACACTCAAAAACCCAAGATATCAAAGTGAAAACGTTTTCAGAAATGTATGTAAATTTATTAAAACTCAAAAATTGAGATTTCTCAATCATATAAGTATTCACATCTTTAATTCGGTACTTTTTAGGAGCTGTATTGGCAGCAATTACAGCTTTGAGTCTTGTTGGCTTATGTCTCTGCAAGCTTTGCATGCCTGGATTTGGGCAGTTTTTCCCATTCTTCCTGGCAGATTTATTCAAGCTTTGTTAGACAGAATGGGAAGCTGCTGTAGACTGCTATCTTAGGGTCTCTCCACACATGTTCTGTTGGGTTTAAGTCTGGGCATTAGCTGGGCCACTCAAGGACACTTGGAGACTTGTCCCAGAGCCACTTTTAAGTGTTGTCTTGGCAGTATGCTTCGGGTTATTGTCATGTTGAAAAGTGAACCACCACCCCATTCTGAGGTGGCATGAATTCTGGAGCGGGTTTTCTTAAAGGACCTCTCTTTATTTGGCTTCTTTAATCTTTTCCTCAATTCTAAACAGTCTCCCAATCTTTACTGCTGAATTGCATCGACCATGCTTCACCGCAGGGATGGTATTAGGTAGGTGATGACCAGTGCCTGCTCTTCACTAGTCATAGTGCTTGGAGTTCTGCCTAAAGTGTTCAATTTTTTTCTTAGTATCATACTAAAAAATCATCCACCAAGAAGTTGTAATGTGCCTTTTACTCAAGAGTGACTTCTGTCTAGGCATTCAACCATAAACCCCTGATTGATGGAGTGCTGCTGAGATGGTTGAATATCTGAAAGATTCTGCTTATGAAGCTCTGTTAGAATGACCATTGGGTTCTTGGTCAGCTAACCCACCAAGGCCATTCTTGCCAGGTTACTCAGTTTGGCTGTATGGCCAATTTGCCTGGTTACTTAGTTTGGCTGCATAGCCAATTCTAGGAAGAGTTCCGGTGGTTTGAACTTTTTCTGTTTCATAATTATTGAAGCCACTATGCTACAAGGAACACTCAAAGCTTCAGAAATGGTTTTATGCTCTTGCCCGGATCGTTGCTGCACTACAGGTTTATGTAGTGTGGATTGTTGGATCTTAAACACTATACACATGTATGTGTCTTTCTAAAACATGTCCAATCAGTTCAGATTGGCACCATTGGACACCAGCCAAGTTCTAGACACATCTCAAGGATAAGCAAACAGAATGCACCTAACCAAATTTGGAGTGCCACAGAAAAGGGTCTGAGTACTTCTATGAATTAAAGTTTTTCTGTTTTTTTTAATTTTTTATATATATATATATATATATATATATATATATATATATATATACTAGGGGGCTTTTCCTCCTGCTCGCTTTGCTCGCAAACCCCCGGGCCTGCGCTACACGATAGCCTCTTTGTGGTTCTTCCGCTTGTGTATGAGGATGTACAATTTATACAGATTATTTTCATGGGAATTACAGCAAGTAATTAAGCATATTAAAAAATAGTGAAACGTAAAAATTGAAAGTAAATTGTGTTTCATGTTGCGTTAGTTATTCGTTGCATAATATGATTTTGTTCTGTTTGGCTTTGAAATTAACATGCAAATACTTTTTAAACTTACACTTTTACTGTAAAACGTCAGTAAAAACAATTTTTTTATTAAATTTTCATCAATATCACATTGACTTTTGATTCTGTGTTTGGACTTTCATCACGAAAATGCAACATATAATTGCCCATGATTGAATTTCGTTTCTTTCTCTCTATTAAATAAAATGACTTTTTCGAATGTTTGGCTCTGAGATTTGTTAATTGTCTTTGCAAAAGCTGTTCAAACAGGAAACTGTTTACATTTTATTAGTGAATGGCATACTGTATCAAGATCTCCTTTGTTGTGTTATGTTATCTGTGGAAGATGTACTATATTACCTTTCATGGATACATCCTTCTTTCTATAGTAATTTGTGCAGAGGAAGACCAGATGGTGTTAACGATTGTAGATATTCTTTGTGATATTGTAAGTTGATGTTTTCATCTTCTGCACATTCACCACCAACTGTTTCAGCAGTGTCTTTTGATACGCATTTAACCAATTTGCTGTGAAACCGATCGACATTTTTGGTGTTAATTTGTTTGACTTCATCGTTTCTTGGTGCCAGGATTGCACGTGTACTCATTTTTACTGTTGATAACCCTTCATGATTAAATTCTTCAATAAGATTTGGACATAATACATCTTCTTTAATTGGGGACTTAAAGTGAGGAAAATGTTAAAATTTATAAGAGCTGAGAGAGCAGGAACTGTGTCTGTCAAAAGCATTCACATGAATGAGAGGTAAGAGTACCGTGTGCGTGGTTAAATATGATTGAGCGCAGGGCGTGATTTAAAAAAAATCTCATGGCCAAAGTCTCATCTCGCGGGACTTGAAAAAATCTCTTGAAAAAAGTCTTGTCTCGTCCCAGGATTTTTTTATATAATAGTTACATACATACTAAGTGTCCCCTGCGGCTCCACCCATGTAGTAGTGAAACAGGACAAACTTTAAAAATTTTAAAAAAAAAATTTAATTTGTATTGAGAAGAATTTATATTGATTGCTTTTGTATCCGAGGGCCTCTTGATATACACTATTTTTTGTTTTGCTATCAAGGACGAGAATGTAGCTGTGATCTCTTTTCCAAAAATGTAAACAGTTGGCAAGGTATCTCTAGCCAAGCGGAAGGTAGATAAGCTCCAATGTCAATTGTTGCCACTGTATCTGATCGTGTTCACCTCTGATGGGAGAGCGTCCCCCGTGTGGAGAGAAGAGCATGTGGCCGTGATATCTCTGCCAATGAGCAGGTACCCTCTAAAACATATGTAGCTCTGATCTCTCTCTCTCTCTCTCTCTCTCTCTCTCTCTCTCTCTCAAAAACATCAAATGCTACTCTTTAACAATCTCTAGATGATAATGTCTGCTGAACAGACAAGTATTGCTAGCTAAGTGGAGGCAAGGTACGCTCCAATATGTGGCGAGAGGCAGAGCGACTCGAACGGAGGCTGGCACATGAGTGAGGATGGTCCCGCCGTCCCCTCCCCTTGGCCTGCAGCCAGTCTCTCGGATTCACACAAATAAATCGGTGCAACAATCGAACTATAACACTCAATGCGATGAGAGGAGTCGCAAAATCAACCGGAATGTTCAAGCAAATTATAGAAAAAACCCGATCTAAATCTGTTAAATAGTTCTCTCATGAACAGCAGACAGACAGACAGGCGTTGGGTTATATACTATTTACAAAGTGACAGCACACAACCCACTTTCACCCCAAAGTCTAGGCCTCTCAACCAATGCCTTCCTCTCTGGCCTGCCTCTACTCCTCTCCTCCCGAGCTCTGTCCTTCTTCCTCCCGACTCCAGCTATCGAATGGAGGGAGGCGGCCCCTTTTATAATCACCCAGACATGCTCCAGGTGCATCCCAATGAGTGCCAACCAGCACTCCCTGGTGTGGCGGAACTGCCGGCTGTGCACCCGGAAGCACTCCAGGTGTCCCTGGTCTTGTTCCCCCCAGCACTTCCTGCTGAGGGCCAGGGCTCCTCAGGCATCGGGGCGCCCCCTGGCGGTGACCATGGGCCCCTATAGGGTTGAGCTTCTAAGCTCTGTTCCCGTGGTCCCCAAAGCCACCAGGGCGGTCGCCCTCTCGTGGTCTGGAGGAGGTGTGATCCCTCCTCTGGACCTTCTGGGTGTCCCGGCTGGGTACCAGCCACTTGCCACTATATATATATATATATATATATATATATATATATATATATATATATATATATATATATATATATATATATATGTGTATGTATGTATGTAATAGAGAGAGAGAGAGAGAGAGAGAGAGGGACTGATCAGCCATAACATTGAAACCATTGCCAGGTGGTTGATAATAATATTGACTATCTGGTTACAATGACACCTGTCAAGGGGTGGGATATATTACGCAGCAAGTAAACAGTTCCTGAAAGTGATGTGTAACTATAAAAATCTGAGTGACTTTGACAAGCGCCAAATTGTGATGGCTAGACGACTGGTTCAGAGAATCACCAAAACAGCAGGTCTAATGGGGTTTTTCTGATAGGCAGTGGTTAGTACCTTCCAAAAGTGGTCCAAGCAATGACACTAGATAAACCAGCAATAGTGTCATGGACACCCAAAGCTCATTGATAAACTTGGAGAGTAAAGGCTAGTCCTTCTGGTCTAATCCCACGGAAGAGCTTCTGTAGCACAAATTGATTAAAAATGTAATGATGGACATCAGAGAAAGGAGTCAGGACATGCAATGCATCACAGCTTGCTGTGTATGGGGCGTAGTAGAAACAGATCAGTCAGAGTACCCATGCTGACCCCTGTTCACCGTTGAAAACACCTACAGTGGCCATGCAAGCTTCTGGACAGGACCATGGAGCAATGAGAGGAGGAGGCCTGGTCTGAGAGAGACTCTTTTTACACATGGAGAGAACTTGCAGACTGCACAGATAGAGCTAAGGCCCAGATTTTAATGCAGGAGACTGGAACTGTGAGGCAGCTACACTAACCACCAAGACACCTGAGTTGAAATGTAAAGATAAATTATTCAAACATTACACAGCCTCCTGATTAAAGCTGCTGGCTATGTTTTAGTTTTATACCTTGATGTATATTGCTTCTCAACGTGTTTGGAACATTTAAAACTGGGAAGGGGGTTAATTATTAACTGACAAAGGTAGCTTTTTCTATTATTAAAATACAAGGGGGCTCCGCCCCCTGCTCGCTTCGCTCGCCTACCCCCCCCGGGGTTGGGTAACCCGAAAGACATTGATGAATGTATGAGATATATATCGAATTGTAAAGGTGTAGATGACGAACAAAGGAAGTAAAGAACCCATAGCATGGCACATTAGAAGGATCTATTGGAATACTTCTTTATACACAACATTTGTAGTAAAATCATTGATAGAGTGCATCATCTGGATCTAACACGTAGATCTGTGCATATTTGCGTTTGTGATTTGGCTCAGGGAGCAGTGTTCCAATCCGTTGTAATATTTGTCCACATACGTGAAAGCAGTATGGGCCATTGCCAGCTGGTGGCCTGATATTTACCCCGGTAGATGCAAAAGCAAATATTGTAGGATCTAATGCAGTCCATAATGTTTTTACTTTCAGGTACATTGTTAGTTAGAAACATCCGTAGATATTCAGGATATTCATCTAAAGGAGGTAGTCCAACCTGACCCCTTTGACAACAACGTGTAAACTCATTAGTTGTATTGCCAGTTGTTTCTTCAGGTTGTGATGATTAATCACGTTTTGTTTGCGGTAATTGAATCGTTTCTATCTTTTTTTTTGATACTGTAGTGACTGACATGACAAAGTGTCGCAAAAGTTTTACCTGAACAATCGCTGACTTCCTAAACCCAAACACAACTTTCTAGCACCCTCTCCAACGCTCCCCCTATTACCGCATGAAATCAATACACCGCTATCAGTCCTCCGTGCTGTACTCCGCCTTCCCTCAATCGGACCTAACAGTCACTTAAAACCAAAAAGCCCTCAACCTGGGTGGGACGCTACAATACTTTCGAATTTTACTGCTTCCATATTCTGTACCTTTGTCTGCATGTGTATCATGCCATCGTTTGTTTGAGCCTTTCGAATTCCACTGTTTTCATAATCTCTTATCTGCCTTTTTTTTTTCTCCAATGGCTTTGGGTCTCTATTCTCCGTATTGTCCTTATACGCTTTCTATGCGCTGAGAGCACATGATTTGTGTGTACTATGTGCTTTTACACGATTGATTTTTTATTGATCGGTGTGCTCTTATATATTCCGTACTATCTTTGTGGACCTTTGCGGACCCCGTAGTGTCTTAACCTGTGCCTGCTTTGCTTCCGCAGTTTCTGACGCTTGTTGTAGGCGCCTGCATTCATTGATCTTATCCAGGTGGGCTCGTGTGTGTATCGTTGAGCTGTATTGTGTTTGAATTTGGTGTAAAGCGTTCAGCGGTTTGTACAATCCCAAGCAGCACATTATTCCTAACCTCACTCCGCAGTAGTGCCACTCACAATATGGCGGTTGTTTTATTTGCTATTTCCGTTAGTTGAGCTGTACGTGCCTGCGCAGTACATCTCATGGTCCCATCGCCGTGTACCTGTGTCCATGCCATCTGGTTTACCATTCTCGGTTAGTAATATGGATTGCTAGCATCAGTGGTAGCTTTGATGCCTCACTGTTAGTATGTCTCAAGTTTGCTGTTAGTCCTAAACTTCTCTTGGAGAGACACGGAATATCTGTACATTCTGGTGTGTGTATGGGTGTATTTGCTTGCATCCTTTTATGAACTTGGGGTATTCCACATGGCTGCAATTCTCAAACTGTGGCTTCTAGATGTCCTTTCTCAAGTTGTTTCAATTGGGGACTAGTCTGTCCTGTGACAAAAGTTTAATTATTTTTTTATTTCCTTATGTGTAGATTTAAAAACAAAAACTTTATTTTGGTTTTATTCACAAGAATGCTTTAGTTATTTTAATATTTATAATGTGTGTGCTTTTTTAATACACATTAACAGATCTTAAAATAACATCTTAAGAAGTGCATAGTTCTGTTATTTAGTAATTTCCATTATAGGACATTTTTGATTCCCGCAGTTGTTTTCTTTTTATTCATCAAATTGGCCCTAGTGTGTGCTTGGTGTGTGTTTGTGTGTGTCCTGCGGTGGGTTGGCACCCTGCCCAGGATTGTTTCCTGCCTTGTGCCCTGTGTTGGCTGGGATTGGCTCCAGCAGACCCCCGTGACCCTGTTCGGATTCAGCGGGTTGGAAAATGGATGGATGGATGGATGTCTAACATCACATTTTCCAGTTTTCCAGCGATTTTTCAATCATTGCCTTCATTTATATAATCTTAACAAGTTAGAGGTAGTTGAGGGTGCGCTCCCATGAAGTTAGTCATGTAATGTGACATACCCAGTGAGTCACTCCATCTAGTACACAACTTATTTCTATAAAATCAAACAAGTTTAATTTTGTATTTTGTCATGGAACGAGCTCTGTTTGCATAACAGCTGACAACCAATGAATGCCCATCTGGAAGTAAAATGCATATAATACAGCAATGAGGAACAAGGAACACAAGTGTTTTGGCCCTTGCAAACAAAAGAAACTTGTCTGTCTGATGTCTTGTACGGAAGCCAAGAGAGGACGTGCAATATCGTTATTTTTTTTTTTAAATTGTCTCCTCGAAATAACAGACTAATTTTATCGAGGTCTCAAGAAAACGAACCATGTTTTCTCGAGATAATGGAATAATGTTATCGCGATCTCAAGAAAACGAAACTTAACCTTTTCTCCTGGCCCAGGCTCGTGCGACACGTATACAGCTGAAGCCTCGCTAAAAATCTTCTTAAATGACAGACACTAACGTTATTATATTCCAAACTGAGGCATAAACATATTTCATCTTACGTCAGCCCTTGATTGAAAAAAAATGTGACTCGCTGATCAATACGGTCCTGCTCTTCTTTCATTTCAAACAGGACGTTGCTTCAATAAGCTAAACATTAAACGTTAGATACAATTATTTCATAATTTCGAGAAAACAATATCTTTTGTTTTATTGAGCTCTCGATAAAATTATTTGTCTCGAGATCTCGATAGTTAGCCCATTATCTTGAGGAAACAATTTTAAAAAATAATGATATTGCACGTCCTCTCTCAGCTTCTGTAGTCTTGCGTTTTACGTACCACAATGGAATAAGGAGGGGAAAAAGGGCAGAGATTGCGGCTGAACTTGCAGTACCTGTTAACCCCATACAGAATCAACTCAGATAGACAGCATGCTATTGGCTGTTGGAATAAGGGGCAAACACAGCTGTGCTGGATGGTTGTCATTCATCTGGTAAAGGTGACAAGGGCAGTGATTTTTCAGTCATTTAAATCAATATGGTCTAGTGACAAGATCTGTAACTGCGGTCAGCATACCCAGTGATTAGGAGTCATGTAATGTGAAATCAACTTTAGTCACTAATACAAACAGTTTGAAAAAAACATAATTATCTACTGGTATACTGGTACACATGTGTCTCCATTACAAGCCAGTTTTAAAAAACATATTCCACACTAGAATATAGTGGATGAACACTTTGGAGTGCCTACACAGGAAGTAATATGTTGGATGACTACTTCAAATTGGATCGCGGGCTAAAATGGCCACTTCCTGCTTAGAGGTCAAGTTCATGTATAGTTTAGTGAGTTGGGGGGACAGTTATGCTTAACTTTAACGTTTGTTTTAAGTAGAACTGTTTAGAGAGAGGGTTTAAAAAAAAAAACTAGGAGTTAAACTTTTAAAAGTAAAAAGTTAATTAAATTGAGACCTACTGTATGTGTATGTGACACCAGTAAACTAATCAATCTGTTGCCAAGCATGGTTAGAGTGGGACGGTCACAACGTTGAACATTTTGAATTTCTTTCAGAAGTAGATCACCCACTGAGGCTTATTACTGTCTTGCAGAAATGAGGAGTGATTAAGCAAAGGCCTGAATTAAAGACAGGAAATGAGTCCTCAATTGCAACAATTTGGAACAGAAAGCAGTGCCCACACGGGCACTCTAGGGACCCTTGCTGTAGAGGGTGGGATGCAGCCTCGTGCTTGCTCATGCCATAGTAGTCTTATTATGTCTTTAGCCATTTGCCTAATAGGGCGAAGTTGGTACAAGAATGTATATGTATTTACTTCTACTAGATTGAAAGGGGAGTTTTGTTTTCTTTTTTTTTTTGTTCGACTGGCACCTAATGTTGTGCCTAATGCATATGAAATAGGATTGAGCTCCACACAATTATAAACTAAAAATCAGGGGGTTCAGAAAAGGATTGTTGAGTTTAGCCACAGGCTGTTGTGATGCTGTGCTGACTTGGCATCATCTTACCAGGTGCAAAGTAGTAATTTTAGGGAAAAAAAAGCATTACTAAACAACTGGAAAACTTTTGCCAAAGTCAGCTGTATTGGAAGTAAATTTGTTGGGTGCAGTACTGCATTACTGCTAAAATAATCAGATCATTGAGCTTTGGTCTTATCCAAGTTTCCACATAAGACTTGTTGTTTATGTTTTGCGAAGTCTGCATTTTGCAGCTGTTGGCAACCTATGCCAGACACTTTATGTTGGCTGTAAGTTTTTTCCACACACAGAAATGATTCTGCAGCTGTGTCATTTTTTAAAGACTTTTTATAGATTCAGCAAACATACTCTTTGTGGTTTCATGATCCTTCGCCAACTAATGTTGTAATCCTTACTATTTTATGACAGCTTGGGCAGTTGTGGGGGTTGTAGATTTCTAACACTGTGTGACCACGGGGTTTTGGATTTTGTTCCAGGCTACCATTGATCAAGATTGTTGTAATTAATTGTTCAGCTGGGTAAATTTGAATATTGTAACTACATTTTCCGTATGCCTTCCTTTACAATTTTTTATGGTTTGTTGTATCCTTCACACTGCCCATAAACAGCACAATTTCAGTTATTTGTAAAGTTTTTATAAAGGATAATTCAGTGGTTTGCTTCCTGGTCTTGGTTGTAACTGCAGCAATTTTAGGTGTTGAAGGCTCAACAATGACCATTTGAAAGGGCACCCTACCGGCATACTGCATGAAAATGTCCATTTCGACAAGGTGGATTGGTAAATAATTTCCAATATATTGGGATTGCAGAGGGTAATGTTTGGCTAACAAGAAAGTAAACAGCTGGGAGGTAAATATCTGTGTCCTAGTGACTGGCATGTGATCCCCTTTCTTTTATCTAATATGTTATTATTTCCTTTATTCAGCCTCAGTTGTGAAAGATTTAGAATATCTGTCCCATTGAGATTTTTCTGTTCTTGCTTAACATGCTTACATTTTCTTGGTGGCGTTTCCTATTCATTTTTTTTTTGCTTATTTTTCTTGCAGAAATGAACGGTCTGTCTGTCAGCGAGCTGTGCTGCTTATTTTGCTGTCCACCATGCCCCAGTCGTATTGCTGCCAAGCTGGCTTTCCTACCACCTGAGCCTACCTATGCTCTTCTTCCTGATCTGGAGGCCACCACACCAAGCAGCAGTGGCACCTCCCTGCGAGGACGAACTCCTGAAACCTCGATGCGCTGGAAACTTCATCTGACAGAGCGTGCTGAATTTCAATACTCTCAGCGTGAACTGGACAGCACTGAGGTCTTCTTGACCCGTTCCAACCGTGGGAATCGTATTGGGTGCATGTACATCCGTTGTGCACCCAGTGCTAGGTGAGCTGGTGATTTTGACTAATCCAGCTAGTCATAGTTTGTAAATTTGTGGGGTTTTTTTTTATTTTGTTATGACCTGTGAAATAGTATTTGCCGTTAATGTCTTTTTTTTATGCTTATGAACTTCAGTGGGCGCACAGTGGAGTAATTCCTCACTGGCTACATTATATCCTGATATGGCACCTATTATTGCTTGGGGACCACAAAACACTGCAAATGTGGTAAAGTTGGCACAGAATGTTACTGGCACTCGGCTACCTCTTTTCCAGGACATACTATATATAATACACACCGTTTTTGAAAGGCAAAAAAGTATTAGTAAGTATATGGGTGTAACAAAACAAGATGCAGAGGACAGAAAGATATGGAAGAAGATGATCCGCTATGGCAACCCCTAACAGGAGCAGCCGAAAGACAATGAAGAAGAATATAAGTACTCTGCCATCCTACAGAATCACTTTTCTCCTTCCTCCATTATAGCAAATGGTACAAGACTATTATTGTCACTTATACCACTAAATTCACTGACTATTATTTTGAAGTAGTAAGTCTATCTAGCAACCACTTTTACAGATGACTACAAGAGCATCCCTGATGTGTGCTTTTATATTCTGTCTAATTTTGTTTTTAGCCTGTGATATGGTATTCATTGTCATTGTGTTCACATTTTGCTATTGCTGCCAGGTTGTGGAGGGAATGCAAGTAAGAATTTCATTGTGCTATGTAAACATAATGCAAAATGTAAACTTGAATAAAGCAAAACTTTGATCTGCCATGTAACAAGATGGAACAAACAGTAAAGCTTTACCACATAAATATTCGTTTTTGCACTCTTCTAATTTCAGGTTCACCGTGCTCTTCTCCCATGGAAATGCTGTAGACCTTGGCCAGATGAGCAGCTTCTACATTGGCCTGGGCACCCGCATCAACTGTAACATCTTCTCCTATGACTACTCTGGTTATGGTGTGAGCACAGGCAAGCCCTCCGAGAAGAACCTGTACTCTGATATTGATGCTGCCTGGCAGGCATTGCGTACTCGGTGAGTTACTAGGCAGGTATCCAACTGTTGGAACTATAAGGCCTTTCATTTTACCTTCTAATGGGCTAAAAAATACAAGTGAATCCCAAGCAATTCAGATTTTGCAAAGTTGTATTTCAGTAGGAATGGGAGGTTATGGTAACTAAAAAAATTGCTGACCAAGTAATTTTGTCTCTGCTTAAAATGATTTAACATTTTTGTGCAACATATTATTATTCAACACCTTTACGTTAGTCATAACTAAAAATCTGCATTATTTCTGTATTTACCTCATAGTTGAGTATGGTTTTTCACCATTGATAGAAAGCTAGTTGTAAACAACTCAGTACCTTTGCATTTTATACTGACTAGATTTTATAAGCTTGTAGGTTTTTTTTTTTTCATTTTTGAGTGCTTGAATGTTCTAATTTCAATACAGTTCACCCAGGTTTCTCAGTAAATAATGCATATATACAGAAAAATGAGAAGCAGGTGGCAGACAGCAGTTGTCACGGACAATTCCTGTACACTAACTATTTTGTACAATTTCTTAAAATGACACAGATTTCTTCCAGTGTGTCACACACTGATCATCGAGCCATACACATGTTACTCTCCATATGGATAAGATGGTACAATGACAAGAATGCTGTTTGATTTTTTTTTTCCGGAAATATGCTTTTATCATTATGTTGTATGTCAAATAAAACTGAATTAGTAACAACAGAAAAAGCACAGTGTTTCACTAAGTGCCTGCATCTCTTAAACTTGATGCCACACATGTTGAGTTTGGCACTACGTTTATCAAGAGATCTCAATATTTACATAATGGCAACCTGCTTTGTTGTAGCTTCAGCTTTTCTGAGCTAGTGTAAAAGGTGAATCATGTGATGTAAAAAATATTTGCCAGTTAGGGTAAATATGAAGATGTAATACATATATAGAATATTAATACTTTAAGCTTCATAGTTTCATTCAAAATTGTTTTGATGGCATTAAGTTCAAATTTTAACTTTTGTCAGAGCCCCGATTGTGGGCAGTATATACTATATCTCTGCTTTGTATCTTCCAGAGTATTTGCAATGAAAGTTAAAGTTCACACAGTAGATGGTTTTTGTAAACGTTTAGTAGTGTATGTATAAACCGTGCACTATTCTAAAAATATTAAGATTGTTACTTCATTTATCAAAACAATTACAGTGTACTGTTTTTATTCTCCCATATCCCATTATTGCAGTATCCAGTGCCTTGCACTTGTGAATTAACAAGATGATACCAAAATAGGTAGAAGGGCAGACATGGAATCAGCTAAATTATGCATGCAGCTTTTTTGCAAAAATATTATTGATACTTCTGGAAAACACAGCATGCAAGATAAACAGGAAAGATGCATTCCCATAATACTGTGTGTTTGAAGATTTGCTTCCCTCCCTCATACATTCATCAGGAGTTCTGTCTTCACTTCATAGTATTGTGGGAATGAGTCTTTCCTGTTAATCTTATATGCTGCATTTTGAAAGTATTAGTAATATTTTAGAAAAAAATGAATGCATTTTGCAAGTGGGCGGCACGGTGGTGCAGTGGTAGCACTGCTGCCTTGCAGTTAGGAGAGCTGGGTTCACTTCCCGGGTCCTCCCTGTATGGAGTTTGCATGTTCTCCCCGTGTCTGCGTGGGTTTCCTCTGGGTGCTCCGGTTTCCTCCCACAGTCCAAAGACATGCAGGTTAGGTGCATTGGCGATCTGAAATTGTCCCTAGTGTGTGCTTGGTGTTTGTGTGTGTGCCCTGCGGTGGGCTGGCGCCCTGCCCGGGAGTTGTTCCTGCCTTGCACTCTGTGCTGGCTGGGATTGGCTCCAGCAGATCCACGTGACCCTGTGTTATGATATAGTGGGTTGAATAATGACTGACTGACATTTTGCAAGTTTTGAGCATACAAATGGGTAACGGACATGAGGATTATGCAACACAAATTACGTGAGGTATTTTTCCTTTTTCACATCATTTGCCATTTGAACAGAATCTTCTTAATGGCTTCTGAACACTGTCTGGAAGTCGATAGCTTTAGAGTCCACTATGACTCCTAAATCCTTCTCATAAGGTGTACTCTCGATTTTCAGACCTCCCATTGTGTATTCAAACACCATATTTTTACTTTCTATGTGTAATACTTTATCAGTAATTTGCTGACATTAAATCTGCTACCACAAATCTGCTCAACAGTGTGTGCTGTCCAAGTCCTTCTGTAATTAATTATACAACAGATTCCAGATTATCTAACAATCCATTATCAGTGTGTCATCTGCAAACTTAACCAGCTTGTAACTTATATTCTTATCTAAATCATATATAACAATAATAGCAGTGACCTTAGCACTGACCCCTGTGGAACACCTCTCTTAACATCAGCCAATTCTGATAAGGTTCCTCACACCATCATCTTCTGCTTCCTGTTTCTCAGCCATTTCTGTACCCATCTACAAACATCACCCTAGACTCCCACTTCTTTTAGTTTGATGCCCAGCCTCTCATATGGCACCATATTAAATGCTTTCTGAAACTCCAGATAAATAATATCATAAGCTCCACTTGTATCATACCCTTTTGTTGCTTCCTCATAGAATTCCAGAATGTTAATAAAACATGACCTCCCTCTTCTGAACCCATGCTGAATGATAAGAAAAACTCCTGTACTTGCCATGTGTTGCTCTATCATATCCTTAATAATTCCCTCCAATAATTTTCCTGTGATGCACGTTAAGCTTACTGGCCTATAGTTGCTTAGATCTGCCTTGTCATCCTTTTTATATAATGGGATAATATTTGCCATTTTCCAGTCCTACAGAATTTCCCCAGTGTGTAGTGACTTCCTAAAAATATGTGTCAAGGGGATTATATATTTTCATGCTTGGGTCACAAAGTTGCACAGGAGCGCTCAGGGTTTTCCAAGAGACAGAAACTTTATTCCAGTAATCTTGCTCTGATTGGTTCGTGTTTATTAAATGTCACCTTCCCTGATTGGTCACCCTTCACAGAAGAAAACCATATTTCAACATAAGAGAAAAGAGGAGTTGCTTTCCGTGGCTCTCACTGTGTTGCTTACCTGTATGCATCTAAATTGTGTTTTGTACAGTTTGAATGCTGCATATATGTGCAAAATTCACATTTATCAATCACTACAGATTGCGATACATCTTGTGGCTAACAGTGTTACCGTCCCTTCAAAGATTTTTCTATGGATGCACATATGCTCAGTATTGGAGAAAATCTGTCATATCTGTTTTCAGTCATTTTAGTATTGGAGGTAATAATTTTGTAAACAATATGAAAACACTAGTCTAGACAGAGATCATTTTAGTTTAAAAATGCAGTTTTCAAGTAATTTTTTTTTGTTATAAATGTAAATCTTATTTTTTTTTTCTCAAAGCAAAATACAAGATAATAGAAGTCAGTTTATTAAACCGTGAGATCAATTAAAGGTAGAAATGACACACTAATAGTGAAATTGGTTGGAACAAAAATCTGCAAAGCCTAAGCCAAACATGTGCTTTTAATGCAGGATGGTTTTTAGTACTTGATTAAATGATCCCACAAATTCAGAAGAAACGCCTCACAATAACGGTGCAATTGAGGAGCAACGCCACATAGACTCAGACTGGTAGTTAAAACGTTTACAATGCCGGACACATGACATGGGTTCAAAAGGTGAAAAAGAACTTAAACCTTACAGTAACTCATCGCTCATTGACAACAGTAAATTGTAGCCCATTCCTGAAAACAGAGGGCGAGGATGGTGTTCAGTTTTCAGTTGGCTCTTGTTTTTTAACCAATAGGCACAATTGCTCATCTTTGATATATTACTGCAGCATTTACAGTATCTGAGAGTTGCTTGTTACATCAGGTATTACTACTTATAATAGGTTCTGAATGACCACCAACATATGACAGTGACTGAACAGCAAGAGAGTTTGGATTAATGCATCAGTGTAGGGGTGTGTGTAGCATCATGTGCCTTGAAAACAACAAGCATTTGTTAACTTGTTGGCTTCACAGTTTCAGTGTTATTGCATAAGCAGGAAGCCATTAATGAATAAAGGAAACCAGAAAATGTGGAGCTGGTAACAGATTTTAAGATTTGAAGTGTTTACCCCTGTATTCATTATGAGTGCATGGGTATAACTGTAAATCTCACTCTGTAAACTCTATACAGTACAGACAATTGTGGGCTGGGATTTGAACCCAGTCTTCTGGAGCTAGGAGGCAGCAGTGCTAATAATTGTTGCATCATTCCATTGAAATATTCCTGTTATTGGTTCAGATGACAATCCCAGTTAATGTTTCCCTTGGTTAAGTTATATTATTGTACAACTGGTGCTTTATAATTTTCAAGTTTTAATATGATCATTTCAGTCAGCTTGAAAGGCTTAATACAAATGGGAGAATTCCAGTCAGCTTGAAAGGGTTAATGAAAATGGGAGAAGTAAAAAAAAAAAATGTAATGAACCTACTGCAACACAGATGAGTTCTACACTTCAAATACGGCTTCCCAATAAAACTATACAAAATACAGTTACGTCCATAGGTATTTGGACAGTGACACAATTTTCATAATTTTGGCTTTGTATGACACCACACTGAATTTGAAATTAATAAATAATTGAAGTTTAGACTTTCAGTTTTAATTCAAAGGGTTTAACAGAAAGCTAGTATAAGCCCTTTAGGAATGACAGACATTTTTATAAATGGTCCCCCATTTTCAGGGGTTTAAAAGTATTTAGACAACTTACTGACAAGCTGTTCCATAGCCAGATGTGAGCAGGGCCTTCATTATTTAATTAACTATTAAGCAGGTAGAAAGTCTAGAGTTGATTTCAAGTGTGGAATTTGCATTTGGAAGCTCAGTATGATGTCCAAAGTGCTGCCCATGCAAGTAAAAAGAGGCCATCATTAGGCAGAGAAAACAAAACAACCCTTTAGAGAGAAACATCAGAAACACCAGGAGAGTTCAAATTAACCAATATGGTACATTCGTAAAGACGAGGAACACACTGATGAGCTCAGCAACACCAGAAGACCTGGACAACAACAGAAGAGAACTGTGCCTGGATGACTACAGAATTCTGTCCTTGGTGAAGAAGAACGTCTTTAGCCAAACCAAGAACGCTCTCCAGGAGGTAGGCCTATCATTGCCAAAGTCTACAATCAAGAGAAGTCTTCATGAAAGTAAAGACAGAGGGTTTACCACCAACTGGTAAACCTCAAGCATAGGAAGGACAGATTAGACTTTGCCTGAAAACAATTTTTAAAAGCCTGTCTAGTTTTGTAACAGTTTTCTTTGGACAAATGAAATTAAGATCAGTACATACCAGAATGATGGAAAGAAAACAGTATGGAAAAGTGACAAAGCGGCTCATGATAAATTGAATACCACATCATTTGTGAAACATGCTGGAAGCCATTTATGGAATGGGCATGCATGATTGCCAATGGGAGTGGGTCACATGTGTTTATTGATGATATGACTGCTGACAGAAGTAGCAGGATGAATTCTGAAGTGTCCAGGGATGTAGTATCTGCTCATATTCAGCCAAATGCTGCAAAACACTTCACAGTACAGATAGGCAATGAGCCAAAAACACACTGCAAAAGCAAACCAAGTGCCTTTCAACAAAAAGTCAATCAACTGACCTTAGCCCAACTGTACAGGTATTTCACTTACTGAAGTCAAAACTGAAAGCAGAAAGTCCAACAAACAAGCAGTAACTGAAGACCGCTGCAGTAAAGTCCTGGCAAAGCATCACTAGAGTGGAAACCCAGTATCTGGAGACGACCATACTTCCAGACTTCAGGCACTCATTGACTGAAAGTATTTCAATCAAATATTGAAGATGATCATTATATTTATGACTTTTAGTTTGTCCAAATACTTTTGAGCCCCAGAAAATCTATAAAAATGCCTGTCTTTTCTAAACCGCTCATATATTTTTGTTACACCCCTTCAATTAACGCTGAAATTCTACACTTCAATCATATCTTGATTGCTTTGTTTAAAATCCATTGTGGTGTGTACAGAGGTAAAATTCAGAAAATTGTGTCACTGTTTAAATACTTATGGACCTGACTGTACTGTATATCTGTAGACAGAGAAAATTAGTATGTGGAGCAAGACAATACTGATAGCCTATTTGTACATCTTTCTATTTGCAGTGAAACAATACTCAGTACAGTACAATTCCTGCATGAAATAGATAATTTCATAAAGTACAAAGAACATTTCTCTTGTAATTCAGTATTTATGTGCATGATACAAACATTTACTCAATATATCAAACACCTCTGACTTGGTGAGTTACATGTGTCTTGGTTTGATTGCAAATGTGTAGAAAAACTGGGGCGCCCAGGTTACATAGTATGCTTTACTGAAACTTTGCTCAGCACGAAGTTCTCAGAAGTAATGAATAGTTTAAAAAAAGTTTTAAAAACTGACTTGTTTCTTTAAATTTAGAAAAATTAAAACCATGAATGTGGCATGCTGATTTCAGACACCTTTTGATTCAATATATTGACACCTCTGGCAGAAACAACAGCTTTCAAGCATTTCATATAGCCAGCTAAAAGGGTGTCTGTTCTTGCTTTAGGATTCCCAACTATGTTCTTCTATTTCATTGATATTTTTGGGTCTGTTTCATGCACTACTTGTTTGAGACCTCCCTACTACTTTCAGAAATAATGTATAGATCTAGGCACTGTGACGACCATTGGATACCCTTACTCTTATTCCTGAAGGTACTTAATTTTAATGTATGTTTTGGAATGGTGTTTTTTTCAATAATATATCTTCCTTTCATCTTCTGTTTCTATTTTGACTCTGGGATATTAGTTGGACTTTAAGGACTTTATGACCTTGGTTGATTGCATTTTTTCTTTCTACCTGCATCTATATTTCATGTGCCCCTGTCTTTCATATAACCAAAAGCATAATAACCCACTCCCATGATAGAGAGATGGAATGGTGTGGAGTGTGTGTGTGTGTGTGTATATGTCTGTGGCGGTTTTAAATAAAGACGTCACCTGTTATGTAGTTTTTGGCAAATAATGATTCATACATGTAGGACAATGTTAGAAAGTTTATAGAGGCATTGTTATAACACACTTGAATAGCATTTGCCTAGTTTGTTGGTTTCCTTCTTAACATTTTTTCATTTGGTTAATTTTTATGAAAGCAGTTTTGCACTGTAGACCACCATTCTGGTGTCAACAAAACCTTTCTTTACATTCTTTGCAATCATACGTGGATTCTACATTGCATACAGGTATGTGTTGCATTTATGAGTACCTTGTTCAAGGATTTTTTTTGTCCTTTTGAAGTGCTTAACTTCAACATTTGTCCTTAACTTCTATTTCTTAGTGTTTCTGGCAGTAGTAGAGTGTTGTACCGTGTTAGCCATAGATTGGTACAGGAGGAAGTGGGGTGAAATGACACCTTTTATTGGCTAACTAAATAGATTACAAATGCAAGCTTTCGAGGCAGCTAAGGTCCCTTCATCAGGCAAGGTGTAATGTAAATTCCAATTTTGAAGTTTACATAGCTCTTTATAGCCTTCCCCTGCTGCACTAAGAGTCGGTTATTTTTAATTTCAAGTCTTCAGTCATCCACTTAAGAGCAGAGAAGAACAGGGTTGATGAGAGTAGGCACAACATCCTGAAAGGTTAAAGGGGTCATACTGTTTATTCAGTTCTGGAATTGACTTCACCTTGCTTAATTGAAGGCTTTAACTAGTCCTAAATTATAAAGTAATTTGAAAGGTATCTGAAATTTTGTACATGCTGTAATTACTGTTTTATTTTGTTAAAATGTTAAATTTAGCAAGTAGTATTTGTGCATTACAATGTGCTGAAATATGTCAGGATTGTGTTTGACCCCTGTGGAGTTTGCTTTGGCTGATTCTTCACTTCCACATTTAATGAAACACATAATTTGGCAGTGTTTGCCCTCATATTTGCATACAGCTTTATAAACATACTGCACAAGACACTTGAACAGACTTGATTTCTTTGGGGTGGGCATTGATGTGCACACAAGCACTAAACATACTCAATATGTAGGGCATGCCTGACATTGTTATACGTGACTTAATACCGAATACTCAATATACTGTATGTTGTCTTCCTTTGCTTGTGTCTGTAAATCTCAAAAGAACATTTTATTGACTAATTAGGAATTGGGAGTATTAAGATCACAAGTGTATATGTTTGATTAGAGTGTTGGAGACCTTTGAAGGTTCACATTCCTGTTTTCACTCAGTTTTTGAACTTTGTGTTCCTTTCGGTCAGGTTTGTTATTTAGTCTGATGCATGGATAAGCTATGGCTTGACTTGAACGTGTTGATGGTTACAATGCCACTTTCCCTCCTAAGGATTTTCTCCCCTGTCTTGAAGCTGAGAGATTGTGTGGGCCCTGAATTGCAGTTTATTACAGATATATACTCACTGAGCAAATTATTAGGAACACCTGTACACCTGATAATCCATGCAATTATTTAATTAGCCAATCATATGGCAGCAGCACAATGCATAAATTCATGCAGATACGGGTCGGGAGCTTCAGATAATGTTCACATCAAACACCAGAATTGGGGGGGGGGTGGGATAATGGGACGTGATCTCAATGATGTTTACCCTGGCTTGGTTGTTGAAGTATTTCTGTAACTACTGATCTTGTGAGATTTCTATGCACAGTAGTCTCCAGAGTTTACTCAGAATGATACAAAAAACATCCAGTGAGTTTAAGTTCTGTGGACAGAAATGTGATTTTGATGATTGAAGTCAAAGGAGAATGGTTACACCAGTTTGAATTTACACAAAGGCAAAGGTAACTCAGATAATCTCTCTTTACTACTGTAGTGAGCAGAAAAAAACATTGTGGACTGCAAAACATGTCGAATTTCACTCCTGTCAATCAAGAACAGAAAGCTGAGGCTGCAGTGGGAATAGGCACACCAAAACTAGACAGTTGCAGAATGGAAAAAATGGAGCCTGGTCTGAATCTCAATTTTGGCTCAGGCATACAAATGGTGATGTCATTGCATGAATCCATGCACCCATCCTGCCTTCTGTCAACTGTCCAGGCTGGTGGTGGTGGTGGTGTAATGGTCTGTGGATTCCATGGCACAAAGAATTGAGACTGTTTTGAGAGCAAAAGGAGCCCCCACCCAGTATTGGTTTAGTGTTCCTAAGCATTTGCCCAGTGAGTGTAGGTTAGTGCCTACATCAAGTATTATCACCTTAGGCAGCAAAAATATGTAACTGACACCTGGAATTTCTTTGTATCTGTCTTTGTAGGTATGGCATCAGTCCTGAAAACATTATACTGTATGGGCAGAGCATTGGCACGGTACCCACAGTTGACCTAGCATCTCGATACGAATGTGCTGCTGTGGTTCTGCATTCCCCTTTGACTTCTGGTATGCGAGTTGCCTTTCCAGACACAAGGAAGACCTACTGCTTTGACGCTTTTCCAAAGTGCGTGTGTTTTTATACTTGTGTTTGTCTAAGCTTCTCTAGAGCATGTTTCTCTAGAGCATGTTTTCCTAATGCCCCTTTGTCATTCTTCCCTCTACAGCATCGAAAAGGTATCAAAAATAAGCTCACCCGTTTTGATTATTCATGGCACGGAAGATGAGGTTATCGATTTCTCGCATGGGCTGGCTCTGTTTGAACGATGCCCAAAGGCTGTGGAACCTCTCTGGGTGGAAGGAGCTGGACACAATGACATTGAACTATATAGCCAGTACCTGGAGCGTCTGCGCAAGTTCATCTCACAAGATTTGGTCAGCCAGCGAGCCTAAGGTGTTCCTCCATTCCCCACAGGGCTGCGTTTTTCTTTTGCGTATAAAAGTTTTTTTTTTTCTTTCTTTTTCTTTTTGGTAGGTTTACTTCTCCAGTGTCATCCTCAATGATGACAACAAAACATTGGCAGTGAAGCTAGATTTTCTTTCTTTTCTTTTTTTTAAATTGGGGTGTTTTAATGTATATTTTTTATTTTCTAAATATTTGGCTGCCCATTATGAACTGTTATTATCTGGGCTTGCTTTATTTTATTCATCTCCTTTGTGTGTTTATATATAAAACATATAGGGACTAAGGAAACAAAATATATACACCAAAAGAAGCAAACAAGACAATATCTATTTTTATAGCTACGGAATGATGAAATGCAAATTTAGAACAAGACTCTGAGACAGTGGACAGTTTTTAGCTTTTTTTTTCAGGCCGGGCCTACCAGCATCCCACTCACCAGCACTGAAACCTGCTCCACGTGTAAATCGTCTTTTGTTTTGGTCGTAACCTGTCTTGGTTAGTTGGACTCCATTAATATAAACACTACATGTAATATTTTTTCCTCTCTATCAGATGACTATTTTATTTTTGGACATGACGAGTCTAAATATCTGATATCATTGTACAAACAGTTCTGGAGGAGCATCTGCCGCTATAAAGTCACATAGCACTTTGGTTGTGCCAATTCTCATCGCGCTGGCGCATTTGGAATTGGATTCCAACTGACCACACAGTTGCTGCTTTTTATCCTTCAAATCTTGTGAAGTGTTTTCTTGTTCCTTCTCTATTTCTTACATACACTTGGAATTTGCAAGTCACACTGATGCTGTCAAGGGCAGGACTGTGGGCATTACAGTTCTCTCCATGTTCCAAATTCTTTGACTTTTGATATACTCTTATCTCTAAGCTTTAAACTCCTTATTCAAGGGTTTTCTTTTGTTGTGGCTGGGTGGTATTGATTCTGGGGAAAACTGGACCCATTCTTAATTTCTTCTTAGGCCTCATTCACATTAAGACACTTAAGTGCTGGTACGTTTCTGAGAAGTGAACTTACTCTCAGTAAGAAGTAGTCTGATTTACACTTGCGAGAGTTTGGAAGTCGAGAAGTTATATATTTTAAGGTGCCGTCTCTGGCTCATATGTAACCCTCACCCTGCATTTGAGTACAGCCTTGCAATGTCATCTTTGTAAATGTGGTAAACAAGTGGATAAATGGCTCGGATAGTTTCATCAGCTTTTAGTCCCCTGTTTATAGTAGCATCATTGTTAATCTAAAATGCTGCCCTATGTTTACTTTCAGGTAAGGACATTAAGTTGTTTAAAAGTTTGTTTTTTAGTTTAATTTGTGATGTTGTCACAGACTCGTTTTAGTTGGTTAATCGAGACGAATAATATTCAATGTGGGTGTTTTTTGGCCCCGTTGGCTGTCTAGAATTTTCAATTTGTAGTATATACCTGTTCCTCAGTAACTGAAACATTTCTTAAATGTTTATATAAATTATAAGCATTTAAAATATTTGAGAAATTCTCCACTTTTTCTTGAAATACTTTGTAAGTTTTTTGCAGGTAAAAACTGAAGCAATTGGTAGCACAAGATGTAATTTTTTATGTAAGGCAAAAAAAATCCTGTGATACACAACGATCAAAGCATCTGTACCTGTTAGGTAAAAAAAATATGTACATTTGTGATTATTTCTTTAGGACCCTCAAATCTATTTAGAATATCTATTCACTGGCATGGCTGTACATTTTGGCCATTTCACCAAAGCCTCGTCAATCCATAAAAACCCCATTAATGGACTTGGTATACACTGTATGCAAGTTTTACACATTCAAACTGTAGTAAGCCGTGCGCATCATTCCATAGCATGGAGGTTTGGGGGAGTTCAGTAGAGTTCTGTAAAGCCAAAGTTGAGCATGCTTTCCTATCTACTGGCTTCTTCGCTCACTCCTTTCATGCAGGTTTATTTGTGAGTATGCTGTGTCCTACACTGCAAGACCCTCACATTCAGAGTCGGCCAAGACATGTCTGTACAAGACATGCTTACCCCACATACTGATCTGATGCATCTTAACTGTTGCATCAGAACTCAAAAAATAGAGAAGCTCAGATTTTCTATCCAGTATTTTCCCAACATGTACACAGTACATCCAACAGAAGTATAGGTAAAATGTTGTTTGTGCATTTGTGTTATTCAAAGTTCACTTTTTATCTTGTACGACTTTGTTTTCCTGTTGTGCCATTTGGTCAGAAATACAAGTCAGCACAAAGTACCTTTAATTTTAGGGCGGCATCCTTGATTTTAGCTTCAGTAAAAAGAAAATAAAAGGCCTCACCTTATTGTCTCCCATAGGACTTGAAGTTGAAGAGAACTTGCAGAGGCTTGGCTGATGGTGAAAGGGTCTGATGCCATTTTATTTTTCTTCAGTTCCTTTTGACAAGGCACTTGAGTCAACCCTTTAACAAGCCGAAAGGGAACAAAAAAAAAAGTTTTATCACTAATGCTATAGTGTCGCCACCTGTTACTTTTTAATAATCGGGGTACATGGACAGTGCGCTACTGATCAGAAATGGGTGGGGGGGTGGATCGGGTCGGTCCCTCTTTATATGCATTACAACAATTCAGTTGGATGTACATTTCACATTTTTGTCACTAAGTAGGATGACCGTGTACTGCATTCTGCTGTGGGAACAGCCATGTCATTTATCACCCCGAAGGCTCAGCTGACAACATCACAGGTGTTTCCCAGCTCCAGATGGATGAGGATCTGCATTCATGTTGGCACTTAAAGGAAACCTTAACAAGTGTTGCAGAAGAAATAAACAAATCTGTATCTCTGCAGGCAAGTGAATGAATTCACTCAAAGCTGGGTCAGACTGCTAAAATGTGTGGCTTGATGTTTTATTTATTTTTACCTGAGATTCGTTTTTGTTTTCTAGTGTCTGACATTTATTAATTGTTTTTAAATCACTTTTATCATGCTGGACTATATATTTATGCAACATACTCAATATGCAGGTGGGTTTGAGTGGAGGTGAGGGGGGTTTGGTCAAAACTTCACTTCAAGAATGAAACGGAACCTCAACAGTTGGCTGAGATTTTTATGTAAACCTCAACATCTTACTAAAGAACATTATTTTCATATGTAAAAATGTTAATGTATGAACTTGCCTGTTTTTGCTTCCTTATCTTATGTAACCAGTTGTTCTATGTTGGTTTTTATTTCTCTTGGAATTTTTTTAATCAATGTTAGCTATAATGCTAAGATAAACACAAAATGCAGATATGCAATATAGGGTGACATAAAGGTGGGGGAAGACGATACAAAATCTGTTTACACCTCAAACTGAAATTGGAGCTGCACCTGATTGGATGTTGAAGGCCGTGGTCTTGGTCCAGTCATTTGTAGGAATTCACTTTGTATATGTCAGCAATAAAATGGGAGCTTCTACTCTGCAATTGTGCATTTGTAATAGTCTGGGATTGTATTTCTTTGGTCACACCTCAGAGAAGTCAAAAACTTATCTGTTGTTCTTAAGAGCCCATGTGACTGGCAATGACCATTGGGAGGTAACTTTTTTTGGCAAATAGTGGGGCTTTTTCAAGCCAGCTGCATCTCTTCTCAGTCCCTCATATTTCCACCACCCAACTGCCTTGTACACAAGGGACACTTAATAGGCTGTGGTGCTGATTTGTACGAAGATATACCTTGGGTTACTTTGCAGAGCTCCATAGTTCCTCCATTCCTTTGCTGTGCTCATTACTGAGTTTACACAGATGTGTTCAGCCCCAATTTCATGAGGAATCTAGCAGGTGTTGCTTTCCATTCTATCCATCCATCCATTATCCAACCTGCTATATCCTAACTACAGGGTCACGGGGGGTCTGCTGTAGCCAATCCCAGCCAACACAGGGCGCAAGGCAGGAAACAAACCCCGGGCAGGGTGCCAGCCTACCGCAGGGTGCGCACACACACCCACACACCAAGCACACACTAGGGACAATTTAGAATCACCAATGCACTTAACCGGCATGTCTTTGGACTGTGGGAGGAGACCCACGCAGACACGGGGAGAACCCGAGAAGCGAACCCGGGTCGCTTTCTATTTTAGCAAAGCCAATAATTCTGTTTTAATTCCTACCTTTAGTTGGACATTCTGTTTATTATCTTTAGGCCTTTCTTATACAGTGGGGCAAAAAAGTATTTAGTCAGCCACCAATTGTGCAAGTTCTCCCACTTAAAAAGATGGGAGAGGCCTGAAATTTTCATCATAGGTATACCTCAACTATGAGAGACAAAATGAGAAAAAAAAATCCAGAAAATCACATTGTCTGATTTTTGAAGAATTTATTTGCAAATGATGGTGGAAAAAAAGTGGTCAATAACAAAAGTTCATCTCAATAGTTTGTTATATACCCTTTGTTGGCAATGACAGAGGTCAAACGTTTTCGGTAAGTCTTCACAAGGTTTTCACACACTGTTGCTGGTATTTTGGCCCATTCCTCCATGCAGATCTCCTCTAGAGCAGTGATGTTTTGGGGCTGTCGCTGGGCAACACGGACTTTCAACTCCCTCCAAAGATTTTCTATGGGGTTGAGAGCTGGAGACTGCCTTGGCCACTCCAGGACCTTGAAATGCTTCTTACGAAGCCACTCCTTCATTACCAGGGTGGTGTGTTTGGGATCATTGTCATGCTGAAAGACCCAGCCACGTTTCATCTTCAGTGCCCTTGCTGATGGAAGGAGGTTTCCACTCAAAATCTGACGAGTAGAGTTTTTTTTCATCTGACCATATGCCATTCTCCCAATCCTCTTCTGGATCATCCAAATGCTCTCTAGCAAACTTCAGACGGGCCTGCACATGTACTGGCTTAAGCAGGGGGACACGTCTGGCACTGCAGGATTTGAGTCCCTGGCGGCGTAGTGTGTTACTGATGGTAGCCTTTGTTACTTTGGTCCCAGCTCTCTGCAGGTCATTCACTAGGTCCCCCCGTGTGGTTCTGGGATTTTTGCTCACCGTTCTTGTGATCATTTTGACCCCACGGGGTGAGATCTTGCATGGAGCCCCAGATCGAGGGAGATTATCAGTGGTCTTGTATGTCTTCCATTTTCTAATAATTGCTCCCACAGTTGATTTCTTCGCACCAAGCTGCTTACCTATTGCAGATTCAGTCTTCCCAGCCTGGTGCAGGTCTACAATTTTGTTTCTGGTGTCCTTTGACAGCTCTTTGGTCTTGGCCATAGTGGAGTTTGGAGTGTGACTGTTTGAGGTTGTGGACAGGTGTCTTTTATATTGATAACGAGTTCAAACAGGTGCCATTAATACAGGTAACGAGTGGAGGACAGAGGAGCCTCTTACAGAAGAAGTTACAGGTCTGTGAGAGCCAGAAGTCTTGCTTCTTTGTAGGTGACCAAATACTTATTTTCCACCATAATTTGAAAATTAATTCTTTAAAATCAGACAATGTGATTTTCTGGATTTTTTTTTTCTCATTTTGTCTCTCATAGTTGAGGTGTACCTATGATGAAAATTACAGGCCTCTCTCATCTTTTTAAGTGTGAGAACTTGCACAATTGGTGGCTGACTAAATACTTTTTTGCCCCACTGTATATAAACATCTACACGTGGAAGTGTGTGTGTGTCTGGCTGGCTGAGCCTGAAGTGCGAGGCTACAGCCTGAAGCACAAAGAGCCAGCAAGGTGGCCCCAAGTTAAGGAGTCGAAAGAAGAAAGAAATACAAGGCTACAGCATGAAGCTGAAATAAAGTGAAACCGCTGAGGAAAGACAAAAGAGAGAAAAACTCACTTAGCTGCTAATAGACGGGGGTGTGGTGTAAGCATGTCCGCAAAATGAAAACACCGACTCAGTTTCTAGGAGCCCCGACACGGGGTTACACAGCTAGTACTATATAACATGCAAGGGTTTTGAACCTAACTGGAGAAAAGGTTCAGTTAAAAAATGAACTAGTCTCAAATTAGGAATTTTGTTGGAGATCCTATCTTTATGAGACATATGGAGTATGCTACTTCTCAGTTGACTTGTTGAATTCCCTACTACTTTAAACAAGAGAGCAGCTTGAGATTTTACTTGGTTGAGTGTTAAGTCAAGAAAATGAGCAAGTTAAAGTAAAAACAGGACATAGCTCAGTTGTCATGAATCAGCTTTAACTACTCCGTGTTTGCTAACACAACTGTACTTTAAATTTCATGTTTAGCTGACATTTTTTTTACCTTGCATATAAGAGACAAGAGTACAAATCAATAAAGAAGAAGTTAATTTAGAAGGCTGGAAAGAATAAGTCCAACTGTTGAATTTTCACTTTGGGTCAGTGGCTCAGGCATTGGACATTAAGGAGTTGACTATTCCACTTCTGTCTCTGATGTACTGTGTGACACTGAGCACGTCACTTCACCTGCCTGTGCACCAACTGAATAAAATGCATACAAAGAATTGCAATGAATAGTAATCTTATTGTAAGCCATCAGCTAAACACACACAGCAAATTATTAAGACCACCTGTATATTCTTGCTTATCAGCTGTACAATGTATGAAATCCCCCAGACACAGGTCAGGAGCATCGGATCACGTTCACATCAAACGCCACAATGTGGAACATAATGTGATCTTTGTGATTTGGACTGTGGCAGACAGGCTGGCTTGGGTATTTCTGTAACTGCTGATCTCCTGAGATTTTCACACACAACAGTCAGTACAGTTTAGTCAGAATGGTGAAAAAAACTGAAACCATTAAGTGGGTGGTAATTTAGCAGCCAAAAGTGGCTTGTTAATAACAGAGGTCAGAGGAAAATGGCCAGACTGGTCCATGCTGACAGACAGGCTGCAATAACACAGAGGACCACTCTGTACAACTGGTGAGCACAAGAGCATCCTGGAATGGCCAGTGCATCAAACTTTGAGGTGGGTGGAATACACCAGCAGAAGAACATGTCAAGTTTGATTCCTGTCAGGCAAGAAAAGAAAGCTAAGGCTGCAGTGGGCATAACCTGAACAAAACTAGACAGTTGAAGACTGAGAAATGTGAACTGGTTTGATGAGTCCGCACACAGATGGCATGGTTAGAATTTGGCACTTAACAGCAGAAATCCGTGCAGCCAAATCTGTCTTGTGTCAACAGATGAGGCTCCTGCTGTTGGTGTAGCAGTGTGGGGAATGTTATTCTGGCACACTTTGGGCCCAGTAATTTCAATAATATTAGCAATATCAATCACCACTTGAATGTCACGGTTCATTTTTGTATTGCTGCTGACCATGTGTGTCCCTTCATGGTCACCATTTACTCATCTTCTAATGGCTACTCCCAGCATGATGATGCACCATGTCACAATGCAAAAGTTGTCTCAATCTGGTTTAATGAACATGACAATGAGTTCAGTGGTCTTCAGTGGCCTTCCCAGTCACCGGATCCGAACTTTAGGATGTGGAAGAATGGGAGATTCACCGCTGTTGCAGTTGGCAAATTGTGCGATTCAATCACATCAACATGGACCAGAATCTCAAAGGAATGTTTCCAACATCTTGTGGAATCCATACCATGAAGCAAAAGTAAGCCCCACCAGCATTAGTATAGTGGTCCTAAGAATTATATGTTCAATAATAAAGTAGACAAGATCAAGCCAATGTTGAGAAAAAGGCAATTAAGATAAAACTCAGATGACAGGAAGTCAAAAATAAGCCATCAAAGAGGGTGTGATGTAAAAGAGTCGAGAAAACTGAAAAAAAAAGTTGGATATGTTACATGAGGCAGCTCATGCTTACTATTTGAGGAAAGTCCAATGCAGAACTGGCACAACTGTAAGGAGACAGAAGCTGGCTCGTAAAGGTCGGCCATGTTGCATGTGGTTATGTGACAGTGTTTTTTCCAATGCAACAAATTCATGGACACATCTGTGAAGGGGAAGTCGAGATATTACAGAGTTTTAATAGTTAAGTCGCTGTACAAGCTGTCCTGTCATATAGGCATGTAGTGGGTTCAAGTTTACTCTCATTCACAAAGTACAGAGATTCTTAGGTGTGCCTCCAACAGACTACTTACAGGATTACAGTATGCATACAGTATACAGCACCCCATGAACAGACATATTTCTATGTCTATATTACATAAAGATAACAATTTATTAAACATATACTTAACAACAACATAGAATATTTATGACATTATCTTTTTATGTGTCCATTCAACTGCTTTGTCTCAGTCATTGCAAAATTTTGGTGTATCACACACATGTTTAGTAATAAAATGCATTGCATTTGTCACTCCAAAAGGCAGCAGATCACAACCTGTAATGGAATACATTGTGTTTGTCATTCCAACAGATGGTGCATCAAACTTAGTTTTCTAATCTCTACATTGTTCCCAAAACATAGAATCTGGGAAGTAACAGTTCACTTAAATTAGCCCAGGAGTTAAATTAAAAACAGAAGTTGGTTGGAACAAAAACCTGCAGCCACAGTGGGTCCCCAGGACCAGGTCTGAGAACCCCTAGTTCCCCTAGTCTAGGAACTTTATTGTTGCCTGTGACCATATCCTGTTTCCGTGGGGATTTTCCCAGGGAAAATCCTTTTGTCATCCATCAGCATGGGTGAAACCAAAGAGCTCTGAAGTCAAATGAGAAAAAGTTGTTGAGCTGCATACTGTAGATTGGGAATGACTACAAAAAAATTAGTTGAAATTACCAGAAGCACACTTAGGGCCATAGAAAAGAAGTTTGGGAGCCACAGAACTGTAGAAAAAATGGGAGGCTGCATACAAAGAACAGCACCTTTCAACCCACAGTAAAGTTTGGTGGTGGCTCTTGGATGCTTTGGGGCTGTTTTCTGCTGCCAGTGGTCCAGGGGCTCTTGAAAAGGTCAATAGCGTGTTGAATTCCATTCAAGAGCAGACCATATTAGCCAGATATCTGGTTGCCTCTGCCAGAAGGCTGAAGCTGAGCCATGAGCCAAATAACATTTACATTACTTAAGGAAGTTCCATATTCGATTTAATGTTATTTTAGAGAAGTCAGGTGGATAGGATTGATGAGGGTATTGTCAGAATTTTTCTAACGTTCATGCCCTTCTTTATCTTGTGACAACATACATTTTGGACACTGTCAGATTCCAAAAGATAGATTCTGACCTCATCTGACCATTGATTAGAATGATCTTGTTAATATGGGTCTTGGCAAAGGCTAAAGGGCATTCCTGACAACCATGCTATCATTCCAGTTGTGCGCAGGGTTCGTCTTATCACATGAGATGAAAACAGTCAATCCAGTTTGGCTTTCCACCTCCAGCTCTGACACACCTGCTTTATGATTCTCTTGCACTTTTCTCAGCAAAAAATGTCCTTGACAAGGAGACAGATTATGATGATGGCCTGAACGCTTACATGGATTTGTGCATCACCTTTCCTTCCTGTATTTTTCCCTTAATAGCTGTGATTTACTAATCTTCTTCTACCCTTGTCCTCTTTTGTTTAATGAAATAAATTTTCCTTCTTAAGTCAACAGACAATTCTCCCCGATGTGTTGCCATTCATCAGCATTAGGCCTGGAAGTCATTCAGCGGGTTAAGCACCACTCTTTGGTTGAACTCATTACAACTCATATGCTGGTCACGTGCCCTCAACTGGCCACAACAACCACATTTTGGAGCTTTATGAAGCACATTCTATGAGGGTGTATTCATTTTTGAAATATGTACAGTACAATCACCAACTTTGTCAATTATAATAATCTTTGTGATCACAATTCTAAAGATACATCGGAGACAGAACAGAAACTTGAAGGAGGTTGTTGGACAATGGAGAGAGGAGCAGCTTTCATCATTTTGAAAAACAAAATCATACTTTCTTGGAAATTTATAAACCAGTTTTGCTGATTCTCTGGTTTCATACAGAAACTGCAAATGTTTCTTACTTCTAAAGATAGATAAGTGGATTTGCTAGCTTTCAGAGGGGATGTACTCCTGAATTCTGTACAATATACAACAACCATCCAGTTAATATAAGAAGTCTACACACCCCTGTCAAAATCACAGATTTTGTGTAATAAAAAAATGAAACCAAGATAAATCCCATCAGAACTTATTCCACCTTTATTGCAAAATTGCAATCTATACAAAGAAGGTGAAAACAAATCAGAAACTGTTTGAGAAAAATAAACCTTACACAAACCTGGTGCCATTAGTGTCCATACTAAAAACCTTTTACCTTTCTGAGATACTGAGGCATGCTGTGTGCCGGTAATATTGTGAGAGACATTCACTAACATGTGCAGTGCTTTGTGGTCCTGAACTGAGTAGGTGCCATTATGGGATGGTATGGACTCTCCACTGTGCACCCGTAAAAGCTGGTATGGATAGATTGATTTTTTTGCTGATATCTGAGGAAGTAAATGTGCTATTGTCTTTAACTGGCTTCAACAACCACATTTTGGAGTAGTCTGAAGCAAATTTTATGAGAATATACGCATGCTTGCATTATGCACAGTACATTAGTGTTCTTTATTGACAGCTGAGATGTATTGTGTCCATTTTAAGCCTTTTGTAGTGAGAACTTCAAAGAAATTTTTAAGCCACTAAAAGGAATATTTACAGAAATTCTGCAATGGGGGACACCAGTCCTGATCCTGGATGGCCTCTGTGAATGCTGGGCTTGTGTTTTTTTAATTTGACGTCAATCCTGGCTGTTTAACTGAATTCATCATTTACAGTATTCCAAAGGGTGGCATGGTAGCACAGTGGTAGTGCTGCTGCCTCATAGTAAGGAGACCAGGGTTCACGTCCCAGGTCCTTCCTGTATGGAGTTTGCATGTTCTCCCTCTGTCTGCATGGGTTTCCTCCTACAGTCCAAGACATGCAGCTTAGGTGAACTGGCAATCTTAAATTGTGCTTGGTGTGGGGTGTGTTCACCCTGCAATTGACTGGCACCCTGTACAGTGCTTGTTCCTGCCTTGCGCCCTATGCTAGCTGGGATAGGCTCCAACAGACCCCCACAACCCTGTTCAGAACTAAAGAGGGTAGAAAATGACTGACTGACATAACTGTAATCCAAAGGCTCATCCCAGCCCTGTCTGTAAACTCAGATTAATAACAATACTCTTTTACCTGTCTTTAAAATTCAGAACAACTCTTATTACTGCCACTGATGTCAGTTCACTTGCTTTAACAAATTGTTAGCTATTTGCACGTTGATAAGCAGGAAGTTAACAAAGAAAATAAAATAAGGTAATCAACATTTCATGATCACGACATTTTGACCTTTTTTGTTTTTATCATGAAATGTTTTAATACAATATTTAGTGAGAAGTCAAGCAAAATGACATATTTTATTGGCTAAATAAAAAGATTACAATATGTAAGCTTTCACGGCAATTCAGGTCCCTTCTTCAGGAGTTGCCTTGCATATAATCTTTTCAGTAAGCCAATAAAAGGTGTAATTTTGCTTGACTTCTCACTACATCCATAATGGCTAACACAGTACAACACTATAGTACTAAATACAGTATTTAGATAAAAGAATGAAGCATTCTATTTCATTCAAGTTTAAAAACCATTATGTTGATATTTCCCAAAAAGGAAAATCTTCAAAAATGATGAAAACGTTCAATAAAAGCACACATGCACACAGTGGCCCCCTGTGTGGGCAGACGATGGGCAATGTGGGCTTGGGAAAACCCAATTAAATCCTGCAATGGCCCAATGTGGGGGCCGCTTCCAGGGGCCCCTTAGCAAAGCTCACCTAGTGGCCCAAAATGGGTTAATAGCTGGCAGAACAAGTTCAGCTAAGTCTCCACCAGTTTCCCAGTTTTTAATGTTGTCACTCAGTAAGTAATACAGTGAATTATTTTCAGTGGATTGTGTGTAGAGGTACAAATAACAGTTGGAATGACTTCAAAAAGTATTGTTTTTATATTGGTTAAAACTGCATTTTTTTTCAGTATATTATCAGTATTGTTTTCGTGTTCAGTGTTGTAACACCACAAAAAAAAAAAGAGCCTGGACTTGTATCAATAAATGCAAAGACATTTTGTATTTTGTAAGAAGAAATAGTTTAAATCCACATTACTACTGTGTTTTTTTTCTCCTTTCCTTATTAATTAATAAATTGTAAACATTCATAAATACACATAAATTAATTGGGCAGTACAGCAGCACAGTGGTAGCACTGCTGCCTCTCAGTAAGGAGACCAGGGTTCACATCCCAGTCCTCCCTGTGTGGAGTTTGCATGTTCTCCTCATGTCAGTGTAGGTTTCCTCCAGGTGCTCCAGCTTCTTCCCACAATCCAAAGACATCCAAGGTAGGTGGATTGGCCCCACTGGGTGGTTGGGGTGTGTATGTGTTTGCCCCTTGCGATGGACTGGCACCCTATCCAGAATTTGTACCTACCTTGTGCCCCTACACTAGATGGGATAGGCTCCTCCACCCCCCTGTGATGACACCAATTCATTGATGAAAAAACAACACTACAAAAAGTTTAACTGAAAGGGCCAGTAAAGATTGGTGCAGTTGTAGCAATGCTGCCTCACAGTAAGGAACTGGGGTTCACATCCGTGATCCTCTTTGTGTAGAGTTTGCATGTTCTCCCTGTGTTCATGCTGGTTTACTCCCACCGTCCAAAATCATACAAGTTAGGTGGACTGGTGTTGCTAAACTGGCTCCATGCTGTGTGTGTGTTGTGTTCACTCTCTGATTGGCTGGTATACAGTCCAAAGGTTGGTAGGATAGGCACCAGGTGCCCAAGCACTGGTATAAAAATGAATGGATGGATGGACTAGTAAGGTATGGACTTTTTTCAGGTTCATGACCAAATTTGGGCTTTCTAGTTTTCTACACTGGACCAGTGTTGTCCCAATTGGGCCTTTGTTGGCTGCCCACATATGGCCAATATGTTTCCCCATAGTGGGCCTTCACTGGCCAAATGTCAGTTTGTTTGCTAGTGAATGTCTGATTAAGGGGTACGTTCTATTAAGCACAAGGATTGGTTTCTCATTAAGATAATGGCCAAAGCACCAGGTTTGAACAATATGGGAGCTGAATCAACAAAACAACATTAACAAAAACTCAGCTTAAATGTGAAAGAACTGAGCAAAAGACTCAGAGGAGGGTGGGTGAGACATAAGGTTGTCAGAGAAAACCAAAGACTTTAAATAAGTGTTGTGTGTTGTAAAATTAATATCCTATAATCAAGAGAAGCCTTTCTTCACATTTGACATCCTGTACTCTGAGTTACTGAGTGAGCTGAAACTATTTATTGTCCTTTTGCTTTCCCTTAATAACTCATACATTTGTCATTTTTTAGTACCACCCTCAGCACTTTTATCACTCACTGCTCAGAGGAAACTGAAAACACAGCCTTACCAAAACAGTTCTTCAGCATACTACAGTTGAATCCAATCCAAGTACATGTTCACATTGCTTTAACTGGCACCCCATCACGTCCAGGTTTCTGCTCAGTTACCTCAGCCTCACCAAGACAAGTAGGACTGAAAAACAAAGGGACACACCAATTAGTGGTGTTAAAAATGTAGGAAATGTTGCCATCTAGTGGAGCTTTTGGCAATGCACCAAAGGCACTTTTTTTAGGTTTTTATCCTGTGTGTCTATATGTTGTTCATCAAAATATATAAAATAATAAACAAATAATAACTTCAGTATATCTAGCGAAAAAAAATACCCTGCTGCTTTTTTTTAGCGTTACCTGCTGTGTTTCTTCTATATGTGGTCATTTGAATGGAGCTTTTCCATAACATGCATAAAAGATAAAGAATGATACTGTATATACAGATTGATAGAAAGACACTACTTTATTTGTCCCAAGAGGGAACTTTAGCTTTAACAGAAGCTCATGAAATGTAGAAATATTACAACAAATAAAAACCTCCTCAAACAAACACAAGGATTCCAAAAGACAAAAAGCCTCTAATTGGGTAAAGAGAGTGGCTCTCAAACTCAGTTCTGGGGACCCCCTGTGGCTGCAGATTTTTGTTCCAACCATCGTCTGATTTTAATTGGACTTCTAACCTAATTAAGCAAGCAGTTATTTCCCATTTTCTGTGTTTTGGGGTCAATGTAGAAATTAATAAACCGAGTTAAATTTTTTATTAGAACGCAACAAGCACTTATGTATGTTGCACAGACTTAAAGCTTTTTTTAATTTGTTTTTTAGGATATTCATTATCCTGATTTTCATTCTGCCTTTCCAGGAGTTCTGGTTATTTAATCCGTTATTTACTAATGAGCGTGTTAGTGGCTCTGATGCTCCATTAGTTACGGCCTTTCAGCATTCTCTGTCATTTGTCTCACTGTCTGCTCTGCTTGTTGTCATCATCAGGATACCATGAAAGGTACAAAAAAGAGCAAATTTATAGAAAAAAGAAACAATGAGAGTTGAGAATTTAAAGTATAGCAAAAAATATTTCTAAATGTCTTATAAATGTAAAAATACCAAGCAGTTGTGAATTTCTGAGTGAATAGTAAAAGAAGAGAAAAAAAAGACCAGCTAATTAAATGGGGTCAATTAGAGTGGTTGTGAAACTGGTTAAAACAAAAACCTTCAGTGATGTGGGGTCCCCCATGACTGAGTCTGAGAATCACTGGCTAAAGATAAGACAGCAATCACATGAGGCGTTATAAAGGTGTACTGCTGTTGGTATGAAACTGACCCACTAGTGTTTCTTGACACACTTTTGCTGAATATTTTGCTGGCTGAAAGTCCTCAGTGCTAGTGTGACACAGTGTGGCATTGCTCAGTTTTGTCTTCATTATCCCCTTTGCTGCAAACTCTTATGGGTTGAGAGCCTGCCTTCTTAATCAGCTTATTGATTTGGTAGGCCTCACTTGAAGTGTTGATACTGTCCCAGCACACCACAGCAGAGAAAATCCAATTCGCCATCATACAGTTGTAGAACATGTGAAGGATGTCACAGTCCACATTAAATGAAAGCAGTCTCCTAAGAAAAAAGGTGCCCTGCACTTTATGTAGTTCCTCTGAATTAACAGACCTTTCCAACCTGCCGTTAATGCGGACCCCTAAGTATCTGTATCTGTAGCAGTAGTCCACCTCCATGTCTACTCTCTAGATCAGGGGTGTAGAACTCTGGTCCTGGAGGGCCACAGTGCGTGCAAGTTTTCATTCTAACCATCTCCTTAATTAGTGATCAGTTTTTGCTGCTAATTAACTTCTTTTGCCTTAGTTTTAATTGACGTGACTCAGACCCCTTAGTTGTTTCTTTTCCCTTAATTAGCAGCCAAACAATAATGAGACACAAAACATGACCAGCTAACCTGTGCCCATCACACAATATCTGAAAATAAAGAAAGGTAAAAGTCTCAATAAAACAGAAAATCAACAGTTTTGGAAATGTCTGCTGTAGCAGAATGAAAGCAGCAACAAGCCAAGGAATTAAATGATAAGTTTAATTAACAGCAAGAATCAGCATCTCATTAAGGAACTGGTTGGAGTGAAATTGGTTGGAGTTTGAATCTCCAGTTTAATTGGTCATCTGTTGGCTTGTTTCACATCTCATTTCTGTTTGGCCGTCATTTAATGAAGAAAAGAATCGATTCAGGGGACTGAATCCTTAAAAACAGGGCTAAAGAAAAGAAGTTAATTAGCAGTGAAAATTGGTCACTTCTTATGAAAAGGGTTAGAATGAAAACCTGCAGCCACTACGTCCCTCCAGGCTTGGAGTTTGACACCCCTGCTTAAGCTAGTGACTGGGCATAGAGGCTCTCTGGTGTAATGAAAGTCAGCAACAAGTTCCATAGTTTTGCTGATGTTAAGCTGCAGACAATTTTCTTAGCACCAAAAGAAAAAACAAAGTTCTCCACCTGACTCCTGTCCTTTGTCCTCCTTGTAAACACACACCATTGGTACAGAATCATGAGAATTTCTGCACGTGACATGACCCGGTGTGATACTTAAAATCTGAGGTGTACGGGGTGAAGAGAGGAAAAAAAAGAAAGTACTGTTCCTTGTGCTCCAGTGTTGCTCACATCCATATCAGCATCACATTTTTTGAGCTTCACAAACTGTGGTCTGCTGGACCAAAGCCCCTGCAAGAATTTAGGCTTGAGATTGTGGAGCAAAAAAATGGCAGGGAGTAAAAACAGGTGTGACTTTATGACAGGAATGAGGTGAGTGTGCAGCATCACCATTTATATAAAAATTCTAAGTTACTATTAAATTATGCAAATGCAAGCAGCAAATTCTGTACTGAGCTTTTTCAGGTAAGGAGGAAAAGATGTTTTGAGGTTAATGTAATAATACATTACCTTGGAACTTCTGATCATGGTGCTATTGAGTTGGGACATGTTGCATATTGATTAGCATATAAATGTCACTAATAATTTTACTGTACTGTGTACATGTGACTATATTGACCATAAGAACCTGCGAAGCCTTTTTGTTTTGCTGGACGGCAACAGAATAACAGAGCACAGAAGTCTAAAAACAAGAGCACACCTGTGCAGCTTAAGACTTACCTTTACTGTCTATTCGTTCAAAAAAGGAGTTTGCCTTTGACTTACACAGTCTTAATTGTGAAAATATAAATAATTTGAGAACACACAACCACTATATATAAAAAATTAAATACAAATATGAACAGTCCATTGGCCCACTGATCTTGCTCAGAGGCACAGGGGCACAGCATCAGTCACAGCACCAATGGGTGCAAGTTAGGAATCAACCTCTGGATGGGTCACCCATTCATTATTAGAATACTTGCACAACTCACTGTCACTTTAGAGCCTCCAATAACCCTAACCAATTTGAATAATACTTCAAAAATAAATAAATAGACTTAACATCCATGTGAGCATCACAGTGGTTAGTACTGCTTTCTCGTTGACCCTGTGATCTGCTTTTGATTCTCACCCAGTCTTTGTCTGTTAAGGTCTTCTTCTAGGAACTCTGGTTTTCCTCTCACGAGGACATGCATGCTAAGTTAACTCATTCAAACCTTGTGCAATATGGGTGTGTGTGTGTGTGAATAGGGCCCAAGATTAACCTGTCCTCCAGTCCAGGGTTGGCTTCTGTTTTTGCACCCCAGGCTGTCCAAGAGAAGTTCTTAAAAAGGTTTGGGAAGGTTATGTCAAATTATGTTAACATTACTTACAAACCTGAGTGCACATTAAGATCTCAAGATGCCGGTCTGCTTATCATTCCAAGGATTAATAAAATAACAATGGGAGATTGAGCTTTTAGTTACAGGGCCCCAGAAATGTGGAATGGTCTGCCTGCTACTATAAGAGATGCCCCTTCAGTCTCAGCTTTTAAATCTGAGCTGAAGACTCACTACTTCAGTTTAGCACAACCTGACTAGAGCTGCTGATTAACTGTGCAGACTGCATCTCTGTTGTTAGTCATTACCACTAAAACATAAGTAATATCTTCTTCTTTCGGCTGCTCCCGTTAGGGGTTTCCACAGCGGATCATCTTCTTCCATATCTTTCTGTCCTCGTCATCTTGTTCTGTTACCTCCATCAGCTGCATGTCCTCTCTCACCACATCCATAAACCTTTGCTTAGGCCTTCCTCTTTTCCTCTTCTCTGGCAGCTCTATCCTTAACATCCTTCTCACAATATACCCAGCATCTCTCCTCTGCACATGTCCAAACCAACCCAATGCAATCTCGCCTCTCTGACTTTGTCTACCAACCGTCCAACTTGAACTGACCCTCTAATGTCCTCATTTCTAATCCTGTCCACCCTCGTCACACTTTAACTCTGCTGCCGCCAGCTCTGTCTCCTGCTTTCTGGTCAGTGCCACCGTCTCCAACCCATATAACATAGCTGGTCTCACTATGATATTTATAATTTATTACTAACACTCACCTACTGTTTTCTCTTCTCGGTACTCTAATGTGGCACTTGGTGCCACTGCTCTACTGACAAGTTATTTGCCTGCTTATGGAAAAGTCATCTCAGATAAAGAAGCACTGGAATCATCGGGTAGAAGGATACTTTCATCAGATTGGCCAGCCATGCACTGACTCAGCTGTGGAATGCCCAGTACGAAAGAAACAGCTTGTTGCCTGAGGTCTCGAGGACTGTGAACAAATCTGAATCCTCATATGTGATACTCTTGTATTTTGCTTTGTAGCTTGTACTATTACTATTGTACTATTGTATTGTATTCCTGAGGTGGCAATGATAGACTGGCCACCAACAGGGAAAGAGGTCTCTCTTTCTAAATTGTCTATCCCAAGATTTTTTCCATTTTTTTCCCTGCAAAGGTTTTTTTTTTGGGAGGGGAGGGAGTTCTTGAATTCTTAGGGAGTCAAGGCTTGGGGGTTGTCAAAAAACAAGGCTCGTTAAAGTCCAATGCAACATTCCTTGTGTGACTGTGAGCAATACAAAAAATAAACTGTTGTTGTTAACATGCTTAAATCTGCTTAATCCAACTCAGCGTCACATGGGTCAGAGCATTTCTGAGATGCAAGAGAGGTACCAACCCTAAACGGGACATTAGTTCACCTCTGGGCATATACCCACCCTTAACTGGATTGAGTGGGCTTGAGAATATTTGTTAATTCATAAATAAAAAAAATGATAACATGCTTTTTAAACATTCATTTAATGTCTTGATAATACCCAATGTTTTGCACTTTTTTTTGGGAACTTGGGTTGCTTGCACGTTCAGAATTGGGCTGCCTACCTGGAAAAAGGCAACCCCACGTCCTATTGACAACGCATGAAATTAAAATCTCATAATGTAGTTCCCTCAGGCAGCTTCGTGTCATGCTTCCTGAGTAGTCCTGAGAGACACAAATACAGTATTTGTCTCACAGATCAAAAAAATTGATTGCCTCCTCTGTTTTGTGGTCACAGTATTGTTTATTTGGCAGGAGTTTTACCCGAGGCAACTCACTAGATCATAAAATGCTATGGTTGTTTACACATACAGTGAATTTAGAAAGTATTCTGACTCATTCACTTTCAGCACATTTAATTGTGTTATTTTCCATTTTTGCCCATCAATCTGCATTCAGTAGCCCATAAAGATAAACAGAAAACGTTTCCAGAAAGGATTACAGTTTTATTAAAAATCAAAAACTGAAATCTCTCATTCTTATAAGTATTAAAGACTTTTAAATTAGCACAGTAAAAACAGCTTTGAGTATCACTGGTTAAGTCTCTGCAAACTTTGCACACCTGGATTTGGGCAGTTTCATCCACTCTTCCTGGCAGTCCCTCTAAAGACCCATTAGATTGGATGGGAAGCATCTGTAAACTGCCATCTTCAGGTCTCTCCACAGATGTTCGATGGATTTTAAGTCTGGGCCACTCAACGACAGTCAGAGACGTTGTTCCAGCGCTGTCTGGGCTGTATGCTTTGGGTCATTGTTGTGCTAAAGAGAGAAACATCACCATTGTCTGAGGTTGTGTGCACTCTGGAGCAGGTATTCTTGAAGGACCTCTCTGTATTTGGCTGTATCCATCCTTCCAAGAATTCTGACCAGTCTCCTCATTCCAGCTGCTGAGAAGCACCCCATAGCATGATGCTACCGACACCTTGCATCACCATAGGGATGGTGTTAGGCAGGTGGTAAGCAGTGCCTGGTCTTTGCCATTGCTGGGAATTCTGCCCAAAATTTCAATTTTTGACTCCTGAGACCACATAACCTTTACCCGCATGCTTTCAGAGTCCTTAAAATACCTTTTGAGAAACTCCAAGCAGGAGTTAGCCACTCTACTATAAATGCCTCATTTATGGAATTCTTTTGAGATTGTTATCCTTTTGACAGGTGCTCTCACCTCAGTAGAGGATCTATGAAGCTATGTTAGAGCGATCACTAGGTTCTTGGTCACCTAACCAATCCAAACCCTTCTTGCCCAGTTACTCGGTTTGGCTAAATGTCCAACTCTAGGAAGAATCCTGGTGGGTCCAGGCTTCTTCCATTTTACAGTTCTTGTGGCCACTGTGCTACTGGGAATACTCAAAGCTTTAGAAATGGTTTTATCCCCTTTCTCTGAACCATGCCTCACCAGAGTTTGATCACAAAAAGTTGGGCTTCATGAATTAGTCTTTGTCCAGATTGTCCAATTGTGAGACCTTACAAGCGTGTGCCTTTCTAAACAATGTCCACAGGTGGACACCAATCAAGTTCTAGACACATATCAATAAGAAATCAAGCAAACAGGATGCAGCTGACCACAATTTGGAGTGTCACAGCCAAGGCTCTAAAAAGTTATAGAAATGAGATTTAACTTTTTCATTTTAATCAATTAGCAATCCTTTCTGCAAACATGTTTTCACTTTGTCATAATTAGTTACAGAGTGTATATAAAAGGCAAATTTATCCATTTAAAATTACATATACAACACAATGAAGTCTGCAAAAAGTGAAGGTGTTTAAATACGTTCTGAATCTACTCTATATACAGTATTTGCTTAATTGGAGCCCAGAAGGGTTATATGACTTGCTTAGAATCAAACAGTGAGTCAGAACCGTGAACTGAACTAGTAACCTTGGGGCTCCTGGTGGAGGATCCTAACCAGTAAGCCATGCTGCCATATTTGTTTAAACATTTTTAATTAGTATAGCTACTGAAAATGTATAGGGTTGCAGTGGTAAAGGGGTAGTGTAAGTAAATATGTGGTTGGGACAAACTGAGACAAATGAAATGTCTCATCCTGGCTAAACTGCCCACCATGGCCTGGTCATTCTGACCCTCTAATCATCCTGTCTCTAATTGGCTATTTCTCTCTCACCACTTCACCACTTAATAGCTAATGTGTGGTGAGTGTACTGCTGTAAAAAAAATGGCTGCAGGTCGCATCATCCAGGTGGATGCTACACATTAGTGGTGGTTGAAGTGGCTCCCCACTCACTGAAGCGCTCCGAGTAGTGAGAAAAGTGCTATATAAATGTAAAGAATTATTATTAATGTTGACTCCAGTGCAGAACTTAAGTACAGTCAGGAACTGCACTTTCAGTTAACATCTTGAGGTAAAAGAGCCAGGAAGGGGGTACCCTGGTGGACCATGTTGTTACAAAGTAGATCTACTTTAAGTGCAGACATTCTCAGACTCTCTGATGCCATCTGTTGGGTCTTGGGAGTTTGGAGGATTGGGAGGTGCTGATCAGCAGCATGAAGTGCCAGTCCATTGCAGGGCCCATTCACATCCACATCAGGTCCAATTTAGAGTCTCTTATTAATTTAAAATACACATACCTGGGGATGTGGAAGGAAAGCCAGAGTAACACTAAAACAAATTCACACAAAAATGCAGAGAACATGCTAACTCTGGGCTATAAAGCTAACATCTTTTTGAAAATGTCAGGAATTAGAAACCTGAACTGGACCCCTTAGTTGAAGTGCCAGAAAGCTGACAGATTTATACAGTAGGCATTCAAGACAGACTTTGCAGTCAAAGAGCAAAACCTTGCGGCCCAGAGAAAGAAAAAACTTTTCTCATTACACCCAAAGCATCGGCTTACCACTGGGATGAATGAGTGGACCGCTTTGGCAGTTACATTACTGTGTGATGTTGGAGGTTGAATTTCTTAAGTTAACTGTGTTTCAGCTAGAGCAGGGGTGTGATCTGCATAACCTCCGACCTCCTGTGAAGCGTGCTATTCAGTATTGTTTGTATAGATCTGCCTCAGGCTTGGAAATGAGTCATGTGATGGGATGGTGGTAGTGGGGGTGGCAGTTAAGAGGATCCTAATCAGCTTAACGCTGCTGTTCTCAATATAAAACTAGTCATGAGCCGTTCTGCCGCCAGGCCTCCTTTCAGAAGGGGGGGGGGGGTCGGGGGACACACACAAAATGGGAGTTTCAGTGCCAGCCCAAGTCTTTGCCAGTCTGCAGGGATTCAGAACCAGAAAGTGTGGCTTCACAAATGCCAAGCTGAGACTGGCCCTGAGCTGCCGCTATGCCTGGTTGCAGTTGCTCAGTTACTGTCGGATAATAAATGTTAAGCAGTTAGAAGACTCGCCCTTTGTCAGCTTATTCCATTACTGATTTTACATAAAGCACATGAAAAATAATCTGGCTGACATCTGGCGATCACAGAACATCAGGCCTGTTCTAAATGACTGCTTTCTGACAATTTCATCCCTGCCCCCAAAGAGATTCCATGGTTGTTAAAGCCCTGCGTCATCTTAAAACTGGGGCTCTCAGCCTTTTTGTGTATCAACAGCCTGCTGCAACAGTTAAGGCTTTCGCCATTTAGGTTATATTTTTGAAAGGGTAATTTTCTTTTTCATTAAATAATATGTGAAGACATCCAACATGAGATGTATGCAAAATAGGCCATGTAAACAGGAATGAGGGGGTAAAGGTAAGCAAAATATGGTGAAGGATACTAATCTGAAATATCCCCTTACTTTCAGCAACAAAGCCCAGATCTGTCATTCTATTCTGGGAACAGATGTCAGTCCTAACCACTCACGGATATTTCAAAGTGATTAACCCACCTAGCACAAATGTCTTTGGGACTGGAGAAGAAATCTGCATAACAGTGACTAGGCAGGAAATTGAATCTACATCCACTGAGCCACCATGCAATACTGTAAACTGGTGTTTGACTTCAGGGTTAAGGTGATGGCTAGGTGTCACACGCACATGTTAGGGAGACCTTGAGCTCATTCAGTGGATTCAGAAAACATTAAGACCCCTTCACTTTCTCCACATTTTATTGTGTGGTATATTTAATTTTAAACGGACACACTTGCCATTTCCCCCCCATCATTCTACACTTAATAATCCATGATAACAAAATAAAAATGTTTTCAGAAAGGTTTGTAAAGCGATTAACAACGAAAAAGTTAAATCTCTAATTCTTACAAGTATGCAGGCCCTTTGCTGTAGCACTCCAGATTGTAGTCAGGTGCATCCTGTTTGCTTTAATTTTGCTTAACATGTGCCTAGAACTTCACTTGAGTCCACGTGTGGCAAAATGAACTGGTTGGACATCATGTAGAATGGCACATACTTGTGTTTAGCAGGCCCCACAATTTACACTGCATGTCAGGACAAAAAACAGTCTATGACGTCTCTGTTGTCCTCCACAATCAAATTGTGGTGAGGCACAGATCAGGGCAAGGGAGATAAAACCATTTCCAAAGCTTTGAGAGTTCCCAGAAGTACATTGGCCTCAATAACTGTCAAGTGGAAAAAATTCAGAAACATCAGGACACTTCCTAAAGTTGGTCGTCCAGCCAAACTAAATAACCAGTTAAGAAGGGCCTTGGTCAGTCAGGTGATCAGGAACCCTATGATCACACTGACAGAGCTTCAGAAGTCCTTTGCTGAGATGGGGGAACCTGTCAGAAGGAAGCAGCATTCCATCACTCAGGTGTTTATGGTAGACTGGGTAATTACCTCTTGGAATTTGCCAAATGGCATTTAAAGGCCTCTAAAAACATGAGAAAAAAAGATTCTCTAGTCGAGTAGACAAAAATAATCTCTTAGGGGAAAACTCCAAGCAATATGTCAGGCAAACACTTCAGCTGCCTAATGGCATCCCCATGGTGCAGCATGGTGGTGACAACATCAAGCTAAGTGGGTGCTTCTCAGTGGCAGGGGCATGGAGACTGGTCAGAATAGAGGGGGGGGATGAATGCAGACAAATAAAGAGATGTTCTTGAAGAAAACCTGCTCCAGAGTGCACACAACATATACTGAGTCGATGGTTCATCTTTTGGCATGGCAATGACCTGAAGCATACAGCCAAGACAATGCTGGAGTTGCTTCGAGACACGTCTCTGACAGTCCTTGAGTGGCCCAGCCACAGTCTAGACCTAAACTCCATTGAACATGTGTGGAGAGACCCAAAGATGGGAGCTTAGAGACACTTCCCACTCAGTCTAAAGAATCTTGAGAGGATCTGCCAGGAAGAAAAGGATAAACTGTCCAAATCCAGGTGTGTAACGCTTGTAGAGTTGCTTACTGAAGAAGACTAAAATTAAATCTGCAACACAATAAATTGTGCAAAAAGTCTGAATACTTTCTGAATTCGCTTTCAAATGCAGGACAGCCAGCTAGCACAATGTCTTTACTGAGACACTAGTAAAAGCCAGAGTGTTTTTGAGGCATAACAGAGCCGGGAGCACAATATGCTTTTATACAGACACTAACATGCTAGTGGGCACAGAATGTTTACTTAAATGAGATGGAGAAGATCCATACTTAAGTGAGCACAAAGTGTTCATTCACATTGACAGCCTTTGGATATAAAATGTTTACTATGATTGTACAGCACATGTGAGCACAAAATCTTTACTGTGTGATATATGCTGCACAGGACCAGTACACAGTGAAGTATATCTGAATGTGATGTAGAGGAAAAGGTGTGCAATGTGCACTATGTTTACTTGGGCAGCCAGTAGCCCATGGGCATACAGTGCTCACTGAGTGAGATGTAGGAGAATCAGGGGGCACCAAGCATTTACTTGGTATGGTGTGGTGTGGTGTTGAAGTGCAGGTGTGCAATGGGCATAATGAAGCATAGCGGATCCCAAAGAATGATCATGGATTAAGACGCAGAGGCTGTGAACACAGTATTTACTGAATAAAGTATAGAATAACCAGTGGTACAGTATTTACTGATGGATGGAAGGGAAAAATGTTGACTCAGATCGCATAAACAATAACCAAAATAACAAAATTCTGCAACAGTGTAGAAAACAATGTTTAGTATATGGGACTCAAAAGGAAATTAGCATCAGAGTTAATAAAGAGTTTACTCGATCGGACCATAAGCCATGTGTGAACTATACTCATGTCAATGAAGTTTCTATGAAGGGTCCTGTCTGATGATTTTCTTGGTTGCTTAAGCTGGCAGTCTGGCCTATTGCACACGCCTATAAGTTACAAGGGTAAGGGTGCAGATTTAGACAACAGCAGGGACTCACTGAGGACTCTAAGTCAGCCACTTAACCTATCAGGGCTTCAGTTAAAAGCTGTATTTACAAATGAAGACAAATAAAATACGTTAAAACTTATTTCCATTCTGGAAAAACAGAAAAGAATGTTAAAGACAGCATTTCAACTGGAGACTCACTTGCCAAAGGCTATATAGCCAAATCGTGGGGTCTTTAATCTTTTTTTGGTTTTGTTTTGGAGTAGAAATAGAATTTGCATGCTGATACTGTCCTTCACTAACTATTATGTACTGTAAGTAAATGTCATGGTGTAAGCTACAGAAAGTAGTTTATTAAGACCAGGACCTTTTCCCCTTTCTCTTCCCTACCATACACAAATAGCAACACCTGTCACCTTAGACCCCATCCTTTGAAAAGGGGAAGTGAGCTTGGGGGTTCAGGATTGAGTGTTTCTGCTCTTTCCTTTCTAAGCTTTGCTTTCTGCGAGCAGCTTGACTTGAATCTCAGCATCAGGACTTTTCAGCCAGCTTCCTCTGGTCATGGGACCCGTCTTAGGACAAGAGTCTCGAAGGGTAGTCATGAGACTCAGACGGACTAATTAAAGGTTTAATTTTTTTTTTTTTACTTTCACATGCGAATCATATGAATAGTGTTAGTATAAAAGCCACCAGCAGGAAAGCATACTCTGACCAGGGAGCCACAGGAGTGGAGGTGTCTTACAACTCCAGCACTACAAAAGGACAAAGGCAGAGCAAAAACAACAGCGACAGGTCCAGCATGAGCTCTGCTGCTTTTTGTAGGTGGTAGGTGGCCATATGTGTCGGTGAGTTTTAATCCATATTGCATGGTTACTTCTTTTTAATATGTTTAATGTACTTATCAATTGGAACGTATTTCATTATTTTTCAATGTCTAGTTTTGTATTTTTTCCTGATAATCTCATTTTGAATAGGAAAAAAAAACTTCTCTGGAGACATCTCAGTAAATAGTAGGTGGTCAACACCAAGGAAATGTTTTAGACTCATGAGAAAAGACTGCAGTTCTAGCATATTATTAAATACCGCTGGAGAACCAACATGATAAAAATATAAAAGCTAGCCTTTAACGTGGTTATTGTGACATAGGAGCTAATGGGTACTCCTTTTAGTTCTCTATAACAATTACACCTACACTGTTTTTGAAAACAATGGAGTTACAGCAGAAAGAGTAGAGAAAATTCCTCTCAGCAAACAAAACAATACCATAAATACTCAGTGATGAGAGCACAGTCCAGTTTAGCATGAAAGACACAGGTTAAAGCCACTTTTACATGAAATGCTGACATTAAAAGTCTTGCTTGCTCACATTTGACTTACTGCTCTGTGTCTGACATTGCTTAGCCTACTGAGTGGCGGCAGTACCCCAGGCATGGGATACAGTCAGTAGATCGACAGCTACATGTTGTAACTTTATTTTCACATATGTAATATGGCTGTGTATGTTAATGGGTTTTTGGATTGGAGAAAATGGTGCACATCCAAATCTGATTTTCTCCAAATAATTTAATCTGCCTACTGTGTAAATGCATTAAAATGTGTAATGTAAATTATATAAAATACACAGAACTATGCTGGGATGGTTTCAGGAAGATATGCTATAAATATATTGACTGTATATAGTGGAAGCACCGTGGATAGTTTTGCTGTCAGTATCCTACATTCAAATCCCATGCCCCGTCATTATCTGGGTGGAACACTACTTGTTCAGATGATATGTGGGTGTGTTCATGTTATGTAGGATCCACTGCACTGAACTTCATTTTCTGAAATGCCTCCATTTTAAATACAAGAGTCAGGGAGTTTACCAAGCATACAAAAATGGCTGTTCTACTTGGATATTTTTTTTCAAAGGTCCCTTAACTGATGTCTATCTGCCCAGCACACCTCCAGGTTACGGTTTGCATCTTTTTGTGGCTTCTTCTAGCCTTTTTTTGCTTTCTTTATTTTCCCTTTGTTCAGACTTTTTTTCACTTTTCTTTTTTCTTAATCCCACACTCTACTTTTTCATTTCTGGTCTTTGTATATTCTCCCTGTGGTTTGTCTCCACATTCCCGAAAGTATACATGCAGGTTAACTGATGCTTCTCAACTACACCTGCTCTTGTGTACATGTGCCTGTGCAGGCCTGAACATCTTGTACAGAGTTTATCAAAGGCTTACTCGACTCAACTAAAAGCTGTTCAGCACATCCAGGACAGGGTAACTTACAACAAAGCATTCTGAAATGGAAAGTGCATTAATCACAAATAAATAAAAAAGCTTGTAACTCTCCCACACTCCTTCAAACATTAACTTGTCATTTTGTTTTAGATAGATAGATAGATAGATAGATAGATAGATAGATAGATAGATAGATAGATAGATAGATAGATAGATAGATAGATAGATAGATAGATAGATAGATAGATAGATAGATAGATACTTTATTAATCCCAAGGGGACATTCACAAATGCCATTCTCTTTCTCCTGAGTAGAAAGTGTGGCTTAGTGGCCAAGGTACCAGTTCACTTCCTATCACCAAATCACTGTGTAATCATGAAAGAAAACACTGTCACCTGCTTATACCCCAACTGCAGGCAAATGGAAGCAACGGTTTTTGTGTACTCATAGTTCGTAATAAAAGTGTTAGCTAAATAAATAAATATACATAAATATTAATTAAAAAGTTGTAAATTGAGTTACATCTTTGAGTTTTGCCATGTCAGGCACTTTTATCACATCAGTTACTATGGATCCCAATACTTTTATGATTATTGTCTAGATTATCTTATTTTATAGCATTATGATTCAAACAGTCTCTGCCAACTGAGGTATCAAATGAGATCTCTGCTCAGAATAAAATGTGAATCTGATACTGTACATAATTAGAGCATGAAAGTAAGAATTTCATTGTTCTTTTTCTATACCTAGAAATTAATGTCTGTCTATTCCAAGTATGCTTGTTTACACCTTCTGCCGACCCCCTGAATGTAGGAAATCCACTTCTGTTTGTACTGGGTCTTTATTTCCTGTAGCTACTAGCCTATTTAAGTTAATCTGTAATGATGTCAAAAATGTGAGAGGCACACGGAACTTCCCTGCATATCTGCTGTACGCTAATGGCTTCCCTTTGTCATCCTATGCCTGTAAAATTAGAAGAGGCAGGGGTGATAATGGGAGGCCTTTGGTTTAACCACACACACTTCCTCCATTACTTCCCTACAACCTCCAACTTACATCCTTCTTCCACAGCCTTCTGTCCGTAAAATGTTCCTGGGTCATGCTTTTCTTTACAGGGGAAAGAAAACAATGGGGGATGAACAGCAAGAACACAGATGGTACTGTACACCTGAGGACTTCATCCACCGTGTTTTTGGTAAATGATATATATGATCTATGATATTATGTGGCCAAGGAATTTCAAATCTGTATGCACATCAAAAGCACTGCCATAATTATCGATATTTCTACCTATCCCTCCACTTATTCTGAACTCCACTTGGATAGGCAATATAATGAATGCTACGGCTAAGGGACTGGGTTTAAAACAGCAAGGATGCCAGTTCAAGTCCTGCCCCACTCTTTAACCCTGAGCAAGTCACTTAATCTGTCTGTTCCCCAACTGCAACAAACATCTGTCAACAGCTGTAACATATGCTGATTTTCTAAAATGCCTCAGATAAAGGTGTCAACTAAATACACAAAATCAATAATGATAATAATTCCAATGTATTGTGCAGTAAAACAAACAAAGAAAATACAAACCAAGCAACTGGCTGGTGAATTTAATTACCTACTGAGTGACAAGATTTCTGGAACCCGAGTTAAGGAATGCATCAGGTAGGCTGATTTCTGTTGTGTGTTTTCTATTAAATAAAATAAATGTATTTATTTTATACATTCTTGTTTATTATGGTACTGGACAGTGATGATGTGTTGCATGTTGGTTGGACATACAAGTTAAGAATCTGATTTTGCTCTATACATGTGACAATACCTCTACTACAAGTGGGGATGAAAAAGTAAAGGCTACTTACACTTTAATACTGTGAGGAAAAGGACACAACACTTCTATGATGTCTTCACATTATCTCTCTGCACTTTGATGTACTTCTTATATTGTTCCACAAACTTCTTCATTCCTTGGGAGAAGAAGCTTTTCGGCTACTCCCGAATCCAGGTCTGCACTGCTTTGTTAACCTAATCATCAGAGGCGAACCTGCGGCCACATAGTGCCTGTTTAAGTGGACCGAAGATGTGACTGTTGCAGGGTGCTAGATCGGGGGCTGTAGACGACATTTACACCACAGCTGTTGCATTGCCTACACCATTGCATGGGGATACTTGTCATCATGGAGCTGCAAAATTATTTGTGACAGCATTCCTCTTCTTTTGCTGCAAATTTCAGGTTTCAGTTTCTATATAAGTATAGCACAGTACATTGCATTGGTCATTGACTGTTTGTGTTCTTAAAAATGAGCCAGAATACAGCCCATAATGTCCCATGAGAAGGTCATCATAATTTTCTTGAAGGGGGCTGTCGTTTGAATTTCTTCTTTACTGGAGAAGATGTGGGGTGTTTCCACTGCATGCTTTGACTCTTGCTTTAAGGCTCACTGTGATGTCTCATCTCTGATGACAATATTCTCCAAAACATTCGGATATTCTTCTTAACATTTCAGGAATTGGGTTACAACATCTATGCACTGTTGCTTGTGCAGATCAGTAAAGCTGTTTGGGTACTCATCTTGCACTAATTTTGTGGTACCCCAAGTCATCATGCACTATGGCATGTGCAGATCCGTAGCTGATCTCCAAATATGCAGCAACAGCTGACAGCGTAATCCATCAGTCTTCTCTGATGAAGGAATTTGCCATGTAGATGTGGGCTTGTGTGCTCCATGTGATGGTCGACCAGATCGAGATTTGCCAGTTACACTTATTTTTCCTGCTTTAAAACTTTCTACCTTTTCAAAAATGTTATGTTGAGTCATGCTATTTTCACTTCCGTAATGTACCAACATCCTTTGGGAAATTTCAGCAGGTATAACTCCCTCTGCTCAAAGAAATCTCACTATGGCACATTGTTCAGAAAAAGTGCAATCCTGCAGTGGAGGGGCCATGTTCAATTGACAATGGCTTCAACCAGATTAGCAGCAGAGCACTGCGGGGTGCAGGTTTGAACTACCCATAAGCCATCACGAACATGGTACTGTATATCATGTCATCTTCTATCTGTTGCATTTATCGTGTAATTTTCAAATTGCCTTTACTTTTTGATTTACTCTCGTACCATTACTACTAATGATATGGGCTTCATTCAGAATGCAACATGATTTGTTTGCAAAAGGAAGTCAACAAAAAAACTGACTCCAATCCAATTAAATGCACACACAAACACACACTCACTCACACACATTTGTTACTTACTGCCTAAAAGGACTTATTATGGACCCAGAATTTAGCATTTCTTGATACTTTATATTTTTATACTGGGGACTATTTCTGTTTCCTCAGAGAGTCGCAGTCAGGGCGGCTGATGGAACGGCCCTTACAGATGACACTGCAGTTGTGACCCGCTGGGTTGGCTACTTTGAGCAGCTGTTCAAAGCTGATCCTCCGGCTGGGACGTTGAATATCTCTGGGTCCACGGTTCTTGAGGCTAATCCTCCAATTAGCTGTAAACCACCCAATCTCACTGAGATTGCACAGGTTATGAACCAGCGGAGGAGAGGAAAGGATGCTGGGATCTGTGGTATCCAGGGTGAACTTCTCCAGGCAGGTGGTAAGGCTGTCCTCCTGACATTGCAAGCAATCTTTGCTTCCATTTGGGAGACTGGCATCATCCCAACTGACTGGAAAATGGGACTTGTCATCCCTACCTGGAAAGGGAAGGGCTTCACCTGGATTGCAGCAACTACAGGGGGATAACACTGTTCTCGGTGCCGGGTAAGGTCCTTGCTAGGGTCATCCTCAATAGAATCCGTGATCACTTGCTCACCTACCAGTGACCGGAACAGTCTCGTTTTACGCCTAAGAAGTCTACCATCGACCGCTTCCTAACACTGAGGGTTCTCATGGAGCGCAAACACGAATATTGGCAGAGTTTCTTTGCAGCCTTTGTCAATTTTCGTAAAGCGTTCGACTCAGTTGATCGAGCTGCCCTATGGGACATCCTGAGGGTTCTCGGGATCCCCTCAAGGTTGCTGGATATCATGGCCAGCCTGTACACTGGTACTGTGAGTGCTGTGCAGAGTGGAGGCAGAACCTCTGCGTTTCTCCCAATTGATTCTGGGGTTCATCAGGGGTGTGTTTTTGCTCCTACTCTGTTCAATACTTATATGGACTGGGTGTTGGACAAGGTCGTGGGGTCCAGCAGCTCTGGGGCATCTGTTGGTGAAGAAAGATTCACTGATGTACACTTTGCTGACGATGCTGTGATCTTCGCAGAGTCAATGGAGGCTCTGATCGGGGCACTCGAGAGACTGAGTGAGGAGTCTAAATGAGTGTCTGGGCTTGCGAGTGTCCTAGATAAAAACCAAGATCCAGGCCTTTAATGACCTCTTGAGCACAGCCATCAGCAGTGTGTCTGTCTGCAGAGAGAGTGTCGACCTCGTCAAGAGGTTTACTTACCTTGGCAGTGACATTCACTTCTCTAGTGACTCTTCCTATGAAATCAGTAGATGGATTGGGAGAGCATGGAGGGTCATGAGGTCGCTGGAAAGGGGTGTGTGGCGCTCCCGATATCTATGCAAAAGGACGAAGGTCCAAGTCTTTAGAGTCCTGGTGCTTCCTGTCTTGCTATATGGTTGTGAGACATGGACACTATCCAGTGACAAGAGAAGAAGGCTGAACTCCTTTGGTGCTGTGTCTCTCTGAAAAATCCTTGGGTACCGTTTGTTTGACTATGTGTCAAATGAGCGTTGCTCATGGAGTCCCGAATGAGGCACATTACCTGCATTGTGAGGGAGCGTCAGTTACGGCACTACAGCCATGTAGCGCGTTTCCCCGATGGTGATCCAGCTCGTAAGATCCTCATTGTTGGGGACCTGAGTGGCTGGACCAGGCCAAGGGGTCACCCATGTAACACCTGGCTGCGACAGATAGAAGGTCATTTCCGGAGGGTGGGACTGGACCACGTGTCTGCCTGGGGGGTTGCCAACCGGGATCCCGAGTTGTTTCGTTTTGTAGTGAGTGCGGCAACGCACTATACCAGTGCATGCTCCCCAACTTGACTTGACTTGACTATTTCTACTCATATTTACAATAAAAGCAATTCCAGAGCACTCTAAATTGTATTCTAAATTGTTAAGTGTTGTTCCTTTCATTTAGTTTGGCAACGTTTCTTAAAATGTACCTACTTAACTTGCACTTCTTATTAATTCTAGTATACTGTACCTTCATCATCCCCATCAATTGTGTTCATACGCTTGTCAATTGGCATATCACATTGGATAAAAGCATCTGTTACATAAACAAACATAAATGTTAGTTGGTTAACTTGTTTGCAGTTTTGTGAAAGTGCCAACTATAAAAGGCTATATATAAAATAAAACTGGTCAACTGATGTGAAAAAATAAAATGAAATATTGACATTTTAGTTACAAAAAGTTGCTTTCCCATGAATTAAAGCATTTAATCAAGTACGGATGGCCCATGGTTTTAATTTTTTGGCAATTGCTATTGTACTTTTGACATTTTCTGCAAACAGCATTACTTCCTCACAGGCACACACACACACACACACACAAACAAGTCAAAACGTATGCAATACTTTCATAGTTATTCTCAGAAATATCAAAATTGGTACCCCTGATGACTGCTATTGTGTTAAAGAGCTCAACAACTATCGGAGAGGTAAGAGAGTCTACCGAGAGATGAGGAGTAGCACTCAAAGCGGCAGTCTCTCCATCTCAAACAGCTTTAGATGGATCGCATTTCACTTCAGATATCAGGGTTTTTGTCACTTTTCTTTACTGAACATTCAAGAATTCAACAGTATAGCATTTCACACAGGATATTTAAAAGTCCAAAAGGTTCTTTATAGATAGTCAATAAATGCAATATACACAGTGTAGGACTGAATAAATACAATTCAGAAATATCCCTTAAGAACAGAACTGCTTTTAAAAATTATAGAAAAGAAAAATGATGAAGAAAATATGTATATATTCTTTCCAGTATATATTATCCTAAATTAAACCAAATTTTCACAAGGATGTTTGCAGGTTACTACGGCTGTCTTCTCGTCAGGCTCAGTGCTGCTTCTCCCTCCTACTAACCCCATAATCTGTTGTAGGGAGAGTACTTTTTTAACTCATCTCTCTAACAATATGCACTTTCTATGCTGATGCTTGCAGATCGACAGTGCATAGTACAATTGTTCCCATGTTTCAACTGCTGTGACACTAGGAGGCTAAGTGACTTGTACAGGGTCACACAGTGAGTCAATATTTAGTGACCTACGGCTCAGCTGACGAAGTATTGCCCAGGGCATAATGGACATTGAAATGGCACATGAAATAAGGTAGGTATCTTAAATTACCGCAATTCATATTGGTGAGCGTGGACTAACTATGGGCTGGTGATGGCATTGGACAGTAAACCCTACAGATGTAAATACTGTCTTGGAGCTGGGATGGAGTTTTCTAGGGGCATCACATTTCAATAAAGACTTTGGGGAAATGACAGGAGGCCAGTATTATTTTTCTTCCTCTGTACTAACAAGGCAATTCATTTTTCACCTTTGTTGACCATTGCAGCTTGTCCTCTACCTAGGATCAAGGCTTATTTGACATGTTCAAGCTAGAGCTACAGAAAAACGTCCAGACACTCTAGTGGCTAACCTTTCTGTTTCTGCTTGGGTCATGCTGTCACCGCACTGTAACAGGCTTTCATGTTGAACACTGTTCAAATACAAACATTATAAGATAATATCGCAGCACAGTAAAGTGCACATAGGTATAATGTGAATATTTTGCCCCAGTGCCACCTTTTAAATGTTTAAATATATTTATAAAATATGGATTAAGACAAAACTTTAGTGTGTTATTTTGCAATCTAGTTTTCTGGACCAACAGTCATAAAATATTTCCAACCTTAATTACCCTTTATATTATATACTGTATATAATACAATTATAAAATGTATTTCAAACTTAATGCAGGTCTTTCCTTTCATATTGCAAAAGTGACAGCCTTAAAGGATGAGTTTGACATTTTACAAGTTGGTTATTTCTTCAAAAGCACAATATATATGCATTTGCCATGAGAAATTGAGTACTAATATTAAGCATTTCCTACAAATTTTAAAAAGTACAGATCCTGTCTTTGGCATTTTATAATGGAACCTCTGGGGCACAGAGTACCACTGGAAAATAAAACACACTGTTTAACAAAGGAATAACAGAGTATCCAATCAATGCAATAGCTTTTCTTTTGGCTAAGGAATGAAGCACACATGAACCTTAGAAAGTAAGCAACATTTATTTTATATATCACTTTTCTAGCATTAATGCATCTCAGTTTAAATTTAGAGCTGGAGCAGAAAGTGATTTGTTCAGGGTCACACAAGACATTACAGATGGAAACTGAACTGGCAACCTTGTTAGTAAGAGTCCAGTTCCTATGCCACTATGCCACACAACCACAGCATTACACGGGGAGAACATGCAAACACCACCGACAGGGTGTGCCAACTAGGAGCTGAACTATGATCCAAGTACTGTACTTAGGCGGAGTGGTGGCTCTGAGGCTAGGGATCTGCACTGGCAATCAGTTCGAATCCCGTAAATGCCAACAGGGACTCTGCTCTGTTGGGCCCTTGAGCAAGGGCCTTAACCTGCAGTTGCTGAGCACTTTGAGTAGTGAGAAAAAGCGCTATATAAATGCAAAGAATTATTACTGTGAGATTAAAGCCCCTGCATTCCCCTTCCAGTTCATGCTCAAGCTTATTGTCATGTGTACTGAATACAATGAAATTCTTACTTGTATGTTGCCTCAGAACAGTTGATAATACAATACTGTAAGTATTCACAGTAAAAAGCCTTCATTTACTTTGACTGGACTGGAGTTTTGCTTGTACTATTATGTGGGTAGGCAGAACCAAAGGTAAAGTCAAAGGGCTTTGAAAAAACTAAGAGCAGAGGAACCAGCCCACAAACACCAGGTTCAACAATTCCTGTTGACAATAAGAGTTTCTGTTTTTGTAAGGCTATTGACTAGCATCCCCCCGGGGATGATTCTTTCACAATGATGCTGCCAGCATAGCTTCCACCTTCCCAGGGCATTGCATTAGGAAAAACAGGTTCAGAAAATGGACTAAAAATGCAGATGGGAAACAGGACATTCATACCAGTTTCTGATCAATTGCATATAAAACAGAACGCCTAACTGTAGATGCGAATTATGCGTTTTTGTTTGTTCAGTTTGCCTACTGAATCATGCCCATTAATGTATTTGTGACTGTATATTGCATCTTGTGGTAAAAAATATGAGTGTATACTGTGATGTTATAATGTATAATATGAGAGTATATTGCGTACTGTATATGCCTAGGGCTTTTTGCTACCTTACTTCTAGTGCTACCAGCTAGGCTCTGCCCTTCCCTGTGACCCTGCTTTGAGAATATTCAGTTATAGTGTGATCTGATCCCCTGTGCTCACTGATGTAGGCTGCAGTCCTTGCATGTTATGTTTCAGTGACCCGTCTTTCACATTGGTGTTTAAATGCTCAGTTTCACCAAAGATACATCTGGAAATGTATACATTTTTTGTGGCCTTAAAAATGTATATAGATCAAAATTTATTTTGATAAGAGGTGGTGATTTGAACCCACAAAATCATCTGCATTCCTACACACCACTTTGCTCCTTTAAACCAAAGGCATACAGTTACATGATGGCTCCAAATCCTCCCTAAGGGAATGAGTGAAGGATTGCGTGTTGTTGTGCTCCATGACTTGTATCTAATTTAAAGCACTGCAAAGTTAGGCTCCAGAATTCCTTGTCGCTTTACTGTAAAATGTTCATTTTAACAAGGATGCATGATTATCAATGAAAGCCCATTGTTCATATTATCATCTCCAAAGCGCATCCATTTTTAATCGTGCTCCAAACAGTGATTGTAGGCAATGTATCAGGTACATTTTTTGGAAGCCTGGTTTTCAGCATAACTTTAGATTAACATTGTGCAGTTCGGTTCCTAATGAGTTTGCTTTGTTAGGTTGGGTTGAACAGTATTTAGCTTTTTACTCATAGCTGAAGAACGATTCATTTTTACTTTGTACACCTGTTCTTCCCACACCAAATTCCTGATAAACTGTAATAAGTTCTTCTGGGCTAAGGCTTCTCATTTCATTTGATTGATCTGTTTTCACCGAACACTACTCTGTAATGTTGATATCAGGTTTTCAATCTGTTCCACTAAGGAACTTGCCCACACTTAACTTGTTTGTATTAGTTCAAGTGTATTTTAATTATACCGAGAGCAATGCACTTTGTGACGCCAAGTAAAGACAGGGCAGCACGGTGGCACAGGTGTTAGCATCACATCACATCTCCAGTGATCAGCATTGGTCAGTTTGTGCTTCTCACACTGTGAACATTGGACTTCTTTATATCTCAGCATTGCAGGCTCAATCCGAGGAGCTCACTTAACCTGCCTGTGCAACAACTGTCCAAAAAAAAAAAATCTGGTGAACATTTGCACAATTTTGATACAAAGAACCTCAGGATGGTGCTTCACTATAATAATAAATGAACACTAACAACAAATTATTAGGAGCACTATACCAGTAATGGGTAGGGCCCCATTTTGCTCTAAAACCATCCTCAGGTAGGTTTGTAGCATGGATTCCATGAGATGTTGGAAACATTCCTTTGAGATTCTGATCCATGTTGACATAAGTGCATCATGCCATTTCTGCAGATTTGTTGGCTGCACATTCATGCAGAGAAACTATACTCTAGTGCATCCCGAAGGTGTCCTGTTGGATTCAAATACGGTTTGCGACATGGTGCATTATCATGCTGGAGGTAGCCATTAGAAGATGGGTAAACCATGAAGGGATGAACATGGTCAGCAATAAAACTCAAATAGACCATACTGTTCAAGAGATGATTAATTGGTATTAACAGGTCCAAAGTATGCCAAGAAAACAATCCCCATTACACCACTCCCACAACTGGCGTGGACTGTTGACACATGGCAGATTCGGTGCATGGATTCAAGCTGTTGGCACCAAATTATATCCCTACCATCTGTGTGCCTCAACAAAAAACAAGAATCATCAGGGCAGGCTTCCAGTTTTAGCCCATTGCAGCCACAGCTTACTGGTCTTGGCTGACAGGAGTGGAGCTCAACATGGTCTTCTGCTGTTGTCACTCATACTGTAGCCAATGTGTCAGCTCAAACCAGTCCAGCCATTCTCCTCTGACCTCTGTCATCAACAAGACATTTCTGTCCACAGAACAGCTGCTCACTGGATGTTGTTTTTTTACACCATTCTGAATAAACTCTAGAGGCTGTTATGTGTGAGAATCCCAGGAGATCACCAATTACCAAAGAGTTTGTCTGCCACCAACAATCAAATCACATTTCCCCATTCTGGTGTTTGATGTGCACATGAGCTGAAGCTCCTGACCTATACCTGCAGGATTTTATGCTTTGTGCTGCTGCCACATGATTGACTGATTAACTAGTCCCATGGATAAGGAGGTGTACATGGGTACCTAATAACTTTCTCAATAAGTGCAAACAGCACATTTCATAGATTAAATATAGAAAGGCAATATATAAAATAAGCCTTGTTTGCTCATCTGCATGGGTTTTGCTCCTGTGTTCAAATGTAATACAGATTAGGTAAGCAGGGACCTATAAATTGGATGGCTGTGAGTGAGTCTCTCCTAGCCATTGCTTTGTTCCTGCATTAAGTCGATTCAGAAGATGGATGGATTAGATTTAGATCAAACTTTATTTTTCCCCAGTAGGAAATTTGTTTTTTTATCAAAGCTCAATAAATAAGAAAATAAATCAATAATATTATTATACTGTGAAAAACAACAAACCCCTCTCAAATATACACGAGAATCACTAAAAAGAAAGAAAACCTGACGTGGCAGTCCCAATCCCAGTAAGAAGCTATACATTGCCATTAGTATAAAGGAGCCCCAGTAGCGTGTCTTCACACACTTCTGCTAAATAATTCCTTGGCTGAAATTCCTCAGTGCAGCATTGCTCATAGTGGCACTCAGTTTTGTTTTCATTCTCTATTATGCTACTACAGTATCTCCAGTGGCTCGACAGTGTGTCCCATGTGAGAGCCTGCCTTTCTAATTTGATTCGGTGGGCCTCTCTTGAAGTGATACCACTGGCCCAGAACATCACAGAGCACAAAAGTGAAGGCGCTATCACTGAATGTGTAGAATATGTAAAGGATGTAACTATTCACATTAAAGAAACACGGTTTCCAAAGAAACAAAAAAAAAAAACAGTCTGCTACGCCCTTTCTTCTGAAGTTCCTCTCTGTTACTAGACCACTTAACCCTGTCATTGATGCGGACTACAAAATACTTGCAGGAATACACCACCTCCACATCGACTTCCTGAACGGTGACCAGACGTAGAGCTTCTTTGGTACAGAGACAATTAATAACCAGTTCCTTCATTCTACTGATGTTAAGATACAGATATTTTTTCTACACAAAGTTCTCCACCTAACTACTATACTCTTTCTTAGTGATACATCCCATAAGTGCAGAATAATCAGAAAATGTCTGCAAATGACATGACCTTCTGATATTTATAGTCAGAGGTGTAGAGAGTGGAGAGAAAAGGAAACAGGACTGTTTCTTGTGCTGCTGCAGTGTTGCTAAAAACAGTTCCTGAGTCTCACAAACTGCGGTCTGCCCGACAAATAGTCCATTATCTGGACACCAAAGGCTCATCCACCTGCAAATCTCTGAGTTTACCACCTAACAAAGGTGGCTGGATAGTGCTGAAGCCACAAGAGCAATCAAAAAAACAAAATACTCACATTGTTCCCAGCTTCATCCAGGTGAGAACAAGCGTTGTGAAGCAGATAGATAATTGTATCTTTCACACTAATTGTTGCACAACTGGCAAACTGCAGTGGGTCCAGGTGGTCTACCACATAAGGACTCATATAGTCCAGGACCAGTCTCTCAAAGGTCTTCATGATATGAGATGTAAGTGCCACTGGTCTGTAGTGAACAGGTGAAGAGCCAAGTGGCTTTATTGTCATATCATCCATACACAGTATTACAGCACACAGTGGCACGAAATAATGTTCTCCAGGCCTGCGTTACAACATATACATAAACACAAGACAAGTACAGAACTATACTATAGTATACTATTCTTCTTCTTTTTCTTTTGGCTACTCCGGTTAGGGATCACCACAGCAGAACATCTGTTTCCATATTTTCCTGTCTTCTGCATCACACCCACCACCTGCATGTCCTCTCTCACCACATCCATAAACCTTCTCTTAGGCCATCCTCTTTTCCTCTTGCCTTGAAGCTTCATCCCTAGCATCCTTCTCCCAATATACCCAACATCTCTCCTCTGCACATTTCCAAACCAAGGCAATCTCACCTCTCTGGCTTTGTCTCCAAACCGTCCAACTTGAGCTGCCCCTTTTAGTCAGTGTCATTAACTATATAATATAGCTGGTCTCACTACCGTCTTGTACACCCTCCCTGTCACTTTTGCTAGTACCTGACTGTCACAAATCACTATACTAAACAATAAATATATAAAGAAGAGGTAAATGAATAGATAGTAACAAACTGAAACAGACAGTAATAAATAAATAATAACCACAACTAATTTTAAACTGATTTCTCAACTACCTTTTTTATCTAAAATACTTGAGAAAGTTGTTTTGCAGCAGCTTCTGATTTTTTTGGATTGTAATGGTGGTCAAGAAATTTTTCAGTCCGGTTTTAAAACTTGGCTTTACTCAGGGTTCTTAACGATATTTTACTTTCAGCTGACTCTGGGGTTTCGACAGTTTTAGTGCTTTTGGATTTAACTGCAGCCTTTGATACCATCGATCACAACATATTGTTGTCAAGGCTGGATAAGTGGTTAGGAATCCGAGGGGGTGCACTAAATTGGTTTAAATCTTATTTCACAAATAGGACCTTTTCTGTTGGTAACAAGTCTGTACTTTCCTCTACTGCTCATTTGAAATATGGTGTTCCACAGGGGTCTGTTCTGGGTCTTTTGTTATTTTCTTTGTATTTGCTACCCCTTGGATCCATATTTTTCACAAATATGGTATTTCATTTCATTTCTACGCTGACAATACCCAGATTTATTTACCTATGACTAAGGAGCCCTTAAAGTCACTACATGAATGTTATGACGAGGTCAAACATTGGATGGCCGTAAATTTTTTGAATCTCAATCAGTGAAAGACTGAGGTTATTGTTTTTGGACCAATGGCTTCTGATGGGGCTATCAGGGATCAGCTCGGCTCATGAGCTGGGTTTTGCAAACCCCACGTCAAAAATCTTGGGGTTATCCTTGATTACGATCTTTACTTTAATAAACAGATTTTGTCCATTGTTAAGAGCTGCTTTTTTCAGCTTAGACTGCTTACTAGAGTCAAACCGTTTCTGGGGCACTCTGATTTGAAGAAGGTATGCTATGCTTTTATTATATCGCATCTCAATTATTGTAATTCACTTTATTCTGGAATCAGTAAATTTCATCTTTCTCGGCTGCAGTTGGTTCAGTATGCTGCTGTTCGTTTTCTTACTGAGTCTCAGAAAGTTGTGTCCATTACTCCAATTCTGGCCTCGCTTCATTGGCTCCCAATTGAATTTAGGATTCATTTTAAAATTTTACTTTTGGTTTATAAGTCGCTAAATGGTGTTGCCCCATCCTATCTGGCCGAGTTGCTGGTTCCATATACGTACACCAGTCCGCTCTTTACATTCCTCTCAACAGCAATTGTTGGTTGTGCCAAAGTCTAAAATGAAGACAAGGGGTGATCGTGCCTTTGTAGTTCTAGCACCAAAGTTATGGAATGCTCTGCCAATTGAAATTAGGTCAGCACACTTGTTTTATATTGCTTTTAACTGTATATGAGTAACTCTGGTATTAATTTTATTAATAATGTATTAATTTTTCATATCCATTGTTTTTCTGTAAATTGTTTATTTTTAATCAATTCTTTTAACTTATTTGTTTTAGTATTTATGTCATTTTTGTACTTTGTTTGTTTACAGATTTATTATTGAAATTTTTTGATTTTATTGTACAGTACATTGGTTTACACTTACGGTGTTTTAAAATCATGCTTTATAAATACATTTTGATTTGATTTGATTTGGATAATGATAAAAATGGCTGTAGTTTAAAATGTAGCAAATGTTCCATGTAAACTATGAGGAGCAGATCTGAAGGCACTATCTGAAGGCTGTATGCACTACTGTATTTGTTGTAAATAGTCAGAGACACTACAGTTCCCAAACCAGGTGGTGATGTACCTCTTCTGAATGATCTCGAGCCTGGCCCTGTAGAATGTGGTGAGAATGGGAGGAATAAGGTTTGCCTACTTCAACCACCAAAGGAAGTCGATTCACTGCTGTACCTTCTTGGCTATGGAGGTGATGTTAATTGACCATGCAAGGCCAGGTGCACAAAAAGCAATTTGGTGCTCTTCATCTTTCACCACATAGCCCTCAATGTGCAGTGAAGCTGTAGACAGTATGGGCTTTCCTAAAGTCAACCATCATCCCCATCGTCTTATCCACCTTAAGAGACAGATTGTTGTACTTGGCACCACTCCACCAATCATCGTATCTCCATTCTGTAAGCTGAATCATCCCATCTGATCATGAGATCCACTACCATTATGTCACCAGCAAGCCCAGTGACAGTGTTAAACTGTATGCAGCTGTATAGTCATGAGTCAGCAGAGTGAGCAGATGTGGGCCAAGCATGCAGCCCTGAGGGGCACCAGTGCCGAAAGAGAAATAATGTGCTGGAGCTGGTGTTTCTGACACTGACTATGTGGGGTTTCTGTGTCAAGATGTCTAAGATCCACATGCATGAGGAAGTGTGAAAGCCTAGCTTCTGAGGGATGATGGTGTTGATTTCTGAACTGAAGTCTATGAACAGCATTCTAGCTTAAGTGTCACTTTTTTCCAACTGGGACAGGACCAGATGAAGAGATGACGATATGACATCCCCAGTGAAACTATTTAGGCGATTGGCAAATGGACAGGGTCATGTGGGGTGCCTGTAAGTAATGGCACCCTCCAATTGTACTTAAGATATAAAAAATAAGGAGATTGGCACATAAATGTCTAGAAGTATAGATACAGTTGAGACCATAAGTGTATGTACATCTTGGCTAAAAACCTTCAAATTCAAAATTCCCAGACTTCACACATATCACATTACCAAACGATTCATGTGTTAAGTCAATCAGTATACAGTATCTACTTAATTTCCATAATCATTATTTTGGAGAAAACTGACAGATTTATTTCAGCATTTAACCCTTATGTCAGATTTGAAGTGGTTCAAAAGCTAATATACATCAAGATGACTGCATGGAAGACTCCATCTACAAAAGGTTCAAGGTAACAGGAGCAACTGTACAATCAATTGTACGAAAATATAAAGGGCTTGGGACCATACAAACTTTACATCATTCAGGAAAGAGGCAAAAACTGACACCCAGGGATGAACAAAGTTTGTTTTGAAAGGTTCAACTGAACCTGTAATTGGTGAAGGAGTTGGAGGCATCATCCACCATTGAGAGAGCACTTCATCACCATGTCCAAGCTGTTTGTCAACCAAAGAAAAAAGCATTACTCCAAAATCAACATAAAAAGTTTGAGTCCAGTTTGCAGGTGCTCACCGGGACAAAGACGTAGCCTTTTGGAGGAGGGTTCTCTGGTCAGACAATGCAAAATTTGAACTGTTTGGCCATAATGATCAGCGATATGTATGAAGGCTGAAGGGTGAGGTTTTTAATCCAAAGAACACCAACCCAACTGTGAAGCACAAGAGAGGCTAGATGATGCTGTTGGGGTGTTTTGCTGAGAAAGGGACTGGTGTGTTTAATAAAATAGATGACATCATGAAGAACAAGCACTATCTGGAAATTGTGAAGCAACACCTCCATACAATCAGCCAGAAAGCTAAAGCTTGGTCACAAATGGGACATTCCAACAGGACTAGATTAAACTATAATAAATTTATCCCCAAGGGGAAAATCAAATTATAAAGAAGCTCAAAAAACCTATGTGCATTATTCCAAAGTCGTAACGAAATGGCTTGCAGACAACCATCTGACAGTATTGGCGTGGCCTTCACAAAGCCCCGACCTGAATTCCATAGAAAATCAGTCAACTAAACTGAAGAAACATGTCCAAGAATGGAGGCCCATTAACTTGACTCAATTACACCAGTTCTGCCAGGAGGAGTTGGCCAAAAATCTCAATAGACCTGCTGCAGACCCCCATAGTTACACTCCATTGAGGAGGTTGTTGCTTTTAATTATACGTCACTGATAACACCTGGTTACACTATGGTTAAGATTAAGATTGGGGGGACGGTCTGCTGATGGACCCATCACAAAAATCTGGCAAAATATTGTGAGGTTATCCTACCTGTTTGCATCAGGTTAAGCAATTTAAAAACAACTTGTTTGTAAACTTTTGATCCACTGAATATCTGACATAGTGGTTAAAAACTAAAATAAATATGTGTCTTAATCATTATTTTGGAGAAAAGCTCTTTGGAAATTAAGTAAAAACGCTAACTGACTAAAGGCATTAATTCTTTGGTAACATGATAATGTGTGAAGCTGGGGAAATATAAGTGTGATCATTTTTTAGCCAAGGTGACATCTTATTGCCGTAACTGTAAATAATTACAATATTGCAAACTACAATATTGCCAAAAAACACAGATTTAACTGTCTTTGCACAACATACAGTATTATGGTCACTTTCCTGCATTGCCTTTCCCACCTTCATTACGATGTTTACATTCATAGGTGAGTTTCATGTGTTCGTTTTTAAAACGACAAGTCTGCGTACATTATGACTTTTTTTTTTACCTGTCGGGGTTTCTCCAAACAGGACCCAACGTTGACGACCGCCTTTCTTTCCTGCGGGCTCGGCGACAGCGTGAACTGCTCGGCATGTTTCCAGCGCCTGCCACGAGACGTCAGCCCGTCGCTTACAGTGGGCGGGGGCAGGGCGGACTGAACCGAACACTTGTCGCGCGCAGCATGTACCCGAAAGGCGTGTCGATGGGCGTGTCCATTTTGGAAAGCGCGCCGTTTTTACTTTGCCGTTGAGAGGCGATACAACTGAACGGCCCTTTTTTTCACGCTTGCGCACGCTCGCCGGCTCAGTATCAAATACGGGAGTATATGGGGCGCGCGCGCACGTGGGTGCGGCCCAGAGGAGGGGGCTGGGTTCTGCCCAGCTCGTCAACAGGCGTCGCGTCACGGCGCTGCGGCCCCCGGGAGGGCGGAGAGAGCGACCGAGAGAGAAAGAAGGGGCAGCAGCAGCAGGCACTATCTCAGACACAAAGGGAGCTGCCCACCGTGTCTCTGGCAGCTGCTGTAATCTGGGAGTCGGGACCCATATGGCTACGTTCGCTTCTTCCGACTATTTCGCGGCTGAGTGCCTGGTGTCCATCTCCAATGGCGCAGTGGTGCACTCGCCGTACCGCGTGGCCAGCCCGGCCCCTGAAGCGGACGCCTCGACAGAAGATCGAGAGGTTCGGGAGACTTTGCGGGAAGGGAGGAACGGCATGATGAGAGTGGCCGGCATACTGAGTGATCTACACAACAAGTTTCGCCCCATGTCCACTTTCTCGGAGAGCAGTAACTCCTCCGTCGGAGACCCCGAGAGCTCGTCGTGCGGGGAGAGCGGATACACCACGCTGTCCGACACGCCGACCCCCACCCCCAGTGGGGGGAGCTCACCCGCCAGGAGACACCGTTGCACTTTCGCCGGCTGTGACAAGGTGTACGGGAAATCGTCGCACCTGAAAGCGCACATCAGGACACACACCGGTAAACTTTTTTTATCTTACTATACGTGGGCGAGCACGGGGGGAGGGGGTGGGTGACTGCTAACATTTACCACCGTCTCCAGGCGGGGGAGGGGCCGGGGTACTTACAGAGAGAGGGCACTGAACAGCGTGGTCGGATGCCCGTCTCTGGAGTAGAACCCGAGGCTTTCGTTGAGATGATAAAGTTCTGTTCATCTGCCTTTACACACTGCGCGTGAGAGTGAAGTTTGCCACGATCTCCACGTGGACGCCCCCCTCTCCTCCGCCTTCTCCTTCCCCCCCCATCCCTGGCGCGCCACATAAAGCTCCCCATCTCTTTGAAAAATGGTTGTGTGTCTGCGGTTAGGGCTGGAGGAGGGGAGAGGATGCGGAGTTGTTACACAACAGGAACGAAACAAAGAAAAGTGCGACACGATAGGCCCGCTTTTGTAAAAAGTAACAGATCAAGTGTACTTGCCGTACACTCGAGAGTGTCGGGAGTGTACATGGCCCCCTTTTGTGCGTCCACTGGCAACGTGGACCGTTTTTCCTTTATCTGAGAGGAGAGTGGGCGTCGTCACTCCCTGCAGAGGGGGCTGGCACAGAGATACCACTTGACATGCCCAGTCACCCCATCTGCTAGTCTGTTAGGCCCAGTCTGTTGATCGTGGTCGCCTTGAGTTTTCCACTACTCAAACGTGCTTTTCAGAGCCCAAGTGCGCCCCCTCCCCAGTTTGATGGTGATGGGAACGTGAGATCTACGCACTCCAACCTCCCTCAACGTTGCGTACAGTTTGTACAAGTCGGTCGCAGGCCTAAGCCACGCTTTCCCCTCCCCCTTGTCACGATATCAGAATTTTGCATGCCCGGACCTGCCCCCTTTGTCCTTGTCTCGGGAATAGATGACTTTTTGTGTGTGTCTTGTACCTGACACGATTTCCTTACTTTGGCCCACTTCTTCTTTTCCCATGTCTGTATGGGGGCAATGTACCTGATAAGACTTCTCCATATACTTCCTCCAGTGTCACACAATTTTAGTTTCAATCTTTTTACTTTATCCGTCCACCCTATATTCGGCCCCCTTAGCTTTCTTCTGTCCTATACTTCCCAACATCACTCTTTTGCCCACGTATTCATCATCTCTCCTCATCACAGGCCCATGCCACTTCAGCGTACTTTCCTGTGTTTTCTTGGATATCTGCCCCACTTTTGTTGTTCCTCTGATGGGACCATTTGCTTATTCAGTGCTTTTTTGTAACTCCACAATTTAACATTCTCATTTCTGCCACATCCACTGTCATGTGTGCCCTTTACTGCCCATATTTCAGCTCCATATTTCATAGCTGGTCCTTCCATTCACTGTCTTAAAAACCTTCACTTCCTTGATGCCGTCTTCCAATTGACCCATCCACATGGCACCCTGTAGGTTAACACAGCAACTAATTCTCCATCTTGGGCTACTGCTGATCCTAGACATTTACAATTTACCACCGTTTTAGTTGTCCACATCTTTAAGATTGACCTTTTACTCCATCCTTACGATTGAAGGGAGATTGTAGTAAATAATTAATAGTCTAAAATTAACATCCTTCATATCTATAAGTAGCAAAGTGGTGCTAACCAGCCAGATCAAATGGTAGATGAAGCTTTCTTGCAGCACATCCCTGATAACACTTCGGTGCACCTGTAGAAGCAGCTGCATTTGGGAAAGCATTTAAACTTTCTTTAATAATAATAATAATAATAGTACTAGGGTGTTGTACCGTGTTAGCCATTATGAATGTAGAGAAAAGCCAAGCAAAATGACACCTTTTATTGGCTAACTAAAAAGATTACAATATGCAAGCTTTCGAGGCAACTCAAGCCCCTTCTTCACATCTTGCCTGAAGAAGGGGCTTGAGTTGCCTCAAAAGCTTGCATATTGTAATCTTTTTAGTTAACCAAAAAAAACCCGTCATTTTGCTTGGCTTTTCTCTACCTTAATAATACTAATAATAATTCTTTGCATTTATATAGTGCTTTTCTCACTACTCAAAGCACTCAGCAATTGCAGGTTAAAGGCCTTGCTCAAGGGCCCAACAGAGCAGAGTCCCTATTGGCATTTACAGGATTTGAACCGGAAACCTTCCGATTGCCAGTGCAGATCCCTAGCCTCAGAGCACAGAGTTCAACAAACCAAAACACTTTTTGTGGATGCTCCACTAGTTTGTAACCATTGGCTAGTAAGCAACATATCATAGTTAGGTTAAGGCTTTGAACTTCAAATCCTGAGGGTCTGGGTTCAAAATCCACTAGTGACACTGTGTGACCATGAGCAAGTCACATCACCTGCCTGTAATCTAGTTGAAAACAAAAGAAATGTAATGAATTGTATCTCTTAAATGTTCAAACTTGCCTTGAAGGTGTCAGCCAAATAAGTCAGTCAGTCATTTTATAATCTGCTTTGTCCTGAACAGGATAGCGAGTGGTGCTGGAGCCTTTCCCAGCCAGCGTAGGGCGCCAGTCCATAGCAGGGGTGAACAAACACCCACCCAATTTAGGATCATCAATTCACCTAACTTGCTTCTCTCTAGACTGTGAGAAACCCCCACAGACAAGTAATAAGTAGTAGTAATTTGGAAAGTGTGAGACAAGCTAAATTTCCTAGTGGGATACAGAGTTTGTCTGTCTATCTTTCTATCTATTATGTAGTGCCTTTTACATTTCTGTTATATAGTGCCTTTTACATCCTATCTCTATCAGTTTAGTGCTGTAAATCTGCTAATAAAGACTTGATAATGAGCAGCCTGAAGAACAGCATTGCAGATGTATGTGTCTTTAATATTGGATTTGCTTAGTGTAGGCCACTAAAGATAAAACAAAACTTGTCACCTTGTCCAGTAAGAGCACTGGTTGGTTAGTTAACACATCAGGATTCAAACTATGTTTTCTCATTAACAACATAAACAAGAGACTTTTGTTTTGCATGTTTGATTTCCTTTTAAAAACGACTGGGTAACATTGGTCTGAAAGGGATAGGGATCTGTAATCTGGTCAAAGGTGCTTTCTACCTCATTTGAACATGAAACATTTCTTAGTCTGCTTATTCTTACAGTTAATCAACATCACTTTTCATACACTACTCTCCATAATTTGTGCTGTGAGAAGAATTTGAGCCACTAAGTTGTGCTGTGGAGTCGTCCGTGTGTGCGTGGGATGGTCCGGCCTGCAAATGGACGAATGTCACAAGAAAACACAGTACCTTGTGCTTATTCTACTGTACATAGTATTTACACCAAACACCTTTAAAGAGAAGTTTGTTTTTGGATGCTTAGAAGTGGTGACTGCATTTTTAAATGTAAGCCCACTGCATTTTCATTTTTTTTTTGGTCCAGTCAATTAGATTAGATTAGATAAACTTTATTCATTTAATTCATAGGGAAATTCATATATAAAAATATACAAGGCCATTAACCTGAAAATTGCGTCGGGTGCTGACCCTCCACTCTGACCTCCATCAGTCATGCAAAAGGACAATTCCCTCTGTGTGTAAAGTACATCAAACAAAAAAATTACATATAATGAACAGCCCATCCATCCCACATGATTCCAATCATTACTGCATATCACATACAATTTTTTCCCTGCTTAAATTTACATACTCTGCAAAGTTACACCGGATGATAAATTTATACTGAAGGAATATAATCTTTATTGAATGGGTGGATCAGTGGTTGACTTCTGAAGTACTGGAACCCTGGCTGGCACATATTAATGTGTTCTTATGGGTCAGTCCCACCCATCCTACTTATAATTATTCTCGCCATGAATCCAATTTCATGTATCTGAATGTCGGGTTATTTTCACCCTTGGTGTAGACATCATGCGTCATCCACTGAAGGTTAAAGCTGTTTTTGGGTGAGGTGCAGCACTGCATTGGGGTGGATGCTGGCTGCTCTGTGGCTACATTTTGCCATTGAGGAGCTTTGGAATACTGGGGGATGATTAATGCTTATGAACATTTTATTTTCACTGTGTTTATTTAGCTGACAGTTGTCCAGTTAGTTATACTTGTCCCCGTATGGTTATTTACAAGTTTCTAAAATTTGGTAGTTTAAGTTCTATCTATGAAAGGAAGAACTGCACTTCATAATGCAGCATGGTAGCCACCAGGGGAAAGTACTGTCAGCCCCCGTTGTATCTGGTGTCTCACTGTGGTGAGCACTGGTAGTTTCTGGGTACACTGTGTTTTTTCCATATTTCTAGAACTGGAACCCTGGTAGCTTAATCAGTATGTTGATAACATAAATGCAGAAGCCACAATCTTAGTCTTTTATTTTGACACTTTCTAAATTACACAAACTTTGACTACGAGCAGCTGTAACAGTAAAATCCTCCCATGATTGCTCTGTGAGCACAATGAAAGAGAACCAGTTGCAACACTCTAGCTTGATTGCACATCTTTAGTATGGGAACAAAGCTCATTAGTTATGAATAGGAGCTGCTGCAAGGAAAAAGAGCAAATGTAGGAGCAGTGCAGTGAGATGGAAGAATATGGGGTTGGATGATTGTGAGGATATTAGTTTTGCATCGGAACAAACAGGATGGTAGCCAAATGAAGAAACTTTGCAGAGCTCGTCTTGATACCTCTTAAGGCAAAACAACTTGTTTCTTCCAGTATCCCACCAATCACATTGCATAAGGATGGGGAAAAAAAAGTTCCAGGCCTTCAGAAATTTTTGAGTCCTAATGCTGTACATCAGCACTTTCCATATTGGGGATGGGGAGTCAGTTTGCAACTATGTGCGGATGGTCATGTTGGGTTTCCTACCATTGTGAATGGGCTGGGCTTGGTGTATTGTAAGGCGGTGGCAGCATTGCCTTGTGGGTATCTTCATAGAAAATGGACTCTCCGGCGCAGGTCTATTTCATGTTATTGTAAGCGCCTGCAATTATCTAGGCCATCACATAATGTACATACATTTGCTGCACTAGGTGTAATTTGTTTTTTAAATCTGTGTTTAAGATAACACTCAGTAAATGCAGTTTAAATATATAATAAAAATACTTTTAAAAAACCATGCTCTTATTAAGTTAAAACGTGTACTAAAAAGTAAGTCTCTCATATATCACTCGTAAAATAAACGTGTGGGCGCTTTTGCTAAGATTTTAAGAAGTGCTTTTCAAATGTTGGTTGTCGAATGTATTTTTTATATTTATATATTTCAACCTTTTAGTCTTGGGTTTACTTACAATTTTGTAATCAATATTTTAACACTTCTATCTGTTACTAGTGCCATCTATTGGTGAAATCTTGAACTATTCTTCATATGAAATTTTCATTTCTTAACATGGATTAATTGATCAATTAGTGAAACTGATTATTGATTCCCGTATTGTCATCAGAAGTGAGTAAGTGTGCAAAATATTTCAAGTCATTTGGACAATAGGAGGTGGGTTAAATATCGATTACAAGATTTGTACCAGACAACAAACAGGTGAAGTTAAAAGAAGCGCAGTGATAATAATAATAAAAAGTGTGAATAATGTTTATACCTGTACGTTTGTTTCCATGATGTAAACAGGGAGTATCATGGTGTGCAAGTGTGTCCATGAGCATTTATGTTAATGTTTGTATAGTTATTTGTGTGTGTGTGTGTGTGTGTGTGTGTATGTATATAAAATATTTTCTGTGTACTACTTTTAAGGTTCAGGACCATTCATATTAGGATGGGAGATGTGCCTTGTGGCATCTGTTTGTAGTTCAGTTTCTTTTCTAGAGACCATATAGCAAGAAACATTGTAATGCATTATTAGAATACAGCAGGAGTCAAACCGTGCAATGTTTGGATCAGTACTAAAATTCTATCCTTTCCAGCTTTCAGACCTTGATACCACACAGCAGCCAGTGTGTGTTGTACAAACTGTTCTTCTGTGAAGTCTCAATTATTTTGAACCTTTGGGGTCCCCCATGAAGCCTTGAGCATGTCAAAGCTTGCTCAGTGTTTTGGGTGGTTGACGGTCTTGGGCTCTAGGGGTCCCCAGTGGAGCCTTGATTATGTCGAAGCTGGTGTTTGCGAGGTGGTGTCCGGGGGAGAGTCTTGTGTTTGTGCTTCAGCGTGTCGAAGCTTTTATTTCCCCGTGTTGTCTACCACACACCAGTTGTGTGTTTTTGTTTTTTTTTTTTCCCTTAATTTCAAGTACTGGATACACCTAAATGCTGATAAATGTACGGTTTTAAAAATTTTATTTTCTACACTTTTTCAGTACTGGTTTACCAGAGTTACAAACTGTAGGTTTATAGTGGCTTTAGTGTGGTGTGGTGTGATGCACTGGGTATCCATACCACAGACTTCTGAAAGATTAACTGATGACACACAAAGCCTGAGATGCATTTTTGAGATCCAGTTAACTGTAGCCAGACAGATGCGAATATAAGGTGTCTTAACATCCAAGGAGAAGTGAACCAAACAGCATTACCCACGCGATATTGAGGGTCATCTAGATTGCCATGCGGTTTTTTTTTTTTTTTTTCTTTTAAAGCTTATTACAGGAAAATGCCGCTTTTCTGTAATTCCATTTTTGCTTTCCCTCCTGTCTACCCCTCCTCAGACCCCCTTCCTTACCTTGCGTGCTCACTGCGTTGGTGAGTCAGCTGCTGATTCACGCTTGTGCCTCTGTTTTGTACAGTCCTGCACGCAATGCGCCTTTGTCACCTGAGGCCTTGGCTAAAAGGCGCCAGTCTGAATGCACATGTTGCTCAGACCGGTTTTACTGGGCCTTTTTTGTTTTTGTGTAGTTCATTGAAAGGATGGATTGGTATTGGGGGGGGGGGGGGGGGGTTATGTGGGTCCCAGCATTGCTACGATGAAACAGCTTGACTTTCATGGTCTGGTTCTTCTTTTGATGCTCCCTGGGACAAGAAGTGTTTCAGTCCTTCATCCCCCATCAGGAACTGAGTGTCCTGCTGTTTGATATTCAAACTTGGGAGTTGCCCATAATTTGCTGTACCAGTTCTTCATGATGGAAGGGCTGGCTGATTAACTTCAATTGGATCAGAGTTTGACTGGCAGAAAGTGAAGTACCCAGTAATCCTACATTCAGCATGAGGCAGATGATGCCTTCGCTGCATCATTAGGTTTTGGATCTCGGGGCATTATAAAGTTTTAGTTCTGTTGATTGCTACCCATGAAACAAGCTGTTGGAGGGCACAACATTGCTGTGTGCAGAATACAAGCCTGAAGGCCATTTATGAGTCCATGTACACTTGTCTGAGGAAATGTACAGTAAGCTCTTTTTATGTGTGTGTGTGACTGGTAAGTGGTAATCTTTGTGAAACAGATGAGCCATTGTTGTCAACAGGCTTCAGGGCCTCCATGCTGAAAAGAGCCCCCCATGCACTAAGCTTGCAGATCCGTTGTGTTTGTGCAGCACATTAGAGACACAAATGCAGCCGGGTGGTAGGCCCAGCTGGTGTTCTGAAGTTTCTGCAGTGGTCTGAATAGCAGGGTTACAGGCTGGGGGGCCGCACCCTCCTTCTTTAATGTTTATTATGCTTAATGTATTGTGTGTGTGTGTAACTGATAGTCTTGCTCGTGAACCACAATGTCAGGCGAACAGGTGGAATTCCTCATGGCAGCACTCCCCATGTGTCCTAATCATTGAAAATGCTGCTGCTTCTTGTGTTTTACAAATTCAGGGATTTTTTAAATTTGAGACATCATGGCTACTGCATGTGTCGATGATTTCACACTTAGGAGCATTGCATAATGTCTGATTTTGGTCACAAAGATGTAACCCTTGAACACCTGGTGCTAGCTTCATAATGGCAAACGGGAGATACTTTCAACTTTAAGTGTTGCAAATGTGTATAGATGATGAAATGAATGTTGCCCCTACTTGACAAGTGCCTGTCCTCTCTTCTTTTTTTTTTTCCCAGGAGAGCGCCCTTTTCCCTGCACATGGCCCGGCTGTGCCAAGAAGTTTGCACGCTCCGATGAGCTCGCTCGTCACACCAGGACTCACACAGGCGAGAAGAAGTTTGCTTGTCCCCTGTGCGAGAAGCGCTTCATGAGAAGCGACCATCTGTTGAAGCATGCCCGCCGCCATCCCGATTTCCACCCCAGCCTGCTTTCCAGGTCCGGCTGTCGAAGTCGGTCACCCTGCAGTCCCTTGGCTAGCCCTGCCAACTTTCTGTAAGAAGAGGGTTTTTGGGGTGTTAGAAATGCTCTCAGGAAAAGCTCTTGCAGCAAAACCAACACACCACCTCGCTCTAGAAGAAACAAAAAATATATATATTATTATTCTGTATGTTCACTCACTCTTTGCGTGTGAACTTTTGTAGCACATGTTCATTTTGGGGAAGAACATGGGAGCCTGTGATGTAGCAGGGTGTGGACAAAAAAAAAAAAACAAAACAAAAATCCTTGGAGGTGACCACTGTCTTTGAGTTGATGTGTGGCCCCTGCGGTTCTTTTTAAAGCCATACATCACTGAAAGTCCTTAATTTGATTGCTTGGTAGGGGTTGTTAGGGGTTTCCGTTCACATTAACACGGGTGTGCCAGTCGTCTCACTGGAGCACCGGCTGAGATGTCATCAGATGTCCACAAATCCAAGGACTTGAAGTCCTCTTCAACCCCATTGCCGTTTAGGGTAGAGTCGTTATTTTGGTGTTTTTTTGTTTTTTTTTGCTCTTGCTGTTAAATAGTTGAGCTTTTTAATGCTACTCCTTATATTAGGGTGAATTTTAAAATAAAATGTATATATATATATATATATATATGCATATCTTTCTATTTTGAGAACATACCATATGCAGATACATGAGGTATGGATTTCACTTGAGAATAGATAGCACAAGGCTGCTTTTCAAAGATTAATCCACTGCCTTATATATCATTTTTGGGGGCCAGTTTCTTCCTGTTGAAAGAAATTAAATGTGTTTTCAGATGTTGAATTTTTCTTTTCAACTTCTATACTTTGATGGCTTACAAGTGTACATCCAACCCTGAAGGGGACAAAGTGCAGCCATCTTCCTTTATTTGGGTCAGAAGTACACTACGCTGGATTTTCTGCACAAAGTCCTGCCAGCTCTCACGTCTACGTATAAGCTGAGAGGCAGGCGGCGTGATGGCCATCCTTCTTCTAAAACGCCACACGTAGAAAGTCCAGTCTGCTTTTCCAAGCCTGCGTAGATCAAACCCTTCCTCTTTTCTGCCCCATAGATAGACTTTGCACAATAAAAAAACAAATCCTGTCTCCTCTGTGCATTGTGTGCCCCTGTAAATGTGGACAGTAAGAGCGTTTAGCAACTCTGTTCTTGGTGGGGGTAGTGGGCACAGGGGCCGAGGTGTGAAGTGTGTGCACGTTGATGCCAGGGAGCATTTGAGAATGGGCAGATTCTTATTTTGGGTGTCCTACTTCGATTTTTATGGTTGTGTTTTATTTTTTTCTTTCTAAAGAATGCCGTGTTACTCTTCAGGTGGCTGAAGCTTCTAGGTTGTGTTTTTAAGTGTGTCTGCTTTTGTTTTTGCTTGTTTTAAAAATAGCAATAGTTGTAAGAAGGTAAAGGCACCTGGTTCTATCCCAGTAAAGCAGTGCTTGATGGGAACCCAATTTGAAGTCATTCAGTATTTCTGTCACTCAAGTCTGATGCATTTTTATTGGTTTGAAACATCCATACCACACGAGAGAAATCCAATAAACGTTAGCATTGTTAGTTGTAGTCTGATTGATCCTTCATAAGGTAAATTGGTTATAAATGATCATGTTACGAGATGGTGAAGATCCCGATCCTCCTCTGGAATGGTCACCATGTGACTGGGAAAGTCTCTCTTTAACTGGATGTCGAAGCAAACTGCTGGCAGTTGCCCCAGGGACTGAAACCTAATCTTTCCACCGGCCGCTCTGTAGCCGCACACGTTTTGATGCTTTGCTTGCTTTTTCGACTCAAAAGATAACAAAGTTGTCCCTCTGCTCACCCGCGCCATTCCCAACAGAGCTGGCCAAGAGCTCCACTGTAGGGTGAAGGGGGTCTCTTGGTTGCTACACCTGACACCCCCAGACCGTGTGGGTGTGAGAGGGGCTTATTGTTGCTGCTGGTTAGTTAATCTTCTTTGCTTGGGAGGGGATAGTTTTTAAAAAAAAATTCCAAACAGGTGCTTGTTTTTGAATTTAAAAACTTGTTTTGTAATACTTTTTGGGCTAGTATTTTGTAATGTTTTGCTTATTTAATTTGTTTTCTTGCATAATTTATACATTGAAAACTCATGTTTCAAGTTGTACTTTTTCCTTTGCTCCTGTGTAAGATTATTTATTAAGAAATCGGACAAGGCATTTTTTTTTTCTTCCTTTTTTCATCTGGATTGGAGGTCTGTTGTATGATATTACAGTTTTGCCTTATCAAATAAAATAAATGCATTATGTAACTAAAAGCTGTAAACTTTTCACTGTGGCAGATTTTAATAAAAGCAAGTTAATTTTTGTGATCCATGTCTTAGCTCCTCTGGTGACTGCACTCTGCTGGGGTCGAGAGAGACGTTTCGCTTTTTACAGAAGCTCAGTAAGTATAACAAACGATAACAATCCTCCCTCGAAACACACACAAATGACAAAGAGAGGGAAAAGAACTCCCACGTTAACTAATGGCAAGTGAGGCATTCTGATATTAGGTTAGATTAGACCAACGTCATTAATCCCAACAGGAAATTCAGATTCAAGAACAAGGACACAGACAGCCAATGAAGCAACACATTTCAAAATGATCAGTTAAAGAAAGAGTTAATTAACGGATAGCAGGAGGCAGAAAAGACCCCCAGAGGTGCTTCTTAGCACACGGTGCTGGAATGACCCGGTGGCTAACCCTGCTCTAAGAGAGCACCTCCTGGAGGGGATCTTTAATGATGGCATCCAATATTCACAAGAACCTCCAGTCTGGCCAGGCTTTTCTGATCAGTTGGTATACAGTAGCTATTGTGCTTCTTGTATGCTGACCACATCATTGAACACCACGCCGTTTACTATGGACTTGTAGGACATTTCCAGCAGCAACTTGCTGCACACGTCAGAAGACCCGAGTTTCCCAAGGAAGTCCCGTCTGCTCTGGCTGGTCTTGTGCAGCACCACTGTGTTGTCAGTCCAGGTATGTGTAGCTCCACACCACTTCCATGTCCTGGTCTCACAGCTTTAGTGGCATGCCTGAAGTCCACCACCAGTTGAACGGTCTTGCTGATGTTGAGTTTCAAGTTGTTGTCCCTGCCTCACAAGACAAAGTCCTCTACATCCTTCCTTTACTCTGCCTCCTGTGTATTCTTAATGCAGCCTAGAACGGGGGGATTTGTCTGAAAATTTCTGTAGATAGCAAGCACTGGTTTTGTACTGGAAGTTGTGTGAAGGGGGACAGGACAACTGCCCAAGGTGCTCCAGTACTACACACCACCATTTCTGACATGGAGTCTCTCAGCCTCACGAGCTTTTTTCTCTGCAGGACCAGAGCTCTCAGGATTATCAAAGACTCATCTCATCCCAGCAATGTCCTGTCTCATCGGTTAAAATCAGGCAAAAGGTTTTGTAGCATCCTGGCCAGGACAGAGAGACTCAGAAGGAGTTTCTATCCCCGAGCCACAAGACTCTTAAATCAGAACATGCCATCTCATCCATGACCCGCCACATACTTAGACTGGACTGTAATTGTACCATGACGTCTATTCTTCCCTTGTTTTGGAATTGGGATGTCCTTTAACACTATGCACCTATGCATCTGTCTGACATTGGTTTGGCACGATAATCACTGCACTATTGCACTTTATCACTTAATTCTTCTACATTTCGCTTAAATTTACTATATTTACTTATGTCTTGTTATATTGGTATCTTTCAATCTAGGACTTTTTGTTAATCAAGCTGATATTCTTCTAACTTTGTTAGAGTTTTTGATAAGCGGATCAGGATGCATTTCACTGCGTGTTGTCCTGGATAACTATGCATGCAACAAATAAATAAAGAATCTTGAATGTTTGTGAAGAAATAACTTTGACTTGAAAATGGCAAACTTTAACTTGCAGGATTGCATTTAACTTTGGACCGAAAAAATGTTCACAACTGGATCCTCCGCAGTTTGCCCGCCATCTACATGCTTCACGGAGCTTTGAAAAAATGTCAGACATATCCTTCAGCTCCGCTGAAATGCAATACTTAATGCAGCAAGCTGATCTTTTACTTTGGCATGGGTCTGTGTCATACTTAAAACATTAATCAATCAAATGAATGACTGTTTTCCACAACGACACGTGATGTTAGTTTCATTTTTAAAATTTAATTAAACAGAAAAGTATTGCATTTTAAATCATGTCCACAGATCGCGTGTCATAACTAAAAGATAAGCAGATGTATTGCATTTCGCTTAGTGGCAGCCCTTGTGTATTGCATTTCGATTTGAAACCACGCCCCCGTTGGACCAAACGACCAATCAGCGTCAAAGTGTGAGGTGAGGGGCGTCAACAGTTGGGGGAAAAAGGTGTTCCAGTCACGAGTGTGTTGTACTTGGAAAGACTTGGGGAACACCGATTGATAAAGCATGGGAACTGCTGGCATAGTAAATGGGTAGAGGTTGGCGCAGTAAATGATGATTTCATTCAATTGCGTGTCAAAAGAAAATCAGGCTCGGTGACGCTAACAAATGTTTCACTATATCACCATGTACAGTATTCATTTAAAATCGCTAACAACACCCCCCCCCCCCCCCTTTAAAAATGTAACAACACGGCCAATTTTAACATGTGTAAAAAGAAGACAACATAAGAGTAAACTTTCTCAGCGAGACCTAAAACATACTTTTCTTTGTTTCAGTTAACTACTCCACAGTTCCACAGCCATGACATGGATAAACTGCCAGGAAAATTGCATGCTGTAATGAAAAGTAATCGATTATTTGGTTAATATGTTTTAATTATTACACAATAACACTGGACCAAAATGAAATGCATCACATGCATATGCGTTTCAATCTAGTTAGCACGTTGGCTTGCACTTCATTTTGGCACGAGCAAACGTACAATTACTGAGGTGGCCGCATCTCTACTGACCAACAGGTAAAGGTTATTGGTAGCTTGACAAGAGCGACTGCTGGCTAAAAGCGGTAGAAAAACTAGGCCTGCTGATGTTTTTTATTTTTTTAACTTATTTATTTTTGCAATTGCTCTTACTTTTTAATTGCATTCATACCTGAAAATAATTCAGTGCCAGAATATTTAAAAAAATTTTTCTCTGCCTCTGTTCATTCTCTCTTAAAAAAGAAAGTTGAATCATATTCCTTTTGTTGTTAACATTTGACATATCAAATGTGTATCTCTCTCTCTCTCTGTATTATACAGTATATATCTCTTGATGGTGTGAGGAACCTCATCAGAATTGGTCGATGTTAAGAGTGGTATTCCACAGGGGTCAGTGCTGGGGCTGCTGCTATTTTTAATATATATATATATATATATATATATATATATATATAAATGATTTAGATAGGAATATAAGTAACAAGCTGGTTAAGTTTGCAGATGATACCAAAATAGGAGGATTAGCAGATAATCTGGAATCTATTGAATCATCACAGAGGGACTTGGACAACATACAGGATTGGGCAGATTTGTGGCACATGAAGTTTAATGTTAGTAAATGTAACTACATGCAGGAAGTAAAAATGTTCTGGAAAAAAAAAAAACGTGCCTCATACGGCCATTAAGAAGGCTAAGAGAATGTCAGGTTATATAGCGCCTTGATGTGTGGAGTACAAGTCACAGGAGGTTCTGCTGAAGTTTTATAACACACTGGTGAGGCCTCATCTGGAGTCCTGTGTGCAGTTTTAGTCTCCAGGCTACAAAAAGAACATAGCAGCACAAGAAAAGGTCCAGAGAAGAGCGATAGGGCTGAGTCCAGGGCTACAGCAGACGAGTTAAGAGGAAATATTAAAAGAGCCGAGTCTATACAGTTTAAGAAAAAGAAGATCAAGAGGTGACCTGACTGAAAGTGTTTAGAATTATGAAGGGAATCAATCCAGTGAGTTGAGACTGTGACTTTAAAATGAGTTCATCAAGAACACGGGGACACAGTTGGAAACTTGTAAATTTAGCACAAACGTTTTTCTTCACACAGAGAACCACAGACTCTTGGAATAAATGACCAAGTAGCATAGCAGACAGCAGGATTTTCGGGGCTTTCAAAACCTGACTTGATGCTTTTTTCTAATGACAGTTTAAAGGGCTCTGAGAGCATGAGGGAAATGTTTCTCTGCTCTGATGAGACACTCTTTGGGCAAAACTCCCAAGATGTCTGCAAAAGACCAGGCACTGCTCAACAGCTGCCTAATACCATTACTAATACCACTATGGTGAAGCATGGTGGTGGTGGCAGCATCATTCTGGAGGTGTGCTTCTCAGCAACAGTGGCAAGGAGATTGGTCAAAATGGAGGGGTCCTTGAAGAAACCCTAGTCCAGAGTGCATGTGACCTCAGACTGGTGTGACGGTTCGCCTTTCTGCACGACAATAACCTGTAGCTTACAGCCAAGACAACGCTGGAGTGGGTTTGGGCCAAGTCTCTGACTGTGACCGAGCAGCCAGACAAAGCCAAGACTTAAACCCCCTAGTACATCTGTGGAGAGACCTGAAGATGGCAGGTTCCAGACACTTCCCATCAAAACAAATGGACTTTGGAGAGGATCTGCCAGAAAGAAAAGGATAAACTGCCCAAACCCAGTAGTGCAAAGCTGGTAGAGACTTACCCAAGAAGACTCGAAGCTGGAATTGCTGCCAAAAAGGCTTCAATAAAAGAACTGAATTAATGGTCTGGATACTTACATGAATGACAGATTTCAGTTACTGATTTTAATAAATTTGCAAACCTTTCTGAAAACAGGTTTTCACTTTGCTATTTTAGGTTACTGACTGTAGGTTAATGGAGTAAAAATGGTCCTTTACAATTTAAATTTACAACACAATAAAGTATCAGAAACTGAAGGGGTGGAAATACTTTCTGAATCCAACTATTGGCTTCCACTTCCACTAAATAAAAATTATATTGAAATCCATCAAGTCTGATGGTCTGTCTGATAATGAAGCAAAACTAAACTCCAGAATATCTCGTTAACACACCATAACTACTAAAAAAGGAAACTAATATCTATGAAAGTAAAACAGAAATTGTCTTTGTGATAATAAAAAATGAAAACTACAAATACAGCATGAAGAGAAACTAAACTGAATTTTCAAGTATGATCAGAAAAATATTGAAATAAAAAACTAATGTAAAAAAGGCAGACCTATAATAATCTTGTCATTAAGCAACCGCACTGGAACAAAAACCCACAGCCACTGCTGCCCCATCCCGCATACCCCCAAGTTACAGCAACTCCAACTTTGCACGGATTTACCCAGAAGGCACAGTTTTAGGGGTTGATGGGAGCCTGACTTGCATAGCCATCACTAAGAAACTCAACAGTGCGACTTTTTTCGTCATTTCTTTATTGGATCAACTCGACACAAAAAGGATACAGCAGCTTGTCACAATTCCTCATCGTAAAGGGAATGTCGTATAGCAAAGTCATTTTCTTATAATTATTATTTCACGCCATACATCCGAAATGGAAAGAATCACCACACAGGAATTTGGACAAAAGCTTTGGAAGCAAAGGTGAGGGGCTTATTCCGTACAACAGCAATACTTGTAACCAGCAACAAAAAAATAAAGTAAAGTAAGACCTTGACTGTGTGTTTGAATTCTCCCCCCACCCTCAAATATTAGTGTAACTGCAATGCCACATAAGTTTAAAAAAAAATACCAGAATCAATCATTCTTGATGTTGACAGAACAGAGACAGGTAAGGACGAGTAAGACGTGTGCAGCTGCCCACCTAAGCCCCCACATTTGAACAAGACCAACTGAACAGCATGTGGTGTTTGTACAGATGGGGTTGGGTGGGTCTACACTCAAATCTGTAGAGACACCCTCCACTTGGCTTCCCAGACTACTCCCCACAACCACACAAATGGGAGTCTTGAAAAGCCCCTAATGCTATAGGAATGTAAAGCTGAATGTTTTGGTGGGTGGCTGCGTGGATGAGAATGATAATGGCAGTGTGTCTGACACCAGTACAAACCCCCATGTGAGAGACAGAATCAAGGTAGGTCCTTCAAGCTTACAATAAACATGGTACAGACTACTGAGAAGCAGGGTCAGATGCAGAACATGAGGCTCGATGTGAGCAGCGCATCATCTGATTTTTCACATTCCATTTCTACAGCTGCAGCCACCACTTCTGTAAAACATATCAGAAATAAGAACAGACAGCCAAATCAGGGGGTGGAGGACCACCATCTTTATCATAATAACGTCTGTTTTCTCCCTTGGAAGCCCTCCACAGAACTGCAGCACTAGTTCAGGGAAAACACGATTAATGAGGTGCCCCTCAAGCACTAAGTGAGGCCTACAAATACATCCTTGACAGTTTTAGTGTTCCTAACTTAAAAATAAAAATGGCAGGGGTGCAGAGAGGGCTGTTGGGGTTCAGGACATGACTGTCACATTCTGTGTGCCTTTCCCCACATGATCACTCCCCCAAGTCAGCCTAAAAATACTATCAGCAGCATTCAAGACCTAGAAAATTTGCAAGGCAGCTTGTATTATTCCACCATCAAGATGCAAATATGGAAAGCGGGTGTGGTGGGCCTGAACAACAGAAGTGGGCTTTCCAAATACTCTAGGGCAGAGGCTGCAAGGATTTCTGGTTAAATAAAGTGAGGCCAGGAAAGAAGGAGGATCCCAGCAAGAGAAGAGCAGCAGACAGTGGAAAGGGGTGGAAGTGTGGGGAGTGGGAGGGGTGTCCTGGGCCAGATGTGTGTGCATGATGGTACATGCGAGTGGCAGAGCAGGGACAGACAGCTTGACTGGTACAGCACAGCGCTGGTTTAGACACCCCCCCCCCGCCACCACCACCAACAACAGAGTGTTGGAAGACAGACGATCAGGAGGCTGTGGTGAAGGTCTGCTTGATTTCTTCCAGTACATGACTTAAAAGAGACGGCTCGTTACATTTTGCATCAATAGAGACACTGTTATCTCCCTGAAAGAAACAAAAAAGAAAAATTCAATATGCCACATCAATGACATAAAAAAATACACCTCTGAGTTAAGGTGAGCGGTTGGCTTCATTCGCCTGTCATCTCCTCAATGGAACAAACGGGTCTAGTCATTCTCTCCGCCATGTTGGAAAGATTCTTTTGTCATTTCCAGCACACACCAGTATACAGAAACATTTGAGGGTGTGTGATTTTTTTTTTTTTAAGCTCTGAGGCCCTGGACACTGCAACTTTGATTAGCTGATGCAGTCAAGTTAGAGCATTTTATGTTATGTTTCACCCCATCTAAGATTTATTTAACAGAATACTCCACTCATAAATTATATATTTTTGTATGTTACTTACCCGCATGTAGTTTGTTGTAATGGTCGAAAAAAAAAAAAAGTAATCTTATGTTTTCATGGAGAACGAAGATAACAATCTTTGACCGAATTTGTGTCTATGGCAGTCTTTCACAGCCTTTTTGTACCCCCTACAGCCTTTCAATATGACCGACCACCTCCTTCATACAAAACTAGTATTATTTTAAATTTGTTTGTTTAAACTGACTTTAAACAGGCTATTACTATTATTAATAACAAATTCTCTCTAGGCAAAGTCATCTCTTATTGACTGAGACACTAGCGCTTGCTTATTTTTCCTAAATGTTCACAGTTCTGGGGGACGCGTGGCCACAGCAGTAATAAGGCCAACATATACATTCCATTCCTTTGCTTGGTCTGGATTTTTGTCAAACTGAGAAAGTTATTTCACATAAATAGCTAGATTGAAAAGGTGGGAGTTCATTAAGTGCATATTTGCCCAGCTCAATGTATTCCTTTTTTCATATCACACCAGAAATGCCTCACCCAGAAGAAGATAAGTGTTGTGTGTTATTTTACTTTTCTGCTTTGTCCTGTGACTGTGCTGTGGGAAACTGTTTGGGAAGCATTTCCCACTGAATAAAGTTTCTGTTGTACTTGTGGAACTTGTGTCTGCCATCTGTCTGTGATGGGTTTGGGGAGCTAAGCACCGCTTGCAGGGCACACACTGAAAGGACTCCTCACCCAGTCCAGTTCAGCACACCTGGTTTTAATGTCACTGAAGTATTGTATGATTTCAGTTTGTTGTGCTTGTACCCTTTTCAATATTATCACTCTGTATCAATAATCGTAAGATGGGCACCAAGCAGTGAGAAGCATTTCCACCCTCGCACTTCCTCTCCCACATTTTAACCTTCCTGATGAATCCATTTAGCTTGTCGTACATATTCAAGATGGGCGTGTCTTTACTTTTTTGTGACAAGCGGAGTTCATTTAGTTTGACAAACACATCGGCAAGATATGTCAGACATGCTACCCTCTCTGTGCCTTCAAATATTGAAGCAAGAGGATGAAGGCGTTCCTTCTGGAAAGCACATACCTCTGCTTGGAAGTTCAAACATCTTGATTGCCATTTTGTCACGTGACTGCAAACAGACATCAATATGAATTAGTAGATGTTCATGTGTTGATCCACAGGAGCGAGCTTTTGAATTGGAGATGGAAATCTTGACCAGTGAACGAGGGGAAGAGGTAAAGCTTTTCTTTAAAAACCTGTTCCTGTGTGAATGCACATCCTCCTGTGTGCAATACTCAGATTTTCTAGAAGTATGCATTGAACAATATTTTATCAGAAATGTATGCATTTTGCATGCTGTGAGCATACAACTGGGAGACTTGATGCATGGCTAATGCAACGCAGTAACAATATTTTTTTGTTTAAAATTGTTACCTATTGTCCAGTGTTGGTCACCATGGACCCATATTTATATCAGACACTCTGTTTTCTCCTTATTTCATGAAACCATGAGATTAAATATTTTTCTTGCCCATCACCACAAACTACATGGGGCAGGTAATATATAAAAAAAAATATATGATTTTTGGGTGGAGTAAGTAATCAAGAAACATGTAAGGACAGAAGGATTCATCACAGACCACAGGAGGGCATACTTACACTTTTGACAAGAAGACACACATGATGTCCCTGGATAGACCGGCTGTACATTGATGCACACGAGTCGATCCTCTCCACAACTGCAAAAAATTAAAAGGTGCACAAACGTTAAACTGTACCTACACAGGGAAGGCCCAGGAGGTGTGTTGTTTAATTAAGAAGCCAGCAGAAACTTGCTGTTTCATTATAGCCCTAAAAAGCATTAAAACACCAGGTGCCAACAGAACCTTCCAGGTTCCTCATTTATAGATGGAAATCTGAAACTCTAATCAACAAATATGGTTATAACTGGCAGGTTCCCCTTTTTTGGATAGGAATCTAAAACTACAACCAACAGGACTATTATGCCAGACACATTACAGTATTTACAGTAGGTTGGTAATCAGGATTACAAATCACATTCCCCTTTTATGGATAAAGTTCTTCACCCCTAGTCCACAGAAACAGTTACATCTGATGTTTCCCTTTTTGTCCCCAATTTTGCAGAAACCATTATACCTGACAGATTCCATATTTATGATTTATTAGATTGTCAGAAATAGTTGAAAATATTGTCTTCTAGCTAAACACAAACTTCACTTAACTTTGGAAGCAATTATAATTGTGCAAATTCTCTCTTTATGACTGTAAATCTGGACAGTAAGCCAGCAGGAACCATTGTACTTGGCAACATTCCTGAGGCAGTAATCAACAGGAATAACTGTAATGTCTTTTTTTTGTATTTAAACTGAGGGTCCTCTTTAATCATTGGAATTTTGAACTTTAGGAAAACAAAGATCCTATACTACTGTTTAGAAATGTATTCTAGTCATTGTACGTACAGTCAGGTAACTAGAGTGCAATATTTGCATGTCTGACTAGTGTGCAATACTTTCATACTCTCTGGTACCATGATAAACAAGGAGAACTAAACAAAAAGAAACGTGAATTCAAACTAAAAGAAGAAGTGGGAATTCAAAATAGTGTATGCAGGAAGCAAAGGGTCATTGTAAGGGGAGCAATTTCAGAATTAGATGTTAAAAATGGTCTCTCTCAGGTGTCAGTGCTATAAACAATCTTGGCAAGAGAATAATCAGTAAGCTGGTTTAGTTTGCAGATGATACTAAACTAGGTAGAAGGACAGATATTGTAGATTCAGCTAAATTGTTACAGAGGGTCTTGGACAGCATGCAGGCTTAGGCTGATGAAGTTAACTGTAAGTAAATGTAAGGTACTGTATGCAGGAAGTACAAATTCTGGATTTGAATACAAAATGGGAGGTTTGAAACTTCAAAGTATACCTTATAAGAAGGCCCTGAGGATCACAATGGACTAATAACTACAGTGATCCCTCGCTATATCACGCTTTGACTTTCGCGGCTTCACTCTATCGCGATTTTTTCTCATACACGCTTACGTCACTACGCATGCGCCTTCTGAGAACTTTTATCTAAGCCCCACGATGGCTCCTAAACGTGCTGCTTTTTCTAAGCCTTCTGACAATGAAACCAAGCGCCGGGGGAAGATGCTTACCATCCAGGAGAAGGTGAAACTCTTGGATATGATCAAAGATGGCAATACCCTACAAAAGCCTTCTCACGCATATGAAAAGACAGCGCCAGCAACTGCCTATCAAGATGTTCTTCAGCCGCGCACCCAAACACCCACTGCCTACTCCTAGTACTCCTTCAGCGGAAGAAGACAACGACGCACCTGCTGAAGATATTGCACCACCTTGTCACGCTTGGGTCACAGATTTGCACAGAGACACAGGAGGTTGTAGAAAAAAAAAGAACTTTATTTAAAGCACTGCAAACAAACATTTGTCTCTTTTCAAAAGTTTAAACGTGCTCCATGACAAGTCAGAGATGACAGTTCCGCCAGGAGCAGAGAATGTCAGAGAGAGAGAAACAAAACAACCAATTCCAAAGCTGAGAGGCGCTGCACAATACTTTTAAGTAAGCGGAGTACCGCGTGAGAGGTTTATCGCGCGTTATAGTGCAAGTAAGAAGGGTAAGGAGCAATGTGAAGGTAGACTGTCAGCTGTTTCAGGGGTTTTCCCAGGGGCGTCTGTGTCCTCTGAGGGTGCGATCAGCGCTCCAGCTTACAACCTGAAGACTCTCCTACTGAGCTCGTGCCTTCATAGGTTAGTGGTTGTGTGTAAGAACTGTGTGTGTGTGTGTAATTAAATGTACAGTACAATAATAATAATATGATATTTGTAACGTCTAATATGTCTTATTTTCTCTTATTTTGTCTTAATATATTGGGTAATACGAGTGTAATGGTGACTAAAGGGTGTTATTTCATTTCTAGAGGGCTCTAATAGTGTTAAAAAACATATTTAGAAGGTCGTAAACAGGTTTTCTATACTCTAACTGCGAAAATATTCGGTTTATAAATAAAGAATCCTACTTCGCAAAAATTCATTTATCGTGGTAGAGTCTGGAACGGATTAACCGTGATAAACGAGGGTTCACTGTATACACATCCAGGCAGTATATAGAAAGCAATCAAGAAGGCTATGTTAGGGTGTTATGTTATAGATCACGTCAAGGGAGGCTATGCTTAAGTTTGCCCAGAGGGGACTGGGCGGTCTCGTGGCCTGGAACCCCTACAGATTTTATTTTTTTTCTCCAGCCTTCTGGAGTTTTTTTTTGTTTTTTCTGTCCACCCTGACCATCGGACCTTACTCCTTTCTATGTTAACTAATGTTGTCTTATTTTAATTTCTTATTTTGTCTTTTATTTTTCTTCTCTTCATTATGTAAAGCACTTTGAGCTACTTTTTGTATGAAAATGTGCTATATAAATAAATGTTGTTGTTGTTGTTGTTAAGTTAACAGCATACACTAGTGAGACCTCATCTGTTGTACTGTGTTCAGTTTTGGCCGTCATATTGGACATCTCACCTGTAGAGAAAGTCCAGAGGAGATTGAATTAGATAATTGGAACTGATAGGCATGAGCTACGAGGAGAGACCAAAGGAGCTGAATCTTTTAAGCAAACATGGATTAAAGTGGTGACATGTTCAAAGTGTTTAAATTTATAAAGAGAATTAGTACACTTAATTTATGCTGTTTTTTTTTTTTTTTTAAATAAATTCTGCAACAAAAACACAGGGGCACGTTTGGAAACTCATTTTTGGAAACTCGTTAAGGGTAGATTTTGCACAAATGTTAAATTTGTTGTTTTTTTTTGTTTTTTTTCCCCCATGCATAGAAACACAGACACGTGTAACAAATTACCAAGTAGTGTGGTGGAGACTAGGACTTTAGGGACCTGCAAATCTCAACTTGATGTTATTTTGGACAACCTGGGAGAACAGGATGGACAAGCATGTTGGGCTAAAATGGCCTGTTCTCATCACAACTGTTCTAGTATTTTAATACAGAACTTCAGTTTACTGGAGAGAAAACACAAATCGGCTTACTTGATGTATTCTTCAGCTATAAAGTACTGTGTGGCACAGTTGGATCGAACTATGCTAATCAAAAAAATCACTATGTCTTGGCGAGCTTCCTCTTCATGCATGACAATCTGGACCTTCGTGGAACACAACTGCTGCACTGTATTTTATGGATGAGAATCAAGCCCCTACTCAACAGAAACCATAGCTCTGTGTAGGTTCCCTATTTCTGAATTGAAGTGTAGACCCTTCAGTAATCAGCTCCTTTGCCTCTTTTTAATGTATGCTGAAGACTGGAGTGAGCCATTTATTTTTATACCAGCTTTCCTCTGTTTGGGCTCACAGGGAAGTAAGCAACTGGTACAAAGTGGGAATTGTCCCTGGAGTGGAAGTCAGCGCTTTCCAAGTTATGCCTAACAACAATTTACCTATAGATTATGGAAGTACACCAGACCTCTTAAAGGAAACCAAAACCAACATGACTAGATAATGCAAACTTCATCAAGCACTTCGGTTTGAAAGGGAACAATGGTTTCAAGTGCTATTGTGCTGCATATATGTCAGGTAGGTTTTCTGCCCTGAAATGAACCGAGGCTTGAAGAGACTTGAAGCTTACCTGAGAAATGATGATGGAAGCAGATCTTGGCAAGCAGGTGGTGAAAGGGCATGTTGATGCTATCCAGCTTGAGTGCATTAACCTTCAGCTCTTCAGACTCCAGCAGCTTAGCAAAGGCGTCACTGCACAGTGAAAATGGACAGTTAGATGCCAGCACCACGCAGAACTGAGTGCCAAAACACAAAATACGATGACACAATAAAAACATATTAATAAATATAATAAAATCACTACTAGGGCTGACAAGATGATAAGTTGGACCAATGGTGGCAGCAGGTCAAGAAGAAAGGTTAACTACCAACCTGTAACAGGGCGTTGTGATCAAGTATGAAGTGCAAGTGAAGTGCAATTTAAAATCCAGTTTCTCATGAGTGGACCCATCTTCTGTCTGTAAAACAAAATGAAAAATAAAGCAGGCTAACATGACTTGCAGACTATAATAATGTGATCAAGAGAGAAAAGAGGGAAACAAAACTGGATAAGGGGGTGGTTGGGGCAGTTTAAAGCTTTTTAACCCAATAGTGATCTAGCAGCACTTACTTTTACAATAAATGTTAGCGTTCCCTTCAGTTTCTGAGGCATGACAATACTCTGTACGGTGAAGACAAACCTCGCCTCATTAGAAACACCTGAGAAATTGAAAAAAGGAACAAAACAAACCAATCACAAATCTGAAGAAGCAAGGGCCTTTTCATGTTTGCTACATCTGTTCATTTTTTCCTTAAAAAGAGCAAAGAATTTCTATTTATTTTGACTATATTGGAATTGTGACAGATCAACCTAATCTCTTTCCAAGTTTATTTTGAATTTCAAATTGACACATAGTAGCAAATAGTTTTTTCAATTTGAAGTCGGACATCTGAAAAGGTGAAATGATATTCATGAAAAGTCCGTAGTAACTGCAAGATCATCTGTATGTTCAACGCAGACAATGTTTTGAGCAGGTGTCACTAGGCCGGAGGATAGAAGAATGAATGGATGTCAATTACAACCCATGGAATTCATTTAAACAAAGTGTTAAGTTTGTGAGGTGGTGGTCAGACACAGAATACAACTGATATTGTTCTGGATAAGTTTGATTTATTGCAGCTATACCATATCAACCCTCAGCTCTTGTTCTTCCCTGTTCTTTATTCCCTCTTCTACCCAAAACCAACTCCCATTCAGAAAAAATTTCCATCAAAGTAAAGACAGCTACAACCTTAGGACACAGATTCTTCAAAAAATGTAAGGACCATAGAAATATTAACTTATAAATTTGTAATTATCAAAAGTTTAAATTATTCAAATTCAATTATCTATAAAACATAATCCTACAAATGCATTAATTCATTTCATCATGAAAATGGTACTATCCCAAGTGTTGTTAGTATTTTAAGTGTCCTGATAAATATTCTTAGCACTACAATGTGTTCGGTAAATGCATGTTGATTAACTGGCAGGAATCTTTTCAGACAAATAAAATAGGAAAATAGACAAGGTGAAGTAATCTCTTTCAAGGTAATATGAAACAGTAAACTTATATGAAACACAGAATATTTCTCAATTTTAAGACAAGTCTGAATAGTTGGCAAGGTTCTTCAATTGGAGCAAGCTCGATCTGTGATATCTCAAAGAAAACTGAAAGTTCTTGACAAAATTCCTTGACAAATAAGTGAACCATATTTCAAGAAATCACTGAAAATCAAGTTGTGTCAAAAGGACAGACAAACAAAAAATGACAACAGTATGTACATTTTCACATCTGCCATAGCCAAATAAGCTTAATAGATAGATAGATAAATATGCATCACAAGTAAATTAACGGAAATAATAATAGTCAAGAATAGGTATATTAGTGAACAGATAGTAGGAGTGTAGATGGGGAAATGTATAATATTCTGAAATTCACTGAAGAAGCTACAAAAACCATACAATCAGATAAGTGCAATTACTATTGTGTATCTTCCATCTATCCATCCATTTTCCAACCCGCTGAATCCGAACACAGGGTCACGGTGGTCCGCTGGAGCCAATCCCAGCCAACACAGGGCACAAGGCAGGGAACCAATCCTGGGCAGGGTGCCAACCCACCGCAGGACACACACAAACACACCCACACACCAAGCACACACTAGGGCCAATTTAGAATCGCCAATCCACCTAACCTGCATGTCTTTGGACTGTGGGAGGAAACCGGAGCGCCCGGAGGAAACCCACGCAGACACGGGGAGAACATGCAAACTCCACGCAGGGAGGACCCAGGAAGCGAACCCGGGTCCCCCAGGTCTCCCAACTGCGAGGCAGCAGCGCTACCCACTGCGCCACCGTGCCGCCCCTATTGTGTATCTTGATTTTCCCAAAAAAAAAAAAAAAGGTTCCCATTCAAAACACTAGGGATCAAGCTAAATTATTTAAGGTACAGTGTGAAGATGGGTGCAAATGGCTTGTAAACCAAAAGTAAAGCATCAAGATGCAAGGAACTTTATTTAAATAAGGTGACCTTAAAAGTGGCATCCCTTAGATATCAATGCTGTGGCAAATGCACTTTTTAATATACATAAATTATCTTGGAAAAAAATATGAGTAAGAAGCTGGTATGTCTAAGGATCATACTATATACTATGTTGATTGTCAGATAATGCAAAGTTAGCTATATCATTACAGAGGTACCTGGGCAGAATAGGGGCTTGTCCGGATTTGTGGCAGGTTGGTGTAGTTTAATGTAAGTAAATGTTAAAAATTATGCCATATTTCAAAACACAGCAAGATGCTCAAAAGTTGAATGTAAACCTTATGAGAAGGACATAGGAGTCATAATGGAGTGCCCACAACCAGACAGTGGTGCAAAGTGAATAAGAAGTCTGTTAGGATGTCAGTGTGGAATAAATGTCAAGGGAGCTTCATCTACTAGATAATAAAACACTTAAGATCTGTGTGTGTATCCTGTCCCTTAGAGTAATATGATTGGTCAGTATGGCTTTGGTGTTGTGATTCAACGAGGAACAGCGAGTGTTAGACACACGAGGAGGAGAAACCGCATAGGAGGTATGCTGATAGAGTTGCTTCCAAAGACGAGGTATATATATATATATATATATATATATATATATATATATATATATATATATATATATATATATATATATATATATATAAGTGGTCAAGAGGTGAGAATGGGGTCTCAAAAATAATGATGGAGATTGAGAAGCAGGTTTTACAAGAATGCGCTCGAGAGAGGGAACACCAATGAAAAGAGGTTTTTGACATACACAAACAGACAGGAAATGTGCTGAAGGTTCACACAGGGCAAGAGATACTATTTCCTGTCTTTGAAAGGTAACACTGTTAGTAATTATATACACACACACACACTAATGAGGCCTCACTTGGAGTACTGTGTGCCGTTTCTATTCATCATAAAAAGGACACAGAAGTGCTAGAGTACTGTAAGTCCAGAGAAGAATAACAAGACTAGTTACAAGTTAAGAGCAAAGAATGAAATGGCTGAAACTTTTCAGATTAAGCAAACAGAGGTTAAGAGATGACATGTTTGAAATTTATCCGATTTTGAAGTAAAAATAATATAGTGGAATCCCTTATTTTAAAATAAATATTCAATAAGAACACAGGGAGACAGATGGCAACTTGTTAAGAGTAAAATTTTCACAACATTAGAAAGTAACCCCAACCCACACACACACAGAATCAGTTTCAAGTATTGTAGTAGATAGTAGTAATTTGGGGACCTTCAAAACTGACATGGATGTCATTTTGGATGAACAGAAACAATGAGATTGTTGGGCTAAAGTCCTGTTCTTAAAATAGTTATAAAGTTTTAATAAGGCTAAAGTAAAAACTCTTTGGTGTTTCTAAAATTCCAAGAAATAAATACCTACCCGCGACACTGTATATAAAATGATTAAATGAGTTTTACTTAGGGTGCGGGAATGGAAACTGGTCTACCCCATAAGAAACAGAGACCAGTTACAAAGGAAAATCTTTAATGTATGCCTCTACCAGAAATATGGTGATCAGACACACTTAGGAGAGGCAACCCCTCCCAGTTATATCTTCCCACTTATATTTGTGCCAGAAATGCAGGTCCTAGATAAATTCAGAATTTTTGAAAGAGAGAAGGATGGAAAGATTCCAAATTCCACATCAGGTAGTTTGAGATACAATCTAATTTGATTCTTATGCCCTAAGTATAATTCCCTTTATAAAATTCACCTGGAGGCAGCTGAAAGGGTACAGCAATCCCATCATGAACGCTGGCTCCGCTAGGCCGCACCAATCTAGTGTTGAGGGAGTCAAGCACGTTGAATTCCATGGACTTCAAGAAGTCTGTGCAATTGTTCTCAAAAATGACAGATACCACCACTTGACTGCCATCTTGCAGGTTTCCCTGGATGTCATACACCTATTTGGGATGAAAGACAGATTAGAAACTCCTATGAAATGGTGCCCACACATTTCCCTAACCATATTAATTCCCACCCTATTCTATCCAAGGTATTCCACACACCAAAGTGCCATTCAGACCTAATTAAGTAATGGGGTAGGGATGAATGCCATCTCTTTTAGCTACATACCAAGAACAGAGATCTCACACAAAGATTGGAAAGATAGCTTCTAGAAACTGGCAAATCACAATCTCTAGATCAGATTCCCATTTTCCTTAAAAAAAAAAAAATCTTTAACTGTGCAACCCACACAGCACTGGGCACGCGTCATGCACTACAATTTATTACAATGAATTTAAGTCAAGGCACTGCAAACATTTTGAAATACCTGTTCCCTTTCCTTTTTTGACTAGATGAATCAAAAGTAAGAGGAGAAACAAAACAGACATGAATGCAGCATACAATCTGAGAAGAAACAACCACTTGTCCAAGGTTATCAGGATTATGGCACCAGCTTGTCAAATGTTATGCTTAATTGTCAGCAGCTTTAATCTCAGGCCAGTGTGTTATAAAACAAACGCCACAAAGGTTTACATGGTTTATAATGCATGGAAACCTTACAACAGAAGACAAGACTGCAAAACAGCATAAGGAAATTTCACATGGTCAAGCAAAATGAACATAAAAAGCATGTGCTTGAAACAAGCAACCAGGTATGAAAGGCACTAACATAGACAGACAGATGTGAACATAATGTACAAAAGGCACTATATAGAATTAACAGATGAATAGATATAAATGGTACTGCATAAACTTAAGATATTTGTAAATAACTACATACAGAAAATGGCACTGAACATAAGATTAAATTATATATATATATATATATATATATATACACACATACACAGTACAGACAGACAGACAGACAGACAGACAGACAGACAGACAGATAGATAGATAGATAGATAGATAGATAGATAGATAGATAGATAGATAGATAGATAGATTTATTGATTAATATGGCCTGTTTAACAAAATTGTTTTACATACACATCCAGTACTACCTTTAAAAATTTTATGAAATAACATTTTCATTTAAAGGCTTAAAATGTCAATACGTAGCACCGGTGTTACCTTTCGTGATTTGTACGTACTGATATAGGTGCAGGGGAGTGGGATTTATTGCAGTCCTGGTGCAATGCTATAGAAAAGTTGCAAAGCTATAGAAAAGTTGCAAAGATAAAAATTATGCTCCTTTTTTTCTTTTCATGTTTCTGTAAGAAGATCGATTCAATGTCATATCACATTAGCGCTAAATAAATTATCTTTGAGTGGCACTAAAACTAAAATAAGTCTCTAGTACTTCTGTGTTTAACTTGCTGGTCTGCCAAGTAGCTTTACAGCTCTGACTGCCCAAATATGACGACAAAATTCTATGAAATTGAATTGAGTGCCATGATTATCCTTCCCCATATTCAAGTTTGCAGTATCTTCGCTAATTTATGCAAAAAATTCAACATAACCACCAAAGTAATGCACAGTGTCAGTTTTCACTGAGATAGCAGCTACAGAGATATTTTTTATTGTGCCAGGAAGAAAGGTGTAAGTAGAGCAATATTTTCCAACCATTTTTCTGTGGTGGCATGTTTTTGTAACCCAAAAAATCCCAAGGCACACAACGATTCTACCAACCACAAAAGCATTAAATACCTTAGATGTGTCAAACTCTCCAAAGGGGCAAAACAAGGCGGAGGCAAAAAAGCAGCTTGAAGATTGCAGTTTGCAGATACATCACTTGCATAATTTTCAATTATTGGTGGTGATGAATAACTGAGGATAGCATTTGCAGAGTTTTAACATAAGTTTTAATATATGCCCATTTATGAGATGCTTATTCCTTCAATTAAATCAGTCTTTAGCAGTGCATTCAAAGTCAACAATTGTTTCAATCGCTTTTTTACTTTGACATTTCTGTGTCTCATATGCTATGTTTATAATTAATACATTGGACTCGTTTTCTTAATGCCTTCCTTTCAACTAGCCTTTTAGGAAGGCAATAATTTTCAGGTTGTACTTGCTCAAGTAGTATTTTGTTAAAAGTTAAGGGTTAAGGTCACTGTTTAAGTTTAAACTATGCCATTAACTTTTTTTTAATTCCTTTGTTTTGATTCTAAATTCATTTTGTGATTCAGTGTCTATTTACTTAATGATTTATATATTAATTTTAAAATTACGTTTCAATGTTAGATGTGATTATTGCGATTAATTACGTACATTTATGCAATTAGTTATTTTTTTAATCAACTCCCAGCCCTAAACATTTCTGGAATCAGTCAATAGCACAAGAGTTGGGTGTAGTGATCAAATATGACCGAGTATCATGTGCTAACCAGTCTGTTTATTCAGTCTGCACAGTCTCATTGTGCCGAGTTGACCAAGTAGATTTTAAAGGAATTTATTCTACAGCTGTGCACAGGCCTTGGGAAATTTTTCTTCCTCAAGTCACCAGGACACATTTTCGAAAAAACAATGACATTTTTTGACATTGATGGGCTTGACCATAATGAGTTTGTTATCAATGTACAGACCGGTTATCAGTGACATTACTGAAATGCTGAGATGTCTACACGAAAGCATCAGGAGAAAAAAGCATGCACTTTGCACGATGAAAACATACTTACACACACTGGGTTATCAGTTTTTGACCAAAATGAACGTGGTTGTTGCTTTGCATTACCCCAGCCCCCACTCCCCCAACATTTGCCAGATCTCATTCGCTGTACCTCTGACACTGAAACTGAGAATGAAGGGAAGAAAATTTGTTTCCACGGAAGAAATACAGGAAAAAACGTCTGAGACTCTAGACACGGTAGCAAAAGATGAGTAAAGAAAATGTTAATAGGAATAGGAGAAACACTAGGGGAAGTGCACTGCACCTCAATAAGAGTATTCTGAAGGTGAGTAAAAAGACAATTTCTTAAAGTATGAAAATAAAGCTTTTTATCCAGGAATTTTTGCCACCCCATATGTGTGTGTGTGAGTGTGTGTGTGTCACATATACTTACAAAGTTTCAACTATTTTAAATTGCACACAGACTTTATGGACACCCTGTGTATATATGTCATATATATATATATATATATATATATATATATATATATATATATATATATATATATATATATATATATATATATATATATATATATATCACACAAATAATAGGTAAATAGACAGACATTACATTTAGGTGATATATTCAATAAATAAATTCTTATGTCCCAACAATAAAATACCTAGAAGAGAGCAACTATTAAATGCTAAGAACCAACCAAGTCAAACAGCTTTAACATTGTGGTCAGTGCAGCTGATGCTACACTAAGGCATGAGGCGTCAAGAATCAGTTGAAGCAGTTGATTGCCTGCCATTTGAAAGTGATCATGTTAACACTTTGGGCCTAACAATGATGAATTGTAGCTCCTGAAACACTCACCATCTTAATATAAGAGTTCTCAGCCAGGAGGCAGTAGTTTGACATGGGCTGTAAAAGACAAAAAGGAGGTAAGATTAAACATTCTCCAGCTAACAGATGGGGAGATCAAAAACAAAAAATGTGTTAGTAAGGAGGCAATCAAGTTGTACCATTAACAAGAGGTGTGAAAAGGTAATATAAAGTAATATGGCTGCAGCACATGTACAAAATGGGAGGAGGTTATTGGTGGTACTCTCAAACGAACAAATTTAAGCAGGGACTGTAAATCATTCAGATGTGTTGCTTGTGTGGTCTATGCTTACTGTTCCACAAATCGTTTTATCCAGTACGGGGTTGTGTGCTGCCTATCACAGCAGTAGTGACAGGCACATAGCACCAGCTAACCCCATACAGGATGCTATTCCACCATAAGTTTCACACACTCGGTCATATTGGACCAATATAAAGTTATCGCCTGACTTAAGAGTTGATTGACAGCAGGGAAAATGGCCCAGAGTAACTAGAAAACAACAATTCTGACTTGGGTGAAGATGAGCCAGATCCGCACAGACAGATATTAGACAGGGAACTGAACCTAGGCTTGTAGGGCTATAAGGAAGCAGTTCTAACCACTCTGCCGTCATGATATGCTTGTCTGAAATAGGAAGCAAAACCTGTGACACTCATTAGTGTTACAGAGAATGTAAATAAAACATGGGGAATCCTTGTGTAGTACTCCTATATAGGAATAAGATAAAAAAAAAACAAGGAAATCCATTTGTGTGTATATATCACAGAAATGGTATAAGAGGAACAAAGTAAGCAATGAGTTAACCTGGGAGCTGTATGGCAAAAAGACTAAATACAGTGCCGTCATTTGAATCCTGTGATACACACAAAAGGGGTACAAGATGGTAGTGAGAGAAGAAGATTCATAGATAGGAATGAGAGGACCTGGACTGTGGTGCGCCTATAAAGTAGCAGGATCAAAAAAAAAAAGCTAATCCAAGTAAAGGCATCATAAGAAAAACATTGTGAGCAATGAATACACTGTGAATGAATGAGGAACCTGCAGTGTGTTGAGCGGGGAAAGAGTGAAGATCAGAAAACAAAAAAAAAAAAAAGGTTCTAGGTAAACGTTTCATTAAAGGACTTTATGGAAAAGGGGGTATAGACATGAAAAGATGGTGCCTGTAGAAAGGTAAAAATATGAATTAGGTAAAACACACACACAAAAAAAATAAAAACAAAAGGTATTTCTAAGAACAAGAAAATACTTTGGTATACACACCGGTAGTGGCTCCTCCTCTTCCTCTTCTGCAGTCCCATTATGAACAGCTGCTTCTGACTCCACATTCTCACTTCGGTGCCGCTTCTTCTTAGATTTCTTTTCTTCCTTCTCTTTCTTGTGTTTCTTTTTCTTGTGTTTTGAAGATTTCTATTTTGAAAGAAATGCTGAAATCTTGTGCCCCAGCAGTACCCACAAGTTCATCACACTGAAACACGCAATATCTGTTGATGCATACTTTCTCATTTTATCAACCTGCCACAGCCCAATTTGAGGAAAATGTTAATTTACCTCTGGGGCTCATTCTCTGCAGGATTTTATCTTTAGGTCTGTCTATAAATTTACACCATTAAACCTTAATCCCATTTTCTCACTGACATCTCACATTGTGATAGGGTGGCCAACATCACTCAACTCCTAAACAAAGTTTATTTTTTTCTTTTTTGTACATTTTAAGTTTCCCTCAGTGCCCTCTCTCACACAGGCAATTGGAGAAATTTGCAGGTTAACCATCCCAGGAATTTGCTGAAGTTCACGTATCATCCACACAAGAAAAAAGAAGAAACGATCAAACATGCATATGGTTCACAAGTACCCAACACAGGTTTCCAATTTGTATTTCTAAAATAATACTTTATAAGCAGCAATGCACAAGTGCTATATTTAATCTATTTATTTATTCAATTATTTTTTCTCACCATGTACACCAATCATAAAGATGTCCCTGAAGCATAAACAACACAGCAAGTACGTAAACCTTTTTTTTTTTTGTCCATGGAAAGACATGCGATACTGGAAGCATTGGAACCAACAAATGGAACAATTGTGTTGTCATATTAGATGGTCCAGCACAGACTTTACAATGGGATGCAAAAATGTGGGCAACCATGGTCAAAATTACTGTGAATAGTTGAGTGAGTAGAAGCTGAACTAATCTCCAAACTGAAACTTTTAGCATTTTAAGTAGGAATAGTGTATTATTTGTGTTATGCTTAATTGCAGAGTGAAAAAAGGAAAGGCGCACCATGCAAAAATTTAGGCACCCCAAGAGATTTGAAGTCGCAACTTTTTCTAGTCACTTTTAGAACTGTTCAGCAAAATAATCAAATCAGTCTTTTATAATCTGTTCACTTGCATACGTATGCAACGATGATTTGGATTGCATGTGTGCCAACATGAGAAATTCCTGAGAGTACCAGAACCTGTTACCAGGTTCTGACAAGGGGAAACTGCTGAACAGAATGTCGAAGGACTCAAAACCTGTTTTTGCTTATGCATGCACGCGACCTGGTAAGTTGATGGTAAATTGCTGGGGTAGTCTGCACATATCATAGGGGTTACCGTTTACAAGCTATTTAAATTACAGTGTCATCTATTTTGTTGATGTTCTGTATAGATCCTTCTGATTGCCAGCTGGTATGAAAGGTAAATCTCTGGCATAGTTTGTATTGTGAAAGCGGTTATTACTTACATTCCATTTAAATTATGTTTTGTCTGTTTTGTTGAGATGTTTTGCATGGATCATTGAGTTGCTATGAAAGGCATTATGTGAATAATTTATTGATTGTATGGTTGTTAGGTAAAAAGAACAAATAGATATCAGCAACTACATGGAGGTCAGAGCTTTAAGGACAATCTAAAGTGCACTATACTAAATTCAGTGGAGTAATTCATTTTCAACAGACTAACTTTTAAACAGAACATTTGTGTGATTTGGATAAGGATAATTTAACCATAAAAACAAACAGCCTGCCCTAACTTAGATACTCACAGACTCTTCTTGGTCCTTTTCACTTTCTTTGGGTGACTCTGGCTCACTGAGGGGTACAGCCTCCAATGGCTGTTGCTGTGGACACATGAAAGAAACTTAAAGTTAGACACTACCAAATACACACCGTGCCAAGGCGCCCTCACTTCCCCAGAGACCAAAAAGATTATTATTAAAGTAGGCAGGTTTAAGTCATCTGACTTGAAGAAAGTGCCAGGAAACCTAAGGGTAGAGTTTGTGGACTGGAAAGCAGCCTCTATGAATTTCTTTCTGAATTGAGGAAAAAAAATAAAACAGAGTGCGCTGAAAGAAGGTTGGTCCCAACCTGAGGTTTAGAGGGCACAGGAGCTGTGGCAAGCCAGAAATCCAAATCAGAGGCCTGTGGAAAAGGAAGAATGAAAATGAGAATATGAAATAAAAAATAAACTTCCTGTCCTCCTGACACTGTTCATAAATGGATGGAGTGTTCATTGCTTTAAGGAATCCTAAAAGAAAGCTGTTCTGGTACATGCAGCCATTAAGATGAGATACAACTAAAAATGACACTTTGTCATTCTAAACAAAACAAAAAAAAAACATGGCAGCTGAAACAGAATTGGCAACACTGCAACATCTCCACAGTACTGAATTAAAAAATATTAGTAAGAAAAAAAAATATTTTTCATTTATTTGCTTACCTCAGTGGGTACTGCGGCAGGTACATCGTTAGTTTTTGCCTCTTTTGCCTCTGAAGTATCCTCTGTGGAGATTTTGTCCTCAGCCTGTTCTCCCTGGTGCTGCTGTTCTTCCTCCTCAAGTTCCTCTGTTGGTGCAGACTTTTTGCGTTTCTTTTTTTTCTTCTCTTCCTTGCTTTTCTACAGAAGACAAGTAAACACAAAGTAACCCCTAACATGCTAATAATGAGTCACCATCGAAACTCTTATATATACAAGTTATTAGAGTTATACAACTGGACCACCATAATACTATTATTGACAGAATATGCACCAGCTATGAGATGCACTCAAATTATGCTGAATTCAAGACTGAATTTCATTTTCTAAAACACTCCACTTTCAAATGCAATAGTCAGGGACTTAAAATAAAGAGGAAATGGCGGAGTCCATGTTTGAAATAGCCCTTGGTATTCAGAGGTCTCTGTAGTGTTCCACTGTTGGCTGAAAACTAAAATCTGTGGAATATACCATTAGCTACTGTATATACAGTGTTATTGCTTAGGCTATTAATTTCTTAAACAGGCTAATCGCATCATATGCAGACACGCAATCTGCAAATGAAAGCAAAATCACCGCCTGTTTCTAACTAGCTTCACAAAGAATGGCTACATTTGGTGACACGTTCACACTTCTGTGCAGTAGGGCAGAAGCCTCCAACTCACTTACTGTAGAGGTGTGTGATTCTTGCTTCAACATCAATAAAACATTTGATTGAAATTTCATTATTTGGAACCTTTGTCTTGTTCCATTTGGATTTTTTAAAAGTATATCTTGATGTTAGGGACCATGGCTTCCTTTTCTTCATTTGGGATGAGGGTTAAACTAAAAGAAAACTTGATGGGAGATGTTCAGTATATTTACGGCAACTCTGACCCATGCATTTCAGAGAATCTATGAAATGACAATACCAATGGGACATGTAGCCAAACCAACTGCCTGATGATTCACACACTCAATAATCCATATCACAGAGCCATTACAATAATGTGCGTTGACATGACAAACATATTACACCTTAAATGTGATGAATATGATGCATAGACTCTATTTTAGTTCATTTTTAAGAGAGGCAATGCTGCATATTTGCACTGAAAAACTTTGGTTTGTCATCAGTATTTATCAACTACTTGTCAATTCTCAGGGAACTGCCCAACAGGTAAGGAATATCTCAAGCCAAGCTTCAGCTCCATCATGGCTAATGTGCTGGAAGCCATTAACTGACTGACTAGGCACTACATTTATTTTCCATGTGGGAATACATACATAAACATAAAATATTTTTGCAAACAAAAAAACTGACAACATAAAAAGGCAATTTGCAGCAGTGTCCGGTTCTCTTGATGTACTCACTGCAATTTACTGCACTCATATTGCACCTAGTGAGAATGACACTGCTTTTGTTTACCACAAGCAGTTACATTCATCTCCGATGCCAAGATAAGACATGAAAAAACACTGTGCCTTGGTGGGTCAACCCATGATTTGTTTATTTTAAGACAAAGTAGCATTGGCAGACAACTTGCTGATGATACTGTATGTGTGGCTGGCTTGTTGCTAAGGTAATTTGGCTGAACCCTTCATTTTTCATACAGCCAGTATTATTCATTGTAACAGCAATCGTGTCATTACAAGTGCCTGGTGATAGTCGGAAAACTGCTCAGACACTGGTGACTTGCACCTTCCTTGACCCCCAGAATGCAAGGGAGAAGAGCTATAATGCCACACATGATCTTGTGTGCTCATCTGTGGAGCACAACACAGAACTCCTCAAGTGCAGGTGGTGGTCTCAACACGCCAGGTGAGAGGCTGCTCTGCCAGCCAATGAAAGTTTACAGTATTGTGACTGCATATGTATGAGGTTGGTTAGCAGAGTCCATATATGAATGTTTCAGAAAGGCAATGGGGTGGAGGTTTGAGGCACAGTTACATACACATTTACAAGATGATGGTGATTTATAAAGGGTAAATTACATCAATAGACATTTGCATACAACAGATTTTTTAAATCTTATATATATTTGTTTTACTGTACAAAATTTTATGCTCAAATCCAAGCAAAGTTTTATATACGAGCCCCCAATCATGCAGTTCTAGTTTAATAAAAAAACATGGAGAGCATAATTTTTTTAGTTTCAATGGTAAAATAGGCTCAAATAAAACACCTTTTCGATGACTGCATATTTTACTCTGTTTTGTCACAAAGCCAGTAATGGGTATCAAGTGACCTGTAATAACATGTTTTTAAAATTTATTTTACAGAACACCCCCCACCAACACACAATTTATTTTGAGGATATTACAGTTTTTGAAGAGTTAATTAGTGGGTCCCAGAGCTCCCCTGTATTTTGTACCTTGGCTGTATTAACTGTTTTTCCAGAGCATACTAACTGATGTCTACCTGTTGTGGCACGCGGCTGGGGGTGGTACCCAGCCGGGATGCCCAAGAGGTCCGGAGGAGGGCTCACGCTTCCTCCAGACCATGAGGGGGCGACCGCCCTGGTTGCTGTGGGGGCCACGGGTACGGAGCTTTGAAGCTCAACCCTGTAGGGGCCCGTGGTCACCGCCAGGGGGCGCCCCAATGCCTGGAGAGCCCTGGACCTCAGCACTTCCGCCACACCAGGAAGTGCTGGGGGGGGAAGAGGAGCAGGGACACCCGGAGTGCTTCCGGGGATGCAGCCGGCACTTCCGCCACACTGGGGCGTGTCGGTGGAAGATTGCCGGAACACACCTGGAGCACATCCGGGGGACAATAAAAGGGGCCGCCTCCCTTCATTCAGGGCTGGAGTCGGGTGGAAGAGGATGAGGTCTGGGAGAGGAAAGAGGTGGCCTGAAGAGAGGAAAGGCAGTGTGTGTTGGCCTGGACTTGTGGGGTGATTGGTGCTGCGGCACTGGGTTGTGCACTTTAATATTTGTAAATACTTGTAAAATAAACGTGTGTTGAGATTTAAAACGATGTCCGTCTGTCTGTGTCCGGGCTGTTTCCCACACTGTAAAGTACACCACCGCTTCACAGTTTACAACAGAAAATAGTCTCATATATACAAATTTCCTCAAAAACCATCTAATGGCTTCTTTTAGCTCTTTTCCTTTCCTTCATTCTTGCAATTTCAGATCTATTTAATTTTCCTTTTTATTCCACACTCTCTAATTGTCTGTGCAGAGTGTGTGCATTCTCTTCCCTTACATATACAAATTTTCTGTTAATATGCAAATGTATGGAAAGTAAAACTTTGATATGTCAGATATCCAGCAGAGGAGGAAGTGAAATTAAATACACACTCAGCAAACAAATCTAGCAGTTTAAACAAAGTCTTAAGTTAAGTCAGTAGATTTTTTGAAGAAGAAATCCTCCCAATTTTCAAACAATGAATTATTCCTGAACTTGGACACTTAGGATATATGGCATTTTTATAGCAATGCCTTAAGTCATGGGCATTCAAGTTGAGCAATATGTGACTGCTAACAAAGTTTATAATAACAGCTAAACAAATTATAACTGAAATGGAATCTCAGGTCTGTCAGAAAAATCATTTAAGAATTGCAGCTCCTTGTACAGCTCTTGGTACAGAAGCAACGGCAAACAAAATGTGTTCATGGAAGTCAAGAGTGCTTCTAACTGCAAATTTTTTTTTTTGTTCTTTATTTCGCCTTATACAATTTCTTGTATTAGGAATTTGTTAGTTTTCGCATACCCCTTGGGGTCAGAGCGCAGGGTCAGCCATTGTACAGCGCCCCTGGAGCAATTGAAGGTTAAGGGCCTTGCTCAAGGGCCCAGCAGAGAAGGATCTCTTTTGGCAGTGACGGGGATTTGAACCGGCAACCTTTGGGATACCAGCGCAGATCCTTAGCCTCAGAGCCACCACTCCGCCCTATTCTCATCCAAAGTGCCTTTGAAACCAAACTTCATGGTTACTTCGGCTTTCTTTGGTTTAAAGTGATGATATCATTTAACATTTTATTTATTGTGAATACGAAATGGCATTTATTTACACATGTTAGATACATTTTTAATCATCTGACGGACTTTTAAACACTTTCGGTTTTGTGATCCAGAGACCTTAATGCATTTTAATTTTATAATAATAAAACATACAGTCTGGACCTAACAAAACAGTGTGAATATTTCCACAGTTCCTTAGCCATTTTATAAGCAACATTTTTATTACTTTGTAATTTAGGTGCTGATGATTGGAAGGATTCTGCAAGAGATTAAATAAATGATCTTTATGCCCTGAAAAATAACATACCTTCCTTTCCTTGTCCTTCTTTTTATCTTTCTCTTTGGATTTTTTGGGGCGCTGCTCCTCTGCTGTGGTGTCTACATCAGGAGATTTCAGTCCCTCTGTTCGAGATGGGCGATGCGTTCGGACAGGCAGCTTTTCACTATCTGCTAAAGGTCTGCACAATGAGAGTAAAATCAAGGATGAGGAAAAAAAATTCACACACACAAACTTAAATGTATTAAGTAAAGAACAGTCTTGCGTTCAGTCTCGACACCCTTTATCTTTTAGCCCTCTAAACATCTTACTCAGCACCCCTTGGAGATAGGTGTATTCACCCAGGTCTTTATCCAATAAAGGATTTCAAAAGATGACATTTGACTTTGACAGATCTGTGATAGAGGCACATAAAGAGACATTCCAAAATATCCAAATATTCCTCAACTACCACACTTATTTCAGGACATTTTATCTTAATGGACACTTGTTACTTTTAAACTACTTTTCTGAACACATGAATTATGGGAAATGAGAGCTTATCCCAAAAAGAAATGAGTGCAAGGCAGGAGCCAGTAGTAGATAAAGATATCAGTCATGGTGAACATTTTCATACACTCATCTATACACACTATTTGTTTTTATTTAATTTAATAATCAATCATGCTCCACCAAGCCAATGAAAATATGTGAAGCTAGTAATTATTTTTTCTGCAAGATATAATAAAAAGTTAAGGTGGTTTTCTATTGCACTTCTACATAACACCCAATTTTCAAACCAACATGGCAAAGTTAGGCAAAATTAACTAAAAGGTGGTAGGCAACCTTGGATATGGTGCCAGTCCTTCACAGAACCCACACACTGATCACAAGTCCACATGCACACTCATCACATGGGGTGTGGATGGGCTATTGTATAGGATACACACATGCAATTCTAGCCAGTTCACGTTTGCCAGTTAATCTAATGTACAAATCTTTGAACTGTGAAAAAGACAATGTATAATGAGAAAAAGCCACTAAGATACAGAGAGAACATACGAACTGCATAGAAACAACAACTGGACATCAGAGACAAATCCATTACACTTGATCTTCTGAGGCAACACAGCTAACAGTTGTGTCACATTGTAGACTGCATTTAACCTCTCAATTATGAAATTAAACCTAAAAACACTCCTTCCAAAAAAAACCTGCATATTATAAATGTTAAACATAAACACCACAGCACACGCAAATAAAAAAAGGTTGAAGATGTTCACACAGACCTTGGTAACTGCTAACTTAAATCTTTGTTAGCCTGGGCAGATATGTCAGCTGAGGAAGATGACATAAATGGAGGTGGAAGTCAAAAGTATTAACTCACTCAACTGAGCAGAGGCAGTGTCAACTATTTTTGGAAACATTCTAAAATTATTTATTTTGATTTATTCAAATAATGAATGAATCAAGATGGTACAAGTGATTCTGAGTTTCTACCAATGAAGGACAAATAACAGTTAAGTTAGTGGCGAGACCATTCTTGCTGTTTACAGTTCAGTGTTGCAGCTACTTGATCATACTTGCATATCAGAGTTTCATTCCTTCAGTGTTAACCATATCTAACATCTGTGTTTTGTGCATAGACTGTATTTGCTGCCCGAAACAACTACATTTAACAATTATTAGATCATGTTCATGAAAATTGCCTGAAAAGTAGGCATCTACTGTATAATAAGCCCATGCATATGGTGCAGCTGAGACTATTACAACTACAAATCAAATTAAATCATAATATAAAAAAATCTTTTGTCATCTTGTGCATCTTCCCCTCTTGACCAACTTTCAAGCAAACTTTATCTCACAAAGTGCTTATAATTGCAAATATTTACACAAAGTGCTTTAAAATCATTTACACTCAACCACTATAACAGGATTTAAATTGTACACCAAGTTTCCCACTATAAAAGTGACATACATACAAACAGTACAGAGTAAAAGTAGACCAAGAATAAAGAGACTAAGAAGTCAACAAAGAGCCAGAAAACTGCAAGTCACAGACTCAGAATGAGAAAGTCAGGTTTTAGGGGTCAGGGTAAGGCTTCAGTCTTAAAAAAGGGCACCAAGAAGCCTCACACAATGGGAGAAGCGTAACAATATGTATCTTAAAATGTCCCAGAGGCAAAGAGAACATGTGGAAAGACAAGGGATGCATCTGCACAAGATAGTCTAAACAGCAGGATTATCATCTGCGACAGGAGGAGAGAGATAACATGGGGATCTAATTAGTCACTTACCGATATGCTCCTCCTCCAGACACCAGGCTGGCCAGCGAGAAAAAGAAGGGAAGGCAGAGTTGTGTGCAGCAAAAGAAGTAAGACAGGGATGGAAAGAATAAGAGTGAGCAGAGAGAGTGAGAGTGAGACAGAGGGACAAAAAGAGTAACAGTGCTCATTTGAAAGTGTGTGTACTAATAGCAGTACACACTGCTATCATGTGTACAGAGTATAGAGAATGATGTGCAGTAAGTGTGTTTAGCTTATACAGGAAAATGACAGCTGAAATGTTAGAGGAAAAGAAAAGGTTAAGTATGTCATACTATAAGACTACAGCAATCTGCCAAATGACTCATTGGCCATTCAAACTGCAATATAAAGAAGCCAAGTCAACAATGCCAGCACCACGCAATTTCAGACATATAACGCCTGTAGGAATAGTGTACCCCTGCTTTCAGGTTTAATTGAAAAGGCCCATCCTCACTGAAAGGTAAAAGAGTTTTAAAGTGGTAATTTTTCTAAATATTGTTAAGAGATGCAAATTTACTTTGAAAGCATAGCAGTGGCTCACTATTTGAATAGACTTAAATCTGGAAGCTGTCATAACGGGAGCAGATTCACCCTCTGCCAGAAGTGAAAAAGAGAGTTTTACAAGTTAGATGGGTGAACATCTGGTCCTGTGGGCAGCAACTCCATGCCAACATAATAAAAATGAATGCTAGACCAACAGAGGCTTTTGAGAAAACTATTGATGGTTAAATCCAATAATAAGTTTCTCCACCGCTCTGTACAGGAGCAAGATGGGAATCTGGTTTGCTGATACGTTTGAAACTAATATGGCACAGTCATAGCTTGTCTCTTTGAGCCTGAGGGTCAGGACATTTAAAGTGAAAAATAATGGGGCAGGGGGTGAAACTCGACTTACTTATCTAGATCAATATCCAAAGCCTTATAGGGATCATTTGAGTCCTTGTCATCTTCATCACTAGGCAGTGCATTCTGAAAAGCAATTCAACAAAAAAATTAATCAGTAAGTGCATCATTCTCTACTGTGGGTAAACCACAGGTCTATAGTGTTATCAGTCCTCACCTCAGGCATTTCCTCGGTGACAATGTCCACTCTCTGTGCAGGGGCAATATCCTCTTCGCTCTCTGTGTGAGCAGAGTCATGTCGGCGGCTCTTGCCATGCTTTTCCTTCTTTTTCTTCTTCTTCTTGTCCTTCTTCTCCTGTTTCTGCTTCAGCCGCCGCTCCTCTTCCAGTTTCAAATACTGATCTGAAATAGGCATCCCTGGTAGCCGAAAAATACCAAATTAAGTTTATTTACCATACCCTCTGTTGTATGTAATTGTTCATTTATTTATTTTCACATTTGTTTTCCTGTTGATCACACTGATAACATGCTGTGCTGGACAGATCAGCCCATATGATCCCTAGAATCATTTTCCAGTTCCTCTTGAGGAGATGCTTCCTTGCCAGTATACAAAATTGTGCTTAACAAAATGTTTTGTGGCAGTGTTTGTAACTACAGGCACTATAAAATAAATGAAAAGCAGCATTTCTTACCAGGTACTTTCAGAGGCACAGTGAGGTCAATCTGCACTACTGGAATGTGATCAACACCAGGGGTATCCTGGTAGCTCTGAAAACACAGCAGGATTTAGAATGAACTGACATCACTGAAATTGATGCTATACTTAATGAATGATGCAATGTACCTTTTGAGGAGATGGAGAACTCTTTATGTAGAAAGGATTGTTGGCTTGTTCCTGTTTCCTGGCCTCCCGTCGCTATAAAGAAATTAAAAAGAGATTACAGCTTGCTCCTATTGTGCTATATGCCTTCCAAGGCTAATTGAATTACACTCGTAAATACAAATGTGAGCTAGATGCTAAATGTTGCCTCTAGTTGCTTATTAACTTTCCAAAACAGACAATATTAAATCTGGATAGAACATTACACTCTCGAGGCAGTGCCATCAGCACACATGATGTCATAAGCCTCACCCTGGCTAGCTCCTGTTCATCCAGCTCTGTTAGACGTGGACGTGAGTGCTTTGGCTCGTCCTCTTGGAAGATGGCCTTTGGTTTCTCATCCTCTGACTCACTCTCAGAAGGTGGTTCATTGATCCATGCATCAAGGTCCAAGCTGTCATAAGAAAACGAATGAGATGTGGATCACAGCTACACTGTACTTTAATTCTTTTTACTCTGTATGGTACGGTGTGATAATACGTTCTGTTAATGCCAAAGTATAAATCTTTATTTTATACAGCACCCTTACAAAGCTAATGGATTGCATATCAAAGCTGCAAGGTAAAATACAATTTATTTAGTACATGTTGCAAGCTTTAGTTGACTGATTGTTAATGTACTGCAACTTTCATGTACAAACACAGAGTCTATTACAGATTTGGTCCTCCATCACATTTAAGAATAACACATGCCAAAAAAAATCCATTCAGAACATTTATAAAATGAAAAAAATGATTTCTAGATTGTTTTACCCTGGCTGATACTACTGTAAATCACAACCTCTCTCAGCAGCAACTAGAACAAGGTAATAAACTGTTATGAGAGGAAGATATCATTTATAATATATCCTTAACTGCCCTTTGCTTATAAGCATGATCAAATTAAATAGGGCACCAGATAATTGGCAGAACTCACCCTTCTGGGACTGGCACCTTCTTTTGAGCTTTGGGGGCCACAGGATTCAGTTCACCAGCAAATAGAGCAGTTACTTCTTCCGCCACACTCACCTCCTTAGCCTGCAGTTTCTGGATATATTTTACTAGCTGTAGTATGCAGGATGCCTGAAACAAAACAAGAAAAGTGTGTGTGTGATAGAGTGAGGAAGTGAATTACAATACAAAATTACGATGGATGAGCAAATGGGCATTGGTGAAGACCTACAAGGCGCACACACTACCGGTTTAGCCAACTTATACAGTAGTACTTTGTTAAAATATCAGCTTTTTTATATTTTATATATATATATATATATATGTATATATATATTGTAAGCTGGAGTGCTGATCACACCCTCAGAGGACACAGACGCCCCTGGGAAAACCCCTGAAACAGCTGACAGTCTACCTTCACATTGCTCCTTACCCTTCTTACTTGCGCTGCAATGCACGATAAACCTCTCACGCGGTACTCCGCTTACTTAAAAGTATTGTGCAGCGCCTGTCAGCTTTGGAATTGGTTGTTTTGTTTCTCTCTCTCTGACATTCTCTGCTCCTGGCGGAACTGTCATCTCCGACTTGTCATAGAGCACGTTTAAACTTTTGAAAAGAGACAAATGTTTGTTTGCAGTGCTTTGAATAAAGTTCCTTTTTTTCTACAACCTCCTGTGTCTCTGTGCAAATCTGTGACCCAAGCGTGACAATATATATATATATATATATATAATATATACAAATGAGTGATGGATTGAATAAGAAACAGACCTGCTGTGCAAAAAGGACCAGACCAGACACTTTGTTTTAAGTTGTCCCAGGTATTTAATGTGTGTAATACGCTGCTGTGGCTATTATACCAGTCCACAGTGCCTAACCTACTGTTCTATACATTAGACAAATTATTTTATACGACCAACTCTGTACTCACTGGAGACAGAAAAGAACAGTAAAACTGGGGACCATCATGACTAACGCTGCCCATTCCCTTCATAACACATCATTCTACTGTAGAGCACATTTAGCGAACAGCCCATTACACTATGGTGTACTAGGAAACGTTACTCTGACTCTACAGCATTCCGATTGTATAATCATCATGTTTGCATCTTTCTTTACCCTAGTCAGTTATAAAAGACAAGCTGGGATAGGGACAAAATTTCTGTAGGTGTAAATCTAAGCTTGGTAGATTGTGTGTATGGCTTTCAAACCTGCACTTCAGTATCAGTCTTTGTTTTAACTGTTTTGAACTATATCAACGTGTACTTCATGATCTACGTTACTACTGTAAAATACAAATTTCTTAAAGTACTAAGTAATGAAATTAATAATATGCCATGCCATGTATCTCACGATCTGTAACATTAAGTCAAATTTGATATTGAAAATACAAATTTCTAAAAGTATGAATTGCTAGAATTAATAATATGCCATCAGTGTATCTTTCTGTCTATAACAATAAGTTCAATTTGATATGAAACACTTTTTTTATATATTTGGCAATTAGTAACAAGTCCTCTATGAAATAAATTTCAAAAATCAACAACGAGTGTTTCCATGACTTCTATTTTTTCAGCATTCCCTTAGCAACTGACTGCCTGCTAAATTTTGTCACTAATGAAAAAGAATTGGTCACTTCCTTTCATTTTCATCATCATGGTTACAACAGTAGTCAGTTAACACTTTCTGGAAAGATTAAAAACAATATCTCCATTAATCTCTGTGGTGTTTACCCCAAGCACGACTCAGACTTGGAACTCTATGCAATTACGGTTAAACTAGAGTTAGGCTTGGTGTGACGTGTAATGACAAACTTTACAGTGTTAAGCCTGAATAACGCATTCTGTTGCCATTTAGTGGATGAAATAACATCATGCTACAAAAAAAAAAATAAAAAAAAAAAATATATATATTTCTATGCTTCCTGACACTTTATGGTAACTCATCAATATTCATGAGCAAGATGGAGTCTCCAATGAAAACCACAAAGGTAAAGGCAGTTTTAGAACAAACTGAAACTGAATTATTCCTCGAATCTAGTGATAGTGACGACAGTATGAATTAGCCATCAGACATTGCTACACAAAGTTATACATATTACGATAGCATTTGACCAAACTGCTGTGCCCAGTGAATTCTGTCAAATGAAGCTTCACCATGATGTGACAGTAGCTGCGTGGCAAAATAATTGTAATCAAGTACATAGATAAGCAAGACAATAACAACCTAAGCACTGTTCACAATTTGGCAACTGTCAAGGATCGTTTCAGCGGAAATGTGAAAGTCACTAATCCTAGTGCTATAGTTCTCTGCAACAACATTAAAGGGTGCATCAATTGTGTAGGTCAAGCACTGACATTTTACCCACTTGTGTGCAAGTAACAGAAAAAAAAATGTAAGGGCACAAAGAAAGACTATAGTACTGTCCTGATTGCAACATCAGGCTGTGCATTGGTGTCTGTCTCAAAGTGTATCAAACAAAGGACACGTGCTAAATCTGCATCAGACAGCAGTGGACACTAGACATACCTTTTTTAAACTGTATTTATGATGATGTTTTAGTATTGACATGTTTCTGTTACACAGAATAACATTTTTCTTGTTTAGAAAAATTCAACATTTTTTGCTTGTTCTTCCTCAGGTAAGAGGTTAGTTAAATTTGTTTTGCAACTGCTAACAAGTCATCTTTCTGAGATAAGCGTCTTTCTTTCTTATGTTTCACCAGAAATCAGTAAGAAATGCCTTGTCACTAAATATTTAGGTTATTCTGTGGTAAGAGCTTGTTTTTCTTAAAGTTCCATGACAATTAGCAGTAAGTGGCCCAATAAACTTGTGTTCATTACCTGTGAAGGTCTACCTCACGGTAACCTGTACTGAACTTACAAAGAGTCACATTTGACATATTTCTGTACTATCATTTTCAGAGCCCCAATGGCATTTCACATCAACTGATTCATGTCTTTGTTTCCCCAGATCCTTAAAAAGTCAGGGAAGTTTCTAAGGCTACATCGTCACTAATATGTTTAAAAAAAACAAAAAAACAAAACAAACACAAACATTTAGTCTGTTTTCGCCTTTCGCCCATACTGTCCTGCTATTTGTAACCCCTGTACATGGAAACTTTTTAAAATGCTCTCTAAAGCCAGATACTTCTGAAAATGTTGGCTCAGTGTTGTAAAGTAAAACTTTATGGTTTCACCCATCTACAAAAGCAGATTCTAATCACACTCTGGTTTGTTCATGCTTATTTCCTAGCCTTTCTCAGATTGGATCCTGCTCATTACAGTGGCTCATTACGTGACTGGTCACTCTTCATGGACAAAAACCACATTCCAACACAGCAGGGATGTTTTCCATGGCACTTGTTGTGTTGCGTACCCATGTGTATTTAAATTGTGTTTTGCACAGTTTAAATGCTGCATACATATGCAAAAGGCATATAATCTAATGGTCAATACAGTTTACAGATTACAGGAAATACTGTGGCCTTTGACATTACTGTCCTTTCAAGGGTATTTCTACCATTCACACAAGCACAGTATTGGCAAACAGCTACATCATATGAGTTTTTGCTCATGTTAGTATGGAAGAGGATCATCCATCCATCCATCCATTTTCCAACCCGCTGAATCCGAACACAGGGTCATGGGGGTCTGCTGGAGCCAATCCCAGCCAACACAGGGCACAAGGCAGGGAACCAATCCCGGGCAGGGTGCCAACCCACCGCAGGACACACACACAAACACACCCACACACCAAGCACACACTAGGGCCAATTTAGAAACGCCAATCCACCTAACCTGCATGTCTTTGGACTGTGGGAGGAAACCAGAGCGCCCGGAGGAAACCCACGCAGATACGGGGAGAACATGCAAACTCCACGCAGGGAGGACCCGGGAAGCGAACCCAGGTCCCCAGATCTCCCAACTGCGAGGCAGCAGCGCTACCCACTGCGCCACCGTGCCGCCCGAAGAGGATCATTTTCATTTAAAAATGCAATGTAGTAGTGCAGTGAGGTTTTTTCATATTATTCCTGCAGTTTGTAACAATAAATGAGTGCTGGTATCTTTTCCTTTTGTTTCAACCCAAAATGTATTTTGAAGTCATGATGGTCATGCAAATGTCACAACTCACCCTCTCCTGCACCTCAAGGTCTGCACTTTGAACAAACTGAGGCAGCTTTTCAATCAGCATTTCTGTTGTCTCTTGGGCAGCCTGTTTTTCTCCTGCAGTTTCCCGCCGTGTCAAAACAGCAGCAAAGAGCTTGACAGCATTTTGGACATAAACAGCCTGGATGTGTCCTGGTAGGGTAGTCACTTTTGGTCTCAGCATGGCCTCTAGTGTCTGCAGGGGATCTTCCAAGTGCCTGGAAGAGAAGGGGAAAAGATCAGTAGAAGCTGAGGTTACACCGAATGGATGAATCATCCTCAAGATAGCTAAAAGCCCACTATCAAAAACTTAAGTCACTACATTACTTCTAGTATGGCACCATATGCAGCAGGCAGGACAATGTTGCGCATACATACTCTGAGAATTCTCCACAAATCCAGGCTGCAGCATATAGGACTTCACATATTCCATTGCGTTGAGTGTTTCCTGCAAGTAGGTGGGCATTGTCTAGTAACATAGCCATTTGGGCCACAGCAAAGCCACGGATAGCCTTGACACGAATTGCAACATCTAGCATCTGTGAAGCGATCAGGTGGCCGTGCCGAGTGCCTTCTAAGCGTGTCAACTCCACCAAGATGCTAATATACCTAAACGACAGGAACGACGGGCAGATGTATTTACAGGCAAGTGAGATATTGACCCTGCATCCAATTATCACCAATCATAGCATGGTAAACTCACCATTCAAAGTTGGTTATGTACTGATAGTTTGACTGACTGCAAATATCAATGATCTTGGTAAGCAGCTCATCCCTGTATGTTGTCCCTTCTGCCTTGTCAACATGGATCATCAGTTTTTTAACTATTTCCATCAGGTTCTTCTTGGAAACCTAAAAAAAAAAAAAGTTGGCTTTCAGAGTTGCCCTTATCTACAACATTACAATGGAAATTTTGTTCCCACTATGTGCTCACCATGCCATACAATAAGTCAAGAGCTCTGAGACGGATAGATTCATCCTTGTCATCAAGGCACTGCAAGATAAGGTCCTTATGTGACTGGACAGACTTGGGATGTGTCTTCAGGATCTTGGACATGGCCAAAAGACCAAGGTATTTTACTACAGTGCAAGAAAGAATATTTATTCTAACAATTATTAGCACAATTTTTGTTACTCTTTACTATAAACCGAGGCAATTATAAGAGACATAGCATTTGGAGTCCTTTTGATATGGCAAGGCAGCACTTTCTGTGTGCCTAATTACAAGGGATGTTCATAGGATGAGGCCAATGGATGTAAAACTGTACCTACATATCTGAACGTATTCTTTTGAAAAGCTATATTTGACCAACAAACATTGTTGGTGTTTTCAAATGTCCTTGCTGCAAAATAAACTTTGTCATATATTGTGCTACACTGCCACAAAACAAAATGTTTGTACACTGTCTATCCATGCGTGTACATGCCCATGCGATCACTACAACAAAAAAGTGATCCCTTCCCAAAAAAAAAAAAAATTGGATTACAAATGAACACTTATTTGTTTGACACTACATAACACACATATATAATCCCAGATGCACAGAGGTTAATGCAATCCAGCTTGAAATGCTTACTGTGTGAATCCTAATGTTCTTAAAGTGGGCCTTGGAAAACTGAGTTTAGTCAAAAGTGGTTACTACACTTCCAAGAAAAGCAGAACAAAGATAACTGATAAAGTTACAACTGCAAAGGAGAAAAAAGAATGTGATCTTCGAAGGATACTAAAACACTCTCCTCAACATCTGTCAACATACAGTTGGTTACAAGGAACTGTAAACAATGATTTTTTCCAAAAATGGGGGTACACAGCCATTTAAGTTATTTATTGCTCCCCTACAAACAACAAGGGACTGGTTGCTAAAGGAATTCCTGGAGCACTCACAGTTCTGATCAGAGTCCTCAATAAGAATCCGGAGCTTCTGGACACACAGCTGAAAGAAAAAGAAAAAAAAAAGATTAATTTTACTGAAGTTATAAAATGAAGATGTCACAGGACCTGTGATGAAATAATTTTTTCTGCCAGTACCTCATTTATTAATCAGCAGCAATGATGTACAAGCCTCAAACTAAGCAACAATCAGCCAGAGGGCTGAATGTACACCGTAGCAAATACTGCAAAATTACCCGTCAGCCTTGTCCATTATTTTTGTTTGGTCCCGCTGAACTGCCATCTGCTGCACTTTAAAATTCTACACTTGGTCTTGAACTGATGTACACTACTGGTCGAAAATTTTAGAACACCTTAGTTTTGCAGTTTTTCTTCAAAACTAAATGGTTGAAATGCAATGAAAGACCTAAAATGGTGGAAAGGTATGCAGTAAATTGATAGAGGTTTAAATTTAAAGTTAAGGTTAGCAAGAACTGAAAAAAAGGAAATTTCAGAAAATCAGAAAAGGGCCTTCTTCAGGGACCAACTAATAGGTTACAACCTACACATATTCTGCAGCAATTACAGTAAATTAAGCCTTGCAAGTTGAAGCAAACAGTTTGCACAGGAATCCCAACTTCTACTGAGTACATAAAAACCCTCGGTCTGTCTTAAAGCAGAGTTGGACAAGACTTTTACTACACCCTCTGAAGTACTACTTGGCAAATATTACAGAGATAATGGCAAAAAAACAGCAATTACCAAATTAAATGTGACAGAGCATTATTACCCTTAGAAGAGTATGCCTTTCATTTAGAGAAATTGACAAAAAAAATCCAAGTGTCAATGAGTACAATGGTGTTCTACACAATCCAAAGGCAATTTGAAACTGGAAGAAAGTCTGATAGAAAGATTTTCCAAAATTCATAACCCAATGAGAAGATAAGTTTCTGTGGGTCAGCAGCTTGCGTAATTAGAGCCTCACAACACAAGAGCTTCAAGTACAGCTTAACAATGGTTGAAAAAATCAAGTCTCCATTTCTGTTGTGAAGAGGAGACTTTGTCCAGTATGCAGTAGTCCATAACTGGTATTTCAAGGCCCTATTTTGTCCTTTAAGGAATGGCTTTCTTACTGCTACTAGCCCTGTCAAACCTGCAGCACAAAGTATAAAAGTTAAAAATAAAAGGATGAAAGAATACTTAATGTATTAAAAAAATACAACTTCAATAATTTAGATCAGTTAGATAATTGGCAGTTTGGCATAGTTGTTAAAAGTTTGTACTTCAGACACTAAGGTTGTGGGTTTCAATCCAGCTACTGACAATTTCATCTCAAAAGCTGTAAGTCAGCTTGGATAGAAATGTCAGCCAAATAAGTAAATAATAATATTAAATAAAGAGCTGCAAGGGAGCTAGATAATATGCCAGTGTGTCAGTCCACTCAGGGCCTACTCATACACACACAGAAACTCCCTGGATTAAATAAGTTTGAATATGTTACTTTACAATTAGATTCCATTATACTAATTGCCTGCTGCAATTGGTTTTAAACAAGAAAAGGCTGCTGTATGTTTTTTTGCATTTAGATGGGTCCACATAACAAATAAGATATGTTTCAGTCTGCCTGTGCAGCCATATTAATGTTTCTGTTCGACATGGAGACACGAGTGAATAAACTGATATCACAAGCACCTTGGCTTACAGTAAACATACAGTATTATTAAACAATGAAATATGATAGAAAAGCAGCTCCTTTAAACTGGCGCTGTACTAAAATGTCTTCCAGGAGTGCATCTTTACACAAAAGTTATACGTGTACAATTTGTGTTTCAGGAAATGTATTCATTTGCTTATTTGATAAATATAATTTATAACTGAAGTGATTTAAGCAGCTGTTTATATTTTGTATCCTTCCAAGATTGCAGTTCAATATTTTGTTTAAGTTGGGTGTTAATTTAGATAGGATTTTGTTACAAACTACATTTTATGAATGTGGGCAATTTACGTCAATAAAGTGATAAACAATTGTGCAGTACCAAAATGGTCCACAACCAGGAAAACCTTTTCAGGATAATTTTCATAAAAGTTCAACACTGATTTGTAAAATGAACACTCAAACATTCTTGCCACACTTCTCAAAATTGAACTCTGTGTCGCTAATAGTTGTTTTGTCTGGTTAACTGATAACTGAACTACACAATAAGCCAAAGTCTGGCTATATATAAACCTAAACATTGACAGGTTTGTCATGTAATGCACAAGATTATTGCCAGCAGAAGGTGAAAAACCTCAAAATCCCAATTGTAATTTGTTGTACCACTGGTTTTGGATATCAAGCTGTTGAAATGTAAAGGAAGAAGCCAAAAAAATGACAACATGACATAAATCAGAGGTAAATATGTATTATATTTTTGTCAGCTGTTCTGAGGAAACAAGAAAGTACAAATTTTTGTTGTACTATGCACAAAAGACCAAAACCCCGTCTTCTTCACTTAATATGTCTTAGGTAAACTGCACCTTAGCTTAAACAACATATTTTAAAAATTGTCATCTCTCTCTATTATATAAAAAAATCCTGGGACGAGACAAGACGAGACTTTTTAGCCTGGGACGAGACATGACTTTTTCAGAGAGATACTTTCAAGTCCCGCAAGACAAGACTTTTTGCCAAGAGATTTAACCACACCTGGGGCTGGAAATAAAAGACAAAGAGTAGATGACAAAAGAAAAACATCGTAAAGAGATTAAAAAAAATAGTACAATACACAGGCAGAGCAGGTTAGAGATAATGAAAGTACTAAAATTCGAAAGTCTCTAGAAAATGATAATAAAGATTGCATTAGCGCAAACGTAAATTATTACTCCGTGAAATAACGGAACAGCGAAAACAGACCGAATAAATTGTTCAGATTAAACTTTAAGTCAGAGACTTCCAGATTGTCTAATTTGTGTTGCCATCAAGGAAAAGTAGTGTTTCCAATGAAGAGGAATATCCACGAGAATTAAGAGTTGTTGTTTGGTGAAAGTGAAATCCACATATGTGAACGGCAGTTATGCGAAGTGGCTGGCGCATAGCGTAGGCCAGGGGGTTGATCTTTTCTGCCCACTGCTATTAGGCAATTCAATGTACACAACTGTATTTTGAAATATCTGCACAATATTTATGTATCTATCAATTGATTGATTAATTAATTAGCTGTATTATTTATCCACTGAGTCTGTATCCTTGTTTTTTTTTTTTTTACTTTTCTGCTGCTGTATGCATCTGAATTTCCAAATGGGATTAATAAAGTTTATCTAATCTAATCTAATCACAGGGTCCACTGATGCACACACCTATACCCAAAGAATCATTTTCTAACAGAACCATAATCCAGTCAATATTGCAACTGTGCATTAAGAAAACAAACAACAGTGTGTTATATAAATGTATATATTACAAACATATTTGAGATTATATACAGTATATCATAAAAAAAGTGTATTTCTTTGTATAAATTGTGTATACTGTTGAATATATATTTGTGGCCAGTATTCTGGCAGTTCTAGTAATGGGCATGTGAGAAAGCCAGAAAAAAAGAAAGTTATTATATTTAATTTGAAAACTGAAGGTTGAGAGGCTGAATCATCAGACCCCCGTGACCCTGTGTTCGGATTCAGCGGGTTGGAAAATGGATGGATGGATGGATGAAGAAATGAATGAATGAAGAAATAAATTGCATTTAGATTAGAATTAGATTAGCAGTGCACAATTGTCATTTATCATTTTGCCACAAATATTCAGTCAAATCCAAGAGTAATGTTATCAGAGCACTAATTTTCTAACCAGTTTATCCAGTTAGGGTTTTCAGGGGTTAAATAAACAGAGTAAGCCAATTTGACTTTGAAATTTTCATAACGCAAGTGCTTTCACCCCCCATACAAACATATTTGCTTAGATGAATATTTTACAGTTAACTGTAGACATCATTTCCCAGTGTAATCCATGTAAAGAATCAACTTCTTTAAAAAGCAACAATTTGTAGTGTGCAAAAGGCTGCATCCCAGTTTTTAGCACTATAAGCACGTATCTTCATAAATGCATTTTCTACCCACACACTGCACAAGATTCATTAAACACCACTTTAAAAGTATCCATGTAAAAGATCTACCTATCCATTTGGTGAACATGCTTAGTGAATCCAGAATTACTTGTGGGTTAAAAGCTATTCAAGCTGCACTGTGCCCAACTTTCTTCATATTTTAAATATTACTACTTGCCACAAACATTTTTTGTTACTACTCTGAAATATCCTTGAATCCACGACAATCTAAAAAGGGCTTCTGTTTGGCTTTGGGGAATGAAATACGGGCCATTCTATCTCAATACCCTCTCATTCAGTTGCAATACATCCAGGCCAATGAAACAGAAATCTTCTAGTTTGAGCCCCAGCTTTGACCTTCAAGCAGCAAACTCCACTAGGTGAAGTCACTATCAACTATGAACAATGCACACATTAAAACTGATTTGATAATAATTTGCACATTTACTTACACACACACACACACACACTCAAGATGCCCTAAAAATGTTGCAAAACTTTCTATACTCCAGTCAAAATTGAATTATCTGCAAATTATTTTGTGGTTAATTCAAAATGTCCCACATGCTGATGTAGCGCTGTGGAATAATTTGTTTTCTACACATGAAAGAAATGGACAGAGATCTTTACTTTTGTTAATGGAAGGAATATTTGGACCGAGATCACAAGAGACTTCTGTCACTCCAATTCTGTACCTTAGAAACACTTAAACAAATCGGGTAACAGATTAAAACATTCAGAAAAAATATATATAGAATGTGCTCACCTGGATGCTAGCACTATGATTGGGCATCCCGGAGGACAAGGATATTAAAACTGGGAAGAGAAAAATAGAAATTAGACATTTAGAGATAAATATGACCTGACAGTTTTAAAAAAGTAGCTTTTTAAGTCACTTATGTACCTCATTCACACTTATTTTTCAGGTTAACGGTGTTCACATTTTACATTTTATCAGAGTAAAAGAGGAGCAGATTTTATGTATAAAGGGTCCATAACACCTTTCAAACAGAAGGAAAAAAATAAACGGTCGCATAGCAATACCTAAATGCTACAGTCATTCTATTTCTTATTTTACACAGTATTACAGACACCCTTCCAAACATAACTAATATCCTAAAGACAGAAAATTGTCATTCTAAGAGGAGTTAAATACAAGTCTGCCAGAATGTAAAGATAAATGTTATAGCCTTTAAACTGGTACATATTTTTTGTTCTATATGATGCACAGCTTCACAACCAGTGCAGGATACCATTAATTTCACTTATAGAAATGTATCTGTGAATGATGTGTGTAGAAGCCTCAGGTTGTAAGTGGCCAAGACAATTCCTACTCCATCTCCCCGGTTCTTTCTTAATAGGAAGGCCTAAAAACTCCCTTTCCCCTTAACGGTGGGGCCTGCTTTCACATCTCTGGAAGTCTTTCATCTCAACACAAAGAGCTTGTAAAGTTTTTCACCTTTAAAACTCCTCCCTCATTATTCATCTTCCTTTTTGAGGTATTGTCACTCTTTCCTCTTTACAGACCTGTTACTTGAGCCAAACTGCAGGCCTTTCCTCAAGTAGAGCCAGATGTCTATCACATCGTAGTTTTTGAGTGTGACAACTCCATGCCTTGTTCTCACCCCAAAATTTATTTTCTTTGTCCTACAAACCTCGACACCTGCCCATATGATAAAAATAGTCAACTTTCCCATGGCTTTAGGGTATTTACTGTTCGCAAAGCACCAACTGGACTGTTAAAGTGAAGCATGTCCAGATCTGTCTGGCAGGGAGAGTGAGATCTCAGGTGGAACCTTTAAATAACAGAAAAAAGAAAGAAAAATATTTTTCCTACAAACCTGCAATGACTGTATTCACACATTCATAAAGCAGAGACATTGCTGAGGTGCTGCAAGAAAAACATATAGCAAAAGGTTAGTTATTGATGAAGCTCATATGAAATACAGCTAGAGTCAGCTTTTCTCGGGCACCAAACTCATTCCAGAGAGTCCTTAAGCCAAAAGTCACAACAAACTCCTTCGTAACAATCCCCATTAAGTAAATGAGCACCCCAGAGAAGTCTGAACTGTTGAGGGAAAACTCTCACCTATGTATAAGGTTGGTCAGTGGCTCAATCAGTTTCTTTCCCAGCCTGGGCTCCAGAGGTGTTAGTGCACCAAACTGTCACATAGGAAGAATTATAATGAGTGATAAAAAGACACCACTAAAACAAGCAAAGAAGAATCGGGACAACTGTGAATGAGACTGTTCAATGGCTTACCAGTTTGATAATCTTGATAAGGACCCAGTTGTTGGTGGAAGAGGTCATGAGCTTAAAGAACAATGGGGCCAGGGACAAGTAATTCTTGGGGTTACGTCTGGCAAGTTCACAAATGACATTGACTGCTGCTGACTGCACACCTGTGTGTTTAGGAAAGGGTAAATTACATCACAATTCTCATCAGTGGCAGAAATATATTGATGTTATTCTCAACATGCCCAATTTTACACCTCTTCTCACAAATAATCACTATGTCGTGTCATTCTGATGCAATCACGTAACCACCTCATCTCAGAGAAGGTACATATGAAGTATACTTACCAGGGTCAGGATCCTCCAGTTTTTCTTTCAGTCTCGGGAATGCTGGACGAAGTGATTCTGGGTACTTGAGGAACACTTTGTACATGATGAGAACAGCTTTTTTGCGTATATAAGGCTTAGTGTGAGACATCTGCAAAAATAAAAAAGCTTTTAACCTTTCACACCTCTATAAAATTGCATTCTTTCATAACCGAAACATGGCCAAACTCCGTCCCTGCCTCTCCCTTTGTGATGCTGAAAAGCTGGTTCATGCCTTTATCTCCTCCAGGCTGGACTATTGTAATGTACTCCTCATAGGGATATCCAACAAAAGCCTTCAAAACTCCAACAAATTCAAAATAATGCTGCAAGGATCCTGATGAGGGTGCGGAAATATGAGCCTATTTCACCAATTCTTCGGTCACTTCATTGGCTCCCTATACACCTCCGTATTGAGTACAAACTCTGCTTGCTCACTCATCAGTGTATCCATGGAAATGCTCCACAATATCTTAATGAACTCCTTATATTACAATCTACTACAAGAAACCTCCGTTTTGCAAATACCTACCGCCTTCGCTCCCATATGACCAAAACTTTGTACAATGGGTGACCGAGCCTTTGCAGTCGTTGCTCCACGGCTCTGGAATGCCCTACCAGAGAACTTGAGAACACAGCAGATTGTGGGCTGTTTTTTTTATTTAGGAAAGCATATTAACAAGAATGCCACTATTTATTGTTGTTTTATCTCTGTTTTTATCTTGTTTTGTCTTTGTTAAATATTTTTATGTAGCACTTTGAGATTTACTACTAATGTAAAGTGCCTCATAAATAAAATGAATTATTATTATAAAAAATTTTCCTTCTCTTAAAACCACAGAACATCAGAATGGTCTCATAAGAAAATCGACTGATACCCAGTTAAAACAGATGGGAATCAAAGCTGAAAGAATGAATTTAAATCAGCCATGTTTTCTTCACATGCCTTGTCCCGTCATTATATAATATTAAACATGTTAATAAAGATATCCAGTATGTCTTTACTTGATAGTTTTAAGTATTTAGATATGCTTAATATGTCTATAAGTTACAACATCAATCTCTTTATACAACTGTATTCCCTACTCAAATATAGAAGATATTTGCTTCCCATGACACAACAATGTTCTATCAGTTTGTGTGTATAATATATAATGTACTATACAGTGGAACCTCGGGTCACAAACGTCTCGGAACACTTACAAATCGGTTTACGACCAAAAAGATTGCCAAACTTTTGCATCTGTTCACGACCACACACTCGGGTGACGAACTAGCCAGTTTCCCTTCTGGTTCATACTCACCGTTTTCCGCACGTGTTCAGTCTCTCCCTGTGCATTCGCTGTGAATTCTTTGTACTCTATTTCGTTTCCCTTCCGGTTCGTACGTGCCGGTGATTTACGCACGTGTTTAGTCTCTCCCTGTACAGTACACTGTTCTCGGTCAGACGTGCACAGCTCATGTCAAGAGGCCAGTTTTAAATAAATAATTGCTGCGCTTGCAGCTTAGCAAGGGGGCGTGGTGGGTGAGTGGCTGAAGCAGTTCCAGGGGAATTTGTGGTGTGGGCGTTTCTCACCTAAGTGCACAGGTGGGAAACCGTCCACATCCGTAATTGGTCCCGGGGCTGCTGATTGCTACAGCTGCCACGTCCTCTTCATAAATAGAAGAACGAGGTGGCTAAAGGGAGGAAAAAGAAAAGAAAGACGGAGGTTGCGGAATGAGGAAGTAAGCAGGAAGCAGTGTGGAAAGAACCGGTGTGAGCGAGTGAGCGCACGCAGGCAGGCAGCTGGACAGTGAGCCCAAGCAGGGATGTTTGGCCAACACTCGGTGGGGCAGAAGGAAGCGGTCGCTCCAGCTGAGTGATCAAGGAGCTGGAGTGACCAGAAGACGGACAGCTGGCCGCGTAAGGCCAAGAAGGCAGCGGGAGTCGTGAGGTTTGGGCGGTGAATTCCCTGACGTGGGCATCCTGGTCGCCAGGGAAGCCAAGTCTCGGTCTGGAGAGTACGCGATTGAAGCCAGGGATTGTGAGGCCTCCAGATCAGAAGTAAGAAGTAAGGACAGCAGCAGTTAGAGTGGCTCCCCTGTTGCGAAGCCTGGTTAGGGAGAAGCAGGGGGGTCACCAGTTAAAGAATGCACTGGGCTTGTTTTTAAAGAGACGGTTTCCAGCATTGTTTTAACCTCGTTGTATTTAATGAAGACTTTTTCTATTGGATTTTAACCTCTATTTCACTTCTGTTTTTATGGGATTATTTATTGAAGGATTCTGAAAGCACTGCACTTTATTTAATTTGGACTTTGTTTTTGATTTTTGTTTTGTTGATTTTCATAAAAGCACTTGGCACTTTTTGCACGATCCCCTTGCTCTACTGTTGTGCCTCACTGTCGTACTCATCGGTAACATTACCGATGGTGACGACGGGTTTAAGGGCTACCAGAAGCGAGATGGGAGCATGCAGTGAACCCGCATCGTCACAGACTTTACCTCAAAACTGTAATCTCCTCTCCACCCAGTTCCTCCTCACTTCCTTTATGCCAGAACTCGACTCATGCAAGGTTAGTTTTCTTGGTTGTTTATGGTTAGTTTTTGTATAAATTAAAGATTTTTCAAATGTTCATTTTTTTCCCTGTGCTTAAAACTCATTTAAAAAAAGTGTTTACAGCGAGCGGTTCGTAAGGGTATAGGGCGAACTCTTGCAATGTTAGTTTTCTCTGTTCAAGGTTTTCTCAGTGTTATTCAGTGTTATTCAATGTTTTTACATTTAGTTTACTATTACATTGTGCATTCTATGGTATAATTAACTATTTCTGTGCTTAAAAATCTTTAAAAAAATATATTTACATACAGTTTGTACAGTCTGTAAGGGATTCATTGTATTTACATACAATCCTATGGGGGAAATTACTTCACGTCATGACCAAATCGGGTTGAGTTTTGGAAGGAATTATGGTCGTGACCTGAGGTTCCACTGTATATGTATGTAAATAAATATGTACTATTCTGCACTGTGGTCTGCACAGGGAGTAACATCATATGCCCAAATAAACTAATTAGAAAGGCTAGCTGCAGAAAAAAGATGACGACAAAATTAGAGGCTATCATGAATCTCTATGACACATTGTCCAGGAGCACCTTTAGCCACTGACACATCCCACCATAGTGTGCTAAGAAGTGCTACTGGGCACTCATCATCCATCAGACTATATAATGCCCACACACATTGTGCCCTCCTTCACTCTTATCAGTTATAACAAATACATTCTCTTTAACAAATAATCTCCATAGTGGTACTATACATTAAATGCACATTGGGCAAATTGTGTGTATAGTTTTGGCCCACAGTTGAGGAATAATAGGTTACATTTTGTTCTTTCGGTTTCATTGCAGGAATATGTGATTTTCCCTAAAGGGGTCAATAAAGTACAGTGGTACCTCGGTATACATCTGCTTTGGAATAAGTCCAACTTGGTATACGTCCTGTTTGGACGAGAAAAATTTTGCTTGGTATACAACCTTTGTTTGGAATACAACTCGCGTGCTAGAACACCACGTGTGGTACAGCGTGCCCGCGGCTTCAAAAAAAGGGCCAAGTTTTAATCCATATAGCCATGTCATTCTCCATGGGTGCGATAATGAGGTAGTTGGAGCGAGTCGCACCTGCACAGGTGGGCTGTGATCGGGAAGAGTGAGACTGCATTTTTAACCTCGGATTTTATCGGATTTATTTATTGTTGTTTTTATCCCCACTGAACACTTGTTTTTATGGATATTTACTAAATAATTATTTATTGAAACCAGATGCACTGCACTTTTTGTTTGGGTACTGATTTTTGTTTTAAATAAAAGCACTTGGCACTCTTACACTATCCTGGCTTCATTTGAGAATTGTTCTCATTTGTCAGCTCATCTCAGTGACACTACCGATGCTGTCGGGTTCAGGGCTCCCCATAAGGACGTATGGGAGCGTGGAGCAGACCTGCATTGTCACACCGCACGCTACCCTACGCTGCCCACGAGCGTCAGTACGCCAGTTGCTAGCATTCAGTGAACAACCTGCGCTATAACTCTATGTGAACTTTCACATGATTTTGTGTTTTTTCACGTAAATTTGAATTGATTGTTGAAAAGTACAAAGGTGGCATGCATACCCGGGACATGACTGCTGCATACCGTATGCCGAGAATGGCGGTATCTACGATTATGAAAAACAAAGACGATATTAAAAAGTAAAGTGCGGTTAAATTTTCATTTATTTCATATGATTGCTCTTCTATTTATGTATTTTAATATTAAGCAGTTTTTAAATTATTTTATACAACCCCATTAATGTATAATACTATATGCCAATAACAATAGGATTTTTTTTCCCATTGGAACGGATTAATCATTTTCCCTTTATTTCTTATGGGAAAAATTTGTTTGGTATACGTCCTGTTTGGTATAAGTCAAAGGATCTGGAACGGATTAAGGACATATACCTAGGTACCACTGTAATATCTATCTATCTATGTTCAGCGATAGGTAAGTATTCTCACAAAGGTGAACTCACCAGGGTCATGATGTCATTGGCCAGGTCCCGGGCAAGATCAGGGGTTACAAAACAGGACAGACCAGTTAGAGCCACACCAGTGTCATATTGATTAGGGCTACTGAGATCCTAAGGAGGAAGAGTTACAAGAGAATAAAATAGTACAAATTGTTAAAACTAAAAGAAAAAATAAATGCAATCCCCATAAAAAACCATGAGACAAACCCCACCTTTCGAATCTGATTAGTGGTCAGCATGATCACATCTGTGCCCTCATGGAAACACTGAGAAGCAGCAAGGTATCCAATTCGCTGGAGAGGCAGAAACAAACAATCAAAAACAGAGCACCTTGACTTGGCATAATGAACAACCAAAAAATAAAAAGAACAGAGAAATCGTCTCACCTTGTACGTAAATTTAGAGGAGCTCATCACTTCAATAATGTTGAAAGCAGCCCAGCTGACGTCATACCCCAGCATCTGCAACTGTTGAAACAAAATATAAAAATGGCATACATTTAATCATACAAGAATTTGATACTAGGTGCCATGCTGACAGTAAGTGCAAGAGACAACATGGGTGTTACATAGACCACCAACATGTCTGCTTGTCCACATTCTGTCAAGTTCAAATCCTCCTCAATGGAGAATTACCCTGCGGCACAAAGGGATATGTTTGTTGGGTGAAGGTTTTCCTTAATTTGTCTTTCTAAAATCTGGGGAAAAAACAGTCAACATTAATGAACCTAGAAAATGGCCATAAACTCTAAGTGTCTAGAAAAAAGATACATAAATGTAAAAAACATGCAGAGAGACAGAGGGGAAATTCTACTCTAAAAGAACTATTATCACCCAAGGTTGTCTGTAATCAGCACATATCAAGATTTTCTGTGCCTGGTGTGTACGTGAAATAACACACATGTTCACTATAACTGATTTTTTTTTTTCTGATGTCAAGAGGCAAGGTAATAGGGTGCAATGATTACAGGGAAACAGTGCCAAATCACAAATAGTCCTTATTATAAAATAAAAATAATTAATTTTTATCATTATGTTTATCATAAATGTAACAGGTTCAAAATGAAATTACAAAAATAAAGGCTTTTTTTAATTTCAGATTGAAATCACTGCGGTGGGTTGGCACCCTGCCCGGGATTGGTTCCTGCCTTGTGCCCTGTGTTGGCTGGGATTGGCTCCAGCAGACCCCCGTGACCCTGTGTTCGGATTCAGCGGATTGGAAAATGGATGGATGGATGGATTGAAATCAAAGTATTCAGGCATTTGTCTCAGTAAATCCAAAACCCAGGTCCAGTTTGAAAAAAAGTTTAAAACTTTGCAGATATGCAGAACACTTTCATAGAACAACAAGAAACATTTCCTTTCAAATTAATAAGCAATAACATTTTAAACAAATGTACATACAGTAATTATAAAAATATGTTGTGATGGACTACCATCTTGCGCCGGGTTATTTCCCACCTTTTCCCAAATGATGCCAGAAGTGTTGTTTCACTACTATAATTTGGCTTTGTTATCGATACCAGCTTTCAAAATCAGCACTAGAACCAAAATGGTAACTAAGCAAGTAATGGATAATACTTCACTACTCCCATCCCAGTATCTCATAGCAGTCCCTCTGCTCCACTCCACAACTGTATTTCTCCCTGCTGCACCACACTGTCTTCAACAAAACCTGTATCAGGATTGGGGGGGGCAATGTTCCCCAATGAATTTATTTTAGTATATACAGTACATTCAAATGGTGAGGGGGGTTTGTATGTTGGGTGGTGTTGCGATCACGCTAATAAATAACTGTGTGAGGTGCTTGACTACTACCATTTACTTCCAGTACCATAGCATTTATACACTGGGTTTTTCAGTATTGGTATACCAATTAAACCCTAGTTCCCACAACTTTCAACAGGACTACAGAGTTATATGTATGGATGCATATAAAAATATGACATAAATCAAAGGTCCCCATTTAACAAGCATCAAGTTATCACAATTGGGTATTCATTAGGGCTGCAATGATTAGTCGACATAATCGACTACAAAAAATTGTCCACGTGTCATAAACAGAACCTTCAATAGAGGCTCCAGTCACAAAGAACCAAATTGGTTTGTAACTGCAATGCACTACATGAACGTCTGGGGGCAGTATCATTTGTTATTGTTTGTCAAGACTGCACACAGTCCTACCAATGAAGAAACAATGTCTGAGGAGAAGAAGAATGTAGAGGAAAATAAACGTAGTTGCAATGGCAAGTCAGATAGAGGAGGGGGAAGGAGATGGAAAAAAAATTGAGACAGAAACTTTCTAAAGTGTGGAAGCACTTCACTAAAAAAAGAAAAAAGAGTTGAATGCACATTATGCAAAGTGGAGCTTTCTTTTCACGGCAGCACCACCGCGATGCATGAGCATGTGAAACGCAAGCATCCTAGAGCTGTGATGACGCCGTCTCTTGAGAATTTATGCTGGCGCTGTTAGTTAGTTAGTTAGGGTCAGTTTAGGAGGGGAGGGAGAGTGTGAACAAGACTGAGAAAATAAAAGTGAAAAAGCTAACTTTTACAAGTAACAAGTTTACACCTAATCTGTTCGTTTTCAAATAATATTGCATTAGTGCAATGATGTTTTCTGATTGGTACTATTCAGATCATACAATGATTTCTTCAAAATGTCACATATATTTGTCTCTTTCTTTTTTTTTTCCCCGGTGCTGAGTGCTGACACCAGAAGGCGTGAGCTTATTCAGTGCTAGCAGGAGCACGCGGGTGGCCAGTTGCTGTGTGCTATAACAAGCTTGACCTGGCAGTGATGAAAGCACATGTACTGCGCATGGCATGTACGGGGTCCACTGAGAAAAGAAGTGTGTTCATGGCTCACCTTGCAGAGGAACATTCTTTCCTCTGCATGTCCTGGAGTCCTGTGCAGACTGGGAAAGGTCGAGGGGAAAAAAAAAAAAAACGCGGTCACTGATTACAACCGCAAGAAGGTACGCAAATGAATATGAATAATGTTGCATCCATGCCACAATGTTTTCCGAAATGTACTATAAGGTCATAAAATGAATAATTCCAAATATCATATATACCTATGTCTCTGTTTTTTTGTCAGTGTGGCTTCGACATCATGGGCCATAAGGTGCATACTAATTCAGCGTGAGCAGGAACACTCAATAAAATTGAATAAAAAAAAAATCAAGTGACAATGAGATACAAATAAGGCAGATTCGCCAGCGTTTGTGTGTCAGCTTTTATCCATCCAGATCAGACAATTTCCAGTTTGATTGTCTCAAAACACCACTCACATCTACAGTTATTCTCAGTCTCAGATAAAAAGTAACAGTGTCAGATCCCTGGGGGGGCGGTAGTATGTATCGTGATCGTGACTGAGAGAATAAAAGTGAAAAAAAAAAAAAGAGGTAACTTATACAAGTACTATACATTTATAGTGGCTGTTACAGACGCAAATCAAATGTATGTGTTTATTGTATAATATTAACAATAAGAGCAACTCACTACTCAAAACGGTAAATATACGAGGCAGTCAGGATCGAACCGGAGGACTCTTGATTATAAGTCAGCAATTCCTACCGATGCGCCACGGAAGCAATTGTATCATCCTTGAACCTTTTGTGAAAGTGTTTATTTGATCTTTGCACTTCAGGCTTTACACATTATATAGTTTATGTCTACATTTTGTCATTTATTACTAAAATATGAAAAATATTTCTGTTTTAAGGATGTATTTTTTGGTTAAGTTAAATGTACTTTTTTTGTTTAAAGATTACATGCACCTTAGTTTGTATTGTTTAATGTATTTCTTTTTTTATTGTGATGGTCACACTAATATGAAAACATCTGATTATTTTCAAATTCATATGTTTCACTAGTTGTTATTTTAATTGGATTATTATTAATTTTAATCGTGTTAATGCAGAGACATCAGGGTGACATTCACAGGTGGACAGACGTGAGCAGGTGAGGTAAGACATGCACTGGAGCCCAGAACAGGATGTGCAACCACAGGTCGCAGGCTTCAAAACAGTCAAGACATGAAATAATCGTGACTAATCGAAAAAAAATTGAACGATTAGTCAACTACCAAAATAATCATTAGTTGCAGCCCTAGTGTTCATCTTTACATTTGCCCTGACTGATTTATCTAGGTAACACTTCCAAAGCCACCTACAGACAATCCATTCACTCGTCCATTTTCTTACATCACTGTGAATTCCAGAAGCATACTGAAATTTAGATGAGAGATTAGGTACCGGCTATGAAGAATTCTGAATTCAGGAAATGGCCACTCCAGCAGCAGTTTCAGAAAATGTTCCAGAGATAGGCAAGTGACTGAACATAACATCACTAACTACATGTGATGCCTACCATGAAAATAACAAAGTGCAAATTTAATACCCTACAGTTCCTAACCCCAAACATTACCTATCAGATCTGCCAAATCACCAATCATATTACTAATTGCCGATTCACAAAGAATAACATCTTTGGAAGTAGGGTGAAACTCGAATACCCATAGCAGAAATCACATGAATGCGGGGAATCCGTTATATTACCATCAGGATAATGACATTGGGGATGGAAACTGATCCATGTTCCCAGAAATGACAGACAACATTGACAACCTCTGTGACACAGAAGGTAAAATTAAAACAATAAAAATAAATGGGGAAAACAATTTTGATTTGCTCATTTACCTTAGACAACAATTATGACTAACAATTGGTAGTGGTAGTGTTGATGCCTTGCAGTAAGGAGACCAGGGTTTGTGTCCTGGGTCCTCCCTGCATGGAATTTGTATGTTTTGCCCATGTCTGTGTGGGTTTCCTCCGACAGTCCAAAGACATGCAATTTAGGTGGATGGGGGATGCTAAATTGGCCCTAATGCAGCGGTTCTCAAACTGTGGGGCGCGCCCCCCAAAGTAACAAGAAAGGGGGCGCAAATGTTGCCATATTTGGCGTAATTTCGCTATTCGTAGGAAAATTTTTAACTTGTAGCGGTGTACTGGCAGCAAAAAATATAGGAATAAATTTTGTTAGGGTTTCAAAAAAAACGTTAGGGGGGCGCAATTAAAATGGTTATGAAAACTCAGGTCGCAAATACTTAAAGGTTGAGAAATGCTGCCCTAGTGTATGGATGGGATGTGTGGGTGTGTATGTGTTCACACTGCAATTGACTGGCGCTCTTTCCAGGGTTTACTCCTGCCTTGCACCCTATGGCAGCTGACATAGGCTACAGCACCCTCCTATGACACTGTTCAGGACAAAGCTGTTTAGAAAATGACTGAATTATTTCTCATTTGTTACATGCTCTTTCTGGGTCATCCAGGTTCAATTTTTATTAACAAAACGACAACCACTATTTGTTGTTTTGTCTTACAACCAGCCGCCACCTGTAAATATTCTGAATACTGCACTACTTTAGAATGCCACCACTGCACCAAACTAACAGGTTTATCCCTACTATCTCCCATCTCATTTACTTAATAAAATGAGCTCCTTCCCAGTCAATCTTAATGGTGATCTCATCAGACCTGCCTCTACTGCAAAGAATCTTGGTGTCATTTTTGATTCCTCCCACATAAGTCACATTAAGAAACATTCTTACTTTCACCTCCGTAACATATCCCGTGTTTGCTCCTTCCTCTCCTTTTCTAATGCTGAGAAAAGCACTTTGAGCTACTTTTTTGTATGAAAATCTGCTATATAAATAAATGTTGTTGTTGTCCATGCTTTTATCACATCCCGCATCAATTATTGTAATTCCCTACTGGCAGGTGCCCCTTCTAATCTTATATCACAGCTCCAGCTTATTCAAAACTCAGCTGCAAGAGTCCTTACTCGAACCAGCAACAGTGAGCACATCACACCCATCCTGCTTCGCCTTCACTGGCTCCCTGTGGTCTTACAGAATTGAATATACAATTCTACTAATAACCTACAAAGCCTTAAACGACCTTGCGCCAAACTACATCAGTGACCTTCTCCATCACTATGTGCCTGTCCGCCCACTAAGGTCCTCTGATACTGGCAATCTAGTTGTGCCCCACACTAATCTACACTCCATGGGTGACAGGGCCTTCAGCTGTATAGCGCCCAGACTCTGGAATGACCTACCGAAATTAATTAGATCAGCTGACTCCATGAATTCTTTTAAAAAACAACTCAAAACTCATCTGTTCAGGAAGGCTTTTAGCTCTACTTGACTTTATTACCCCTCTCTCAGTTTACCTCTCTGTCAAGATGCTCATGTAACCTCTGTGTGTGTGCTAGACCATCAATTATGTTGTCTGTTAGGCTTTTTCTCTGAATTTACTATCTTACTCTTCTTTATTTATTAATTTGGCTTAGTACAATGCTATATACTGTATACCCTGCCGTTCTTTCTTAAACTCTGTGAAGTGCCTTGAGCATGGGAAAGGTGCTATATAAATAAAATGTATTATTATTTATTATTATTATCCCTAGTCTCATAAGAAAAATTAAAATTAGACTTACATAGGTGAGCTTGCAGACTGCATTGGCCTTCACAGCAATGTTGTCCTGCTTCAGTTCCTGCTTGATTTCATCAATGCATGTTGAAATGTACTTGGCCTAAAAAACAGAAAATTGAATTTAAGTCCGTGGTTCTGTAGGTGAGGGGGGAAAAAAACAAAAAAAACTCAAGTTGGTATTTGCTTTGTGCCAATCGGATCGTGTCCATCCCAATGTATTTCAAAACCACCCAACTATTTTTAATCCATGCAAGAAGCATGGAAGTCAAAGCCAGCCTGACAGCATTGTTGTCAAGTCCTAAACAAACCCTGGATTAGGCACCACTCCATTGAAGAGTAAAGCCATGATCAGTCACTCAGTTAGCTAACATGCAAATGCATGGGAAGAAACACAAAAAACCTGCAGAGGAAAGAAAAAAAAAAGAAAAAAAAACACAACTCGTAGTGATAGTAAGACCAAGCAAATGCCAAAAAGACATTGTGCTGGTTTGAATGCTAACCCATGAACTCAGACATGTTAAGTAACACTGCTGTCCACTATGCTATGTATGCCAAGAGCAAGCAGTAATCCTTTGTATTTGTAAATGGTGTAATTCATCGATACACTATACTAAGCAATTAAGAAGGTTAAAACATTTAAGAAATAATTCAAGGGAGACTTAGGTTTTCAACAGGATCACAGTGAAGTATTACAATAATTGCAGGAACAGCAGTTTCAAAAATTCTATATTTCAGTAAAAACTGAGACTAGGAGGAGCCAATCTTCACTCACAAAGTGCTTTATTATACACTATGGACAACCGTGCATCATGAACATTTTTATATACTATGGACAATCATGCAACAGAAACATAACTGACAAATTCTAGAGCTCAATGCACTTGGCAGTCCATTTACGTCAAGCTGAATTTTTGTTTTGGAGACGCCAGCCAAATGGATACTTGAGTACTGAATATCAATTTATACAACAAAGTGAGGGCAGCTGGCAAATCAGCAAAACATACCTACAGTCTGAGAACATTAAAGTCATCAAACTACAACAGACAAAAGTCTATTAAATACAGCCAATAAAATGGCATGATGTGAAGATAGAGTTCCCTTATGCGGTCTTAAGCGGAAAGCCTGAAAATTTAAAAAAGTAAACAAATAGCAATATATCTTGGAAAAAAAAGAAAAATAATATCAATTCAGAGACATATTTTTAGAACTCTCCTCACAATAATCACTAATCAAAATGCCATTTTCCAGGTTTCACCAGGTTAGCTGGTTGTCCCTCAAATCGTTTCTCTCAGTTTTCCATGTTCCTAAGCATTCTTTTCCACAAGACCATTTATTTTAATACTAGGGGGCTCCGCCCCCAGCTCGCTTCGCTCGCCAACCCCTGGTGTTGGGAATGACAAAGAGCGTGATGTATGAATGAGATATAGAATAGTGTGACGGTGTAGATGATGCAAATAGAAAGCAAACAATAAAGTGTGTGGCACAGTGTAAAGGTTTATTTGAAAATTTCTTTGTACATGCCGTTTAAGTGTAAAAGGTAATTCCAGCTCAGAACTTGTAAGGTCAATGAAGATGGTTATTGTTGTGATCAGAGTCAAGTTTGTCAGAGCTTAGAAAGAGTTGTGTCTCTCCAGGAAGTAATGGAATGACTTGGGTATTTATGTTTTCCACATTAATATTTTTTGGACATAATATAGTGCGTTGTGTTAAAAGGGGCATTTGGTCTAATGAGATTGCTGTTCCAAATCTCTCTGTAACTAAGTCGTCGCAGATAAAGGCTTGAGGAATTGTAATAATATGTGGCTGAAGTCCATCTGTATTGGTGAGTGTACCATCTCTCAGTTGTAATGAGCAATTGTTATGATCTGGTTCTGGACATCGTATCTTTTTTACTAACTGTATCTTTTGAAAGCAATGCCAATTGTCTGCATATTTTAAGGTGCACTGAACAATAGCTGAGTGCATGGCATCTGGAAGAATAGCTAATCACTGTCTAAAATCTCCTCCTCATAAAAGTACCTTTCCTCCAAATCGAATATTATTATTCATAAACGTTTGTAGAAGTTTATGAATGGTGTTGAGTAAGTGACTTCATGCCATTGTACATTCATCAATAAACAACATTTTTTCAAGACGGATGTCACGTGCAGTGCCACCGTTAATGTTCATAGTGGATACCGATTTGTAGGATCTAATGCAGTTGATAAAGATTTCACTTTCAGGTACATCGTCAGTTAGAAGCTTCTGTAGATATTCAGTATATGAATGTAAAGAAGGCAGTCTAATTTGACCCTTTTGACAACAACGTGTAAATGTATTACTTGTATTGCCAGTTGTTTCTTCAGGGAAGTGAACTGAATGACAATGATTGCAAATAACATTCATTAATCCGAATGAATTTTCCTGGTGTATGTTTTGCTTGTGCCGTTTGAGAGGCGCGTTGTTGCATGTGTAGTATTTGGGACGTGTTGTTTTGGAGCTGTAATCGATTTGCCTGTGCTGTGTGAGAAGCCCGTTGTAGCCTTCCTTGCCGTTAACGTATGTCTGAGACGGGAGGTGTTTCGTTTTGAATCCGTGCCTGTTGCGATGCAGCACTTTGATTGATAGATTGTGTCATGTGGATCTAGGATGTAGATTTGTGCATATTTGCGTTGTTGATTTGTTTCAGGGTGCACTGTTCCAATGCGATGCAGTATTTGTGCACATATGGGAAAGCAGTATGGGCCATTGCCTTTTGGTGGCCTGATATTTACTCCGGTAGATGCAAAAGCAAATGAACTATTGTAGCATCTAATGCAGTTCATAAAGTTTTTACTTTTAGGTACATCGTTAGTTAGAAGCTTTAGTTGAGCTTTGCGTTTTTGGAGTCGAGACATTTTTTCTTTTAGAAATATGGATAAGTAATAAGGAGTATTGCACTCTCTGTTAATATGGATCCTTTTCTGCGGTTGAACGGTTAATAGTGCCTTATTGTAATGAGATCCACCTATGCTGCATAGCCGTCTATTTTGTTGTTTCTTTCGTGTTCGTGTGTTTGTTCCTGTTATCCTTTCCTTTTCGTTTTGTACCCGTGACCGTGTATTCATGACTTGTTTCTTTTTCAGCATGCGAAATATGGATAAGTAATAAGGAGGATCGCAGTCACTGTTAATATGTTTCTTTTTCTGCAGTTGAACGGTTAATAGTGCTTTATTGTAAGGAGATCCACCTATGCTGACACCTATGCTGTCTAGTGTGAAGGTGTTGACGTTCACTTTAGAATATGTGGCTTTGGGTGTCACTTCTTATGGATGTGTGTGTGTGGGGGGGGGGGGGTTATGGGGGGTTGAGGATTGTTGTTGCGCGAGCGTCTTCTTTCTTTTTGAGTTCCTGTGTCTTGTTGAATCCCCCTCTTTGTGTGTGTCCCGTCCCTTGCTTGTAGGGTCTGTGGGGTGGTTTTGTGTTCTTTTTTTTGTGTTCCATGGGCTTGTTGAATCCCCCTCTTGGTGTGTGTCCCGTCCGGTGCCTGTAGGGTGGGGGGGTGCCTTGCTGTTGTGCGCGAGCCTCTTTTTTTTTTTTTTTTTTGGGTCTAGTTTCGTGTGCAATGTGTTTCTTGCTTTGCCTGCATTTGACTACTTTTTTATGTGCCTTTTCCTTTTTTCGGTGCTCGTTGCGCCTCATTTCTCCTTTTTTCTCTTTTTTCTGTGCTCACTCCTTTTTTCTGTGGTCTTGTCCGCCTCTCGCGGCCCCTCATCCGCCTCTCGCGGCCTCTTTTGTCCCCCTCTCGCGGCTCCTCATCCGCCTCTCGCGGACTCTTTTTTCGCCTGCGCAGTACATCTTTTTGCGGCTACGGCCCATGGCTGGATGTCCCTGCGTCCATCCGGTTTAGCATCGCGGCCCCTCATCCGCCTCTCGCGGCCTCTTTTGTCCCCCTCTTGCGGCTCCTCATCCGCCTCTCGCGGACTCTTTTTGCGCCTGCGCAGTAAGTCTTTTTGCGGCTACGGCCCATGGCCGGATGTCCCTGCGTCCATCCGGTTTAGCATTCTCGGTTAGTAATATGGATCATCAGACACCTGGGTCTTTAATGTCTCCTGCCGCTTCACCTCCAGTCTTAACCTTATTCTTTTCTGCATTTACCATGTGGCTTTTTACTTCCAAACTAGCTTTTCAGTATCTTCTCCTTCATCTCCACTTCACGATTTGCAGGCAATACAACTCAAGTGGCTTTATTGTCATACCATCCATACACAGTACTGCAGCATACAGTGAAATGAAACAATGTTACTCAGGACCACAGGGCAACATACATATAAATACAGGTCAACTGCAGCAGAAGAAAAGTACTATACTATGAATTGATAAATCAATAAATAATAGATATATGAAAATATACTAATAATTTGAAATAGATAGTAATAAATAAATAACCCTAACCCAACTAATAATAAAAAACAACAGTAGGAAAAAGTATAACAAATATACTGCATATAAATAAGCTATTAGGAGCAGAACTGAGGGCAGGACGTGCAGCGCAGAGTTCAAAGTCCAGACAGCCAAGGGGTAGAAGCTGTTGTAGAACCTTGTAGAACTGGATCGGATGCTACAGTGCTTTCTGCCAGATGGAAGTGAGCTAAGAGACTGCAGGAGGGGTGGGTGTTTGCAGTCCTAGACAATGCTATAGGCTTTACAGATATGAGATCACTGGCATATAGAGCACCCATTGCAAACCTTCTAATCATTACCTTCATCATAAAAAGAAAGGGGATCAGAATGGACCCCTGATCTAGCCCCACATTCACCTCAAAGCTTTCACAATTTCATTTTGCTGTTCTGCCCACCGTTTGTGCTTCTTCATACATTAAAATCCCTGTAATATGCCCCTCAATATCTGCAGGAAATAACATTCCCAAGATGGATGAAAGGGTCAGCAAAATAATCAGTTACCAACCGATTAAGTTTTTCATTAGAAATTGCTGGCACATTGGCACATTGTCAAGAAAATACTGAAAACAACCCAGATCTGTTGTTCAGTAGACACTCAGGTGAGTGCCAAGACCTCTCAGCACAGGTTTCTGAAACTTAAAGATCAAACAGTTTAAAATTCACACACTTCACTATTTTCTGTAACATTTGACAAAGGAGAGAGGCATGTAAATGGCTTTATACAGCACTATGTGAATATGTTGTTCATAAAGGTGCTAATATATAATGTGAATGATGTACGTAATTCTTTAGCCTCCTTTTAACAAAGAATAAATGGCAAGGAGACCAAGCTTTGGTATTAAACCAAAGAACGCAAGGGACAACTCAACATACTGCAGAGGATACTCAAAGTATAAAATAACCTTAGCAAAACAACAAACCTGCTTTTCATCTGAGCCACACTAGGCAGGTCCTGAACTAGTCTAACAGGGGATATGGCTTACATTCTTTTCCTCCAGTACCAGCACAGTACACTTCTTTCTTCACCTCCATATATTTGACTCTGTTCCTCTAATAAATTGACCCACTGTTTCTCATTTCATGCCCCATTTCAAGTTTGTTGACCACATGACTGGAAATGGCATAAGATAAACCCCCCCCAAGATGCAACTGGGTTAATGGGCACTCCCCTATTGTAGCACCAAGCTGGACTTCTACAGAGTGATGTGTGGTGTCCCTGTAACTTCAGGTCTACTACTGGCACTAATGAGCCAGGACAACATGACAGCCCCTCAGGTGCCAGCATCTAATAAACAAAGTGGTCCAACAAGAATACAGTATATCTAAGACTCTGTGACATCTAGCATTTTGGGAGGGACAGTTTTTTTTCTCTCAGGTGTCTTGATCAACTGACCTGAACCAAGGACCCCAACTATCTGATAGCTGGAACCCTTTGCTAACCATCTACTGCAGGAGTCTCTGGATATTTCACTGGTAGGGTAATTCACATTTTCCTTACCAGTGTAAAATTCCCCAAACTTGACATGACTTCTGCCTTGCCAATCCCAACTTGGCACACCCTTAAAATATGCAAAGTGCTTTGTGATTATCAGCACACGGGCATTAGCTAGTTGTGAAAAAACATTATAAAATGACTGTTTTACTTTGCAAGGGGCTTTGTGATAATTCACATAATGCAAGGTGCCAGAGGAGCCATATAAATTTAAGGACTGGGCTAAGCACTTTGGTGTTGTATACAAAAGAAACTTTATAATGAATTAGTGGTTACTTTAAGTATTTTTGATAAGCACTTTTTACCTAACTTGTTTATTTTGCAAAATACACTTGCATAGTTTTCCACACTACAAAAGGAATTCTAACTATAGACTGGCTGATTTTGTCTGCAAGTAGCTGGGTGGCACAGTGATTAGTGTTGTTTTTTAACAGCTACAGAGTCCTTGGTTCAAACCTCAGGCACAAGGGTAAGACTGGCACATTCTTCCTATATCCTCCTGGGTTTCCGTTCAACATGCCAAAGACTGGTACAAGCAGTAGGACAAGTATTGGGACAATGAGGTGATATTGATTATTTCTGTTATACATTAATGAAATATGCATTCCATGTAAAAAGAAGAATATGAAACTAAAGCACAAAATGTCAGCTTTTATTTCTGGACAATCTTTTACATGTAACCCAAATAATATCTTAATAAAATGACATTTTTCATGTTAAGTCACCCAATTCCAGTTGAGAAGAAGTATTGGGATAAATAAATGACAAGTGATTCTAATTACTCAGATGGTCTCATTCCCTTAATTATCAACCTATAAAAGACCTCAGTGTGTGTAGGGTTGATTGTAGTCATTGGAGTTTGCATCTGGGGTCTGGTGTTGACATTAAAGGTAAAAAACACCATGAATTAAATTGCTAACTCTTAATTGGTCTGGTTTGAACAAGCGTGAGGATGTGTGACACGAAGTCCAGGTTTGTTTCTCCAATTTGCACCCAATGCTGCAAAATAAGAATCAGCTCCTAGCAACACTGCATTGGGTAAGTGTGTTAGAAAATGAATGATGGATAAATGTTTTTCTTGTGGTTTTGCAAGATGTCCATACTGTAGGATTATAAAAAAAAAAACCAACATCTGAGGCTAACAAATCAAACGACATACTGAGGAATTCCACTGGTAGCTCACCTACACCACTAGCACTCCAACTTGAATTTCCTTAGTAGTTTGGTGAAGATTATATACAACATGAATTATCAAAGCTTTCAAAACAATCTCCCCACCTCCACAATTTACTGCTACAGTGTGACATGTGTTCCGGCTGCTTATGAATATTTTAGAAACACTGGACAAAATGTCATTGTATCTGAGAAGGAAAGATCAAGTTTCTCTCACAGTCAGCATTCAGTGTCATCCCTGAACCAAAAAGCTTCAACCTAGCAGGGAAATGAAGCATGGCCCCCTTCCTAGGAGGTGATAATGGTCCCTGTTCAGTTACTAAAGGCGGTGTGCCAAGATGCACGAGGTACAACCATCTCCTCCACCAACACCACATGGAGGAACAAGGACCACATGCAAATAATCATGTGCCTAACCACTTCAACTTTCACCAGTCACCACAAAGTTGTGCCAATCTGGCCAGAAGACAGGGATCTGTAGATCAAGTTTGGTTTCTAACATGATGGCAACACAAGAGTTAATAACTCGTTTCTTGTAGAGGTAAAGAAATAAGAATCAAAGTCAGAATCTCTTACAAGGCAACTTAAGTGTCTTTGGCTTTGTGTTTAGAATAACACAAAGCACAGAAGCAACATATGCAGTTTGTTTTAAGCTACTGTGTTCACGAGCTAGAACCTCCTCTGACAACAGCATTTGACAGTCCACTAGAATAGGCGTATCAGACAGATTTTCGGTTAGACAGTATCAGAATTTTTATCAACTGACCTCAGACAATCTACAAATTGTCTTTACCACAACTATTTTGATTTTTAGTAGGCCTAGTGGGCACATTTTGCCATTGATGCTGTGTTCATTAATCTGTTCATAAGTTTTTTGTCAGATAAAACACATTGGGCTGTGTGGTACATTGTCACACCAAGAAGCTCCCATAGCAGCTTTGTTCTTGGGGTAACTAATGAGCCAGCTTGTGTTCAACTATAATGGAAGCATTTGTACAAGTTGCTGTTTAAGGGAAAACAAACATAGTGAAAGGCTCTGCCCACCCAGGGACATCTGCTACTCAACCCGCATACAGGGTGCTGCAGTGCCTCTCTGGACCCATCACACCAGCACAAAGAATAAATAAATAAATAAGTGTAACCTGCACCTGCATCAGGGCACTCATTTCAATGTGAGATCCACCACAAATTGAAAAATTAAGCAGGCAACCTTTAAGCCATGATAGGGACACTGCTTCTTCTTTACAATCACCTAGCTTATTTATCTTCACTCACCATGGCAGTTTTGAATTCCACATCTGAACTGCAACAAAGCATACAGTAGTTCAGGTTCTAAAAACCCAGGAGTTTTAAACACTTTGGCATGGCTACTATATAATTGGTACAGCAAGGCCAATTAATTTGTTTTTGATGTGCACAAAAGACATTTGTGTATGACATCAAAAGATGAATTTGAGAAGAGAGATCAGAGTTTCAGTTTTAATTCCCTGGTATTTACATCTCGATATGTTCAACCTCATAGACCAGCTCACATTTTGTAATATAACACCCAGCTTTTCAAGTGAATAAAAATATTGCAACAAAATGTTTTCAACCAAATTACTCAAAAATACTTCCTATTTGATTGTATATCACTGGCTCACAATAATCGTGTTAAGCCGATGACCCATAGAATCCACCAGATTTCTTGTTTTTTGAATTGGTTATGCCTTTCCAAGCTTTTAGCACATCATCTTTTAGGTTTTGTCTGAGTTGTGGGGTTTCTTCCTTCACTATTCCCTTCAGGAGGAGAAATGCATGTTCAATTGGGTTAACACCTGATGATTGACTTGGCCAGTCCAGAATTTTCCATTATTTTCACCTGATGCAGTCCTTTGTTGTGGTAGCACTGTGTTTTGGATCATTGTCTTGATGTATAATAAAATTCCTCCTGATTAGTTTGGATTTATTTCTCCATAAATTGCCAGACAATATGTTTCTGTAGACTTCGGAGTTTATTCTGCTACTACCATCATGAGTTACATCAACTAAAATGATTGAGCCTGATTCAGAAGCAGAGATGCAAGCCCATGCCATGACACAATCTTCACTGTGCTTCACAGATGAAAGAAATGGCCTAATATTTTGTAAAAAAACAAATCTTTTGAAAGATTCTCTGAAAAGAGAAATCTACAATATGAAAATAATTTGACAAAGTGAAAACACTAATGGATAGTAAAATTAAATAACACGTTCTATTGTTAGCAAGGATTGGCTTCAAATTAAGCAGCTGGACAGATGCAAAAACATGCAGTCACTGCAACCTTCCAGGACCAAACATGCAAACCCCTCTACTAGGGTGAAAAATTTTATACTTGTGCTGTTCCTTCCTGCTCTGTTACACCTGTACAGTGTTTTCCTGCTCCACTCCTGTTCACTTGATCGCCCCATTTCTTACTTTCATTTAAATCTTCTACAAATTCAGTCTCTCTCTAGTCCAAAGTTAATCAGTCACAACATTATTAACAATTTATATTCACTTTGATGTCAGTCTGGAGAGTAGACGCAAGTGGCATGTGCCGATTTTGATGAATAACACTTGTCAGTCTACCTTCTATTATGCCATCTTCTTAGCTGGGAGGTTGTTATGGTTCACTGGCTGTAAACATGAGCTTTGAATTGGAAATGCAGCAACAATGGAGTCAAATTTAAATGTTCTTCACAAAGAAATGTAATACTGGTAATGTGGACTTATGCTAATAAGTGACTGTTGGCTGTAAGAGGGCCACTGTGTATTTGACCTGAGCAAAACAGTGCTTACTCTGACTTGTGTGAAACAAGCCAAGAAGTCCAAGGCATTCTCTACAGATCTCTGCAAACAAACTGTGATAAGTTGAATACAAAACCATTTCTAAAGCTTTCAGTGTTCCCATGAACACAGTGGCCTCAACAGTTATGAAATTAGACTCTTCCTAGAGTCGGCCATCTGGCCAATGTGAGTAGCTGAGCAAGAAGGGCGTTGGTAATAGAGGAGAACAAGAACCCAATGGTCACTCTAATAGAGCTTCAGTAGTCCTCTGCTGAGATGGAAGAAGATGATGGAAGGACAACCATCTCAGCAGCACTGCATCAATTGGATATTTATGGCAGAGTAGTTAGACAGAAGCCATTCTTGACTAGAAGGCATACGACACTTTAAAGGACTCGGAGCATGAGAAAGATGATTCTGTGTCTCTGGTCTAACAAGACAAAAACTCAGCTCTTTAGGTAGAACTCCAAACAAGTTGACTAGTGTAGACCACGCACTGCTTAAAACCATTGCAATGGTGAAGCATGGTGGTGGCAATACCATGCTATACGGATGCTTCTCAGTGGCAGCAACAGGGAGAATGCTCAGAATTGAGGAAAGGATGAATGTAGCAAAATACAGAAAGGTCCTTTAAGAAGACCTGTTCCATAATGCATGCAACCTCAGACTGGAGTGACAGTTCACCTTTCAGCATAACAATGACCAAATACATACAGCCAACAGAACACCAGTGTGGCTTCTGAACAAGTCTCTTAACTAACCATGAGTGGCCCAGCCAAGGCTCAGACTTAAACACCATTGAAAATGTGTCTCAACCCACTTTATCCTATGTAAGTGTCCCATACAAGGGAGTTGAATTGAGTGTGATCATCAGAGCGAGGGAACTGGAAGTGGTGACCCAATTGTACCCTTCAACCATTATAAACAATAGCAACTTATAACCCACCTGTAGCAGTAGTTGAGAAACACTGCCATAAAACATCTGTGGAGAGACCTGAAGATGACAGTACACAGACACTTCCATCCAGTCTAACAGAGCTTGAGAGGACCTCCCAGGAAGAATGGAATAAACTGCCCAAATCCAGATATGCAAAGCTTGTAGTGGCTTACCCAAGAAGACTCGAAGCTGCAACTGATGCCAAAGAGGCTTCAACAAAGTACTGAATTAAGAATTTGAATACTGAATGAGAATGAGAGATTTTGGTTTTTGATTTTTAATAAATTTCCAAATTTTTCTGTTAACATGTTTTCTCTTTGTCATTATGGGGTATTTAGTACATATTGATGGACAAAAATGGCAAATTAAATCAGCAACACAAGAAGGTCTGATGAATACTTTCTAAATCCACTGTATACTATATTTTATATCACTGGTGTGCAGAGGCTACAGGTTTTAGTTCTAACCATCTTCTTTAGTGACCAGTTTTTGCTGCTAATTAAACTTCTTTTGCCTTAGTGTTAATTAACTCGACTCAGACCCCTTACTTGTTTCTTTTTCCTTAATTAGCAGCCAAACATTAAAGAGACACAAAACATGCCACCACATGACCAGCTCACCTGTGCCCATTACACAATATCTAAAAATAAAGGTAGTGGTCTCGGTAAGGTTGATCTCTCAGGACACCAAAACATTTTGATTATGTTCTTAGAAAAAACAGAAAAATCAACAGTTTTGGAAATGTCTGCTGTGGCAGAAAGAGAGCAGCAACAAGCCATTCAATTAAATTACGGGTTTAATTAACAGCAAGAATCAGCTTCTCATTAAGAGATTGGTTGGAGTTTGAAGCCCCATTTTAGCAGGTCGCCTCTTGGTTCATTTCATGTCTCATTTCTGTTTGGCTGCCATTTAATGATGAAAAGAATCAATTCAGAGCACTGAATCCTTAAAAACAGGGCCCTCATAATGAAGGGAAAAGGAGTTAATTAGCAGTGAAAACTGGTCACTGATTAGGAAAAGGGTGAGAATGAAAACCTGTAGCCACTGCGGCTCTCCAGGCCCGGGGGGTATTTTCCATACGTCGCTTAAATCATCCGAGATCAGGTGCCTCATCTTGGATAAGTTAATGCCGGTGACACTCATTCGGGATAGGTCGGTTTTTCAAAACGCAGCCGTGTATTAGATTAGTCGAGCTGGATCTAATCATACGAGATGAATGCGCACGCCCACGCTGAGTGAAAAGCCCATATATATTGAGTCTAGAAAACATGATCAGCAAGTCTTTGATAGGCTGTAACAAAATGACGAAAGAACGGGCGCATTTTTTTTTTTCACACATGCGGCGCAAGACCTTTTATTCGAAGGATATGAAGAATTTCAAGATTTAATATGCACAAGGGGTAACACTGCAAAAGCAGCCCAGACCAGAAAAGACGGCTGGCAAAAAGTGGCCGACAAATTAAACGCTAAGTAGTGTGCATTGTACTTACTGAATGCAGCGTTTCATTTCCTATGTGTCAGATTAATTATTATTTAATATGTCATAATTTCAGATCAAACGTGAGCACAAAGAGAACACGGGAACAGGTTAAAGTGAAGTACAAGAATATACTTCAAACTGGTAAATATTGGTATATAACTATTTAAAGAATTGTTGACATAAAGAATCATATATAATATAAAAAAACATTAATTTTAAAGCTAATAAGGAGGCAGACAAGCAAAAAACAGGTGGAGGTCCACGCGGTCCAGACCTAACCCCTGCAGAAGAGTTGGCTCTCCAGCAAAATGCCCATCGCCCTGTTTCTGAGGGCATTCCAGGGGGAAGCTCCTCCTCAGAACCAGTGGCAGGATGCAGTGGTCACTTCATTTCAGGTAAAGGATGGTCATTACATATATTTGTCCTCCATGTGTGTCATAGGTATGTTCCATATAGCCCTCTATTTTTGTTGGGTCAGTTGCAGGGAATGTCATATCCCTTAAACCTGTGTCTGACCAACGAGATATTGACGAAGGTCAAATATTTGATGAAGACACTGTGTCTGATTATTCATCACGAGAAGAGGTACATTTTCCAAATAATGTTTGATCAAACTCCACTCTGATCAGTCCCATGTGCCCCAATCACATTTGGAAATCCTGGTAATGAGAATGTTAGGCTGATTGTGAGATTCTTTATGGAACTGTGGGTGTTTTAGCTTGTGTATTACCTACATGCAATGGCATGATACGCCTCTTTTATTGTCTGCACACACAGGTGTCCAGGAAATACAATGAAAACCCGAAGGAAATGTTTCACAGCCAAACAGACTTTACGAATTGCCTGGCAAACTGCACTTTTCGATAGATGTTCCGCATCGCCTACAGTATATAAAAAAGTGCCGCTTGCAAGAAACCTCAAAGCAATGCATACGGTCTGTGTGGTTGTGAGAGCCCGACTTCGCCGAGTTTGACTTCGAATATACGGAGCTAATAAATCTTTGAGGTACAATATTCCCCCTCGGCTAAAGCGGTATCTTTCGTACAGAATTTCCTCTGGGAGCAATAAAGTATCTTGTCGATCGCGCAAAACCCTCTCTATATGAAATTCTCTTCGTATAATTTGCGCACCACTATCAAATGGTCACTCATTCATGAACGGCGAAGCCATGACTGGATGACTTCCACGCACCGTCACTGATCACGTGTGTAAACTAATCCTTGTTTACGTAGAACAAACCTGCTCCAAGCAGGTTTACGGATTAGGATGTGTTGCTATGACAACACTTCCTGCAAGAGTTTCGAAAAACCGACAGATCCAGGATCAGGCCAAATCGTCAACAATTACATCCGGCTAAACGACTAATCCACGTACAAAAAATACCCCCCTGGAGTTCAACACCCCTGTTTTATATGGACACCAAAAAACAAGTAAAAGCCAAAAATGATATGTAAAAGGACATTTTCCACAATATGTACCCAATACAACTCAGTATACATGCAGAGCACATACAGGTGAGTCAACAGTGTTTAATAGTAAGCTAAGTAAACTTCAATAAGCTTTAAGTTGATTACCTCATGCCACGCTCAACATACAAACCTATTTAACTTACATATGCATATTCTCTAACTTAAAAAATATACTCATCTTTATTCCTTAACTGCAGAAGTCCTTTAACAATAAGTATTAATACAATATGTTTATTAAATGAATATAGTAGTTCCACTATTACCACATTTAGACCCAACATCTGTTATTTACAAGCAAACAACTTTTTACATATTTGCTGGTGGGTTTTCCTGAAGCAATGAACCTTTAAGAACACTCTAGTAATCTGCTTCTTGTTTTCTGTTGTGAAGACAAATATAAAGAGATGCCAATTTACCCACAATTCTGTTAGAGCATGAAACAAAAGGATTCAAGGTGACAGAATGGACTTACACATTATTAACAATCCAAGCAGTAAATATTAAAATGTTTTGGGGTATCGACACGAGTCACAGTAAGCATTATAAGGAATCCATATCTAAACTGTCCCATTGCATTCCAGAAAAAAAGACAGCAGTAGGCATGGGGGGAAAAAAACAGCATGAATGGTAATTATCTTCAGTACCATGCAAGCTATATGAAGTACATTTTATTTGGCAGTGAAAAAAATCAGAGCAGCAAGTTGGCAATGATGCACTGTTGTGGTGTCCATATGCTTGTTAATATGTTCTCTAAATCCCAAAATACAGACAACATCAACTACTTTGCATTAATTTAAGGGCTGAAAATTGCTATTCACACAAGCAGTAACTTATACAAAACTATACCCGGACGCTTAGCCATCAGTGTCTGGTTCAACCTCCAAATTCAAAATCGAATATTTGGCTACATATGGTGTATTTTGTCTTGTGCTGTCTTTGTGCAACCACCAGGCATATTATATTATATTATATTATAATATATATATATAACCCAGCCACAGGGGATGCACAAACCAGTGTGTTTCTTCATGCCAGTCCCAAACCCGGATAAATGGGGAGGGTTACGTCAGGAAGGGCATCCGGTGTAAAAATTTTGCCAAATCAATATGCGGACAACAATACAAATTTCCATACCGGATCGGTCGAGCCCCGGGTTAACAACGACCGTAACCAGTACTGTTAGCCAACACGGTGCTGGCGGAAATTAGGCCACTGTTGGTCGAAGGAGAAGAAGAAGAGGGGGGAAGACGTGTCCAGAGGCAGGAGGAGAGGAGGAAAGTAAAGAGAGTGGAACTGAGGGTAGGAACTTTGAATGTTGGCAGTATGACTGGTAAGGGGAGAGAGTTAGCAGATATGATGGAGAGAAGAAAGGTTGATATATTGTGCGTGCAAGAGACTAAATGGAAGGGGAGTAAAGCCAGGTGGATTGGAGGTGGATTCAAATTGTTCTATCACTGTGTGGATGGGAGGATAAATGGAGTAGGGGTTATTCTGAAGGAACAGCATGTCAAGAATGTTTTGGAGGTGAAAAGAGTGTGAGGCAGAGTAATGATTATGAAGCTGAAAACTGGAGGTGTGATGATGAATGTTGTTAGTGCATATGCACCATATGCACCGCAAGTTGGGTGTGCAATGGATGAGAAAGAAGATTTCTGGAATGAGTTGGAGGAAGTGATGAACAGTGTACCCAAGGGTCAGAAAGTGGTGATTGGAGCGGATTTCAATGGGCATGTTGGTGAAGGGAACAGTGGAGATGAGGAGGTGATGGGTAGGTATGGTGTCAAGGAGAGGAATGAAGAATGTCTGAGGATAGTGGATTTTGCCAAAAGGATGGACATGGCTGTGGTGAATACGTATTTTAAGAAGAAGGAGGAACATAAGGTTACGTACAAGAGTGGAAGAAGAAGAGTTGATCTAAAGAGATTGAAGACTGCAAAGTGGTGGCAGGGGAAAGTGTAGTTAAGCAGCATAGGATGGTGGTCTATAGGATGACGTTGGAGATCAAGAAGAGGAAGAGAGTGAGGGCAGAGCCAAGGATAAAAAGGTGGAAGTTGAAAAAGGAAGACTGCAAGGTTGAGTTTAGGGAGGAGGTGAAACAGGCACTGGGTGGCAGTGAAGAGTTACCAGACAGCTGGGAAACTACAGCAGATGTAGTAAGGGTGACAGCAAGAAGGGTGCTTGGCATGACATCTGGAAAGAGGAAGGAGGAAAAGGAGACCTGGTGGTGGAATGAGGAAATACAGGAGAGTATACAGAGGAAGAGGATGGCAAAGAAGAAGTGGGATAGTCAGAGAGATGCAGACAATAGACAAGAGTACAAGGAGATAAGGCACAAGGTGAAGAGAGAGGTGGCGAAGGCTAAAGAAAAGGCGTATGATGAATTGTATGAGAGGATGGACACTAAGGAGAGAGAAATGAACCTGTACTGATTGGCTAGACAGAGGGATCAAGCTGGGAAAGATGTGCAGCAGGTTGGGGTGATAAAGGATAAAGATGGAAACGTACTCACAAGCAAGGAGAGTGTGTTGAGCAGATGAATGAAGAGAACGAGAGAGAGAAGAGGTTGGATGATGTGGAGATAGTGAATCAGGAAGTGCAACAGATTAGCAAGGAGGAAGCAAGGACAGCTATGAAAAGGATGAGAAATGGAAAGGCCGTTGGTCCAGAAGACATGCCTATGGAAGCATGGAGGTGTTTAAGAGAGATAGCAGTGGAGTTTTTAACCAGATTGTTTAATGGAATCTTGGAAAGTGAGGATGCCCGAGGAGTGGAGAAGAAGTGTACTGGTGCTGATATTTCAGAATAAGGGGGATGTGCAGGACTGCAGTAACTACAGGGGAATAAAATTAATGAGCCATAGCATGAAGTTATGGGAAAGAGTAGTGGAAGCTAGGTTAAGAAGTGAGGTGATGATTAGTGAGCAGCAGTATGGTTTCATGTCAAGAAAGAGCACCACAGATGCAATGTTTGCTCTGAGAGTGTTGATGGAGAAGTTTAGAGAAGGCCAGAAGGAGTTGCATTGCGTCTTTGTGAACCTAGAGAAGCATATGACAGGGTGCCTAGAGAGGAGCTGTGGTATTGTATGAGGAAGTCGGGAGTGGCAGAGAAGTACATAAGAATTGTACAGGATATGTACGAGGGAAGTGTGACTGTGGTGAAGTCTGCGGTAGGAGTGACAGATGCATTCAAGTTGGAGGTGGGATTACATCAGGGATCGGCTCTGAGCCCTTTCTTATTTGCAGTGGTGAAGGACAGGTTAACAGACAAGATTAGACAGGAGTCCCTGTGTACTATGATGTTTGGTGATGACATTGTGATCTGTAGTGCTAGTAGGGATCAGTTTGAGGAGACCCTGGAGAGGTGCAGATATGCTCTAGAGAGGAGAGGAATGAAGGTCAGTAGGAACAAGACAGAATACATGTGTGTAAATAAGAGGGAGGTCAGTGGAATGGTGAGGATGCAGGGAGTAGAGTTGGCGAAGGTGGATGAGTTTAAATACTTGGGATCAACAGTATAGAGTAATGGGGATTGTGGAAGAGAGGTGAAAAAGAGTGCAGGCAGTGTGGAATGGGTGGAGAAGAGTGTTAGGAGTAATTTATGACAGACGGGTATCAGCAAGAGTGAAAGGGAAGGTCTACAGGATGGTAATGAGACCAGCTATGTTATATGGATTGGAGACGGTGGCACTGAACAGAAAGCAGGAGACAGAGCTGGAGGTAGCAGAGTTAAAGATCCTAAGATTTGCACTGATGAAGATGGATAGGATTAGAAATGAGGACATTAGAGGGTCAGCTCAGATGGGACGGTTGGGAGACACAGTCAGAGAGGTGAGATTGCGTTGGTTTGGACATGTGCAGAAGAGAGATGCTGGGCATATTGGGAGAAGGATGCTAAGGATAGAGCTGCCAGGCAAGAGAAAAAGAGGAAGGCTTAAGCGAAGGTTTATGGATGTGGTGAGAGAGGACACGTAGGTGATGGGTGTAACAGAACGAGATGCAGAGGACAGAAAGATATGGAAGAAGATGATCCGCTGTGGTAACCCCTAACGGGAGCAGCCGAAAGAAGAGGATATACTGTATATATATATATATATATATATATATATATATATATATATATATATATATATATATATACACACATACAGTGATCCCTCGCTATATCGCGCTTCACCTTTCGCGGCTTCACTCCATCGCGGATTTTATATGTAAGCATATTTAAATATATATCGCGGATTTTTCGCTGCTTCGTGGGTTTCTGCAGACAATGGGTCTTTTAATTTCTGGTACATGCTTCCTCAGTTGGTTTGCCCAGTTGATTTCATACAAGGGACGCTATTGGCAGATGGCTGAGAAGCTACCCAACTTACTTTCTCTCTCTCTCTCTCTTGCGCTGACGTAGGGGGGTGTGAGCAGGGGGGCTGTTCGCACACCTAGACGATAGGGACGTTGCTACCTTCTGTGTGCAGCTGCTTCCTGAAGGACATGCTGCACGGTGCTTCGCATACTTAAAAGCTCGAAGGGCACGTATTGATTTTTGCTTGAAAAACAAACTCTCTCTCTCTTTGTCTGCTCCTGACGAGGGGGTGTGAGCTGCCGCCTTCAACAGCTTTGTGCCGCTGTGCTTCGCATACTTAAAAGGCAAACAGCCCTATTGATTTGTTTGCTTTTGTCTCTCTCTATCTCTGTGACATGATCTGCTCCTGACACGCACTCCTTTGAAGAGGAAGATATGTTTGCATTCTTTTAATTGTGAGACGGAACTGTGATCTCTGTCTTGTCATGGAGCACAGTTTAAACTTTTGAAAAAGAGACAAATGTTTGTTTGCAGTGTTTGAATAACGTTCCTGTCTCTCTACAACCTCCTGTGTTTCTGCGCAAATCTGTGACCCAAGCATGACAATATAAAAATATCCATATAAACATATGGTTTCCACTTCGCGGATTTTCTTATTTCGCGGGTGGCTCTGGAACGCAACCCCCGCGATGGAGGAGGGATTACTGTATATATATATATATATATATATATATATATATATATATATATATATATATATATTACCTGTCCACTGTTTCCACCATTTTGCCCATTTTGTTGTTGGTCCCTTATGGAAAATATCACTATATTGGTCACGTGACTCTAGTATATTTTGGTGTTTACAATTACATTTTTGTGTGGTGTAACATATTTCAATCAACTGTTTAATGGTTATGATTATTACTATTTTTCAAACAAACAAAACATAGAAAGGCTGTCTCCAAATATTTTAATAACATTAATAATGAACAGCTAAATAAAATAAGTCGACAAATAATAAACAACAATGAATAAACACAAGGAATTTTCAATAAAAACCAGTTTCTTTCAATAATAAAGATGAAATAAGAATTTAAATATAAACCATACAAATTAACAAATTGATGACATACACTTAAGAAAAAATTGCACACTGACTCACTTCTGTTTCATGGTAAATGTTACCTTGCAACTTCAAACTATTATGTAGAGAAAGTATGGTTGCTGATGTTTACTCAACTTGAGATCAGTCAGTCAGTCATTGTCTAACCCGCTATATCCTAACACAGGGTCACGGGAGTCTGCTGGAGCCAATCCTAGCCAGCACTGGGCGCAAGGCAGGAACAAACCCCAGGGCAGGGCACCAGCCCATCGCAGGGTACACACACATACACATCCACCCAGCCACACACCAAGCACACTTTAGGATCGTCAATGCACTTAACCTGCATGTCTTTGGACTGTGGGAGGAAACCGGAGCACCCGGATGAAACCCACGCAGACACAGGGAGAACATGCAAACTCCACGTAGGGAGGACCCGGGAAGCGAACCCAGGTATACCCAACTTGAGATCAAATCTGAAATTGCTCAATCTTATTGCATGACTACCCTAATTATGAGTCACTTTAAAACTATAGTGCAGGTGATGCCCAAAAACAGCACTTAAGGCAGTGTCATATTCAAAAGGTGTTTGTTCTTTGCAGGTCTGCAAACTGGAGTTTTACTTTTTTAAAAGAATACTGCATCCAAAAATGATATTTTTTAATATATGTTACTTAAACCCATGTAGTTTGTATTAATAGTCAAGAAAAAGCAGGTAATCTCATATTTTCATACAGAATGATGAGGAGAGAAAAAAAAAAAAAAAAGAGTATGATATAACAGAAGCCAATAGTGACCAATGCTGTATAATGGCGAACGATGTGAAAAACATCCATGGACAAAAGAAAAAAAAAAATCTCACATTACTCGTGTCACATAATCTATGTAATTTATTTAGCTGTATGCCCAAAACTTGCAAAATAGATACTTTTTTGCTAAAATATTGTTACATATATACTTCCAAAATTATCAGTGCACATCATAAACAGGAAACCTAAGGTATCATGGGAATTATTTTTTGAAGTGAAGGCAAGACTCTTGACCAATGAATTAGAGAGAGTGGTGGGTCTTAAATTCAAAAAGTTATTTCCATGAGGCTTTAGGTTTCTTGTTTATGATGTGCATTGATAATTCTGAAAATAAAATTTCAATTTATTATAATTATATTTTAAAAATTTTCTTGACTATCACTATAAACAATATGGGGTAAGTAACAAATATGTAATTTATTGATATCCACATCATTCATTGGTCAAAGGTACTGTCTTGTGATGAAGACCATGGAGAGGCTGCTGCTGCACCACCTGAGACCACAGGTCCAACACGCCCTCGACCCTCTGCAGTTCGCATACCAGGAGAAGGTGGGAGCGGAGGATGCCATCATCTATATGTTACACCGATCACTCTTCCACTTGGACAGAGGCAGTGGTGCTGTAAGAATTGTTTCTAGACTTCTCTAGCTCCTTCAACACCATCCAACCTCTGCTCCTTAGGGACAAGCTGACAGAGATGGGAGTAGATTCATACCTAGTGGCATGGATCGTGGACTATCTTACAAACAGACCTCAGTATGTGCGTCTCGGGAACTGCAGGTCTGACATTGTGGTCAGCAACACAGGAGCGCCGCAGGGGACTGTACTTTCTCCGGTCCTGTTCAGCCTATATACATCGGCCTTCCAATACAACTCTGAGTCCTGCCACGTGCAAAATTTCGCTGACGACACTGCTATCGTGGGCTGCATCAGGAGTGGGCAGGAGGAGGAGTATAGGAACCTCATCAAGGACTTTGTTAAATGGTGCGACTCAAACCACCTACACCTGAACACCAGCAAAACCAAGGAGCTGGTGGTGGATTTTAGGAGGCCCAGGCCCCTCATGGACCCCGTGATAGTCAGAGGTGACTGTGTGCAGAGGGTGCAGACCTATAAATACCTGGGAGTGCAGCTGGATGATAAATTGGACTGGACTGCCAATACTGATGCGCTGTGCAGGAGAGGACAGAGCCGGTAATACTTCCTTAGAAGACTGGTGTCCTTCAACATCTGCAATAAGATGCTGCAGATGTTCTATCAGACGGTTGTGGCGAGCGCCCTCTTCTATGTGGTGGTGTGCTGGGGATGCAGCATTAAGAAGAAGGACGCCTCACGCCTGGACAAACTGGTGAGGAAAGCAGGCTCTACTGTAGGCATGGAGCTGGACAGTTTGACATCTGTGGCGGAGCGACGGGTGCTCAGCAGGCTCCTATCAATTATGGAGAATCCACTGCATCCATTAAACAGTGTCATCTCCAGACAGAGGAGCAGCTTCAGCGACAGACTGCTGTCACTGTCCTGCTCCACTGACAAACTGAGGAGATCGTTCCTCCCCCAAACTCTGCAACTCTTCAATTCCACCCGGGGGGGTAAACATTATTCAAAATTATGTTTGTTTTTTACCTGCATTTTTATTACTCTTTAATTTAATATTGTTTTTTGTATCAGTATGTTGCTGCTGGAATATGTGAATTTCCCCTTGGGACTAATAAAGTATCTATCTATCTTCCTGAATGAGCGTGTGGTTGTAGGTAGCTCCCTCACTCTTGGTTTGTAGTGAGGCTGAAGCAGAATCAGGTTATGATCTGCTTTCCCAAGCACAGGCAGCGGGGTGGCGCTGTATGCGTCTTTAACGTTTGCATACAGTAGGTCAATAGTCCTATTTCCCCGGGTGTTACAATCCACATACTGGGAGAAGGCAGATAATGTTTTGTCCAGCGTTAAAATTGCTGGTTAAAGTCTCCAGCGATTAGCACAAGCGCCTCGGGGTGCTGCGTTTGCAGTTTAGCAACAGCAGAATGGATGATGTCACCCGCTATCTCCACGAGGAGGGATGTATACAATAACAACAATGACGTGTCCAAACTCTTTGGGCAAGTAATAGGGACGCAAAAAGTGGAGATTTTGACGTTTACATGTCCAGAGTTGCACCACCTTGTATTCACATAGATAGCGAGTCCTCCTCCTTTCCGCAGGTATTTGCATCTCTGTTCGCTCTAACTGTGCTAAACCCAGGTAGCTCCATGTTAGCATCTGGGATGGTAGTTGTTAGCCACGTTTCACAAAAACACAACAAACTGCACTCTCTGTAGGTCCTGACATTTTTCACCAGCGCAGCCAGTTCATCGATCTTATTTGGTAGTGAGTTCACATTTCCCAGGATCACAGAAGGCACCGAAGGCTTGTAACGCCACTTTCTCGCAAAACGCTTCATCTTTAGCTTGGATTATTCATCATGATGCAAAGTACAAGTCAAGGGAAGTTATACTTAAGTTACATAACACACTAGTGGGGTCTCTCCTGAAGTACTGTGTTTAGTTTTGGTCTCTATATTAGAGCAATGATATAGCTACACTAGAGAAAAGTCAGACAAGAGTTATTAGGCTGATTCCGGGACCAAGAGGCCGGAGCAGTGAGAAGAGCATTGAAAGAACTGAACCTTTTCAGTTTTTTCCCCATTGGAGCACACATCGCTGAAATGACTTCTCATGGTCACACAGTGTCAGTAAAGGCATTTAAACCCACAACTTTGGGTCTGAAGTCCAAACCAAAGACCTTCCTCTCTTTAGTGCATTAAACAGTCAGTCCTGTTTTTAATTAACAGCAATTCAATCTCTAGTTTTACATTACCCAGCCTTGTTATGCAGCTGACCTTGTTCTCCTGCTGTAAAATTCTTCTGATTTTACCAAGCATTCCTACAATTTATTCGTTTCTAGTTATTTGTAATGCACTGTTTTGCCTTCAACCAAACATAAAGACTGGCAGATCAACCATTCTTTATTCTGGTTTCTTTTTTTTAAATAACTGCAAAAAAACCACTGCTCTTGGTTTTCAGATATAGCATGGAAATACAGATTAGCGAATTACATTTATTCAGTTATACCCACCCCAGCCCATTTTTAGCAAGAAGGACAAGAATCACACCAAATAATACAAAACTCCTCTCCAAGAGTCAAGTGATCTTTTCTTAATTTTATTATGCACAACAGGGCAAGCATTGGAATGTGACTCCCACTTTAAATTAAAATGCAGCTTTACTGGCAACACCCCCCACCAACTGTTAATGCACTTGTACTTGTTCAAATGTCTGGAGCATTTTGCACCATTCAGCAGTTCTTTGGGATTATGTACTGTAGGTCCCAGAAATAAACAGATGTATGCAGCTTAGTGAGGATTAATATAATGAAAAAAGGCCAAAAATATATGGATACTAACCAATTAATAAAGAGATCACCAGAATTCAGATCCAGTCTTATAGTGCCATTACTTGTCATTTAGTCTGCATGTTCTCCTCATATCTGAATGGGTTTTCCTCCAACATTCTTAAACGTGCGTTAGGTTGTCTGGCACTTAATTGCTCTAAGATGAATGTGGGTTTGTGCAAAGGTGGGTCCGCTAATGAACTAGCTCCTGACAAAGGATGTTCCTGTCTTGTGCCCACCATAACAATGAATTGGAATGAGCAGATTTCAGAGTATTATGTCACTGCATCACCAACATGACTCTTTATCCCTTATTTCACATATATTTCCAAAGATGAAATTAATTTGTTTAACCAAATGATGAGTGTCACATCAGAAAGTAACTACATAGGTTGCATTACATGAAAACATACAAAATATGCACTGCCCTTTTTAAATAGATACTGTAGTCAGACAAACAGACAGATAAGATAGATAGTCAGACAGATACTTTTTTTGTCTCCACTTGGAAATTAAAATTTTACAGAAGTTCCAAAAAATAAAGATGATTAAATCAAACTGCCCGCCCCAATCCCCAAACAAGCACACATAAAAACGTCTAGCTTGGATGACAAAGAGCTGCTACCGTCAATACAGGCTTGTAGGAGGCAGTAAGAGGAGGTCAAACCTGTTCGGATTGTGCCACAGGTTTATATTTAAAGGTGTTAGTACTGGCATAGAGCAGTGTACACCAAAGGAACATGCCAAATAGGCCTTCATTCCTATTTTGAAGTCACCAGCATTAAGAATGATTCACCAAAAAGACGTTAGTACAGAGTGAAAAATTTAAAGTTTTTACACTTTTAAGCACATAAATGTGTGAAGCATCTAACAGAGACCAAGTTTCAGATTACTCACAGGGAAAGGCTTACACTGCCTCTAACTCAGATTCTGTTCCCAGACTTAGAAGAAGTACAGCCTAAGAACCAATGATGCCACTTCCGCTCCACCAAAACAAAAAAGGAGAGCTGAACTGGAGGAAGAAGTCTCTTGACACCACTAGAGAAACATCAGTGTTACTACCAGTGCATGCTGAAGGAGTTCTCCTTCCTTTTCAGGCGTTTCCTTCATAGCAAATGAGGATCCTACCTGGGCCTACAACTTTCTTTCATGTCTCTCTGGCTTATATTTTGGCATGGTGGCTCAGCAGTTAATTCACCTGTCTCAGACCCAGAACCCTGGCTTCAAATCTGACATTCAGGTGTTCTTTGAGAGGAGTCTGTTCATTCTTCCCATATCTGCACTGGGGTTTTCTTCAAGGTACTCCACTTTTCCTCCTGTACCTCTTAATATGTTATGGCTATGTCAACTTCAAATTCCAAATGCAATTGACTGCCAACCTGTCCATGACAGGGTGCTTCTAAAGCAAGCCACGGTACACTGTGACCCTGAAGTGGATTAAGAGAATTTGTGAATGTTTATATTAAACATATACAGTACAGTAAAACCTTGATTATCCGTCAGGGGTCGGGACCAAAGTTGTGACAGTTAAGAGAACAGAACAGCTACTTTAAAAATGATGTACAGTTGATTAGTTTAGTGAATAGTCGGATTTATTTACAAAACAAAACAAAATTAACAAAATATAATATAGTATTAACAAAATCAATTAACTCATGGCACCGGTATGCCCCAATGACAGTGGATTCTTTCAACAGGATAATGCACCCTGCCACAAGCAAAAATTGTTCAGGAATGATCTGTGAAACATAAAAGAGTTCAAGGTGTTGACGTGGCCTCCAAATTCCCTCATTTCAACCGAGCGTCTGTGGGATGTGCTGGAAAAATCAAGTCCAATCCATGTAGGCCCCACCTCGCAATTCACAGGACTTAAAAGTTCTACTGCTAACATCTTGGTGCCAGATACCACAGGCCTCCTCCAGAGGAATTGTAGAGTCCATGCCTCAATGGGTCAAAGCAGATTTGGTGGCACAAGGGGGACGTACACAATATTAAGCAGATTGTTTTAACATTGAGGCTGATCAGTGTATATTCATCTTGGTTCCTGTCACAGTACAGACTACTTTTTTCTGCCTTCTGCATGGGGTTGATTGGTGATGGCTTTTTTGAGAAATCTTGCTATGTGACACATTATTTTCTTACATTTTCAGTCCCAGATTATGTATGCATACAAACCGATTTTCATGAAAGTTTTGATAAAAATTAAAGGTTGATTCACTTAAAGAAGTAGTGTACACATTATCTCAGTACTGCCTCTGGGGAGGCATTCATAAATTTCAACAGCTGAACATTTTTGATGAGGGCACATTCTGTCAGATTTATGTACATTTACGTTCTGTGGAATTAAGAAATTATGTTTTGCTACTTATATTTCTATTTTTTAAATTCATTTTAGAAAGAGAATTAATTTAAATCTAAGATCTACCACTGTCAGAAAAAAGTGAAAGCCAAGAACAGGGAAAAAAACTGTTTGAAACCACACAGTGAAAGTTATAGCTCTCTGCAGCCACATATTGAAATACTGACACAACAGAACAGGTCAAATTGTTTTCATCTTAGGAACACTTCTGAGTCCCAATAATTTTCTGTTCTCTTTTTAGCTTCTGTAATTTCCTATTTGTACCTGCTTTGCTATGACAATAAACAAATCACAAGGTCATACACTGAAAATAGTAGGCAGTGATTTAAGAACAGATTGTTTCTCTCATATGTAGGTTTATGTTGCTTGCTCATGAGTGACGTCAAACAAGTATTTGCTTTTATATGCTTATATAAATGTTGTTTCTAAAGAAGCAATCTCTTGACATCTGTTTATTCTCCTCAGATGACTTTTATATAAATAACAGCATATTTATTATTTCAATTTAACTGTAGTATTTCCATAAATACAATATTCATATTCATTATAAAGTGGAATACATATTTATTTACTTAAAAAATTAAATCAAATGCTGTTAATTCTTCCACTGTTTTGAAGTAGTAATCTACCTGTTATAGATGGGTAACTCAGCTTGTATTTAACGTAAGAGCACTATGCAAATATGTAATAAAAAGCTACTTCACTACTACCAAAGAGACAATTACCTTTAACTAACACTTGCAGCTATTAGAACACTACCAGTGTCATTACAATGCCAGTGTTTAGCTCTGAACCCTTTCAGTCCCACAGTCATCAGTTTGAATCCCAGCATGGACACTGCCTACATGAAGTTTGCATGTTCTACACTCATCATTGTAGGCTTTCTATGGACAATCCAGTTTAACTATATGCCTCCGAAAGAAGTGCAGGTTAGGTTAACTGGCAATTCTAAATTAGGTCAGGTAAGGTCAGCTTGGAGAGCATGCACTGGTACAGTACGTTGCCGCACCCACTACACGACAAAACATCTCGGGATCCCAGTTGGCAACCTCCCAGGAAGACCCAGGTCCTGTCCTCAAACCCTAGAAATGACCATCTATCTGCCGCAGCCAGGTGTAAAGGTGTTACGTGGGCATTCTCTTGGCCTGCCCCAGCTGCTCGGGCCCTCAACAATGAGGATCCTGCAAGCCGGATTACCCTCAGGGAATCACGCCACATGGCTGTAGTGCCATAACTGACACTCCCTCACAATGAAGGTAATGTGCTTCATTCGAGACTCCATGAGCAACCGCTCGTTTGCACAAAGTCAAACCAGCGGTACCCAAGAATTCTCCGAAGAGACACAGCCCACACAAATAAGTGTTGTTTTGTTGTGTGAGCCTTGTAATCCACTGCTAATTTTGTCTAGGACTGGTTCCAGCCTAGCACCAAATACTGCCTTGTGGATGATGCACATTTTCGCAGTTTCTGCATGGGTTTTTCTCCAGGTACTGACAAGAGAGGATTAAAAACCTATCATTAGCATCCATCAGTTATTAATTTGCCCAAGACACTTTACAAGATCATGGTATTTTACAACTGTTTACATTTTATATATTTATTTACACAAACACACATTTTTGAACAACCGGAATTAGGGATGCACCGATACCACTTTTTTGGAAAAAGAGTACGAGTACGAGTACTTGCATTTCAGTACTCGCCGATACCGAGTACTTAATAAAAACATGATTTAAATTTACAGGTAACAGCTTTAGTCATATAATTTAACAAAAAAAACAAGAAACTCTCGTCTATCCACTGGGAGGTTAGGCTAATTAGCGACACGGGGCTAACACTGCTTGTCCAAATATCCGTGGTGAAACTAAACGCAGAGGAGGCTTGCAGTAGGCTGTGGATATGTTTTTTCACGGAGTCGTGTAGTTTAGGCAGCTCCATATCAGTCATGTAGCGGCGGCTTGGGACATCATATCTGGGCTCCAGAACATGGAGGAGACGCAGGAATCCCACATTTTCTACCTCCGAGAGTGGCTGGTCACTCAATGCAATGTACTCGATAATTGCCTGTGTTATTTTCACAGCACGTGGATTGTCTCTGGACATTTTCTCTCGTCTTGCAAGAGTTTGCTGCAGCGTGGGTTGTGTTGGTTTAGAAGCGTGGGTAAACTCTTTGTACTCGTTGTCGTGTTGGGATTTTAGGTGCTTGATTAAATTACTTGTGTTAAATGCGCTACCTTTTGAGCCTCCTCTGGACAATTTCGCTGAGCACAATTTGCAGTCCGCCTTTGTTTTGTCGTCTTCATTCACTTTGAAATAGTTCCACACGGCTGACATCTCTCGCCTCGCCTTCTCCCCGCTCTGAGCTGCAGCCGGGGCCTGGGGGCGGGCACTCGGCGCCGGTGATTAACCCCTTACACGCCGCTCAAACATAGACATTTCTCAGACCATGGTATCGGACCCCGGTAACGGGGGACTTTTAACGAGTACGAGTACTTTAGAAAATGTGGTATCGAGGCCGATACCAGATACCCGTTTCGGTATCGGTGCATCCCTAACCGGAATACTGCGAGTCAGAGGCAAACCTGAAGTTCATGATCTCAATTCCAATTGCATTAATCCACACAGCCTGACTATATGATGTCACCCGCATATTTTAGCATTATCTTTTTTACATAGCACGGCCTGTCAGCATTTTTAAGCTGTGTAAAGATGGTTTGTGTCTTGGACAGAACATGGCAGGCTTCAGAGGAATCCAATAACAGTGGAGCTAAAATGTGCAAAATGCAATAAGGAATCCAACTTTTCTTTAATCTCATTAGCAGGGTCCTAGTCCAGGAATTGGAGAGAAGCCTTTGGACTCCAGTTCTAACATGTAACCAATCATCCTTTCAGTGATATAATACAAACATTACAACAACAACCCTTCCCCTACAATGCAAAATCTGCAATTGCACAGACTCAATCTGGGGAGTTAGGCAGCATCATCTTCTGACACACAAAATAATACAAATCACTTATGGTAAAATGAGAAATCAGTGCAAAAGTGATGGATCATTGTATTTCAGGATACTACCATTTGCTTGAATTATCAAGTTTTAAGAGCAAGATTTCCTTTAAGGACAGAGAAAGAACAAAGGGTGAAAAGAAATAATCAGCAGCTGCATAGGCAAAAGAGGCCCATCCTTTAATGCACTGTAACAGCAGGAACTGACCTCACTTGAGAAAACTGGATTGAAAGTAAAACTGCTGCTATTTCTGTGCTCCAGGACAAAAATGCCTAGCCCTCTTTCATATAAAAGACTAGCTAATGTAGATGCTGACTGATATCTCTGCAAAACGACGAAGGCCCAAATCTTTACAGTACTCGTGCTCCTTGTTTTGCTATATGGTTGCAAGACATGGACGCTATCCAGTGACCTGAGACAAAGACTGCACTCCTTTGGTACTGCGTCTCTTCGGAGAATCCTTGGCTACCACTGGTTTGACTTTGTGTTGGAAAAGCAGTTGCTCATAGAGTCCCGAATGAGACACATTACCTGCATTGTGAGGGAGCATCAGATATGGCACTACAGCTATGTGGCACGATTCCATAAGGGCTCGTTTATACTTCACACTCGGAATGCGTACATGCATACATCATGGCTGCCATGCGTTCCCAACGTTCATTTGACACGCCCTCTGAGCCGGTCCTCAGAAATTAACGTAACGCGTGCGTGAGTTGCAGTACCAGCAAAAAGAGGGGGGACACAGTGTGATAAAAGTCGGAACGTGACGTCAGAGTCTCCGTTTACTATCTACATGTGACAGAAAGCCTCAATGCAGATCCTATGGGATAGATGTGCACGCTTCGATGTTTGATGAATGGTTTGATGTGGTGAAGCAAAATGTTGACATACAGATGCATTCGTGGTGCTTTTATATTCAACTGTCGCATATTCCCGATCGTAATGACAAGATATATTTTAAAAGTCTCACATATAATTTTTTTTTGCCGTCTTTTGTTCTGGGGCTTCCTCCCGACCCAACAACAGCGGCAAACAGCAATAGATCACCACACAGAACACATTAAATGTATGATATTCCAACTCTCTGCACATTTAGAATCCTTAGGTTTATACTAGATATCACTTTCATGATGAACTGCATTAAAGTATGTATGTTACATTTTACAGATATATCGTTAATTTTGTTTAAATAATGAATACTGTTAATAATTACACACATGGGGGTGACACAGTGGCAGAGCAGTAGCACTGCTGTCTTGCAGGGAGTCACGTCGCTGCTATTACTTGCTTGGAGTGTATATGTTTTCCTGCTGGGTTTCCACAGTGTGCTCCGGTTTCCTTCCAAAGATATGCAGATTTGGTGACACTAAAATGATGCCAGTGTATGTGTGTGCTTGTATTCACCTTGCGACGAGCTGATGCCCTGTCTAAGGATTGTTTCTGCCTTGTGCCAATGCTTGCTGGAATGGACACATCCCTGGATTGATGGATTTAATCATTAAACATCCTTTTCAGAGATATTGCAGTAAGGTGTCATCGGAATTTAATGGGCGTTCCAGGCAATTCACAACACAGCAAAGCCGAACCTGTTCTCACTGAGATATCTTGCACTGCCACCTGGTGGATTCTTCCAGATTTACGTAAAGTACGCGCGCAAGTATAAACCGTAAAATGCTTGCGTAGCAGGAGCGTCCGCTGGAGCAGGCATCGCGTGAAGTATAAACCTGGCCTTAGGGTGATCTGGCTCATAGGATCTTCATTGCCAAGGACCCCAACAATTGGACCAGGCAAAGGAGATGCCTATGTAATACCTGGTGGTGGCAGATAGATCATCATTTCCAGAGGGTGAGACTGGACTGCGTGTCTGCCTGGGGGGTTGCCAACTAGGATCACAAGCTGTTTCATCGTGCAGTACCAGTGCATGCTCCTCCAACCTTACCTGGCCTGATGCTGACTGTATAGCTTCAGAGCAACTACTATAAGACTTGTGCACTTTTTCTCAGAATTGTACCATAGACTTAGCCTTTATCTTGGTATCCAATAGTGCCTTCTGGACAAAATTTCTTAATGCTGATGTAGTACTAGGGTGTTGTACCGTGTTAGCCATTATGAATGTAGAGAAAAGCCAAGCAAAATGACACCTTTTATTGGCTAACTAAAAAGATTACAATATGCAAGCTTTCGAGGTAACTCAGGCCCCTTCTTCAGGCAAGGTAATTACATCTTGCCTGAAGAAGGGGCCTGAGTTGCCTCGAAAGCTTGCATATTGTAATCTTTTTAGTTAGCCAATAAAAGGTCTTAAGGCTGATGGAAAGAAGAACAAAACTGAAGTCATGTTCCTGAAGACATCTACACCTTCTGCTTACTGAAAAGGGGACATTGTAAGCAGCAGTCACGAAGTTGCAATCTTACAATAGTGGCATCTGCAAGCTACTGATTGCTCTATAATCTGAATGCCTTCTCATTTTTTCTAATATGTCAACATTTCAGAAAAAGCAGCATCCAGAGTTAAACTGCTGTAATATGAACGCATGCAAGTTTAGACTACTTTTAATGTCTTAATTACCTTCTTTATGCGTTTTTATGTTATCTACATGACTGCCTGTCTATACCAACGACATGCAGGTTAGCTTAACTGACTATTCCAAACTAGTGAATGAAAGTATGCCAAGTAATGGATTAGTTCTCTGTCCACAGCTCATTCCTGAAGTACATCCAGTGCCATCAGGACAGAAACCGGATGAGAGTGTTGGACCTCTGGAATGTTCAAAGAAAGTATTTTTTTCATTCTGGATTTACACCTAGAATAAGGATGTGGACTATAAAGCACAAAGTTGGCATTCAGTCCTCAAATCTGATTTATTTACCAATTGACTGTGGGCAAAAAAAATAAACTGCCAGGGCTCCATTTGCAGAAAGATGGAAACAATTATATTACAGTTGTGATTTATAAGTTAATTTGGATAAAAGCATTTTCAAAATTAATAAATACAATTAGGAAATGTTATGCTACTTTTGAACCAATGCCAAGAACAAGAATTCAGTTGAAGGCTTATTCCAGGTGTTTGCCCACTGTAAGCGAGAATGCTAATGAAGGGGTCAACTGAACACTGACTTTAAAGATCACTAATGGATATTTCAGTCATGTTTTGTTTAACATTTACAAAACCAGAAACTTATTTGTTTTAATCAACAACACTAAACACATTCAAACACAAATTGCAATTCAGACAAGTTGATTTTTAAAGGTTGCCCTTATGGAAAACATGAATGAATTACCGTGATTACAACTGTTCCTAATTTGATGCTTAAAAAACACTTGCTTACTTGTTTTCATTTCTTTCTGTGCAACATTTAATAGTGAGCATTAGGTCCATATTTTGTGGATGGTTGAATTTCAAACAATTTGCTTTCAAAAAGTTCCACGTCACATTGACCATTAGTGTCAGGAAAGAGGCAATAAATGCTGAGACTTTGACAATGGTCCAATGCATTTGTGAATAACATAATTGAGTATTTTTTCAAAAGAAATAAGTAGTACGTTGATAGCACTGGTGAGCTTTGTTAGGCTGAATGGCCTGTTCTCATCTAGAATGGTCTAATGCTCTTTAAAAAAAAAAAAAAAAAAAACCTAAAGCAAGTGCCAAAAAGCATGCACAGCACAAATGCTTTAACTAGTTCCATATTGTCTGCATGGTGACACACACTGAAACAAATTATTGACCCTATCATCAATATGACTTCACTAAAGAACTTAACTTCAGCACTAGCTTCAAATACTGAGAAGGATCAAGTCAACTGCAAAATGTTAAAGGTGGCTAAAGAAACCTTAGAAAAAATGGTAATTAAAATAAAAGCAAGGATTGGATTAATTAGAATAAAAGTTTCTATGATAAAAGAGGCTTTCATAACACAGCATTCATAAATCTGATGAAGTCAATTCAGTGTTCAGTCTAACACAGCAATATCGAGATTAAGGAAAAAAACAACCCCAGATTGAGTGGCAGACCAGTGAAGAGCCTACTCATGCGCACTCTCACAATAACTCAATTTTAAAATCCCCAATTCACCTTACATACAGGTCTTTGGAGATGCAGAAGATAAAAGCAGAGCACCTTGAGAAAAACCTGCTCAGATGTGAGGAAAAGGTGAATCTTTTACAACAGCAGTAACTGCCTGCAGGATTTGCACTGGAGTATGTAGGACCATTGAGGCAACAACACTAACTGCTACAATCTTAAACCTTTCAAAGATTAATTTTAAATGACAGACTCAATATTATGTAGTAATGCAGGTGCAGAACTCACTACTATGACTAAATAAGCTTGTTTATTTATTCTTGTTTTAATGGCTATTTGTATTCTGACAGACAGCCATCTCTGACATAAGTTGAACTTTTAGGTTATTGGTTTTAATTTGTTCGCAGTACTGTGATCAGTTTTGCTCTCTAGGCTTAAAAAAAATAGCAGATCTAGAAAAAGTCCAGAGATGAGTGACTAGGATGATGCCAGGGCTGCAGGGTACAAGTTATGAGGAAAGACTGAAGGAGCTGAACCTTTTCAGTTTAAGAAAATGGAGGATAAGTGATGACGATTGTGATTAAAATTATGAAAAAATAATTAGTACAGTGGATTGAGACTATTATTTTAAAAAGAGTTCAACAAGATCATGGGGACACAGTTATAAACTTGTTAAGGGTAAGGTTCACACAAACATTAGGAATTTTATCTTCACACTAAGAACTATAGACACAAGGAATAAGTTACCAAGTAGTATGGTAGACAGTAGGACTCTAGGGACATTCAAAACTCAACAATGTTATTTTGGAGGAATTAAGTGGATAGGACTGGCAAACTTTTTTGTGCTGAATGGCAAGGATCTGTTTGCACTAAGAAAATACACAGTTCAGTACTTTGCCCAATAGCTGTTATTATAAAGTTTATGAATGTACCTTTCCCAGAATTGCCATAAAGTGGTTACTGCTGTTGTGATACAAGTCCTGCATCCAGGATTCGAGTCTCATTACCAGTCGCTGTCAATGTGTAGTTTACATGGTCCATGTTTTCCTCCGACGATTTATTTTCCTCCCACATCTTCAAAGACACGCAGATTAGGTTAAGAAGCAATTCCAAACCGTGTGTTGTTGTGTATGCATGATTGGGCCTTCCTGGCCTGGTTCCCACTGCTTTATGCTTGATACAGTCAGGACAGGCTCCAGCTCCTTCTACAATGAACTTCAGCAGGTCTGGTAATGTTAGGTTTATTATGTTACATTATAGTCTGGTCATGGCGACTTGCCACACCTAATTACATTACACAGGCATTACAGCTTAATCATCAATATTTTCCAGTAAAACTGAGTAGTAGTAAAACCAAAAGTACACAACTGTATTATGCGTGACTGTTTCCACAATGGCCTCTCACTAATCTTTGAATTTACCCCCAATTTTTACTGATCTGGCCTATCTTCCCATACCATCTCTTTTTTTTCTCACTTAAGACAGCACACATAACTATGGAGTATCATTTCTTGAACTTGATAAACGAGATGGCATAACTACCACCTCTTCTACTGCACACATCATACTTCATAAAGAGGGATGCTCTTAGCTTAGTCGCCTGTACAGTTTGATACATGTTTCACATCTATATCAGATTTTTTTTTTTATTTAATACAGTTGCACACAGACTAAATCTTTTTAATTGTCATCGCTCCATTTAGTAATTTTAGACTGCTGTGTTTTTGTACCCTGCACTGTAGATAGATAGATAGATAGATAGATAGATAGATAGATAGATAGATAGATAGATAGATAGATAGATAGATAGACACTTTATTAATCCCAAGGGGAAATTCACATACTCCAGCAGCAGCATACTAATAAAGAAACAATATTAAATTATTGTTGCTTTAATAATACCTCACATGCTCTAAGGGAGTTTAAAGTTTAGGGCCAAATTCTAGAAATTGTTGAGACATATCCAAATCATCAACTGTAAAGCTGCATTTTACATGTATTACTACCATCACCAAACTGCCCATGGCTTCTCCGTTTTGATGGACTGATCATGTAAATGGACAAGATTTACTACGAATATTATTCTCTCTGTCAAATCGATATTTCTTTAGAGGCTCATTGTTGCCCAAGATTTCTAAAACATTCAGCCTTTTCCAGGATATGCATGTCAATCGTTGCCCGAATGTCATCTTCTGGCAGTTCCTAGCGAGATAGGACAGCTCACAAGCTCTCCTAAATCCTTGTGAAGTTAGGATTAGTGTTCTAAATTAGAAAAAATGCTAATATAATTTCACTCCTATTTCTAAGGGTAGGACCATATTTGCGTCACTGTGAGATTTTTGAGCCAGTTAGGACCATTTTTCTACTCCGAGACACTTGATAAATACTGACACAGGTCTAACACATTCTTTAAGCCCTCAATAAAACTAATCCATCAGGTTTATTCCAATTAAATTGTGAATCATGTATTCTTGGACACTAGTACAAATTAAAGTGTATTTAAGATGGAAGCTAGGAAGGACCTTTTCACACAAAGGGCTGTTGGAAGCTGGGAAAAATTAACAACTTGTGTAGTTAGGAGGAAAGCTTGACAACATTTTAAAACATCTGGATGAGGTACTGGAAGAAATAAGCTAATGCCTAAATAAACTGGACTGAAAGATCACCTCTTGTTTGAAAAGCTTAATATTGTTTATTTAGTGGATGCCTTTATCCAAGGAGACATTTGAAATTAGTTACATTTAGGGCTGTGGAGATGAAGTTGAAAGCAAGTATTGGGTTAAAGTAGTCAGAGTTGATTAAATGTTAATTGTAATATGTATTAAAATTGAAAATCTCATGTATACTAGTTAAACTTTTTTTTCTTCTAGACTTTTGGTAAAACTATTGGCTCTTTCTTAAGTATTATTTAAATAAATAACATAAAAAGCCATAGTGGTATCACTACAGCCTTTAAACCTAAACTTTAACAGGTTAGGGTGCTGAAAAGTCCTGATGATTCATAATTGTCAATAAAGAAAAGCCTTGTATCTTGTATGTTGTGTGCTTTCAATCAACATAATAGATATATTAGTCTAATTACAAATAGAAGTGTCAGAGGTATTATAAATTAAGAACTTAAGAGTAATAGTCGAAGGTTTTGTGTACCAACTCCACATTTAGTTTGGGTTTCCACTTGGAGCACTGACAGGTGAAGTGACTTGCTCATGGTCACATGATGTTAGTATAGGAAGACGTGAAGCCACAATCCCCTGGGTTAGAAGTCTGAAGTCTTGATTACTATGCCGCAATGCCTGCTCTACTCTACTTAACGAAAAGCTATCATCTTCTGTTACACACACTGCTAAGGTTCTTCCCACCCATGTTCCAAACATGATTTTTCCATTACTGGGTCACTGAAAGTCAAATTCAATTTTGGCAACATTGAAAACCCACCCTGGGTGGTATATTAGTTCTTCACATGGCACATCAGTACTACTTACAGCATCAAAATTCTCAATTTATTACTTGGTTGAGGCTGGAGCCTATCCCGGGAGCATCAAGCATAAGACAAGAACTAGGACTGAACTGAGTGACAGTTTATAACAAGGCCCATTCATGTACATTCACCTACTGCCAATTTAGAATCACTAGTTAATCACTCAGGCCCATATGCAGTACTTGATATAGGGCAAAACTACATACAGACATCGAAAGAAAACGAAAACTGCAAAGAGAATCACTGTAGATGACGGGAAAGCAATACTAATCACTGATGCACAACACTTGACGAAGCAAGATCAGAAAACAAATGGATGACAAGTAAAGCAGAAATTACCTTTTTTCCACAAATTTATGCTACAATTGCCATTTGCGTATGAGAGTAGTCGTGATTTTTGTAAAGAAGTAATGAACAGAAAAGCTTGTATTCTCAATGACCGCTCGAATAGGAATGTCTTACATCGGAAGGCACCTGCAGATGCATCTTAAAAAAAGCATTTACCTTTGAACATTGAAAGAGATCGGGATGTGCTTGTGACCTAAAGAAATGTTACGTGTAGGAAGTTGACAGGACTTTTCTTTCGAAGGGGTATCCACCCCCATCATTACAATGCACTGCCGGTCGCTTTTCCTTTTCTTTCCCTGCATCTCCGCCAATCAGGCGCAAACTACATATACATTTTTATTACACTTTTGAAAGAAAAATAAAATAAGACAAGTACATTAACTCCTAAACGCACTTTGTTTATTCACTTATAGTTGGCTCTGGGTGAACTAGTGAAGGCGCTATATTGCAAGTGGATGCGGCCTGAGCCGCAAGCGACCAGCACAGAACTCCTCCCCTACTCCCAGCATCAGGACACCTCACTCAAAGAGGCCTGTTGCCCCAGGATCAGCATCCCCAGCCGGCGACATGGCCCTCGCGACATCGACCGCCTTTACCTCGTCCTCCTTGTGGTTCCTGATGCCACGTACGAGGTCCTGCAGGTTCTTGTCGAACATGCGATCGATGCTTCCCTTCACCATCTTCAACGCCATGGCGGCGGTAGTGGCAGGTCCGAGTCTGACTTCGTCTCTGCGGTGATGCTCAAAAGCGGCTCCCTCAGTAGGGCATGCCACCACGGGGAGGTGCGGGCGCAGGAAAGAATCCTGTGCGCCGAATCGTGGACTGCGGCTCCGCCGAGAAATCTACGACAAAATGGCGCCGAGTCAGCTGACAGGCCGGCACGCGTGGGGCGGAGGTGGGAGGGGGGAGTGAGAAGCGAGCTAGCAGTCCGGGAGTCGAGTGATCGGGTCAGCGAAGAGAGCAGACAGGCCAAGCTACTGATTGGAAAAAAAAGAAACAAATAAAATACATATAAAAATATGCGGGTAAATTAAAGTTTTCCGAGCTTGAGGAAATGGGAGGAGAGATGACGAGAAGGGCCTGGCAAGAGAGGAAGGACTGAGACGGACACGGGTGTGCCGACAGGGGAGTGAGCTGGAGAACATGGAGCTGTCAAAACACAGAGAAGTAAATATAAGAATATTGGACGGCGTGTTAAAGAGGGGAATTGCAGGCCTCTCGACAGACACGAGCGGCGAGAGTACTGGATAGCCATGCGAGGGAATACATGCAGGTTAAGAGTCAGAATTTAGAGAGAGAGAGAGAAAGAGGATTAAGGAGGAGAATACAGGACTGCTGACTGGGAACTAAAGATGATATAGAACTGTAAAGAGGTTAGAGCAAGACATGCAGGTGAGGAGAATATACACCTGTCTAGAAAAAGATTAAGGCAGGGTAACCTGTAGTCCAGTTTTTCCTGGGCATGCCCTCCTTTAGATGCTTAAAATATCGGTCTGACTAGGATTTATTGTAACATGTAAATGAGGATAACCCACAACCTTCGGACCATTTAGTGGCTGTGAGGCTAAGGATCTTATCCAGTAATCAGAAGTTTGTCCGTTCGAATCCCGTAAACGCCATACTGTAAGTGACTCTGCTCCGTCGGGCCTTTGAGTACACTGCAAAAAATGAAATCTAAGCAAGTGAAAACTATTTATATCATGACACTAAATCTTGTTTTCCTTATTTTACGAATTATTGACTTATCAAAAAAATTCTGTTTACTATTATTTAGCATACTTTAAGAAGTCTTGTCAAGTAAATTCTGCTTACCCCATTGGCAGATTTTTCTGCTAAATAAAAGCTAAACAACTCCCATTGCCTGATGAAGGGGCCTTAGCTGCCTCGAAAGCTTGCATGTGTAATGTATTTAGTTGGCCAATAAAAGGTGTCATTTCACCCTACTTTCTCCTGTACCAGTTCCCCTTGTCTGAGTGTTACTATAGCCGAGTTTGTGTCAACTGGCAATTGCTGCCACCCTAGACAACCACCTAGTTTGCCTATAAGGATAGAGCGCTCCCTCTTGTTAAGATTGGCCAAGATCTTCTATTGCATTTTATACAGTCCGGGTATAATTATTAATATTAAAAAAATGTTTCAGTTAGCATGCCCTAATTCATGATAATAATGATTTACTTTATGAAGTAGAAGTACACAATAAACAAGAATGGTTGTATGTTTGAAATATTAAAATGTGCATTTCGGTTGCAATATTTAATGTCCAAATATTCTCAATATTAATAGAAATTTGTCATTTTTCACCCTCTGAGAGAAGTCCTTTGAGGGCTAGATCCCTAGTAATTGATCAAAAATCAAAACTAGCATCATATTTGTAATCAGTGACCTTGAAATAGTCTACAGGTGTGTTGAACTGCAGTCCTGGAGGGCCACAGTGGGTACAGGTTTTCATTCTAACCATCTCTTTAACTCTTTCAAGGCGGATGTCGACTTTTGTTGTTCTGCAGATGGTGACCAAACCCGCCATCACGTTTTAGTTCGACCCTCTTTGCTAGAAGGACAGTCAGCTTCGTGGGCTTGACCGAGATTTCCATGCGCTTGCGGAAGTCGTGAGGAGCAAACAATGACATCTGGTGAGAGATCGAAGCGAAATGTTCAAAGCAAACGACATTTTGTATATTATCGCTGAACCGGACTCTGACCTGTCCGACTCCAATTCTCATGCAAGTGATCTGGAGATTGAGATCAAAAATGAAAGCGAGGTGCCGGCATCGGCTGATCGATCTCCAGCTAATCGTGGTGTCAAGCCCGTTTGTGTAGATGAAGACCGCCACTCATAAGGACACGAGGTGCAAACCAGACTGCGTCGCACTGTGACTGCGACTGCTGCTGCTGCCATCCCCGCCACCGTCACACGAAGACGGCCTGGCAGCCAGCCTGCCAAGCATTCCTGCCATCTGCTACGCCACCCGTGAGGGTCTCGAGCCACAAGAGCACAGCACCCAGCAGCTGATATTTTAGGTTGATTTATGTGCGAGACCCTTGCTTTGGGTGCTTTTCCGAAAACTGCATGTTTTGGAAAAAATATTCAGCCCTCAAAGAGTTAATTAATGATCAGTTTTTGCTGCTAATTAACTTCATTTGCCTTAGTTTTAATTGTCGTGATTCAGACCCCTTTAGTTGTTTCTTTTTCCTTAATTAGCAGCCAAACAATAATGAGACACAAAACATGACCAGCTAACCTGTGCCCATCACACAATATCTGAAAATAAAGAAAGGTGAAAGTCTCAGTAAAACAGAAAATCAACAGTTTTGGAAATGTCTGCTGTGGCAGAATGAGAGCAACAACAAGCCGTGGAAGTAAATGACGGGTTCAATTAACAGCAAGAATCAGCATCTCATTAAGAAACTGGTTGGAGTGAAATTGGTTGGAGTTTGAATTGGTCATCTGTTGGCTCGTTTCACGTCTCATTTCTGTTTGGCTGTCATTTAATGAAGAAAAGAATCAATTCAGGGGACTGAATCCTTAAAAACAAGGCAAGAGAAAAGAAGTTAATTAGCAGTGAAAACTGGTCACTTATTACGAAATGGGTTAGAATGAAAACCTGCAGCCACTGCGGCCCTCCAGGCCTGGAGCTCGACACCCCTAGTCTAAAACAATACCCCACATGCTTATGTTTAAAATTTATAATTTTTAACCTTCAAGGAGTGGCTCTTACAGGGCTAAGACCACCAGTAAATATTAAGGTATCATATTTGTGATCAGTTACCTCAAAATAACATAAAACAACACTCCATATGCCTTTATTACTGATCCCCATTCTTTCAAAGTTTTGTACTCTTTATCTTATGGTCAGTGCCACCTCTAGCTATTTTGCTGCCCAAACCATGCAGCCTGGAAGGCAATCTTTAAGAATATATCACCTGGTAGAACTTGGGGGTTGGCTAGGCTGACCAGATTTTCATTGTTCCAAAACAGGCGACATATTATTCCAGCAAGAGTGGTAGACATGGATGAAATCAAAGAGCGGGGGTTAGTTTGCCCTTTGAGTTTCATGCTCATTATAGAAATTTATATTAAATCAAAGAGCTTATCCTCTTTTGAGTTCTGTGTGTATTGTATAAATGTACATTAAATTGGGGGGGGGGGGGGGGGGGGGGAGTAAATGTTTATTGAATCGAAGAGCAGGGCAGTGGGATCCCCCTTGTACTAGCGTTAGTATACTGGTTTTTGTATGGAGTAACAAATTGCAACTCATCCCCCTAACCCTGTGGCTGCCCCAGGCGAATGCCTAGGTGGCCTATACAGCCCTGCATTAGGGTATAATTTCCTGTGTAAAATATATTTTAAAAATGGCCTAAAATTAGGGTTTTTGTGGTTGTAGAAGGCTTGACATCTTGCATACCTGTACATCAAGATGAGTTGAACGGTGAATTATATGTTTGGGTTTTCTTATACCAGAGAGTCATGAGGCACTGGACAACATATAGTGATTTTAAAATGTTCATAATTCTTATTAACACAAAAATCATTTAATGCAAAGCCTGTAGACATGTTGAGCTTACGTATACCATCATGCAGACATTGCTAAAAGTGCGAAAAGGTTTATTCAGAGATAAGCTTTCATGGCAGTTTGACTCAGCTCCTAGGAGGATGCTGCAGAGCCGCATTATGACTGAACACCATAACCAAAGTACAAAAGATGCACCAATGAAAGCGTCAATTTAAAGATGGGATGAAAAATAAATGTTTCTTCTCGACCAAGAAGCAACAAATGAGAAGCCGATAGTACTTTCTACTGAGCCTCCACATGGGTGTCAGTAGTGAATAAATGCACAAGTGACTTCACTGACGTCCACTCGACTGGTTTTACCAAAAATAACACATCAGCTGCCTGTCTTGTGAGACCCAACAACACAGAGGAAGCTGTAACTGCAGCCAATGGTAATAGTGACAGGTCAATGGAAGTTACAGCTGTTAATCTGACCGTTTGTCCAGCAGTTTTTATGGTCATTACAATACAATACAGTTTATTTTTGTATAGCCCAAAAATCACACAAGATGTGCCACAATGGGCTTTAACAGGCCCTGCCTCTTGCCAGCCCCCCAGCCTTGACTCTAAGAAGACAAGGAAAAACTCCCAAAAAAAAAAACCTAGTAGGGAAAAAATGGAAGAAACCTTGGGAAAGGTTTAACTTTTCATTTTGTGTCAAAATGTCTCATTAAAATTGATCGCTCCTGCAGTTAGTTACAATGCATCCAGAAAGTATTCACAGCGCATCACTTTTTCCACCTTTTGTTATGTTACAGCCTTATTCTAAAATGGATTAAATTCATTTTTTTCCTCAGAATTGTACACACAACACCCCATAATGACAACGTGAAAAAAGTTTACTTGAGGTTTCTGCAAATTTATTAAAAATAAAAAAACAGATATCACATGTACATAAGTATTCACAGCCTTTGCTCAATACTTTGTCGATGCTCCTTTGGCAGCAATTACAGCCTCAAGTCTTGTTGAATATGATGCCACAAGCTTGGCACACCTATCCTTGGCCAGTTTCGCCGATTCCTCTTTGCAGCACGTCTCAAGCTCCATCAGGTTGGATGGGAAGCGTCGGTGCACAGCCATTTTAAGATCTCTCCAGAGATGTTCAATCGGATTCAAGTCTAGGCTCTGGCTGGGCCACTCAAGGACATTCACAGAGTTGTCCTGAAGCCACTCCTTTGATATCTTGGCTGTGTGCTTAGGGTCGTTGTCCTGCTGAAAGATGAACCGTCGCCCCAGTCAGAGGTCAAGAGCGCTCTGGAGCAGGTTTTCATCCAAGATATGTCTGTACATTGCTGCAGTCATCTTTCCCTTTATCCTGACTAGTCTCCCAGTCCCTGCCGCTGAAAAACATCTCCACAGCATGATGCTGCCACCACCATGCTTCACTGTAGGGATGGTGCCAGGTTTCCTCCAAACGTGACGCCTGGCATTCACACCAAAGAGTTCAATCTTTGTCTCATCAGACCAGAGAATTTTCTCTCTCATGGTCTGAGAGTCCTTCAGGTGCCTTTTGGCAAACTCCAGGCGGGCTGCCATGTGCCTTTTACTAAGGAGTGGCTTCCGTCTGGCCACTCTACCATACAGGCCTGATTGGTGGATTGCTGCAGAGATGGTTGTCCTTCTGGAAGGTTCTCCTCTCTCCACAGCAGACCTCTGGAGCTCTGACAGAGTGACCATCGGGTTCTTGGTCACCTCCCTGACTAAGGCCCTTCTCCCCCAATCGCTCAGTTTAGATGGCCGGCCAGCTCTAGGAAGAGTCCTGGTGGTTTCAAACTTCTTCCACTTACAGATGATGGAGGCCACTGTGCTCATTGGGACCTTCAAAGCAGCAGAATTTTTTCTGTAACCTTCCCCCAGATTTGTGCCTCGAGACAATTCCTTTGACTTCATGCTTGGTTTGTGCTCTGACATGAACTGTCAACTGTAGGACCTTATATAGACAGGTGTGTGCCTTTCCAAATTCTGTCCAATCAACTAAATTTACCACAGGTGGACTCCAATTAAGCTGCAGAAACATCTCAAGGATGATCAGGGGAAACAGGATGCACCTGAGCTCAATTTCGAGCTTTACGGCAATGGCTGTGAATACTTATGTTCATGTGTTTTCTCATTTTTTTTATTTTTAGTAAATTTGCAAAAACCTCAAGTAAACTTTTTTCATGTTGTCATTATGGGGTGTTGTGTGTAGAATTCTGAGGAAAAAAAATGAATTTAATCCATTTTAGAATAAGGCTGTAACATAACAAAATGTGGAAAAAGTGATGCACTGTGAATACTTTCCGGATGCATTGTAGGATTTTCCGTAAATTATGAAACTTTTAACTCAGAGATCTCAAACTCCAGTCCTGGAGGGCCGCAGTGTCTGCAGGTTTTCATTAGAATTAATTTTAATCGACTTGCTCTTGAAGACTACGACCCCTTAATTGTTTCTTTTTCCTTCATTAGCATCCAAAAAATAATGAGATATAAAATGAACCAAAATATGACCATCAAACTGTGACTATCATACAATATCTCAAAATAAAAAAGGTGAAAGTCTCAGGAATGCTGATCTGCTCAGGTCCACAAAACATTTTAAAAGTGCTCTTAAAAAAGAGAAAATCAACAATTTTGAAAATGTCTGCCATTCCACAATGAGAGCAGCAACAAGCCCTGGAATTAAAGAACGGGTTTAATTAACAACAAGACTCGGCGTCTAATTAAGCAGCTGGTTGGAGTTAAATTGGTTGGAGTTTGAGGCCCTGACTTAGTTGGTCTTCACACTCACTTCACATTTCATTTCTGTTTGGGTGCCATTTAAGGAAAAAAATGAAGGAATTCAGAGGAACGATGGAGAAATTCAGGGGAACAAATCTTAAAAAAAAAGTCAATTAAAATTAATTCCAAAGAAGTTAATTAACAGCAACAACAGGTCACTAATTAAGAAAAGGGTTAGAATGAAAACCTGCAGCCACTGTGGCCCTTCAGGACTGGAGTTTGAGATCCCTGTTTTAACTGTTTTATTTCATTGGATGCTAAAACTTGTCTTTGTGTTAACAGGGGGAAAACCATTGCCATTGTGGAAAAGAAATAGTGACATTGAAACTGTTTAACAAATGTATAAAGAAGCTTAAATGCATCTGGTTTCTTGGTTAGAAATTGTACTAAACATTCATTAATTTGAAGGCATGTGTTGGGTGTCAGTTACCATCCTTACGTCCCAACAGAAGAATACTACGTATTATCACTTTTAATTTTGGAATGGATCACCCCTCGTCCTGTGGACCTATTGAGAGAAAGAGGAGGAGAGCACTTGTATGTCAGGAGGAAAAAAAAGAGAAAGAGGTGAGGCAAAGAATATGGACATGTCAAGAGAAAGAAGATTAGGGAGGTGAATATGGATTTGTCAAGAGAAGGAAAGGCAGAGAATATGGACCTGTCAAAAGAAAGAGTAAGCAGGACAATACAGGTTTTTTATGATGAAGAAGAAGAAAAACCTTGTAAAATAGGGCAGCTACAGGACTACCAAAAGACAGAATTTGACGAGGTTACAAGATTTTTAGCAGAGAGAAGAGCAACAAAAAAAGAATATGGCCTGTCAAGTGGACGAGACACTAGAAGGAGAACACATGCAGGTTAAAGGAATACTCCACCCAAAAATTGTATCTTTTTTACGTGTTATTTATGTAGTTGGTGGTGGTGGGCGAGAAAAATTTTAAACTCATGTTTTTGTGGAGAAAAGACATAACAAAGATTCAAACTGAACAGGACCCAACAATGACCAACTCTGGACAACTGCAAACTATGTAAAAAACATCCATGGAAAAAAGAAAACAAATTCTCACATATCTTGTGTTGTATAATCCACATGTCCATTATTCACATCACATTGTCTGATTTTTGAAGAATTTATTTACAAGTTATGGTGTAAAAAAAGTATTTGGTCAATAACAAAAGTTCATCTCAATACTTTGTTCTATACCCTTTGTTGGCAATGACAGAGGTCAAACGTTTTTTGTAAGTCTTCACAAGGTTTTCACACACTGTTGCTGGTATTTTGGCCCATTCCTCCATGCAGATCTCCTCTAGCGCAGTGATGTTTTGGGGCTGTCGCTGGGCAACACTGACTTTCAACTCCCTCCAAAGATTTTCTATGGGGTTGAGATCTGGAGACTGGCTAGGCCACTCCAGGACCTTGAAATGCTTCTTACGAAGCCACTCCTTCGTTACCCGGGCGGTGTGTTTGGGATCATTGTCATGCTGAAAGACCCAGCCACGTTTCATCTTCAATGCCCTTGCTGATGGAAGGAGGTTTTCACTCAAAATCTGACAATACATGGCCCCATTCATTCCTTCCTTTACACGGATCAGTCGTCCTGGTCCCTTTGCAGAAAAACAGCCCCAAAGCATGATGTTTCCACCCCCATGCTTTACAGTAGGTATGGTGTTCTTTGGATGCAACTCAGCATTCTTTCTCCTCCAAACACGACGAGTAGAGTTTTTTCATCTGACCATATGACATTCTTCCAATCCTCTTCTGGATCATCCAAATGCTCTCTAGCAAACTTCAGACGGGCCTACACATGTACTGGCTTAAGCAGGGGGACACGTCTGGCACTGCAGGATTTGAGTCCCTGGTGGCGTAGTGTGTTACTGATGGTAGCCTTTGTTACTTTGGTCCCAGCTCTCTGCAGGTCATTCACTAGGTCCCCCCGTGTGGTTCTGGGATTTTTGCTGACCGTTTTTGTGATCATTTTGACCCCACGGGGTGAGATCTTGCGTGGAGCCCCAGATTGAGGGAGATTATCAGTGGTCTTGTATGTCTTCCATTTTCTAATAATTGCTCCCACAGTTGATTTCTTCACACCAATCAGCTTACCTATTGCAGATGCAGTCTTCCCAGCCCGGTGCAGGTCTACAATTTTGTTTCTGGTGTCCTTTGACAGCTCTTTGGCCTTGGCCATAGTGGAGTTTGGAGTGTGACTGTTTGAGGTTGTGGACAGGTGTCTTTTATATTGATAATGAGTTCAAACAGGTGCCATTAATACAGGTAACGAGTGGAGGACAGAGGAGCCTCTTACAGAAGAAGTTACAGGTCTGTGAGAGCCAGAAATCTTCCTTGTTTGTAGGTGACCAAATACTTATTTTTCCACCATAATTTGCAAATAATTTCTTTAAAAATCAGACAATGTGATTTTCTGGATTTTTTTTTTCTCATTTTGTCTCTTAGTTGAGGTATACCTATGATGAAAATTACAGGCCTCTATCATCTTTTTAAGTGGGAGAACTTGCACAATTGGTGGCTGACTAAATACTTTTTTGCCCCACTGTACTTCCAGAAAACTCAGTGCAAAAGAAAAATGGGAAAGGCACATTGCCATAATACTATACATTTGAATTCAGTGAATGAGGGGAGAGGCAGATCTTCAATTCAGATACATGGACTTGTAAAAAGAAACCGACATAAGTAGAACAACACAGGCTAGTTTTGAAAAAAGTGTGAAAATAAATACAGTACATGTGAAAGATGGGAGCCACAGGGCTGTACAAAGACAGAATTTGAAGAATATGGCCAGTTAAGAGAGGGAAGCTAAAAGGAGAACACGCATGCAAAGCAGGCTATAGAAAAGAGTGCAGAGAATATAAACTTATCAATAAAAATAGTAGCGAGGAGTAGGTTACAGGCCTGTCAAAAGAAAGATGAGGAGAGCATGAGAAAACAGAGAGAAGGGTGAAGTAGGGAATGTGGACCTGTTAAGAAAAAGTGGATTAAAGAGGAGAGTATGGGTTTGTTGGGAGGGAGTATGAATGTTGAATATGTGTCTGTCAAGACAGAGAAAACAGGAATAAGGAAGAAAATATGGGCTTCCCAAGAGAGAGAGTGCATATATCAGAGAACATATGCAGGTCAAGAGGGAGAAAGTAGTGGTGAGAATACAAACCAGTTAAGTAACAGACAAGTAAACAGTAGGCTGTGGACTGGTTGAGAGAAAGAGGAGAACATGTGTGTCAGGAAAGAGAGAGAAGTGGGGCAGAAAATGTCAAGGATACATGTCAAGAATACATGTTTGCCATACCTGAGATGGCAAGAGGAGTGAGGAGCAAAAATATGGGCCTGTCAATAGAAATATTGAGTACGTGGGACAGTACAAGCTTGTGAGAAAGAGGAGAAGAATATGGGCCTGTCAAGAATGGGGTGCTATAGAGCCTTTGAGGAGGTTAATACAGGACTGTCATCAGAGGAAAGATATGACATAGGATATAGCCTCTCAAGAGAGGGCGTTGTTTTTCAGCCAGAGTCCCTCTTCTGACCGTTATCTAAATCCTTGTTTTATGCCCATTTTGTTAATTATGAATAACTAATTTATGTTATTTTTTGTTTGTTTATTATCTGCATTGTGTATTATGCCTTGTTTATGTTCCATGTGTTTTTTGGGTGCTCCTCCAAGAGGTGTCTCCTGTAGTTCCTGGCATTTCATTTCAAACACTCAGGAGTGGTGAGTTCATGTGCTTTGTAAATTCTTTATGCCATTTGATTTTTCTGGATTTTTTCGACCCTCTGCTCAATGTTTTGACCTTGCCATTTGGAATCTTTATTGGAACTTTGTTCTATTTGGTTTTCTTGTGTGTCAGGCAATTTCATTCTGCCTTTATGCTCCACTTAGCTTCACAGTGATTGGGATCCTTATTGTAAAGAATAAATCTTTTATTTTATAAAGATTCAGCGCTTTCCCTTATTACCAGCTGGGATTTGATGGTTATACCCCCCTCTAGTGGGCATTTTTGGAAGTGCTTTTGGGGCTTTCATGCTTTGGGACTCCCAGGATACAAAACAGGGATGCATGGAGAATATGTGCGTGCAGGAATGAGAGCTGAGGAGATATATAATGTCTATAAACTTATCTAAGCCCACATCCACACTATTACATTTTCCTTCAAAAATGGCATTTTTATATGCATTTACGGCCCACACTAGCGTTTTCACATCATTTACAGAAAAGTCTCTGCCCACACACTAAAATGACCAGACACACATATGACATAGCTCTTCACCTATGCTGTGCATGCGCACATTAGTGGAAGATTCATTGAAGGGATGGCAATAGTGTCCTCCATGAACCAGTAAATTATTTGCCTTTTGCACATGTATGCACTATGCAGCATTCAAACTGGACAAAATGCAATTTAGATGCATACAGGTAAGCAACACAACAAGCACCACAAAAAGCAACTCCTCTATGTTCGCTATGTTGGAATATGGTTTTCTGCCATGAAGGGTGACATGATTCAGTCAGGAAACGACTACATAATAAGCACAAACTAATCAGACAATATTTAGAGTCTGCATTCATAACTCTTTGTTTTTATCCATCCACTCATCAATACCACGCCAGCTTATTCAGAACTAGAGAGTGTTTTCAAAAGTCTCAGTTTTTGGGGTTTAAAAACTCGAGGGTAGTGTGGAAAAAAAGGTGAACATGAAAACCAATGTCTGTATTCTCAAGCAAAAACATAGTAGTGTGGACTAGTGCTGGGAGGTATACCGGTTCATACCGAAAACCATTTTTTATTTTTGTTATGATATGGATTTTTCTGATACCGCAACACCAGTTTAAATAGCCTAAACAACATTCGGAACGTGGCGCAGCGAGGAACTGTTTAAGGGGGGGAACTTTTTCACTGCTACACCGCTAAACATGCATGCAATGGAGTACATGCGTTAGTGGAGGTATTGAGCGGTGAAAATGGACAGAGAACATTCTGAAACTGAAGCTGTAGCAGACGATAAAGTTGAACATGATGACACAGAAGAACTTTTGCCGAAAAAAGGAGTTGTGTCTGTTGTCTGGAGATACTTTGATTTTAAAAGGTCGGATGTGGACCAAACAACTATTTACTGCAAGTGCTGTCGAGCTGAAGTTGCCACCGGAGGCGGCAACACGAGCAATTTGCTGCACCACCTTAGCCGCAAACATGCTTTGGAGTACCATGAATGTATGGAACTAAGATTGGCACCCTCCACGTCCTTGGGTAAAACTGAAAAAGCTGGAGGACACTCGAGTCAGACGCGTTTGCTAGAGGTACTGCCTACGACAAAAAAAGCAAGCGGTGGATTGAGATAACCAAAGCCATTACAATCCATATAGCTAAATTGTCAGTGGGCAGAGATTGGTAACATTAACAGAAAATGTAGTTGGTTTGCAAAACATATTTACTATATACTCCTTTTCTAAGACATGTTCAGTGCAATACAACTTTTGACAAGCACCTCTGGATATTTTACTAAGTTTAAATGCCACTTTGGATGGTTGAAAATATGTTGTCAACATTATAGTTTAAGTTGTTTGCAAAATTTGTTCAATAAAAAGGTTCTATGTTTTGATTGCAGCTATGCAGTTATGCAGTGCGATTCCTTCTCTTCATTAGTGCCACCCCCTTGAAAACTATCACTTTATGGGGCCATGCAAACCTGTATTAATACTTGTGTGCACATTAAAATGTTTTTTTGTACAATTTTACAGTTCTCATGACAGTGGAATAGGTCATTCTTAGCCAGTCTACTGCAGTAATTGCAGTGGAAAATGTGGTTAACATTCACTCATGCATGGGAAAAAAATACCGTGAAACATGTATAAGTTTGAAAAATACTGTGATATAGAATTTTGGTCATACCGCCCAGCACTAGTGTGAACATAGCCTAAGTAAGTCAGGTATCGTGATATTAGAGAGACAGCAAAAGAGAGGAGTGAGGAAGAGAAGAATACGAGGGTTGTCTGGGTTCCGCACTGAATTTTATCGTTTGTCGAGTGTCAGCCTGTTGAAACCTGTTCTGCTGTGTAGAGGGATTATTCAAGTGGTTGCATGTTTTTGTTCAGATGTTTTGCTCCCTCTCTTCCTTCAGAATGAACACGAGAAGCAAACGAACTGAGAGTGCACAGCCGGCGCTAGCGGCGAAGCTTCCGACTCCGTGCATGCGTGACTTTCGAGTGATTTTTTATGACTTTTCTGATGGTTTAATCTGCTCGTTGGAATGCACCATGTTTGCCATCTTTTTCAACATCGATGGCATTGTCGCGTCAATTCCGCTGATGGAGGGGACAACTATCACCTCTGAGTGGTACACCACTCAGTGCCTGCCTGACATTTTTTCTGCGATGGCTAGAGGCTGGTCCAAGAACTTGCGAAGGCACTTTTTGCATCATGACAATGTGCCAGCCCACACGGCTAATATGATGAAGCATTTCATTGAAGACAGTGGTGTCAACGTTTTGAACCCGCCACCCTACTCGCCTGATCTTGCACCATGTGACTTTTGGCTCTTCCCGAAGGTGACAGAACCCCTGCGAGGCCACAACTTCGAAACTCGAGACGAACTGATTGCAGCTGTCAAAGAACAGCTGGACAACCTCCCAAAGACAGCCTTTCGCGAGTGTTTTGCGGCGTGGGTCAGAAGAGCCCAAAAGTACATTGATGTTGGCGGTGAATACTTGGAAAAAGTTTAAAAAGGATCGAAGTACATGAGAAAAATAGAAAAAAAAATCCTTGCCTACTTATTTTGAGTGATTCCGCGCAGAACCCAGACAACCCTTGTACAGGACTATCAAGAAAGGAAGGAGCAAGGAGGAAAGGATGGGTCTGTGAAGGGAAGAGGAATAAGGAGGAGAATATATTCCTCAAGAGAGGTGAGCTAGAAGGAACACAAGTTCTGTATGTTGAAGCAGAAAGACGTGAGGGAGAATTCTTGCCTGAGAAGAGAAACTGAGAGAGAATGAGAATATAAAGCTGTCAAGTGCGAAAGTGTAGTAGAGAATACCTACCTGTCAAGAGTGAGGAGAAAGGAGAAGGATAAAAGGGCCTGTCAGGAGAAATGAGCATGTTGAAGAATATAGGCCTATCAAGAGGGACAGGAATAACAGCAACATAGGACTACCATAAGACTGATAAGTAAGGGTTAGTTATACTATTCTTTAAGTAATTAGTATTAGTTATTTTGTGCCACAGTTTGTAAAGAGAGGAGGTGAAGTTTCAAGACAGCAGTAAGAGAAGAAAAATAAGAACCTGTCTAGAAAAAGGGGACTTAGGAGAGCACAGGTTTGTCCAGAGAGAATAGTGAGGAGGGCAAATAGGCTAAAAGGGACAGATGTGAGGCAAGAGAAAGGGCATTAAGTAGGGACATTCATATACATGAAGCAACAGAATGTGTGTTTGTCATGAGGGAAGAAATGATAAACCAGCTCTGTGAATGAAAGGGTATCAGGAGTACAGTATGGAACTGTCAAGGGAGATGAGTGAGGAACAAAATACAGGACTGTCAATGGCAACAAATTTAATAGGATCATGAGGACCTGTTGAAAAAAAGGAGTGATAAAAATACAGGTTAATCTAGTGTTGGGAGTCAGGGGGACAATAAAGACCTTTCAGGAAAGGAGAGTGAAGAGATGTATACATGTCTGTCGAGAGAGGGAAAGGCACTAGGAGATAAATACAGTCTTACGGGAGAATTAATGTGTGCCAAGAGAGAAAAAGGAGTGATCTGACCTAACGAGAGAAAGGAATATGAGAAAATATGGGGCAGGCAAGGAAGGGATAGGAGAATTCAGGCATGTTGGGTAGGTTAGGAACATTACTGAGGAAGAGAATATGGCATGTCAAGAGAACAGTGCAGAAGTGCCAGGCCTGTCATGGGGGAACAAGAGTTAAGAAATAAATACAGACTGTCAAAACCTGTCGAGAATAATGGAGGGATGATAGATGCCTGCTGAGAAAGGGCAGTGAAGAGGGAAGAGTACAAGTCTACTAAGATGGGGAAGAAAGTGAAGAGTAAAATGGGGTAGTGGTACCCAAGGGGGGGAAATTATGGCTCCTGGTTTTCATCCCAATCTACTGCTATTTTTAATTAGACTGATATCTTAATTAAGCACATTGTTATTTCTCAGTTTCTTTGTTTTATCAAGAAAGGGAAGATGTGAACATAAATCCATCGAGAAAGATGCGGGGGTGATAGACGCCTGCAGATAGAGGGCAGTGAAGAGATTACAAGTCTGTGAAGAGAGAGGAGTATAAGTCTGCTTAGATGGAGAGGAAAGTGAAGAGTAAAAATAGTGTAGTGGTACCCAAGGGGGAAATTATGGCTTCTAGTTTTCATCCCAATTTACTTCTATTTTTAATTAGACTGATATCTTAATTAAGCACATTGTTATTTCTCAGTTTCTTTGTTTTAGTGTCAATACTGAAGCTGCACACGTGAGTTTTCTATTTTTTTTAATACATCAATTATGTCTATGTGTTACATGGAGATAAACATTGAATTATGTTAATTTTGAAGATTTTTATCATCATAATTTTCATCACACTTTTCCAGATGTTCTCAGTATTTAAGAAGTCATTTAGTAGGGGGCTCACTAGTTGGTATGACACTGAAGGAAACTGTAGACCTTCATCATCTAGTCTTGCCAACAGCAGGTCCAGCTCCACACCAGTCACACAAGGAGTTCCTCAAGGCTCTGTCCTCAGCCCTCAATTCTTCTGCATCTATATGCTTCTCCATGGCAATATTATTTGTGTTACTGGGTTCTCATTTTTATGCAGACGATACTCAACTGTGTTTCAGTGTTAAAAGGGATACTTCATAAGACCTTCCTCAGCTCACAACTTGCCTCAGTGAAATTAAAACCTGGATGGTGTAGAATTTTTTAAAATTAAATTGCAACAAAACTGAACTCCTGCAAGTTGGCACTAAAGTGCAACTTAAGAAAGGGAGCTACTTTACAATCACTCTTGATGACGATCACATCAGAATTTCCTCTAATGCAAGGAATCTTGGTGTCATTTTTGATTCCTCCGTTTTTTTATTCCACCCACATAAACCACATTAAGAAACTTTCTTACTTCCACTTCTGTCACATATCCCGTGTGTGCTCATTCTGCTCCTTTTCTAATGCTGAGAAACTTGTCCATACTTTTATCACATCCCGCATTGATTATTGTACTGTAACTCACTGCTGGCAGGTGTCCTTTCTAATCTTATATCACAGATCCAGTTAATTCAAAACTCTGCTGCAAGAGTCCTTACCTGAACCAGCAAAAGTGAGCACATAATACCCATCCTGCTTCACCTTCACTGGGCTCCTGTGTCTTACAGGATCAAATATAAAATTCTACTAATAACCTACAAATCTTTAAGTGACCTTCTACAACACTATGCTCCTGTTCACCCACTCTGATTCTGGACATCTTCTTGTGCCCCACACTAACCTGCGCTATATGGATGACAGCAGGGCCTACAGCTATATAGCGCTCAGACTTTGAAGTGACCTCCCAAAATTAATGAGAGCAGCTGACTCAATTCATTCTTTTAAAAACAATTTAAACCTCATCTGTTCAGGAAGGCTTTTAATTTAACATAATATTCTGTCCATTCTTTCAGTTTATCTCCTTGTCCAGATGCTCAGGATAATTTGTGTGTGTGTGTTTTGTCACAAATGATGCTATTTGTTCAGGCTGTTCTTTTAGTATTGAATTTAATGTTTTACTGTGTTTTATTATTTATTCTTGTTAAGGCTTGGTATATCCTGTATTTATCTGTTTTAGTGTTCAATGTTATATATACCCTGCTGCTATTTTTGAGACTCTATGAAGCGCCTTGAGTATGGGAAAGGTGGTATTTAAATAAAATGTATTACTATTATTATAACTAGTGTTGTTTGCCCAGGTGTATGCTCTGCTTGTCACTGATTGTCGTTAATTGAATACAATTAAGGGAACAGCATAACAATCATAATTTAGCTTGTAAATGTATATGCACGAACAAGCCTCAAACACCGCCCTGAAACATCCATATATGGAGCATTTTAATCAGCCTCATACATATGCAGTCACAATGCTGCAGAACTTCATTGGCTGGCAGAGCTGCCCTCCCACCTGGCACATCAAGACCCCCCTCCCACCCGCATTAAGGAGTATCAGGCTGCACTCCACAACTCAAGTGTACTAGATTATGCTTTATAGCACCTCTCCCGTGTATTTTGGGGGTACATTTTACAAGTGCCAGGAGATAGTGGCTAGCCGCTCAGACACTGGAGCCTCATGTCTTTCCCTGAACCCCAGAATGCAGAGGAGAGGCACTATAATGCCATGCATAATCTTACACACAATCTAAGTTGTGGAGTGCAGCCTGATACTCTTTAATGCATGTGGCGGGGTCTTGATGTGCCAGGTGGGAGGCAGCTCTGCCAGCCAATGAAGTTCTGAAGCATTATGACTGCATATGTATGACGCTGATTAAAACGCTCCATATACGGATGTTTCAGGGCGGTGTTTGAGGCTTGTTTTTTGCATATATATTTACAAGCTAAATTATGATTTATATGGGTAAACTGTATAGAAATGTGCACATGACAGGTTTTATAAATCTGATTTTTTTTGGTTTGGTTGCACAAAGAAACAAACTTATCCACCTGACTCCATTCCTCTATCTCATGGGGTGTATTGATAAAGGGGATAAGTGCAGAATCAGCTCAGAATTTCTGCATGTAACATGATCTGCTGTTATATTTACAATCAGAGGAGTACAGAGTGAAGAGAAAATGAGACAGGCCTGTTCCTTGTGGTGCTCCAGTGTTACTCACACAGTTCTTGAGTCTCACAAACTGCAGTCTGCCTGCCAATAGTCCATTATCAGGACACCAGAGACTCCTCCAACTGCATATCTCTGAGTTTATCCCTTAACAAGGATGGCTGGATGGTAGTGAAGGCACTGGAGAAATCAAAAAACGTAACCTTCACAATTGCATCCTCCACTCCAGTCTTTGTCCAGTAAGCAGTGTGTCCAGGTGGTCAACCACAAAAGGACTCGTATCGTCCAGGACCAACCTCTTAAATGTCTTCATGATGTGAGATGTAAGGCCCACTAGTCTGTAGTCATTAGGCGAAGAGGCACCTTCCTTCTATGTAACAGGAACAATGCAGGATGTTTTCCACAGCAGTGGTACTTTCTGGAGCCTTAGGGACAGACTGAGCAGGTGATAGAGGACACCACAAAGTTGTTCAGCACAGGCCTTAAAAACCTGAGGAAAGAGTCTATCTGATCCCACAGTTTTTTAGTGTGTAGTTTCCTCAGTTGTTTCCTTACTTGGTCTTTAGTTATGGACAGCTTATACTGATGGTCAGAGGTGGGACTTACAACTGGTCATTCCAACTGATGTGGTAGCAGTTTGTTAAAGTAGTAGGAATGGTGTGGGGACACTGGTCATTGGAAGATGGTGGGAGTGGAAGGGTAAACCTATTAAAAAATTGGTTCAGGGCATTAGCTTTGTCCACGTCCCCTTCTAGCACCTGAGCTTGGATTGCTTGAGTCCAGTAACTATGCCCGGTCCATTCCAGACATCTTTCACATTATTCTGAGTGTGTTTATTTCCAATTTTAGCTTTGTGACCTTACTTTCCTTCACTCAGCTTTTTCTTTAGCACGTGTCGTGCATCCGTCAGAGCCTCTTTGTCACTGGATTTGAATGCTCACTCTTTTTTTTTCATTCAGGAGACCTTTTAGCTCCTTAGTAATCTAGTGTTTATTGTTTAGAAAGCAATGCATTATATTTGTGGTTACCATTGTATCAACACAGGAGTTAATATAGTCTGTGATGCAGTGACAGAGTCCCTCAATATCATCCCCATGTCATTCTCACATCATTTCCCAGTCTGTCATTTGAAACCAGTCATCCAAAGCTGTTTTAGCCTCCAGGTTCCACTTCCTCACTATTTTAGTGGTAACAGGTTGCCGTCTAACCACAAGCTTGTGGCTGGGAATAAGAAGAATCAGGTTCTGGTCAGATTTTCCTAACGTAGCCAGTAGATTACATTTAAAGGCATCTTTAACATTTAAATACAGCAGGTCCAGCTTGTTATTTCCTTGAGTGGAACTGGTCACAAACTGATAGAAATTTGTCATCATTTCTTCCAAAGTCTCATGGCTCAAGTCACTGCAGGGTTGGAGTGAATATACCATTTGGTAAGGTTTGTAAAAGCAGTGTTAATGTCTTTGATGTACCATCTTTTGGAATGACAAATGTGATGCGTTTTGTTATAAAAATGTTTGTGATGTGCCACCTTGTGGAATGACAAATGCAATGCATTTTATTACTACAAATATTTGTGATACACCATCTATTGAAATGACAAATACATCACATATGTGTCTGCTATATTCCATTTGGTATGGCATTTGTAAAAGCAGTATTAATATTTCTGATGTGCCATCTATTGGAATTACAAATGCAATGCATATGTCTCTGTTATTTGCCATTTGATATGGGATTGTAAAAGCGCTGTTAATGTTTGTGATGTGCCATTTGTTGAAATGACAAATGCAATACACGTGTCTCTGTTATATGTCATTTGGTATGACATTGTAAAAGTGGTGTTAATGTTCTTGATGCACCATCTGTTGAAATTATATATATATATCAGACCCACAAAATTCTGTGCCTGCAGCCCTAATTGTACTAGCAAAATTTCAGAAGATAACTGAACATAAAATTAATTTGAACAAAAGTGTGCTTTTTCCGTGAATTCTCTAGCAAACAACATTGGGTTGGACACCTTCCCTTTTATCATTGCAGATCAGTTTAAATACCTAGGGGTCAACATCACAAGTAAATATAAAGCTCCTTTTCAACAAAATGTTGCTATTTGCATGTACAAAATTAAACAAGATGTGCATAGATGGTCTATGCTCCACCTTACTTTAGCAGGGAGAATTAACATTGCCAAGATGAATATTTTCCCTAAGCTTCTGTTCCTATTTCAAAACATCCCCATATACATTAAGAAATCTTTTTTTAAGAAATTAGATTCAATCATAACCTCATTTATTTGGAATTCAAAAAATCTGTGCATTCAAAAGGCGACCGTACAACGACCTAAATCAGAAGGCGGCATGGCTCTACCTAATTTTCAATTTTATTACTGGTCGGCAACCATACAAGCTTTTAAAACCTGGACACTGACATAGATGAACACACACTAGCTTGGTCTGCAATAGAAATGAAATCCTGCAGTACTTCTTTATATTCCTTGCTTTGTACACCAGTAAATACAAGGTGTCGCCAATATACTAACAGCACAATTGTCCTTCATTCACTCAGTATATGGAACCAATGTAGGAAGCACTTTAACTTAGAGAATATTTTATCTGTGGCACCTCTACATGATAACCACCTTTTTCCACCCTCTCAAACTTATACAGTTTTTAATATTTGGAAAATGTATTGGATTAAATCATTTTGATATCTGTATATAAATAATGCCTTTGCATCTTATGAACAATTACTCTAAATTTAATTTCCCATCAACACATTTTTTCCACTATTTCCAAATTAGAAACTTTGCTAAACAAAATATGCCTAATTTTCTTCACCTCCCACCTATTTCTATTCCAGAAGAGATATTGATCAGTCTTGGGGACTCAGACAGCATTTCTATAATATATAAAAACATTTTAATGTCCCTTCCTTTTAAAGATCTCTAAGTACAGTGGGAAAAGGATCTCTTACTCAACATTTCAGAAAATGAGTGGAAGGCAGCCATGCACAGAATACACTCAAGCTCCATATGCACAAAGCATATAATTATTCAAGTTAAAATCTTTTATCGAGCACATTTATCTCATTTAAAATTGTCCAAAATGTTTCCAGGGCAAGATCCAACCTGTGAATGTTGCAATCGTGCTCCAGCTTCACTAGGCCACATTTTGGGCCTGCACCAAATTAACATCATTCTGGAAAAAAAACCTTTAAATGCCTCTCAGAAAGCCTCAGTGTCACAGTCTCTCCTAACCCACTAACAGCTGTGTTTGGTGGACTCACAGAGGGGCTTAAAGTGGAGAAGGTCAAACAAAGTGTAATTGCCTTTATTTCACTATTAGTATGTAGACTTATTTTGCTCAACTGGAAGAACCGTAACCCCACCTCTGTTAAGTCAGTGGGTAACTGATGTTATATACTATTTGAAATTGGAAAAAATCTAATACTCACTTAGAGGATCTGTGCAAAACCTTTTTAAAACCTGGCAATATCTAATCTTTATATATAATACACTACCGTGGCTCTTCGTTTGTCTGTCCAGGATTTTAAATCACCTGTAGCTCGCAAACCGTTTGACCAATTGACCTGAAATTTGATACACATATACTACATGACGTCTACTATCCGCTTTTGGGGTGATGATTGACCTCCAAGTTTATTCCTCTTTTTATGTTTATTTTAGCAGGGCAGCGCATACGTATAGGTGCCGTTCTCATCTCTACCACCTTCGCCGTGACTGCCTCTACCTCAGATTGAAGACTTAAGTGCCAGCTTAAGTGAAAAATTAAAGAAAACATACTAAGTAATTGCAACACAAACACTGACCTAATCACAGAAGAAGAGAAGAAGCGGGCTGCTAGTGTGGAGAAAGGAAGAACTGCTAAGGAAGCAAAAAGCGTATCAACCTCTGAGAAAACGAATGCTAAACGTACAGAGAAAGAATATGAAAACTAGGAATGCTCAAGTCAAGTGTATTCACTGCACGTTATCATGCAGTGCACCCTTACTGGTCAGTAATATTTTACAATAAGCAATACTACTCTCAAAGGTTTTACTCTGGCTGCTGGCTTTTCTGTCTTTCTAATGGGTGGGGATTGAATTGAATTTAATTTTGTTTGACTTGATCGTATGGAATGTTACATGCTTTAAATAAATTCAATGAAAGTTAAAAAAAATGAAATGACAAATGCAACAAATATGTCTCTGTTATATGTCATTTGGTATGGCACTTGTTAAAGAAGTGTTAATATTTGTGATGTACCATCTGTTGGAATTACAGATGCAACATATATGCCATTTGGTATGGAATTTGTAAAAACAGTGTTAATATTTGTGATGCACCATCTGTTGGAATGACACATGTATATGCATTTTATTACTAAAAATGTTTGTGATGTGCCACTTTTTGGAATGACAGAGACATGGTAACCAGGTGGACACACAGACAGACACACGGACATTTATCCTTTTAATAAGGAGGATGGCTGGTCATGAAGACAGGCAACAATTAAAACCTTAATGTAGCAGTTTAAAACTAAAATAGGCAATTAAGGGTTGTGAATCTTAACAAATCACTACTATTGCTTTAGTAGTATATAAACGGGTTCTAAACAGGGTCTGCCTGCTACTATAAGAGATGCCCCTTCGGTCTCAGCCTTCAAATCCCAGCTGAAGACTCACTACTTCAGTTTAGCATATCCTGACTAGAGCTGCTGATTATCTGTGCATACTGCATCTCTGTTGTTAGTCATTAGCACTAAAACATAATTAACATCCATCCATCCATTTTCCAACCCACTGAATCCGAAAACAGGGTCACGGGGGTCTGCTGGAGCCAATCCCAGCCAACACAGGGCACAAGGCAGGAACCAATCCCAGGCAGGGTGCTAATCCACCGCAGGACACACACAAACACACCCACACACCAAGCACACACTAGGGCCAATTTAGAATCGCCAATCCACCTAACCTGCATGTCTTTGGACTGTGGGAGGAAACCGGAGGAAACCCACGCAGACACGGGGAGAACATGCAAACTCCATGCAGGGAGGACCCGGGAAGCGAACCCAGGTCTCCCAACTGCGAGGCAGCAGTGCTACCCACTGCGCCACCATGCCACCCATATAATTAACATGATAGTTATAATTTGTTACCAACCCTCACCTATTCTGTTTCTCTTCTCTGTACTCAAATGTGGCACTTGGTGCCACTGCCCGCCTGCCTAAGATAAAGTCGCAGGAATCGTCGAGTAGAGGGGTCCTTTCATCTGATTGGCTGGCCCGGCACTGTCTCAACTGTGGAATTGCCAATAGGGGGAGGCAGTTTAATGGCCGAGGTCTCCAGGACTCTGAACAAATCCAAATCATATTATGTGATATCATCTACTGCTGAATTCTGCTCTGTACTTGTAATATTTTCATTTTTAAACTGTATTGAGGATTACTTGTGTTCTCTTCTGTGTATTGTATTGTATATTGACCCCCTTCTTTTCGACACCCACTGCGCGCCCAACCTACCTGGAAAGGAGTCTCTTTTTGAACTGCCTTTCCCATGGTTTCTTCCCTTTTTTCCCTAGAAAGGTTTTTTTTTGGGGAGTTTTTCCTTGTCTTCTTAGAGAGTCAAGGCTGGGGGGTTGTCAAGAGGCAGGGCCTGTTAAAGCCCATTGCGGCTCTTCTTGCGTGATTTTGGGCTATATAAAAATAGTGAGAAGTCAAGCAAAATGACACCTTTTATTGGCTAACTAAAATGATTACAATATTGTAATCTTTTTAGTTCGCCCTTGTAATCTTTTTAGTTCGCCAATAAAAGGTGTCATTTTACTTGACTTCTCACTACAGTAATCCCTCCTCCATTGCAGGGGTTGCATTCCAGAACCCCCCGCGAAAGGTGAAAATCCGCGAAGTAGAAACCATATGTTCATATGGTTCTTTTTATATATTTTAAGCCCTTATAAACTCTCCCACACTATTATAAACATTTCCCGCACAATTATACAGCATAAACCCTTTGTATTCTCTTAGATATTAGGTAAGATTCGTTGAAATTATGTATGTAAACACAGTTTATATACAGAAAAACCTAAATATTATTTTAAAGATATCGAGCGTCTCCGATATCACATATATTACAGCCATTACGACAGACAGGCCACCAGCAATAAATACGTACAATGCAAGAAAAATTATATACAGTAAAATGTGTGTACAGTGACACTAAACTATGTACATGTAATAAGTACTGTACGTAGATAATTAATTATGGTTACTCACCAACAATGACACGACGACTTGTCCGATAACGATGAGTTTAATTTTACTGCACAACAAAGGAGAGCGTTACAGCTCTTCTAAAGGAGCCTCTTCAGGCGATTGTGTAGCATCGCCGTTGTTCTTCTTCCATCAGTCTTCAATCCAAATCCCTAAAGCAGATTCCATCCAGACTACTGCCTTATCACGTCCACTTGCAACTCGTTTTGCGCCCTGGTTAAAGTACACTGGTTAAAGTAAAGTGCGGCTGTAGATCTTATATGCTTTTCCTCCTTTTTAAATAAAAAGAATCGTGGACTCATGCCGTAATGGTGTCCTGCAGCAGTGTAGCTGTTCCCTTCCTTCAACATATCCAAAACTTTTACCTTTTCTGCAATCATTTGCATCTTCTGTTGGCGCTTGGACACGGCCCCTGAAGCAGGAGCACGTTAATGCTGAATGAGTGAGATGAGACTTCCTGGTTAATGCAGCACTCCGTCGCTGAGCCAATCAGCACACAGGAACTTTAACTGTCCTGTGTGCTCTGATTAGGTAGCTTCTCAGTCATCCGCCAATAGCATCCCTTGTATGAAATCAACTGGGCAGACCAACTGAGGAAGCATGTACCAGAAGTAAAAAGACCCATTGTCCGCAGAAACCCGCGAAGCAGCGAAAAATCCGCATTATATATTTAGATATGCTTACATATAAAATCCGCGATAGAGTGAAGCCGCGAAAGTCGAAGCGCGATGTAGCGAGGGATTACTGTACATTCATAATGGCTAACACGGTACAACACCCTAGTACTACAGGCTATACCAAAATAAAATGTATTGTATTGTATTGTAATTAAGAAACTGGCTAAAGCAAAAACCCATGGGCTCTGTGGGCCTCCAGGACTGGAGTTGAGTGCCCCTGCCCCAGCCCATCTTAGGGCTCCTTCACTCACACACGCCCAGCTCTGTGTACCTTAGAGTCACCAGATAACCCAATGTGCATGTCCTTGGAATGGGGCAGGACAAGTGGAGTACAGACACAGAGAGAACATACAAACTCTACCCAGACTCAAAAAACTTGGAGCAGTGTGCCTCCCCTTAATATGACATATAAGAATCTGATACCGGCTTGGCTATCAGGAGACCCATCTCCCTAAAGTTTTAGGTTTAAAAAAACATATGGGGGTACATGTACTCTCTAACAGTTCTAGCCTGCAGTGATTTAATGATTTTTATGATTCATGTGAAAGCGTGGTATTTGCTGGCATGACTCAAGATGTAATCTGCTGTATGGGAGCAAGCAGTACTGATGAGAGAGGCTTTGTCACTGTGCCTCTGTGATTATGTAGGAGCCCGATGTGCGTGTGTCCTGCTTGTCAATTGTTGGGCCTCACAGACTCCACAGGGCTGAAGCGGAGAGCTTTGTCTTTTGTCACGCTGCTTTCAAACGTGAGAGGAAAACCAGACAGCTGGGACCGGGTGGCTCACCTGGACAGTGAACACATTCATTAAGATGACAATATGCAAGTGTAAGCAAGTTTCCACTTGATGTCACTAATGTACCAGACAGCAATGAATCACAACCCCCACCCCCCTACCACCCCCACCAACTCCTTTGTGAACTGAGAGTAAAAAGCCCCTCAACTTTTCAAGGCTGCAGTCTTAGCAGACATCCATCGGTTTTAGTTATTGACACCTGTGTGCTGCCCTTGTCCCTGAAAACTCATGGAGCTGTGAGGAACAAGAGCACCACACAGGTGTCACAGAGTTTTGAATTGTCCAGCATGGTGACCACTCAATTCAAATGACTGTTTTGGAGTTACTCTTATTTTAATACTTAAGTTTTGCCACTGTGTTCAAAACAGCGATGGATTACTCCTGTCCCTGCAGCTCTCCAAGGGGATTGTAAAATGAGATCCCACATTTTTGAAACCCCAGACACAATGAAGTTGCGATCTCTTCTTGCTACAAATCTGTTCCTCAGCCCTGTGCATTCCTGGTAAGTAAGAGACCCTGGCACATGTGCCTCAGGGGCAAGCAATCTAACATGTCTAAGTTATAAGGATGTCTTGTTCAAATACTATAAAAATTAAAGGAGTCCATTCATTGCTTCACATGATGTCTGGGAAAGCACACACTGGTGTCACATGAGCGAATGAATCCTTGCATTCAAAAAGCAGCAACAAGGATCTTCTCATGGAGCTTGGAGCAAGCGTGTGCCACCTCCTAGGAAAAATGGACTCACAGCTGTATGCATAGAATATGCAGGCATTTGTACAGATGTCTGGTGCTCACTGTGATGCATAGGTGGCACCAAAAAGCCCCAAACCCTGGACACAACCAACACAAATACAGTCACGGGTTCAAAACAGAGGTTTTTATCATAAATATACCTCACAAAAGTTTCATCAAAGGATGCACAAGCACAATTACAAGCAAACTCTCCTTCCTTCTTTCCTTCTTTCCCTTACCGTCCACCTCCCACCAGTCAGTGTTGCCTTCCTTCCTTCCGACTCCAGTGGAGGAGGCTGGATGGCTTTGTTTTACGTCAGGTCCCGGAATTATTCTGATGCCAGGGCATAGCCTGATGGAAGCTCTTTCCCAGGTCAAGCAGGTGTTGCATAAAACAGGGAACAAGAATTCCCAAAGCACCCCCTTGGTGGTACCCATAGGACCCAGCAGGGCTGATTCACAGCACTATACAGTATCTACCATCATGCAGATGCCCACATGGATACCATGGGATGCCCACATGGTTACCATGGGATGCTGCCTTCTAGTGGATCGGAGACAAACATATTCTGGAAAAGGAGCCTTCCCCCATTGCTGCTTTTGTTTTGTCCTCCCATCCAGGTAAGGATCCCATACACATCCCAGACGGGATGCCAGTCTATTGCTGTCCTAACATTAGGGATTCCCTTTTCAGCCAGGCTCCACCTTTTTGTCCAAGATGGGATGCCGGCTAATCCTGCCGGGCACTTACAACACACATGTATGTGTTGGTGCATGTATACACACAAACCTGCTTGTGCTTTGGTTATAAATAAGTGCATAGGTGGTCCATGTAGATTTGGGGTACTCAGTTGGCACCTCTCTGTCTCATCTGCTCTTTTTCAACAGAGCAATACACAAAACAAAATGCAGAAATACAGTAAGTCTGACCTCCCCCTCCTGCACCACCATTTTTTGTGGACATTACACTACCAGCAGACCAGGCATACAGCAGAGCATGAAGGGGAAGTGGCAGCTCAATTGTGTCAACAAACCTCAAAGCAGAAACAGCTAGAGTGCCAAGTAAAAAAGGCACATGCTGTGAGGCTGGAGACCTCTTGAGCTTTGAGAATGTGTGTGTGTGTGTGTGTGTGCGCGTGGGGGTTGGTGAATGTGTATTTTCTGGGTAGTGTGCACACAGAATGTCTGTGGGTGAGATCATGTGCATAAAAATACAGTGTACTAAGCCGAGACTTTTTACAGGATGTGTGAATGATTTCTGGGTAGGTTGCTCTTACAAAATATATGTCACGTGTTCAAAATACAGTGAAATTCTTTCTTGCATGTGCTAATTAGCATGCAACATGTCACCACTCTACCACAATTATGTAGTATATGAAACTTACCTCAAAACGTCTGTCTTCCTTCCCTGAAAAATCTCATGGAGTGTTTATAGGTGATCAGAAAAGAGTATATGTGTTATCATATGTGTGTGTGAGAGGTGTGTGTATAGGGGGTTCCACTGGAATGCAAATATGGAGCAGCTTTAGACTGTCAGGGTAAGATGATCCTACGGAGAAGCTCCGTATTTATTTAAAGAGCTTCTATAAAAAGCCACCTGGGGACAAATGAAGTTCTATCTATCTATCTATCTATCTATCTATCTATCTATCTATCTATCTATCTATCTATCTATCTATCTATCTATCATATATAGTACATTTCAATTCTATCTATCTATCTATCTATCTATCTATCTATCTATCTATCTATCTATCTATCTATCTATCATATATAGTGCATTTCAATTCTATCTATCTATCTATCTATCTATCTATCTATCTATCTATCTATCTATCTATCTATCTATCTATCTATCTATCTATCTATCTATCTATCTATCTAAAATCCAACATCTATATGTGTGTCCGTGTTTTACAAGAGAACTACGGTTTTCTCTATAATTTGCTTGAACATTCTGGTTGATTTTGCGACTTCTCTCATCGTGGTAGGAATCATAGTTCGCTTACAGGGGAGTCAGGAGTGGGGAGCCAAGCGGGGCCTCCTCACTGTCCTGTTTCACTACTACATGGGTGGAGCTGCAGGGGACAGCTAGTCTATCATATAGTGCCTTTCACATCTATCTATCTATCTATCTATCTATCTATCTATCTATCTATCTATCTATCTATCTATCTATCTATCTATTCAATGTTAGTCTGTCTGTCTGCTTTTTACTACAGAACTACTTAACAGATTTAGATCAGGTTTTTTTCTATAATTTGCTTGAACATTCTGGTTGATTTTGCAACTTCTCTCATCGCACTAGGAATCATAGTTCACTTGCAGGAGCGATATATTCATGCTAATCTGAGACAGAGGTGAGGGGGAAGCATCAGGAGTGGGGATCTATCTATCTATCTATCTATCTATCTATCTATCTATCTATCTATCTATCTATCTATCTTGTTATATAGTGCCTTTCACATCTATCTATCTATCTATCTATCTATCTATCTTGTTATATAGCGCCTTTCACATCTATCTATCTATCTATCTATCTATCTATCTATCTATCTATCTATCTATCTATCTATCTAAAGAGTGCATGTACACTCACTGAGCAAATTATTACGACCACTATTCTAATACTGATCTAGGCTTCCTTTTGCTCTCAAAGCAGCCTCAGTTCTTCACAGCATGGATTCCACAATATGTTGGAAACATTCCTTTGAGATTCTGGTCCATGTTGACATCACACAAATTCCGCAGATTTGTCAGCTGCACATTCATGCTGTGAATCTCCTGTTCTACCGCATCCCAAAGGTGTTCTGTTGGATTCAGTTCTAGTGAGTGGGAAGGTCATGGAAGAACACTGAAGTCATTGTCATGTTCATGAAACCAGTTGGAGATAACCTTTTGCTTTGCAACATGGTGCATTATCAAGCTGAAAGTAGCTATTAGAAGATGGGTAAATTGTGGCCACGAACGGATGCACAGGATCAGCAACGATACTCTTGGCATTTAAGTAATGATTCATAGGTATTAACAGGCCTAAAGTTTGCCCAAAACATTCCTCGCACCATTACACCACCACCAGCAGCATGGATTGTTAACACAAGGCTGGTTGGCTGCATAGATTCATGTTGCATGTGCCAAATTCTAACCCTACTATCTGTGTGTTTCAGTAGAAATCGAGACTCGACAGACCAGGCTACATTCTTCCAGTCTTCTGACCAGTTTTGGTGAGCCTGTGCCCACTGCAGTCTCATCTTTCTGTTCTTGGCTGACAGGAGTGGAACCCGACGTGGTCTTCTCCTGTTGTAGCCCATCTGCCTCAAGGTTCAATGTGCTGTGCATTCTGAGATGCTTTATGACTCACCAAAGTTGTACACAGTGGTCATCTGAGTTACCACAGCCGTTCTGTCAGCTCAAACCAGTCTGGCCATTCTCCTCAGACATCTCTCATCAGCAAGGCATTTCCATCCACAGAACTGCCACTCACTAGATGTTTTATTTCTCACATCATTTTGCATAAACTCTGCTGTGTTTGTTACAGAATTACTCAAACTAGCCCATCTCACACCATGATCCGAATCACAGGAATCACTTTTTTCCTGTTCTGATGTTTGATGTAAACAATAACTGAAGCTCCTGACCTGTGATGACTGCATGATTTGACACATTACGCTGCTCCCACGTGATTGGCTGATTAGGTAATTGCATGGATAAGAACGTGTAAAGGTGGCCCTAATAATTTTCTCACTGAGTGTGTACTGTATGCATGCACACAATAAAATCAAGAGGATTTTGTAGTCCTGTGTGCTTGGAATTTTCCGTTGTTTCTTTCACAGAATTAGTTCCTTTTCTCCGTGATCTACACCTCCAGCAAACAGTAAGCACATGACTCTCTGTTTTACTTGCATCTTCAAGTCTGTGCATCTTTAAATAACACCTTGTCATTAGCCCTCTACAACCAAGTCCCCCAGGCTTTTGAATTTTGGTGCATATTTCTGTGCTTTGCTACCCACAACTCCCCACATCCTGGCCTCAGAGGAAGGAGATCCACAGTGCTGTAAACTGCATAACAAGACACTCTGGCTTTGGCAAACACAAGAGAAAGCCATGTGTTATGGTCTGCTTTCTTCCTGGCAGATATTTTTACTTTACAGACTAGACCCTAACTAGAGCTCCCGCCTCTTCAACATTGCTGGGAGTCTTGTGCTGTGCCTTTAGCAAGTAGCCATTAAAGCAGCAGGGACCCAAATATACACTGGAGTCCTGGGGACAGTTTTTAGACAAGTTAGTGATGTTTGCAATGGAAATGGCTCTATCATTTCAAAAATGTCAGGTTGGACCACCCAATCTGAATCATGATAGCCAAGCCATTAGGAAGTAAGCAAATAAGGTTTTTGAAGAATCTTCTCACAACAGTCTTTTATATTGCCTATAGGTTTTAGCTATTAGAGTTTCACTTGTGCCTCTTTTGCGACTTTTCTGCTTTTTCAAGGGCGAACGCCCACCACAATGAGCTCCCTCAGCTGGGTGCAGTTTCTCCTTCTTCAGTGGCAGGGAGTGAACTGCCAGTTCTTCTTCAAGTCACCCCATTTACACTCTGGTCATGTGGCCAGAAGGGATGATTTCTGGCAGCTACATTAGTCACCCTCAAGGGGTGTGCCTTTAGTTTGGACATCTTTTTGACCTTCCACAGTGGAGATCCACCTTCATGAGTTCTGCTATCTCATAGAAGGTGTGAGAAGATATTTGTCTGATCCTAACCTAACCTAACCACCTTCCTAACATACTTATCCAGTGCAGCTTGAGCCGATCCCAGCAATCTGCCTGACCTTTTTCGGAGAGTAGTTAATTTCTCAATTAACATTGGAAATCAGAAGATACCTTCTACATTTGGGGAATTAGTGGTTACCAACAACAACATTTATTTCTATAGCACGTTTTCATACAAATGATTGTAACTCAAACTGCTTTAGAATATGAAGAAATAAAAAAGGAAAAATATAAAAATTTGGCAATGCTAATTAACAAAGAATAAAGTAAGGTCCGATGGCCAGGGAGGACAGAAAAAACAAAAAAAAAAAACTCCAGACGGCTGAAGAATTTAGATTTTTCTTAAACTGTTTGCCCAATACTAACCTTGTTTTTGACTTGTGGACAGTCAATCATTGTATTTATTAAGTTAGATAGATAGATAGATAGATAGATAGATAGATAGATAGATAGATAGATAGATAGATAGATAGATAGATAGATAGATACTTTATTAATCCCCAAGGGGAAATTCACATACTCCAGCAGCAGCATACTGATAAAAAAAATATTAATTAAAGTGCAATAAAAGCGCAGTGCAAGTTAAAAAGTGCAAGGTGGAGAGTGCAAGGCAGGTATAGCAGTCAATAACTTTGTATAATGTTAACGTTTACCCCCCCGGGTGGAATTGAAGAGTCACATAGTGTGGGGGAGGAACGATCTCCTCAGTCTGTCAGTGGAGCAGGACGGTGACAGCAGTCTGTTGCTGAAGCTGCTCCTCTGTCTGGAGATGATACTGTTTAGTGGATGCAGTGGATTCTCCATGATTGACAGGAGCCTGCTCAGCTCCCGTTGCTCTGCCACGGATGTCAAACTGTCCAGCTCTGTGCCTATAATAGAGCCTGCTTTCCTCACCAGTTTGTCCAGGCATGAGGCGTCCCTCTTTATTCTGCCTTTCCAGCACACCACCGCGTAGAAGAGGGCTCTCGCCACAACCGTCTGATAGAACATCTGCAGCATCTTATTGCAAATGTTGAAGGACACCAGCCTTCTAAGGAAGTATACATATCTATTTATTATTAGTAGTCTGGCCGCCAACATCTATATATGCTAATGTTCCAGTTTTTTCTGCTCTGCTGATCAGATTGTGACTAAAGTGTGTGATGTGCGATATGAATTATAAGGTGTTACTGTGCCCTCTGACCTGCACATTTTGAGAGCTTGACTTGTCAACTTAGACACAATACCTGAAATTTTGGAGATCAGTGGTCACCAGCAATCCTACAATACATTACATGTGGGTGATGAATGGTTACAGTCCTGATTTCAGATACAATACCATGGTGGGCAGTAGTTACAAACCTGATCTGGGCTACTTTAGTAGGTGATGATTCCTATATTTAGGGTAATGACATCCTTAGAGAGTCATGGAGTCAAAAACTATCCTAAGTTATCACACTGGTACCTTGGGAGGTGGATTACCGCCCAGCTTGGGTGACATTACGCTGCAAAGGAGCAGCAATAAGCTAAGACTTCTGTTTAGCTCAGTGATGGAGAAGTTTATGGTTGTACAAGCAAAACAGCATTTGTAGTAAACTGGGTCAACTGACCCTAGGAGATCTCTGTGAGGACTTGGAGGAAATGGACTGCAATCAAAGCTGTAAGCCAAGCTGAGGCTCAACTCCAGCACAGAACCCTGGAGGGGAGTGAAATCCAGAGCAGAGCTGGACTTGGGAGCAGGATTTTGGCATGTTATGATACTGCTTGTATGAAGAAGAGAGATCTGGTGCTTGATGAAGTACACAAAAAGTGTAGTAGAACAGTGGCAACAAAACAGTAAGGAGCAAGAATAAGATGGGAGCAGGAGATGAAGCTGAAGAGCCCCTGAAAGGATATCTGGAGGGGTGATGCCCATAGGATAATGTTTTTGAACCAGGGAGTCTATGATGTTCGTTCATGCCCTCCAAACCTTTTTTTTTTTGAGGAGATGTGGATACACCAACTTACCAATTATGTCTCGGTAAACGGACTTAGGAACACATTCTAAGCAGTTGTCCCATGATATTAAGTGAGGAGTGCTACCTCTGGCAGCACAATCAAGTGCTCACGTCGATGGCTGAAGTAATCAGCATTGGGATTAGTGCCAGTAAGAATGTCTGCTTGTCTATCACAGCGGTTGTATTTGTCACAGAGGGATAGCAGTCAAGGCAGACAATGAAGCATTGTGCTCCTGGTCTGTTGCACAAAACATGGGATTGGGTGAAGTCATGTGACTTAAAGAGAGTGAATTGCAGATACCATCTCACATCATACAGCCAACACCGAGACCAGATCTTATGCTAGCTTTGGAGGCCAAGAAGCAGCTTATCCTAGTTGAGTTTAATGTTCCTTGGGAGGAGAGCACAGAGTAGGCCCAGGAATGAAAGAAGGCTGAATACCAGGAGCTGGGTGAAGGCTGCCAGAGGCAGGGGTGTCTGGAGGACAATGTGTTTGTTAGTAAAGGTGGGTTTCAGGGAGTTTGTAGGATCATCCCTGAATAGGGCCTTGGCATTACCGGAGTAACAAGGACAAGGACCACTAAGCGAAACATGGAGGCTGCAGAAAGAAGCCTCTAGATTGCATGCCACTTGGAGACAGTGTAAAGCTTGATCAACCACGTTCGCGTCACCTAGAGGACGGTGTGTGATAGATCAGTGATGATGTGTATAAGTGATTAACATATTAGAAAGTAGTGTCAAGCCATTACCATATAAAGTTGGGTTACAACACTGCACGTATTGGACATAAGCAGTCACTATTGGTTTCTCACACTAGGGGTACAACAGGTCAGTAGTCATAATCCAGTAGTTCTGCTAATACAAGTATTTTGGAGGATAAAAGACAGAACTCAGTATATCCACCACATTGGGATTATTAGCAACCAGTCGTCACCATCCTGATCTCAGACACGCGACTGTGGGGATTGTAAGTCCAAAGTCTCCATCTTGTTAGAATTCCACAACAGAGGTACTGAAGGTCAGCAGCTATGATCTTGAGTTGGCATACATACTGTGGGTAGTGGTGGTCAGTTTTCTTCCCATACCAGGAGTACTGAATGTCAGTAATCACAATCCTGAGTAGGACTAACATACCATACATTCTGAATTTGGTTATCATATTGCAGCACTCACAGCAGATTCTATTGTGAAATCAGAAACAACATCATGGGTATTAGAAGTCAGCAGTCACTATCCTTTTGGCTTCCTGCAACAAGGGTAATTAAAGGGCAAAGGTAGTTGGAGTAACACACTATGCATTTTGAAGGCTGTCTAAAATAATCCAATTATTTGCTACAACAGTGAGGCTATTGGAAGGCAGCAGCTAGGACCTTAACTAGGGATACAAAGCAGTGGTTATTAAGGGTCAATGATCACCATTCTGTTAGCTTCCCACATCAAGGATACTGAAGATCAGCAACCACTTATCAGGGTTGGGCTACCACATCAGGAGAAATAGAAATCAGTAGATAAATTACACTATCAAAAGCAGGTCAGCAGGCACATCTCAAATTTGCCAACCACAAAATAACAATCAAGTAGGGCTAAAAGAATGTGTTTTATTGAAGGTCAGCATTTACCATCCAACTAGGCTCCCTTAATAGGGGTACTAAAGGTCAGTGGCCAACATCCCAAGTTAAGCTATCAGTCTTGAGGGGTTGAAGTCAAGAAACTGTCGGATGTGACTTTGGTGTCCTGGATGATGAACTACCTGCTGGACAGACCACAGTTTGCGAGACTCAAGGACTGTGTTTCTGATATGGATGTAAGCGACACTAGAGCACCACAAGGAACAATTGTCCTCTTTTCCTTTCACTTTCTACACCTCTGACTACAAATATAACACCAGGTCATGTCTCTTGCAGAAATTAGCAGATGATTCTGCACTTACTGTATGGGGTATATGGATAAAGGGAATGAATCAGAGGAGAGGACTCAGGTGGAGAACTTTGTATGTTGGTGCAAAGAGAATTGTCTGCATCTTAACATCAGTAAAACCAAGGAACTGGTATTGATACCACCATCAAAACGACCCTGGTTCATGTCCCATGCCCTCACTTGGGGAGGGAGTGGTGGCTCGGTAGCTAAGGATCTGTGATGGTATCTGGAAGGTTGCCTGTTCAAGTCCCATTACTAACCTAAAGTATCCTACTCTGTTGTACCCTTGAGCAATTGCCCCAGGGGAGCTGTACAATGGCTGACCCTGCACTCTGACCCCCAAAGGATAACCCGAAAAGACAATTTCCCCTTGGGGGTTAATAAAGTATATCAAATCAAATAAAAAAAAATCAAATCAAACTAAAGGGCCTCTTTGACCAGTCACTATTCCAGGACTGGGTGTAGAGGCGGTGTACTCCCTTAAATACTTGGAAGTCCACATTAATGATAGATTGGACGGGTCTTGGAATATAGAGAACTATATAAGAAAAGTCAGAGCAGGCTCTTCTTCCTTAGGAGACCGTGTTCCTTTAATGTGTAATGTGACATCCTTCACATCTCCTACAACTCACTAACACTGAGGACTTTCAGCCAACAAATTATTCAGCAGAGGTGTGTGAAGAAACATGCCTGGGGCTCCTTTACACCAACAGTAACATGCCAGTATAATACCTCACTGTGACTGTGACCGGCAAGTCAGAAATTTTCTTTCTTTTTTAATTTTCTTACTTTTTAGTCATTCTGGTGTATGTTCAGACCATAGTGTGTGTGTACTGTATATACAGGGTGAGTCAAAATTATGTTAACACTAATTAATTATTTTTATCTCGACCACACCTTTCCAGGTTGATGGATAGGTTGTGGTGGACCATTGTCATGACCTCCACACTCCCCTGATTTGACACCCTGTGATTTCTTTATATGGGGTATGGTGAAGGAGCGCGTGTATAGCAGGAAAGTTCGTGATATCAACAACCTGAAGGACAGAATACGGACTGTGGTATCATTTATTCCCCGCAAAATGTGTGTCCGGGCTTTAAATGGTACTGCCGCTTGTTGTTTTTTGTGTGTTGAACATGATGGCAAACAGGGTGAGACATTCCTGTAAATCATCTTGCACATATGAAATATGTTTTGTGAATAAATTGTTTCTGCCATTCAAATCTTAACATAATTTTGACTCACCGTGTATACAGTATATTTATTTATCTACCTATTTATATGTTTTTATTTAAAGAACTTCTATAAAAAGCCAGATTTGCTCCGGGGACAAATAAAGTTCTACTGATTTTTAGTAAATAAAGTTCTACTGATTTTTAGTTGAATTAGTGTGGTAAATTGAAAGTTAGTGGTCACCACCATTTTCAGTTCCACACCACGATGTACTGAAAGGTCAATTAACACTACCTTGGACTATCACATTTTGGGGCATTAGAGGTTGGTAGGTAATATCCAGGTTATAGTTGCAACACCAGGACTTAATTTGTTGTGTGACACAGTTCTGACCTTGGCTACATCACAGGGGCCTTTGGCTGGTGTAGCTTGATTTGGGGTTCAGGTATACTTAGAGCAAATAACATTGACTATGAGAAGTCATTTGATAGCGTGGACAAGGAGATCCTCTAGAACAATGATTCTTAACCCTTTTTGAGTCACGGACCCCTTTAAGAATCTGATGAATGCTATGGGCCCCCCATAGAAATATTCACATAAACATGCATGTAATGAATATAATGTGCTTTATTTATCGAAATTGGATTGTCTCATGCATATATGACATACACAAAGTATTATTAAACTTTAAAGTAAACAGTCTAAAAAAAAACCTCCTTTTTTAATGCAAAAAGTAATGGCCACTCGTTATAATTATGAAATACAATCCTCTGTGCAAATTAAAACAGATCTACTACTACTATGTTTTCTACTACTATTACTACTACATCTACTCTAAATCAACAGTATTGGGCTGTATAGTGAACGTAAATGTTAATTTTTATCTGACACTCACAGACCCCCTGAAACCCATCCAAGGATCCTCTAGGGGTCCATGGACCCCAGGTTAAGAAACCCTGCTGTAGAAGCTGCTGAGATTCTATGGGGTGCCGGAAAAGATCACCAACATCATCCAGAACTGCTACCTGACACCTGCAAGGTGGTCTATGGTGGTCAACTCACCAATGACTTCCAAGTACAGAAAGGAGTATGGCAGGGTTGTTTGCGGTCACCTTTCTTGTTCCTGCTGGCAACAGACCAGGATATGAAGACACCCACAGTGTAAAGTGGAATGAAATCCATTGGATGTCCTGGACACAGCTGGATAACCTTGAAACTCAAAGATGATCTGGCCCTGTTCTCTCAAATCCAACAACAGATACAGGAAAAGACCAGTGTCATTGCAGACAACTCTCATTGCTCGCCTGGAACTTAACATCCAGAGAGGGAAGAGCAAGGTCCTCAAGGTCAGCTCTGTTAGTACACCCCCATCATGTTGGAAGGCGAAGCATTAGAAGAGGTGGAAAGCTTCCCTTACCATGGCAGCATCGTTGACAAGCACTGTGTGATGGACACCAATGTTAGAGTCAGGATCGGCTCCTGCTGAAGAATGTCTAGGTATTCAGGGACCTGTCCAAAAATTACCATGATCAGACTCTTCCATTCCATTATAAAGTCAGTCCTACTCTATTGGGTCGAAACATGGAAGACAACCACAACCACCACCAAAAAGGCCCACACGTTTATTAACACTTCTTTGAGAAGGATCCATCAGACTCACTGGCCTGATACTGCAAGTAATCAAGAACTACAGCAGTGAACAAGACAACAGAGGAAGAGATTCTGCAATGATGCTGAAGGTGGATAAGCCACATCTTCTAAATTCAGTCTCAAGCATCCCAAGGCAAGCCTCACATGGAATCCACAGGGAACGAGGAAAAGAGGCAGTCCAAGAAGTAAACTACATGTACTTGATGCACAATGACAACCTTTAAGAGGAATCTGGATGAGATACAGGCTTGATGGACTGAATGGTCTGCTCTTGTTTGTCAGATTTCTTTTGTTCAAAGAAACAACTGCTGCTGGCACCCACATCTGGGGACAATTGAAGAGACTGGCGCAAGACAGAGATGCCTGAAGAGCTGTTGTTGGTGGCCTAAGTGCAAGCAAGTATGTAAGTAAGTAAGAAAGACATGGTAGGGCCATTAGCCTTTTAATCAGATACGTTAACTGTTGAATTATAAAGGCATTGTCACCTGAGACTATACATAAAATGTCTCTGGAGGGCTCAGCTCCCTTCAAACTCTGACTTGCTGCTCTTTTAGTCCGCACAGTCAAAAATGCAACTCAAACTGCGTATTTGACACTGCTGCTCCCTGGGTCGAAGGTACGTCGTCCTAGCTCCGGTCCCTCCGTAACACATCCACAGGGGGATTTCTTTGAATGAGACGATCAGATTGACGTGATCTGACACTCATAAAATCCACGCCACTATTACTCACAGCTAATCAGTCGTGACGTGAAGGCGGACTTGTGGAAACCGTGACATTTTTCGAAACCCACGAAGCTCCCCACCCCCACCCCCTCTCTGCACGCTTGGCTTTGTCTGCAGGGAGGCATGGAGTCAAGGCGCCCCCGCGCTGAGCACATGGTACGTCCCGCCCATTGACCCTGACGGGCAAGTACCACCCGACTGTATCATAACAACGCAGCCGACCACCCTCTAGGAGAAGTGGAGAGCGGGATCTACAGAGTTCGACTAACGTTCAAGAAATCGACTTGTTTTTCAAAAACGAGCGCAGTGCTTGACGCGGTGTGGCCTGAAGCTTGGCTGCGCCCGTGGTCCCCCCTGGTACAGAGCATTGGTAGCTGCCGGGTTGTGCTCGTTTTTTGACGCCGGTTGAAGATGGCGGCGGCGCAGGAGGGTCGGAGCTGCTGTGACTGAGGATCCGTTCACCTCTGCCGCTTGGATTCTTCTTATTCTTAGGATTATTTATTTTATATATGTGCCTCCCAAGTGACTGAATTGTAGCTTGCTGTCCGAGGATTGGAGATGGGAGAGAAGCTGGAGCTACGCTTGAAGTCTCCGGCAGGAGCCGAGCCAGCCTCTTACCCCTGGCCGCTACCTGTCTATGTAAGTCCGGGGCAGGGAGGACGGGAGCGGGCACGTCTGGGGCATGAGCAAGGCGAGCAGGGTTGGCTAGGAAGGACCTACTTGACAGCATTCACGGGTGGCACTGAACCAAGTTTAAGAATGGCAGCAGTTTTTATAAAATGAGGGTTGGAGCAGGGGTAAGTGGCATTGATCGGGAGTGCGAGTGGGACAGACGCTATTAAGGGTGTAGACGAAACAACAGTGAAGTTCTAGAAGGGTTAGCAGATGTGGTTTGTCATTAGGAGTAGGGTTTAAAGAAGTGAAATTTGAATGAGACCGAAGGCATGGAATACAAGATCGAAGATACAGGTGTCATAAACAGGGATAAGATCTGGGGCAACTGGCATAGTTTGATACAAGGAGCAATAGCTGTTGGCTTATTAACTACATTAGGACCCCAGGCAGAGGGTAAGAGAATGTGTAGAAATAGGCCCTTAGAGGGGAGAATTGAGGACCGAGAGGGTAAAATGGAAGTTGGGGTCAGTAGGTGCTGAAACCGAGACGGGTCAGTGCCAGGGAGGGCAATAACTGAGCAAGAGGATGGTGGTCTCTCAGAATTAGGATTAGAATCGGAGCAGCCCTTTCGGGGTGCGAGTAGAGACTGAGTGAAGAGGCAATAGGGTAGCAGCAAGGGATGATGAATTGATTGGGGTAAGTCAAACAAACAGAACACACGGAATAAGAATAACAGCAGTGGCAGAGAGTGCTAGTGGGGTAATGACAGGGCCATGTGGCACAGGACTGGGTAACGAGTGTGGAAAGCTGGTATGGAAGGTAATGATGCATATGTAATGATGGGACAGGCCGAGTTTAGCTGGTAAAGAATAAGTTTAAGATTTGGTGCCAGTGAGGTACTATGACAATAGAAAATGAAGAAAGAACAGATCTGCCTGAGCACAAAACAAAAGTAACATTAATGTTAGGTAGTCGAAAATAAATGTAGTTGAAAGGTATTTTTGGTCCAAAGCAGTGGAATAAAGCCAGCTGCATACAGTTGTTTTCAAGTAAAATAATAAAGATGAAAAGGGGGGGGGAATTTTAGAGGCATTTGTTTGAAAATGTGATTAAAAGCAGGACTTTTGAGCCTCAAGCAAAACTAATAATATATATTATTAAGTACAGGTTAATGGGTGAGAGGCAAGAGCAACTAAAGCTTTTTTTTTTAGAATGAGGATAAGTTTAGGGGTAACGGATAAACTGGTTTACTGGGAATTAAATGCACAGAGGTCAGTAGTTGCCTTCTTTGTTTTTTTGCTTTGCTCAGGAATGAACATGCTTAAAGATGACTGTTATTCTGTTCAGGTGTTGCAGCAAAATTGTTGCGGTAAGAGAGGCAGGTATTAGAGAAAGCCAATTTTGAAGCACAATGATAGGCAGTTGCAAACGGCACATAACCTGGGGAAGTGAACATATAAAAAAAACAGGATAGCTGGCACAGTGTGAGGATAAGACCAGAGGCAGTTAATAACTAATGAGGTGATAGATGAAGTGGGACATACAGGGATAAGGGACAGGACAGCTGTCAGAAAATATAAATGAAAGTGGAGAACAGCACCACAAGGAGACAATGTAAGGAAAAGGCGAGGCAGGGCACAGTGAGTAGAAATCGGGACACTTTTATGTTACTAGCATTAAAATTCTGCTTAGGGTGGTGGCACAATGGCAAATTATGTGCTGTGGAGATTGCTTTCAAATGAATTCAGCACCATGGGTTCAGTGCGCCCAGATGTTATGCATACGGAGTGTGCACATTTTCCCTCCACCTTCATTTAAGAATGTTCTGTTAGAGCTGGTTTGGATTCTGTAAATGGTAAGATTGCTTACACTGACCTGTTGGGGTCTGAATTGACTTACTGCTGTCAGAGTAGCAGTTGTGTGAGTTGTGCTGCCTGCGAATGATCTGTCTGTTGTATGAGAGTTTGAAGAAAGTTAAGTCCTCCTGGATTCAGCCAGTGTGTCTGGAGAGTGTTTCTGGTAAAAATGTGCATTGCGCGGCTTAAGATGCAGTCCTCCCGCTGTTTCAGTTTGTTTGAATCTAAACCGCCAGTGTTGTGCCAGGTGCGTCACTGGCACCTTGTAGTTTCCAAGTGAGGAGGCAAGAGTGGGAGGGATGGAAAAGAGACTCAAGAGTGCTGCCCTCCACATGCAGGAAGCTATTGGCTACAGGGCTGTGCCAAGAAGCTAGTGAGGCACTGTCAGAGCTCAGGAAAAAGCTTTTTTTTTTCTTGTCATTGTGTTTGGGATCTAAACAGGGAGAGAGAATGGATCTGCTGCAGCATGGACAGAGAATAATTTATTATAATGGGATTGGTTGTTGGGGTTGGGTAAGAGGTTTTAATCAGAGAGATGAAAAGAAACAGCTGTTGAGAAAACAACCTCCTTCTGTGCGGTAGGGTTAATGGGATGTACTGCCACAGCTGCTGCTTCTGCTTGATTGGCCGGGCACAGAGTTGCAACTGAATGTATTGTGATGTGCTATACTATTTATATAATATACAACCATGTCATATAATATAGCATTTTAGCATGTTATCCATCCCTCCACGGATTTTCTATGCCACTCATCCAGTTCATGATCGTAGCCACCCTGTGAGATGACATGGGATAAACAGAAAATTAAGCACTTTTTTATGCATCTTCTTTTATAGTATATACTTGTTCACAATATATATTCGGTTTAAGATTTATTAGTGATTCAAGTTTGGCTGTTATGAGTCAGTGTTCAATGTGATGGACTGACAACTCCTCTGCAATTGGTTTCTCCCTTGGCTGATCTTGCCAGGATAGACATCAGCACTTAGACTTCAGCTCCCCACAGCACAAAAGTCTAAAAGGAGAATTTTAGAATATGTGTATATAAAAAGTATACATTTAATTCAATAACTGGAGTGAAGGTGTATACAAAAATTCATAGTCTAGTACATTTCACAGTACAATACCCTAAAAGATGAAGATCAGTGAGTATTGCGCTAAATCAAAACACCTATGAAGTGTGATCACCTTCCTTTTAATGGTTCTATGGAGTCAGAGCTTGTCATGCCAATAATAAGATGGATGGATATACTTGCCTCTATATCTATAGTTTATTTATTTATAGTTTTATATTGTTACTTCTGTTACATGTACAGAGTAGGGTGAAATTCTTACATACAGTATATTGATCAATATAAAACAGACTGACACTCTTCAACACCCTGATTTATGAGTATAACTACCTTGAAATTGCTACATTCATAAACTGAAGTATAGCAATTAAATTAGGCACTACTTTTAATCAAAGTCAATACTGCAGGGATAGTATTTGGAATTAAAAGTGTCTGGAAATAGAGTTTCTTGGTATGCATTTTCAATACTGTATGTGTTCAGGAGTAGTGCCTATTAAATGACAGTTTGTGGTTTTGCTTCTGATTTTTTTTTTTTTTTTTTGAAAAGTGTACCAGTGTGTCTTTCATTTACAGAGGGATCGTATTCCTTAGCCTCTAGTCAATAGTCAAACTTATGTATTTTGATGTAATACTGCATTATTCCTGTTGAGCATCGGTAAGGCACTATATAAATGTACTAGGCATCCACTGCGGTTTTGCCTGTGTTTTAGTGAAACAGGACAGTGAGGAGGGCCCCGCCCAGCTCTCTATTCCTGACATCACGCTTCCTCCTCCCCTCGGCCCGCAGCCTCTGTCTCGGATTAGCACAAATATATCGCTCCTGCAACCAAACTATGATTCTTAGCACAATGAGAGAAGTCGCAAAACAACTGGAATGTTCAAGCAAATTATAGAAAAAAGCCAGATCTAAATCTGTTAAGTAGTTCTCTCGTGAAAAGCGAACAGACATACAAACGGGTCTAAAAAACTATATAAGAAATTTCGCGCTTGGACCAAGAAATTTTTAAAACTGTTTCTTAGCAAACACCTATGGGCCAAGGGTAGCCTACATTCCAAATTTCAAGTCCCAAGTCCTCATGGTTCGGAAGATTTCGTGATGAGTGAGTCAGTGGTATTTGGCTTTTATTTATATAATATATATAATATATGTGGTGGCGCAGTGGGTAGCGCTGCTGCCTTGTAGTTAGGATACCCGAGTTCGCTTCCTGGGTCCTCCCTGCGTGGAGTTTGCATGTTCTCCCTGTTTCTGCGTGGGTTTCCTCCGGGTACTCTGGTTTCCTCCCACAGTCGAAAGACATGGAGGTTAGGTCGATTGGCGATTCTAACTTGGCCCTAGTGTGTGCTTGGTGTGTGTGTGTGTGTCCTGCGGTGGGTTGGCGCCCTGCCTGGGATTGGTTCCTGCCTTGCGCCCTGTGTTGGCTGGGATTGGCTCCAGCAGACCCCCGTGACCCTGTGTTTGAATTCAGTGGGTATATATATATATATATATATATATATATATATATATATATATATATATATAGATATATATATATATATAGATATATATATATATATATATATAGATATATATATATATAGATATAGATATATATATATATAGATATAGATATATATATAGATATATATAGATATAGATATATATATATATATATATATAGATAGATATATATATATATATATATATATATATATATATATATATATATATATATAGATATAGATATATAGATATAGATATAGATATATATATATATATATATATATATAGATATAGATATGGTTGTGCAAACAGGTTAAAAAACTTACCTGTATACAGAGACTGCTGTTGTGCTTGCACTTTGGAGTAACATGTAAGAAGTGCTGAAAGTGTTTTTTGTGGCTATTACATGCATCTTGTTTAAAGTTGAGTTCACATAAGTGTCGAGCTGTTTTAAAGTAAAGTATACAGTTTGTGTGTATTCATGTGAACAAGGCTGAAACTAAGACCTGTGCAGAGTATCCAATTCTGAGTCCTGAGGGCTGCAAGTTTCCTGTGTGCAGATGATGAATGGCCTCATATCCTCTTTAGACTGTAGTCTTTGAAGATGACCTCTAAATTTGAGGTAGTGGTTCTTTGTCAATATGCTGTGTGCAAGTGAGAAATTCATTGCATTGTGTGACACTGGTGGTGAAGCAACACCCAAATACTTGGAGGCTGCTTTCAGTTTAATGCTCAGTATATGTCCCCATAACCCGCTGGAGGGTGCGGGTAAAAAAGAATGAAGTGTAAGGATTAAACGAGCTTCACCTTCAGGATGAGGAGCTTTATTGTTGAGGTGTAAATGCCATAAGGATGTCTTCTGTGCGCACCTTGGGAGTTGTACCATGAACAGTCTATTAGGAGGGACAGTCCCGACACCGGAGTATTATAATTGCTGCTGATCTGAGAGCACCTAGTAGTTCTCTAAAAGGAGCAGGAGACTTTCTGGGTAAAGCAGAGTCCGAACTGTCATGCCACTGACCTGAATGCCATTTTCTGTAGGATCAGTACATAGTGAGGACTGGAACTTGTGTGAATGACCAGTATATACATTTTTTGCAAAAATTGCCATCTAGTATGCAGAGTAGTTAGACATACCCTACCTGTCAAAAATTTTAGAACCCCTCAGTTTTTCCAGTTTTTCTTCAAATTTAATCATTAGAAATGCAATGAATGTCATAGAATGGTGAAAAAGTAAGCAGTAAACTCCCAGAGGGTTAAATTTAAAGTTTGGGTTATGAAAAACTGAATAAAAGGAAATTTGAGAATACTACAAATGGGCCATCTCCAGAGAACAACTATTAGGTTACAACCTACAGGAGTTCTGCAGCAATCAAAGTAAATTAGGCCTTGCAATTTGAAGCAAATTATTTGCACAGGTGACCCAACTTCTTTTGATTAGTTAAAAAATATCTGTCTTAAAACACAGTCTGAACAGACCATTACTACACCCTATACAACCTATAAACTTGTAAATTCCATAGATAATGGCAAGAAAACAGATTAACAAATGAAATGGGACAGAGCATAATTACCCTTTGAAGTACAGGCCTTTAATTTAGAGAAACTGCAAAAAAAAATAATCAAAGTGCCAGTGAGTAAGGTTGTGTCCAATGCAATCCAAAGGCAATTGGAAACTGGAAGAAACTCACATAGGAAGAGATCTCGCAGAGCCAAAGTCACAAGCCAATCAGAAGACAGGTTTCTGTGGGTCACCAGCTTGCACGTTAGGCGCCACATTGCACAACAGCTTGATAGTGCTGGAAAAAATTAATTCTCAGTTTCTACTGTGATGAGGAGACATTGTGCTACAGGTTTGATAGGGTTAGTGGCAGTAAGAAAACCATTCCAGAAGGACAAAATAGGGCATTGAAATACTGGCTGTGGACTATTGCAGGCTGGGAGAAAGTCTTATGAACTGATGAATTAAAATCTGAAATCTTTGGTTCATCTGGGTGTTTGTACGCCATCGAGTTAGTGAAAGGATGTGTGACACCAACTTTTAAACATGGAGGAGGAAGTGTGATGGTCTGGGGTTCTTTTGTTGGAGGCAGAATTGGTCACTTGCACAGAGTGGCTGGCATTCTGAATCAAAAGGATTACCACAGTTTGGCTGTTTTGTCAAGAAAAGGTAGCAACTTTGATGAATCAAAAATGTACATAAAATTTTGTACATTTAATGATTTCCTGACTTATTTTTTACTTGCTATTGTTCTATGTATTGATTTCACAAAACATTAAAACACTAAACTGTGTGGATTTCTATCTAAAACTGGAAAAAAAAAACCGGAGGTCTTCTAAAAACTTTCCCTGGTAGTGTACAAATATCCACTATTTAATTTGGCATACAAACTAGTATATTGAATTAGGAAAGTATGGAATTAAGAAATACCAGCAAGCCAACGATTCTCGAAAGAATCGCAAATCCAAGAATGGCAATCAGTTTCTGTTCCCTCCGATCTTTGGATGGATGAAATATCATGGAGGGTGGGTGCGTCCGGGGAAATGTCATTTAATTAAATAAGCATATCTGTACTAAAGCGGTTTCGTTTTGTGGAGCCGCGATTCCTTTGCCTCTGCTGACACTGACTGCTGGCACAGTGGATTACAGCAAGTTTAGTTTACAGGTTGTGTTGTTTGGGTGCCACCCACTGACTCTGGGAAGCCGCTGGGTTTGACTCTGTGCCGCTGAGGGGCTGTGCGCATGCGCCTCGGTGCGTCCTGCGTCCAGAATGAAAAGTGTTGGAGGGTGGAGGCATCCTGGTAAAGGTGTCATTGAATTATAAATATTTGTACTAACATTAACCAATTTATTTAAACAAAAATGGAATTGTAATTGTCACATCATGTAAGTCCAAAATGTCTTTGAGTTGTTGTACTTAAAATCAATGTCCACGCGTTGGAATTTAGGTTGGTTGGTTCCGTCAGGACGTAAATGCATGACAATATCGCGGTGAAACGGAGGCTCACCGTCTTTACTTTGAAACACAATTGCCACTTCATTAACGATGGGAACATTGTATTATCTCGGATCTTGTTCTTTGTCCTATATTAGCACTAAGGCAATTTTAGTTGGTGCTACACCGTCCGCCTGTGCTTTTGTATTGGCTTCTTTTTCAACATCATGTAGCATCTTTATAGAGTTTGCTAATGGGTGATTGTTTATGACTTCAGCTACATTTCTCATTATGAGCTCTGTGCATTGCTTGTTTTCAGGAAGGTTCATTTGTTGATAAACTGCATCATCTAGATCTAACACGTATATTTGGGCAAATTTGCGTTGGTGATTTGGCTCAGGGTGTACTGTTCCAATCCGATGCAATATTTGTCCACACACGCGAAAGCAGTATGGGCCATTCCCAGGTGGTGGTTTGATATTTACCCCAGTAGATGCAAAAGCAAATGAACTATTGTAGGATCTAATGCATTCCATAAAGCTTTTACTTTCGGGTACATTGTTAGTCAAAAGCATACGTAGATATTCAGGATATTCATCCAAAGCAGGCAGCTTAACTTGACCTTTTTGACAACAACGTGTAAACTCATCAGTTGTACTGCCAGTTTTTTCTTCAAGGAAGTTAAGTGAATGACAATGACTGCAAATGACAGTCATTAATTCCAATGAATTTTCATGAACAGTGGACTCATTATAGAATACGTTCTCAGCTAACTGGCGGAATTGTTCAGCGTCTGTCCGTCATTCCTGTCTTTGTCTTTGTTGGAATACTGAACGACTTTGTAGCCCTTGTGCAGTTTCTTTTTGGATCCGTGCCTCTCTTGCATGTAGTGTTTCAGAAACGCGTTGTAGGTGCCTTCGTTCATGGTTTTCATCCGTACGGGCTCGGTTTTGTATTTGTAACTGTTGAGCTCTTTGTTTTTGTAGCCGTGAGTCCTTTGCGTTTGTTGTTTCAGAGGCGCGTTGTAGGCGCCTTCATTCATTGTTTTTATCCATACGGGCTCGTTTTTGTATTTCCATTACTTGAGGTGTTTCGTTTTGGAGCCGTGAGTTCTTTGCTTCTGGTGTTTGTGAAGCGCGTTGTAGGAGCCTCCGTTTATTGTTTTTATCCATGCGGTCTCATTTTTGTTTCTCTGTTACTGAATGACCGTTATGTGATCAGACTGCTGGCACAGTGGATTAGAGCAAGTTTAGTTTATAGGTTGTGTTGTTTGGGCACCACCTACTGACTCTGGGAAGCCGCTGCGTTTGACTCTGGGGCGCGTTGTAGGAGCCTCCGTTTATTGTTTTTATCCATGCGGTCTATGCCACACAGACTGCTGGCACAGTGGATTAGAGCAAGTTTAGTTTACAGGTTGTGTTGTTTGGGCCTATGCCACATAGACTGCTGGCACAGTGGATTAGAGCAAGTTTAGTTTACAGGTTGTGTTGTTTGGGCACCACCTACTGACTCTGGGAAGCCGCTGCGTTTGACTCTGGGGCGCCACGGCGCAGTGCGCATGCGCTTCGGTGCGTCCGCCGTGCATAAATTAAACTGTGGTTTAGTAATATAGATAGCTGACTGAGTGATGATGGATATTTATTAGTCATAGTGCTTATAGATATTTAAACCCATTGCAGACCCTTGTAGTTTGTGGCTTTTTTTACTGTATTGCAACCTATAAGACCATAGAGACACGAGCAGTGTCTTTCTTGGGTTTTTAAGTCCTTTAAAATGTCAAATAATTTATTTCAGCAAAAGCTAATGTTCATCTGTTCAGGTAATGATAAGACAGTTTTTTTTTCTTCATATACTTTAAACCTCAGATAGTGGCATGAGTAATTTCTCTATGAAGATTACACATTCACTCTTTCTCTATGTGTGTTTTTTCTCTGACTTTTGAAACGCATACTGACTTGGTTATTTGAGTAATAGGCTTTTGCCCTGTCCAAGGTTAATTCTGCCTTGTTCCAGTGTGTTTAATAATAAACGGTGGCATAAATGAACTTCTTCTGTTGCTAAACTAAATTGTGATTTCACCAAGCATAATACCGAGATGCAATGATTTGAGTTCAAGTACCTCCAACTTTTCCTGCATTTCTTTAGTCCTCTCAGAAAGTAGAAGTGCATTTGTTCCTTTTTAATTATATATTCGGTATAGTGGTCCAAGCCAGGTCATCCAAGATCTGTATATTCATGAATATGAAAAATGTAGCAATTTTTATTGATGCACAACGAGTGCTGAACCCCCTGATGTGAGGTAGATTAAAGAATTGAGGCTGCTTTATCATATAGAGATTGAGTATTGAGAATTAATCCTGCCACCTTGCGTTTCATACTCTTATAATCCAAGAGGCTACACTTCCCTATGAACATAGAGGAGAAACGTTTAGATTCGGTAATCAACCCAATAAGATTCAGCAGGGAAGTCCCTGTGAACACAAGGGGAACATGCAAACAGCTATAGAAGACATTTTATCAGGGAACTGAATTGATGTCCAAATGCTGTGAAGTGTCTTTTATGCAAACAGTACACAGGTTAGGTTCAGAATATCTTGGTTACAAGTAACCCCGCGATTCGCCAGCCAATCGGAAATCCTAGAATGGCAGTCAGTTTCTGTTCCGTCCGATATGTGGATGGATGACATATCATGGAGGGCGGGTGCGTCTGGGGAAATGTCATTTAATCCAATAAGCATATCTCTACTAAAGCGGTTTCGTTTTGTGGAGATGTGAGTCTGTTGCCTTCGCTGACACCGACTGCTTGAACAGGTTGTGTTGTTTGGGGGCCACCTACTGACTCTGGGAAGCCGCTGCGTCTGACTGTGGGGCAAGCGCCACAGCGCAATGTGCGCCTTGGTGGGAAGCCGCTGCGTGAAGACATATCATGGAAGGTGTATGCGGTGGTGTGGGCGGTCGCGTCCGGGCGGCTGTAGAACCTGGCATGCACGCTTTATCCCAGGTGTAGTTCACAGGTCGTAGTCTCGTTTCTGTGTTTTCTTTGGTTTGAGCCGTGACTCCTTTCGCGAGTGCGTTGTAGGCGCGCGCGTTGTCACAGTTGGTTTGAGCCATGACTCTGGGGTTACCGTACTGTAATACAACCTTCGAATCCTCTCGTTTCTTTTTTTGCTCTGTGGCGGGCGGCAGTGTGCGTGCGCCTCGATGTGCCCAGCGCCCAGCATCCATATCCGGTTTACAACCTTCAGTTAGTAAGATGGATTCTAAGATCTTCTTGTTATCTGTCATGTTGAGTCTTTTCACACAATAGTGTTACCACTTTCCCTTTGTTCCAATAACAGTTGTTTCTTATCAGTCATCAAATCAGATTCTGTTGTTTTAATGAGAATTTCTGGTGAAAGAATTTTAATTGAGAAAAAATAGAACTCTTTCCATAAGCACTCTGAGATGGTCAGAATTTCTTGGAATGCAAAGAATAAATATAAGAGCAAAAATTATGTCTGCTTCTCCTGCTGAGAGAGGTCTCTGTGTCATTTTCTATTTAATCAAACATATTTCAAATAAAAATTATACTTGGTTTCAACCAAAAGTCTGGAATGTGTTGCTTGAGAAGAGTTTATAGTCAGTCTTGTATTGTGCTGTTATGTCTGCCAGTTGTTTCTGAAGAGTTTACATCTAGTCACCTCCATTCATTTTACTAAGATTAGTAAATCACTTTCTCCAATCTATGAAACTCTTAAGGTTGTGGAGCACATAAAGTCTTGTGCTTCTCTACATCATCAGTCTGCTCTACTCATAGTGCACATTTTAAATTTTGAAATTGAGTGTGGTATGCTGAAAACTGGGATGTAGCTTAAGAAATGATTCAGTTCTTAAATTTTCCCAATGTCAGTGGTCTATTTGTTTTTAACAAAATTAGCTATTTGTCCTTCTTTAATTGAATAGTTTTGATATAATATATATTGTTTACTACTTATATAGTTCCTCATGTCTTCTTGGATAAAATTGCCTACTAAATAAATAAAAGGAATACAATGAACATGTCAGTGGTTTCTCGTAATATATCAAAAGATTCTAATTATATTATGCTTTTTGATTATTGCTGTTTAATTTTATTTTCCACCCATTTTCTGTACTTGCCTCAGAGCTGGCACCAGTATGTCTATCACTCTAGATTACCCATCAGTACAATGACTTTAAGATTAACTGTGCTGGTCAAGGGTAGCAATCTGCTCTAAACAGTTAACTCTCAAAATGAATGTGGTTTTATAGAATGCCTACACTTTGGGTAAGTGCGGAAACAGTGTACCTTCAGCTGAGGCCCCTGTGTTCTTAACAACAATGTCCATACATGTGGCTGGTTTATTATTTGTGCATATCTTCCTTGGTGGTGCACTTTGTCACAGTCTGATAGGTTTGTTTGATCAGTGTTTTAGGTAGCCAGCGTGTAACCAGCCGTCTCTGAATACAGATGAGAAGAATTCTAGAAGACATGCCAGTTTATTGCACAAATCATTCATTGACTTGCTCCACAGTCACTGAATAATACAAATGTTTTTGGACTGTATGAAGTAATTGGCATTCCCAGAGGCAGAACAAGCGAACTGTACACAGAAACCACAACACCTTGGAAAGAAATTAGAGTCCATGCTCTGTGAGTTGGCACCATACTTGGTTTCATTCACATTTAATAAATTTGGAATAACATATATGCAGGTTTATCTGGTATACTGGTTCTGGAAAAATGCTGAAAAACCCAAATTTTAAAATTGCATAGTACTAGCATTTTTAGGATTTTTGGTGCCAGAACTAAACATCAGCTTTTCTCTCCATCCCCTGTCCACCTACTTCCCTCAATATTCGCTACTGCAGTTGTGGTAGAGTGTCCGTTTGATTGACTACGTTAAATGAAACTACACGCTTCAGTGCGATCTGGACTTCACCATGGGGAGAGGGGGAGTACACGATCTGTACTTTACTGAGACCTTATAAACCACTCCCCCTTAATTGCTTTTATGTGATTGGGGCTTAATGGCTATCAAGAGGGAAGTGGTGCATATTGCGGCATATTGGGGCAGTACAAGAGGGAGACTGAAGTAAGATAGGAGGTTTTGAAGATAATCCTTTGTTTGATTTGGACCTGTTTTGGTACCACTATTAAGGTCTGAAGGCTGGTATCAATACTGAAGTCAAAAATTTAGTACAGATCCAACACTACATACATACATATACTAATGGCATGGTACAAGCAGGAGGTTACTACTTAATGTAATTTAGTTTTAGAAATTTCATCTGTCACAGCTATACCAGCTGAAGCTTCCTTAGGTCACTGCCCACAAAGAACAATAAATTACAAAGCATGTTTCGTATTGGTATGGCACCAGGCTTTCAAAACGCTGAACTAGATATGTGGGTTAGCAAAAGGGTTTTATGTACTTTTTTTTAATACTGCATGGGGTGAAGTTATGGTGATTAGTGTTGCAGCTTTACAGCTCTAAGGATGAGGGATTGATTCCTGTTTGGCTACTGTCTGCCAGAGCCGGGCCTAGAGGTATTTTCACCCAAGACAGGAGGATAAATTTGCGCCCCTATGTGTATACCATAGTTTTTTTATTACTAATAAGTATTAAATAAAAATAAATAAATGATTTTGAGAATAAAATTCATTTATTAATTACTAAATAAAAAATCACAGAACGCAGTAATAGAAACATAAAATTGCACATACTAAAAATAAAATCACACCAACCTTAAAAAAAGAAAAACAAAATAAGTATTACACATGAGATGAATTAGAATTTTGCAAATTTTTCAGTAATTTTAATTTAAAAATAGAGACAAAATAATATCGATAATACTTTAGACAAAACAAAATCTACTCTATATAATATATATATATATATATATATATATATACAGTAATCCCTCCTCCATCGCGGGGGTTGCGTTCCAGAGCCACCCGCGAAATAAGAAAATCCGCGAAGTAGAAACCATATGTTTATATGGTTATTTTTATATTGTCATGCTTGGGTCACAGATTTGCGCAGAAACACAGGAGGTTGTAGAGAGACAGGAACGTTATTCAAACACTGCAAACAAACATTTGTCTCTTTTTCAAAAGTTTAAACTGTGCTCCATGACAAGACAGAGATGACAGTTCTGTCTCACAATTAAAAGAATGCAAACATATCTTCCTCTTCAAAGGAGTGCGTGTCAGGAGCACAGAATGTCACATAGATAGAGAAAACAATCTCTAGCAAACAAATCAATAGGGCTGTTTGGCTTTTAAGTATGCGAAGCACCGCGGCACAAAGCTGTTGAAGGCGGCAGCTCACACCCCCTCTGTCAGGAGCAGGGAGAGAGAGAGAGATAGAGAGAGACAAAGTTTGTTTTTCAGTCAAAAATCAATACGTGCCCTTCGAGGTTTTAAGTATGCGAAGCACCGTGCAGCATGTCGTTTCAGGAAGCAGCTGCACAAAAGATAGCAACGTGAAGATAATCTTTCAGCATTTTTAGACGAGCGTCCGTATCGTCTAGGTGTGCGAACAGCCCCCCTGCTCAATCCCCATACGTCAGGATCAGAGAAAGTCAGCGCAAGAGAAAAGTAAGCAATCTAGCTTCTCAGCCATCTGCCAATAGCGTCCCTTGTATGAAATCAACTGGGCAAACCAACTGAGGAAGCATGTACCAGAAATTAAAAGACCCATTGTCCGCAGAAATCCGCGAACCAGCAAAAAATCCGCGATATATATTTAAATATGCTTACATATAAAATCCGCGATGGAGTGAAGCCGCGAAAGGCGAAGCGCGATATAGCGAGGGATCACTGTGTGTATATATATATATATATATATATATATATATATATATATATATATATATATATATATATATATATATATATAAAAAATCCTAAGCCTAAAAGTGGAATGGTTTTATGTCACATTTTTTTGTCACGCTTTAAATTAGGCGTATTTTAAAATATTTTAATTATATGTTTGGTATCATTCTTTTCAGAATTTATCAAACTTTAATGTGATTTTGTTAGATTTTCAGATTCTTATTCCGTTTTTAAATTATAAACTAAAAAAGATCAAGAACTCACGCCCCGCGAGCCGGGACTTTGTGCGAAAAAAGATTTAACCATGCCCAGGGCCGGAAATAATTTTCTGTATCCATTGACTTTAATTTTTCACCTGTTAAAAATTTTTAATCCGACGAAATCCCATATAGTTTTTCATATCTCCATCTAAGTTGTAATATTAAAATATATCATACAAAGAAACGAGTGTACCGAGTGAGAGTGTCTGATGCAAATCGGCAGTTTGCTTAAGGTATTTGACAAACATTGCAACATATATTTGGCTTTTTCTTTTTTTTTTTTTTTTTTACAATTTATTCATTTTCATTTTTCATCAATTTGGCGCCCTTTCCCATTATTCACCCGAGGCAGGTGCCTCGTTTGCCTCACCCTTGTCCTGGCCCTGCTGACTGTGTGGAATTTGTAAATTCTTCCCATTGATGCATGGGATTTTCTCCAGGTACTCCCACTTTCTTACTGCATCCCAGAGATGTGCCTTTCAGATTGAAAGTAAATTGGCTCAGGATGAATTAAAATAGATATGTGAACATATGAAGAATGTGTCATGCTGTGGAGAGTTGTCCCATGCAGGCTTGGTCTTTGCCTCATACCTAATGATGCTAGGATGGGTTCTGGCTTCTGGAAACCCTGTCATTTATAAAGCGCTTTCTGAAAATCATCTTTTCATGGTAATATTAGAGCGAACAGACCACCAATCTGAAAAGCTGTTAATAATGGAATCTAAAATGTCCTTCTGTCAGTAGCAACTCATAAAAGCAAATAATAATACAAATAGAATGAGAGTTTAGAAAGAATAAAGTTAACAAGCAATAAAGAACAAAATTCAAAGGGGGAACAACAAGTGTAAGGCTATAGTTTGTCCCTGGGCTTAATTTAAAAAGAAAAGAAACAAAGTCATAATATGAAATTTGCTGAATGCCTGATTGTGTCAGTAAACCTGTAGATATCCAGGAGTTCCAAGTAAGACTTAAATGTAGATGAGGAAAAGGAAAAAGGAGGGAGCGTCACTTTTCCAGAAGGGATGGTTGTTTTTCCTTTTGCCAAGCACTTTCAGCCGCACATACTTGCCTGTGAGCAGAACATTTGATGGAGGCTAACTATGGTTTAGAAAGAGAGTGAGAGTGAGTGAGCTGGGTGAGGACGGCAAGCATATTACACACAGGCAGCGTCCAGGTTGGAATTCAAAACAATGCCTTAAGACGCGTGAGGCAATAGCTGTAACAACCTCTCTGTTAAAACAACCAAACAACTTAATATTTAAATTGTAACCCAAGTGCGGTTTTAAATATTATAAAATGTGATTCTGTTATGATATTCAAAATTTGGATGGTTTAGGCACTAAGAATTGTCAATAGTGAGTTCAGGAGATATTAGAAAACTGGAAAAGCGTATATGGTAGCTAAAACACAGGGGCTTGATGAACTGGTGTCTTGTAGTTTATAGAACTATAAACTTGTTTCTTTCCAATTATGTGTCAAATGTCACTCATACTCTCCCATATTTGGATGAAGCTGAAGTAAAAGTAATAAAGCATTACATTGTAAATCTCAAATCTGCAGGTTCAGTTCCTAAGCGAATGACTTTACACACCTTCAAATTGTAGAAACAGGGAACGCCACATGTGTGATTTGTAAGTTGTTTTGGGGAAAGGTATGATCTGCATTCATATAATAACTTTTGTCAGGCATTTTTTTATAATACACTGCATGAGAGAAGATTAAAGAATTTGTGATAGCTAAGCTTTATGCAGGTACTGTAGCTGAGTGGGATTTTAGCTTTGTGGTTTCAACCTTATAGGCGCCCTACTAACTGAATGCTCAAGTGCTTTTGGTAGTTGTTTCAGAAAAAATGCAACATCTTTTCTGATTATCTCACCACAGATATGGGCATGCATTTAAAACATAATAATAATAAGGGAGAAGCTTAGGTTGCATATAGTCATAGGCCCCTCCTTAACTTTTATCTCTGAACATTTCGTTTAACTGCAGCTCCTTTTGCATTGTGAAGCTTGTGTTCTTATCTGAATGAGAGTCTGTGCAATTGTGTGTACAAACTGGTTGGATGGGGTAGCTTGGGTGGAGCCATCAGCACATGCCTAAGGAGACACAGCTAATGAACTATCCTCAAAACATTGATTTTAACTGTAGCATTTTGACTTGATCAGGTTCTGGTGTAATAAATTAAGTGACACCTTTGAGTGCGGTGTGCTTGTATTCGAGGCTGCAAATTCAAATCATCTGAAGTGAAGCCACATTTGTAATGCAGTACTTGGATTAGATTTCTTGTTTCTTGCTTCCAAAATGTGATAACTCATTGAATCCACATTATTTCATAGTAACTCAGATCTGCAAAACAAACAGAATATTCCAACCCAATTAATCCAGTTTCCAGTCATGGTGTATTCAGGGCATATCCCAGCAGTATCAGGCGAGAGGCAGGAAGCAACCCTGGAGGTTTTGCCAGTCCATTGTAGGACCCACTCAGGTACATATATTTGCATACTTGCGGCCAATTTTGAGCTACCTTACCCGCAGAATGAAAATTTGGCGTGCTACCAGAAAAGGCAACATATGGGAAGAACTGGCAAAATCCCAGATAGTGTCCAGATGTAGGATTCAAACCAAGAACACTGCATCTGTGAGGTAACATCAGAGTTCTGTCTGTAAAATTAACAGGAAACCTTTATATTATGTGGCATTTTTTCTTGCAGAAAATTTAGATATTTATTCAGTTGGAGCAAAGGCACTTAAAGTAAAAGGCTTGTCCAATGAATGTCTAACCAAATTCCACGGACTACGAAAACACGATTTAGTCCTTTTGAAGCTTATTTTCATTGTTGCCCCTGATTGTATAGTTTTTGGACATTCTCAATATGAGTCAGAAGAAAAATTTAAAGTTGACCAACTTTCTAAGGTTTATCTGTACTGAAGGCTGAGAATTCTGATTGATGAGTAACATGTATAAAGACAAAAGTCTTTCCTGCACACAAAATATAGGTTAAGGTTTCAAATGTTTTTTTTTTTAATTTACTGTATTTTTAAATTACCTTGATAATTAATTTTTATTTCATCAAATTGAAATTTCCAAAAGCTATGTCTTTACTGTCAGGCTGCATTTGTGTGCTGCTTCAAGGTTGCAAACAGAGGTTTTAAATGGTGTTTTTATTAATTGTATAAATGTTTTATCCAGTAGGCAAATGAAAAAAAGTCTTACTTTTTAATTTAATACTTAGTTAATTAGGTTAGCCAATACCCAAAGTTCTGCTGAATTTACAATTTGGGTAAATTTAAAGAAAAGCCAAGCAAAATGACACCTTTTATTGGCTAACTAAAAAGATTACAATATGCAAGCTTTTGAGGCAACTCAAGCCCCTTCTTCAGGCAAGATGTAATCTAGTACTACTGGTAAATTTAAAGAAAATGAAGTTTAAAGTGAGTACCTGTACAAAGATTCGCAGTAGGGAATTTGAAGACAGAAAGTATGCTGTATGAATAACAAAAAAGACCTGTGATCCCTTGTGCACTCCCCACAATCCACTAACAAAGCAAGCAATTAAAAATGGTAGTGGGATGCATAAAATACTAGTAAATTAATATCTGATATATTGTATGCAGCTTTGGCATTAGAGAAAGTCCAGAGAAGAGCGACTAAACTAATTGCAGGTTTGCAAGATATGAGCTATGAGGAAAGGTTAAAGGAATTGAATGTTCTTAACATAAGCAAATGTTGATTAAAAGAACATATTATACAAATGTTTAAAATCATTAAAGGAGCAATATAGGTTGATGGTTACTCTAAGTTTAAATGCGTTTTTCAAAAGGGATGTTATTAAGAGTAAAATTTGACCTACAGGGTCGGTACAATACAGTATAAGGTATAACAGTCTAGCTGATAGTGCACCTACTTGTCAATATTTTGGATGTGTTATCTTAATCGTGCTGTGTTTGGATGTGTGACCTGGTCTCATCAAAACCTTTTGTTTTGTTGAACAAGAATTTCATACTAAGCTTCTCAGTAACAGGCAAGCTTGCCAGAAGGGTGTCGCTGCCATGTGTTGTGGTCTAAGTGTGAATATCTAAATCTAGACAGTGAGCAGAAATGGAGAAACCTGCGGTTGCTGCCAAGGTGTAGATTTAGGGGAGAGAGGTATATGCATATGCATGTTTGTGCCTTATCTTGTTTGCCAGTTTTTTTGTTTTTTTTTTCCTTAGAAATCGTTATACTTTTATGGTGTGTGAAGGTGTGGTGGGGGGTTGTGGTAGTGGGTGGAGTATATGGACTTGTTCAATGATTTTTAGATCTTTTATCCCGAGACATTTTTGGTTGTGCTTCTGCTGTTCAGTCAGGTTAATGTCACAATGTTTATGTAATGTTAATAAACAATGTAATGTTTTGATTTTTTTTTTTTGGTAAGGTTCTCTAATGCCAAGTTGTGAGTTTTTATGACCTGTGTCCTGCTGGGTTTTTCTTTGGGATTCTCATGCTCTGGTTTTCTTAAAGATGCACAAGTTATGATAATTTGTAAAGCTAAAGTGGCCCATTGCTAGTGTAGCTGAATGCACAACAGGACCCTGCAGTGGACTGATACCTTATCCAGGGTTGGATCCTCGTTTTGCTTGGTGCTTTTGGAGCAGTAGTCCATACCACTTAACTGGATGAAGTAGCATTTAGAATGTTAGCCTGTCTCAGGTGTCAAATATATAAAATGCTAAGGTCTGTCCTTCTGTAACACAACTACTTCCAAACTACTGAGGCTAGCATCTCCATCTTGATCTTGGTGTTAATTGAAAGCTTATCACCTGGCTGATACATAATGGAAATGCAAAAAATACTATGGTGGCAATCTCGGAAACTGACTTCTGCTCATGGATGACATGGTGTAAAGAAAAATAACATCAGCGACATCTGCTGAGCGTCAAGTGCAGGATGCAGAATGCTGGAATGACAAACATGGAGAAATGCATGCAGTTGTCAAATGTATCAAGTGAGGGGTACAGAATGAAAGAATATCCCAGATGGAGGAATGCATGTGATCGTCTCATACAAGCTCAGCATCCATTTCCTATGTGTGTAAACAACTTGTGGCAGAGTTTACTGTTTATATTTAGCCTTTTGATGTAACACACAATTCACTCCTTACTTTACTTTCTCTAAACAATGTGCTTAGCTTTAACTTGAGTTTTGCATAGAACTGTATGGCAACCATCAAGAACATCACCAAATGGTTGAAGTGTTTGATCTTATGAAAGCATTGCTTTGACATTCTTACATTAATGTCTACTGAAGACCAGTACTTAGCAAAGTTACCTCAGTGATGGGATCAATGTCACTCTGTATTTTTTTTTTAATCTTGAAAGCCAAAGCATGTGCTGCCAAAATATAAATCTTTGATTGTCAAATACTTTAAACTACTGACCATATGCAGGCAATGTTTGTTTGAAGAGCTCTGCTAAGGAAACTTTGATCACCCATATGATCACTGTGAAGCTTTATATTGTTATATATTCCAACAGGGAAAAATTCAGCTCGCTATATATGAACTACCTCTATTTTAGGACTATAGGTTTGTGTGTTGCAATAGTTTTTCTTAAAGGAATACCATCCAGGACAGAAGAACTGGAGAGGATAGAAACTGAGAGACAGGCAGTATGTGTATGCATAAAGCTTCATTTCCATTTCAATCATATCTCTGCTGATTGGAATTTCCCCCCCTATGTACCACTTTATATAGTGACTTTCACATTAAGCAGATAAGAATTTTAAACATGGTCTTTTTTTGTGTTTGTGACTGATGGGGCTGTTGCAAGATGACTTTCTTTGCTGTCATTGTTTCAGCTGCAACTTCTCAAAATATCTATTTTAAGCAGTCAAGAGAATGTGGCAGCTACCCTGGCCTGTGCCTCTTTTTGCGGTCTAGCCCACATTTAACTTTTGCCTGCGTGCTGCTCTCTGTTTTGTCCTGCCAGCCATTCCCCTATATACCATTCTTACTGTGGAAGGGAAGGGGTTAAGTGTGCAAAGGGAAACGCATATCAGAGCTAGCTTGCAGCAAGGGGCCCTGGATTGTCATGCAGCAGCAGAGCTATGAGGCATCAAAATATGCAAATGTACCTTGACCCCATCTGTGCAGGCTAGCCAGCCCACTTGGTTGTGTGTATGCACGTGGCTGGCTGTGCCACGAAGTGGGGTGAGTCAACGTCTCACTGGAGCTTCTGTTCTGTCTGCCTCACACAGCTTGAGTCTGAATACTAAAGTGTGCTTTTGCTTTCTCTTTTGCCCTGTAATGGAGGGCAGTATATATTGAGAGAAAGCTTTCACCAAATTCCTTTTTTTTTCTTTCACTCTTTCTTTTGCTATCTCTCTCCCTTCAGTTAGTAGTAGAAAGTAACCTCATTTCATGCCTAGTGTAGCCTGAGGGCTCTAATAGATTGTGACACAGTTGCCACAGGAGTACTGACCCATTTAGAAGGCAGTTGCGTCACAGTGTTGCTGGTGATTGGACAGTGGTGGATCTTCTCTTCAGATAGTCGGACATTCCTAGATAATCCTTGCTTTGTGTTATGGTTCAGTGTCTTTCTGGAAGTAACCACTATCAGGTGGATCGTACAGTGGAAATGATGAATTGCACATGGCCAGTAATGGTGTTGTGACATAACTACTTAATAGGAGCATTGTTGACGTCTGGGGAAGGGTTTTTGGAGTGTGTATTCTGGTATTTCCCCATTGGACGACACTTTTGTTTTCTATGACTTCTTCAGTCATTGTCTGTTCTCTTTCAGCTAGTAGCATGGTTCCAAATTCCAGCATTAGCCTTTCACATCATTTATTACACCACTGCCTAAACTGGGAATGTCAAGGCTTCGTCCAAAAGGTGCTACTGTGTCTGCAGGCTTTTGCTGAATCTAGCCTCAAACCAATTATTGTGGTTTACATAGCAGTCATTTTACAACATTCTCTGTGTTTAATTCCAGTTATCATTCAACTGTTCAAAATGTTCTATTTTAAAACATACGAGGTTTGACAAATGAAAGGAGAAAATTTGCGCAATCAGGTCTGTCTGTTTAGCTAATAGCTAAGCTGTCCCCGTATCTTATATAGATACTTTAGATACTTCTTAAAGGCCGCCAAGGTTTCTGCTTTAACTATACAACCCAATAGTTTGTCCCAGATTCCCACAATTTGCCTTGAGTAAAGAAGTGCTTCTTGGCTTCCCCTTCTTCCCCTTTCCCTAAATGTACTTCCCCTTCATTTATTTACAGTGTGTTCTCATGTCATTTAGTAGGAAGAATTTGACTGGATCCTCTTTATCAATGCCATTAAGGATTTGAAGATTTGTATTGGGTCTGTCTTTTATTGACCAGAACTTTCAAAATATTCCAGTTGCTGTCTTATTATTGGATTATATTGGAAAAGCGTAACATCTCTTGATTTATATTCAGCAGTATTTATGATACAACCTAAAAAAATTTTCCGATCTTCACATTGCTTAAACAATGAGGCTGTTTTGTCAGCTTAAACCCCTAAATTCTTTTGGAGGTTGCATCCTATAGGATGGTGTATCTCATTTTGTATTTATAATAAATGTTCTTTTTGCTTACATGTATTACTTTGTACTTTTCTATGTTAAATTGTATTTTTCCAAAGTTTGTCCAATTCTGAAGATTGTCAGTCTTTTTGTATTACTTTTGCTATTTTATCAGTATCTGCAGTCTCTCCAATTTTAGCATCATCTTTGAAGCTGGACTGGCTACTTTGAGCAGCTGGCTAACCTCCTTAGCATTACATTTAAAAAAATATATAAAAAGCATTGTATTTTTTTGCTTGAAAAATGACATTTTCATTAAATCTTATCTTTTTACTGTAAAATGTGTAAAACGCTAAAAGTACAAAGTCTGAAGTGTAAAAGGTATAATGATACAAATGAAATGAATAATAATAATGATGATGGTAAGACTGTATATACTGTCAAAATATGTATTTTTGTGTGATATATCATTGCACAGGAAAACCACTTAGGCGCACAGTTATTTACCCGATGCTGCTCAGCATAACAGTTCAGCTCAACAACAATTCTTTCAATCACGACATCATCAAGAAATAAACTTCAAGTAAATAAGTGGATCTTGGCTGTCAACATTCACTTTTATTCCTGACTGCCCCCCAAAATCAAAACATGCTGGTGCTGTTTTATTTGAAGCCGGGTCAACAGAAAACCCAAATTTGAGAATCGCTTTCGGATTTATCAGAATCTCTTTCGGTTTGCACTGTCTGTTTCAATTTCACTGCCTGGTGATGGATTCACTTCGTCATCACTGCTGGTTTGAGGCTCCTCAACATCGCTGCTCGTATCACTGACAAGACAGTGCAACACCTGGGCTGCTGAAAAACACCAGACGCCATTATGGGACCTGATGCTTACATAAGACACACCTACACCATTGCCCAAGTAACGCTTGGGACTAAAGCTGTTAGCACTTTTTCAGTCGAATTAATCCTTTTGCAGACTAACGCTTTAAGCACAGTTTTCATAGCCCGAGTGACGCTTGGGTCTAATGCTAGGGAAGTTAAAGCTGAACTTCCACCTAGGATGTTGGACATCTCTGGGTCTATGGTTCTTGAAGCTGATTCTCCAGTTAGCTGTGAACCACCCAGTCTCTCTGAGATTGCACAGGTGGGGAACCAACTTAAGGTAGGGAAGGCTGCAGGGATCTCTGGTATCCAGGGTGAACTTCTCCAGGCTGGTAGTAAGGCTGTCCTTCTTGCATTGCAAACAACTTTTGCTTCCATTTGGGAGATGGGTGCCATCCCAACTGACTGGAAAATGGGACTTGTTGTCCATGTCTGGAAAGGGAAGGGTGATCGCCTGGATTGTGGCAACTACTGCTTTCAGTGCCGGGTAAAGTCATTGCTAGGGTTATCCTTTAATAGGATCTATGATCACTTGCTTACCTACCTAGTGACCAGAACAATCTGATTTTATGTCTAAGAAGTCTACCATCGACAGCATCCCAGCATTAAGTATTCTTATTGAGCACCAGTTGATTGAAAATCCATGGGTACTGGTGTTTGGATTTTGTGTCGATTGAGCGGTTCCTCACAGTGTCCCAAATGAGACACATTTCCTGCATTGTTGGGGAACATCAGTTATGGCACTATGGCCATGTGGCGTGATTCCTAGAGGGTTATTTGGCTTGCAGGATCCTCATTGCTGAGGGCCCAAGTGGCTGGGCCAGGTCAATGGGTTGCTGACATAACACCTCTCTGCAGCAGATAGATGGTCATTTCCCGAGGGTGGGAATGGACTGTGTGTCTGCCTATGGGGTTGCCAACCGGGATCCTGAGCTGTTTCGGTGTGGTAGATGAGGCAACGCACTGTACCACTGCATGCCCCCCGACCTGACCTGACCTGTGAAGCCTCACTCACAGTCTACATTTTAATCACACCTTTAATTTTTTTCTGGGAAAATCAGGAAAATGTTCTTCAAAGTATTTTATTCAAGGAACAGCTTAATGATGAACACTCGCATTAAACAAATTGCACAGATAGATAGCTGGCAATCTTATGAATACCTTGTTATTTTTATTTCTGTTTGTGTATGTTAGGTTAATCTCTTAATTTTGGTTGCCCTATATAGTTGTGTGCTCTCTGATGTCCTTGTGCTCTGCCTAAGAGTGAATTAAACTTTGTACCTAATACTACCAAGATTGGCACTGACTATTCATGACCTTCCACTGGATGAGTGGGATAGGAAATAGAAAAACACAAGTTGCTTTGTGGTTAAGAAAAATAAAATGAAAGAACAAGAAAGTTGAAACAAAGCAAAAATATTGCAGACTAAATTTTCTTAATTGTTGTCCTTTTATTCTGAGTTGTTTTTGCCCAGTCTCTTTCTTGAGTGCACATAATGAGTATGACTGTTTTTTTCAATCCAATTTGTACTATTGAGATGGCAGTACACAGAGACTGGCTTTATATTGATGGAAGTGTTGTATCTAATAAAACTTTGTAGTACATTCCAAAATATTCAAGAAACAGAAAATCATAAAGTTGAAAGAATATTTGCTAGGAGGAGTATTGGGAATTTATAAAGGGAAAATGATGCATTTATGAGCAATTATAAAATAATAATATGCTGGTGTCCAGGTATGATGAGTTGAGCCACAATCTCTCCTCTTATTTTAATTTTTCATTTCTGTCGTTGCCCATCAAACACGAGACATTAGACAGACGAGCCTGTCATCTGTTTGCATGGTCTAAAGTACCCACTTTCATTCCTTCCTCAGGACAGCATTATATGCTTTGTAATTGACTGTCACCTATTACACAAGCCTATCCCTGTGATCTATGACAAAATCAGAGCCTTTTGATTTAGGCTGTGTCCACACTATTACATTTTTATTTTAAATCAGTGTTTTTAAATGAAAACAATCTCTGTCCACACTAGCATTTTCACATAACATACTAAAGTATCTCCATCCACACTAAAGCAACCATAATCACATACACTACAGTTGTCCTCCTTCACTGGGCATGCATGCAGTATAGGTGTCTATAGGTGTTGGCCAGATCCAGAGAGAGTCCTATTGTACCAAACACTTACCACTTCTTTATTATGGACTTTACTGTACTGTGGATTGATAAAGCCTTTGAAATTTTTTGTATTCATCTCCTGCCTTATGTCTGTCCGCAACTCTATCCCTGAGATCTTTTGAAAGTGGCTTGCCACCCATAGACAGTTTTTTTGCTGTCAGTTGCACTACCAAGCAAGGGAATGAATGTGCCAGGAACAGCTGTTTTTATGCTTCACTAATCACACTGATTACAATTGATCACAGGTGGAAGCCAGTAACCATGGTCTGCAATGGAAATGGTGGGCACTTACACCTGATTGAGTTTACAAATATTGTTTAGGAGGGGGTGATCCTTTGTTAATATCAGTATTTCTTGTTTTTTATTTTTTACAATTCTTCTGAACTGTAGCTGTGATATCTTTCACTTGGATGTTATAGATTGCATTGAGTAAGTAAAGCTGGAAAAATATTGGTTTGTGTGTTTTCATTTAAGGCTGTAAAGCAAAAAAAAAAATCGACTATTTCTAAGGTGCTGATTCTTTTCTATACCCGCTGTATATCCCTGGTTTTGGAGATATTAAGTTGTAAAAAGGACAGGAGCACCAGTTAATAAAATTACCAACAGTCGTACCAGGACTGTCATCCTTAATTGTGTAAAAGACTAACAGTGACTGAGTTGTCTACAGATGTTAAGATATGTCTATCCTTCTGTGAACTCCGGCAGTCATTTGTATACAAAATTAAACAGGAGACGGACAGTAGCCTTGAACACAACTTCAGTTAGTTAAAAAAAAATATAGGGTCCAAAAACAAGTTGTCAATCACATTATTAATGAAAATACGATGCAAGATAGTATTAGAAGCAGGTGAAAATCAATAAATAGCCATATGCTGTGGTTTTTGGAACTTTCCAAGTGTCCTCACAGCAGAAGCAGAAGTGAACTTGTGGTGTCTGCAAAACATTCTCAGCCAAACCCCACTCTCTGTATACAAACTTGTGATGGCCCACATAGACTTGAGTTTTGTTTAGTGGCTCCCTCTTAATCAGCTTCTCAAAAGATTTTGTGATATAATAAATCAGCAGATCTGACCTTTGATAAAAAATAACCCAGTTGGGTGGGAAAACTGGGGGTCTGGCAACACTGCAGCACAGTTTCACACTTCTAAAATATTGCATGCTCGCCTCTTTTTCTGATCTCTAATAATGTGCTGTCTGATGGAGCTGGTACTGTACAAAGTGTTTATTACAGTTGAGGTGAATTCAGCCACAGTTTTTTCAGACAGGTGAGATTTTCTTCTGTTTGTCTGGTCCAAATACCCACACTCCTTTTTCCTCATCACTGTATTTTATGTATTTTGCTTTTCAGTGGGTGCTCATTGGTTGTCAGCTTTCAGGCCTACAGAGCCTGTCCCTACAACTTAAGAGAAAATTAAACGAGTGCTTTTGTTGAGGTGAGCTGGGGACTAAAAGTGAGTCGCTGGGTATGGCAGACTACACAAGTGAAGGTCACTAGAGCATGCCGCGACTGCCTTCTACTGGCTAAGATTATGTACTGTAAATTATGTCTTTCTTATTGTGACATGGCTTTAAAATAAAAAAGTGCCTCAAACCTTACAATTTATTGAAAGTTTGAGCCAGCTAAGAATCATTTTAAACTCCCACTCATTTTGTTTGATTATTCATTTTACTATGAATGACATCATTTGCATACCATTCCATAATGAACTTGTCAATTTGCAGATCACTCCAGTCCTATACTTTTAACTCCCAGTTTTGCAGTCGTGGTTTCACATTTCACTTCTTTCTCTAATTGTTTTAGTTACCCTAAGTTCTTGTCTATAAGCCGGACTCATGTATTAGCTGGAGACCAAAAATCATACGAATTTTTAAAATAAAATCGTATCATAGATAAGCCGGACTCATGGATAAGCCGAACGTACTATAACCTATAACTAATAGAAGGGAGGGAGGTCAGTGGTCTCACTCGCGCCCATTTCATTTCTTTAAGGGGGGAGAGAGTGTGAGATATTGCCGTCTCTCTCACTCCCCGCATGGCGCGGTTGGAGCGGCCGGAGCGCGTTCTTTCTGCTCTGGGCGTCGCCGAGTCAACACGAGCGCGTAGCGGTCATTTAAATTGTGATTTTATATGTAAGCATATTTAAATATATATCGCGGATTTCTGCGGACAATGGGTCTTTTAATTTCTGGTACATGCTTCCTCAGTTGGTTTGCCCAGTTGATTTCATACAAGGGACGCTATTGGCAGATGGCTGAGAAGCTAGATTGCTTACTTTTCTGTCTCTCTTGCGCTGACTATCTGTGATCCTGACGTATGGGGATTGAGCAGGGGGGCTGTTTGCACACCTAGACGATACGGACGCTCGTCTAAAAATGCTGAAAGATTATCTTCACGTTGCTATCTTTTGTAAAGCTGATTCCTGAAAAGACATGCTGCACAGTGCTTCGCATACTTAAAAGCTCGAAGGGCACGTATTGATTTTTGACTGAAAAACAAACTCTCCCTCTCTCTCTCTTTGTCTGCTCCTGACGGAGGGGGTGTGAGCTGCCGCCTTCAACAGCTTTGTGCCGCGGTGTTTCGCATACTTAAAAGCCAAACAGACATATTGATTTATTTGCTTCACTCCTTTGAAGAGGAAGATATGTTTGCATTCTTTTAATTGTGAGACGGAACTGTCATCTCTGTCTTGTCATGGAGCACAGTTTAAACTTTTGAAAAAGAGACAAATGTTTGTTTGCAGTGTTTGAATAACGTTCCTGTCTCTCTACAACCTCCTGTGTTTCTGCGCAAATCTGTGACCCAAGCATGACAATATAAAAATAACCATATAAACATATGGTTTCTACTTCGCGGATATTCTTATTTCGCGGGTGGCTCTGGAACGCAACCCCCGCGATGGATGTATAAGCCGGACTTATGTATAAGCCGATATTCTATTTTTTCATTTTCACAACTTTTTTCCTTAGATAAGCCGCGGCTTATTGACAAGAACTTAGGGTATTATTCCATGCTAAAAGTCATTGTTCTTGTTGCTTACCAGTGCTTTTAACTCCATTGCTTGTTGTTAGGTTACAGTTATGGTATCCTTGCTTGATTCAATATACAGTAACTGCATATAGTGTTTATCAGTTTGTTGTTACTAGTGTATGACTAAACAGTTCAGTTAGTGTATTCAAAACAATGCATTCCTACTACTCTGTGTTTAATTATTGGTTTGTCTGTTTTAAAGTCTTGTCCTTTTATACAGGAATCAAGTGGACATGATTATAATGTGATAAAAGAACCAGGGGCTTGGCTATAGACTTATAAGCAACTTTAAAATTTTTGTAGCACTGATTGAGCGTTCTGTTATTACTATTTGAGCAAGTGATATATTGATACAAATTACGTTAAGTATTTCTTCAGCAAACACTACTTAAATTCTCACAGAATAAAATTTGGTATGACAAGAAACTGATTTATGTTTCTGTATAACTGTGGAGATGCTGTAGGCTGCTTCACTTGCCACCCCTTTATGGGTCAGTATTCATAACTAATAATAATAATTTAAAGAAAATTGCTTCGGAAGTAGTTGGGGTGCAGTGAGATGGACAGCAGCTCCACCTCTTCAGTCCACAATTGTTCTCTATCACATTGTTGTTTTATACTAGGAAAGCAGACTAAACATTTTCATTTTGGCCACACATTCTTTTGTTTTCAGTATACAAAAATATAGACCAACAGTGAGCACACAGCTCTTCTTGTTTGTCGATTTACAGTGCATCCGGAAAGTATTCACAGCGCATCACTTTTTCCACATTTTGTTACGTTACAGCCTTATTCCAAAATGGATTAAATTCATTTTTTACCTCGGAATTCTACACACAACACTCCATAATGACAACATGAAAAAAGTTTACTTGAGATTTTTGCAAATTTATTAAAAATAAAAAAATTGAGAAATCACATGTACATAAGTATTCACAGCCTTTGCCATGAAGCTCAAAATTGAGCTCAGGTGCATCCTGTTTCCCCTGATCATCCTTGAGATGTATCTGCAGCTTAATTGGAGTCCACCTGTGGTAAATTCAGTTGACTGGACATGATTTGGAAAGGCACACACCTGTCTATAGAAGGTCCCACAGTTGACAGTTCATGTCAGAGCACAAACCAAGCATGAAATCAAAGGAATTGTCTGTAGACCTCCGAGACAGGATTATCTTGAGGCACAAATCTGGGGAAGGTTACAGAAAAATTTCTGCTGCTTTGAAGGTCCCAATGAGCACAGTGACCTCCATCATCCATAAGTGGAAGAAGTTCGAAACCACCAGGACTCTTCCTAGAGCTGGCCAGCCATCTAAACTTAGCGATCAGGGGAGAAGGGCCTTAGTCAGGGAGGTGACCAAGAACCCGATGGTCACTCTGTCAGAGCTCCAGAGGTCCTCTGTGGAGAGAGGAGAACCTTACAGAAGGACAACCATCTCTGCAGCAATGCACTAATCAGGCCTGTATGGTAGAGTGGCCAGACGGAAGCCACTCCTTGGTAAAAGGCACATGGCAGCCTGCCTGGAGTTTGCCAAAAGGCACCTGAAGGACTCTCAGACCATGATGTTTTTCAGCGGCAGGGACTGGGAGACTAGTCCGGATAAAGGGAAAGATGACTGCAACAATGTACAGAGACATCCTGGATGAAAACCTGCTCCAGAGCGCTCTTGACCTCAGACTGGGGCAACGGTTCATCTTTCAGCAGGACAACGACCCTAAGCACACAGCCAAGATATCAAAGGAGTGGCTTCAGGACAACTCTGTGAATGTCCTTGAGTGGCCCAGCCAGAGCCCAGACTTGAATCCGGTTGAACATCTCTGGAGAGATCTTAAAATGGCTGTGCACCAACGCTTCCCATCCAACCTGATGGAGCTTGAGATGTGCTGCAAAGAGGAATGGGCGAAACTGGCCAAGGATATGTGTGCCAAACTTGTGGCATCCTATTCAAAAAGACTTGAGGCTGTAATTGCTGCCAAAGGTGCATCGACAAAGTATTGAGCAAAGGCTGTGAATACTTATGTACATGTGATTTCTCAGTTTTTTTATTTTTAATAAATTTGCAAAAACCTCAAGTAAACTTTTTTCACGTTGTCATTATGGGGTGTTATGTGTAGAATACTGAGGAAAAAAATGAATTTAATCCATTTTGGAATAAGGCTGTAACATAACAAAATGTGGAAAAAGTGATGTGCTGTGAATACTTTCCGGATGCACTGTACATTTCTCTGACTTGGTCATTCTTGTGTTCTGTAGTGTGGAGTATGTGTGTCATCTCAATGAACCATAGTATTAGGCAGCTGCTCAAAGGTTCTAGATACAGACTTAACTCTCATCGTTCCTAGTTAGTTACTGAAGCACCTCTTATGTTTGACTTGACACTGCAGAGATGTTGCCACTCAAATTCTTTCACACCATCAATGCATGTATCCCCAGATTTTCTGATCGTAAAGCACCTCTTGCGTTTGACGTGACACTTCAGAGATGTCATGGCTGGAATTCTTTTTCATGCCATCACTACGTGTAGCTCACTAAGTGATTTACTGGCGATGGCTGTATCCATACTAATAAGTATGCCAAATGTTTTAATTGCCACTTGGTCATCGGAATCATTTTTTAGCCAACCAGGTTTCTGCAGAAGCCACAACACACAAATCTTTTCTGTGCTTTTAGCCTAAATACAAGTACACATGCTTGAAGTTTGACCAGTTTATACCATATAATGTAAACATCTGCCGTGATGGTCTGTAATGGTGTTAGCCTTTTGTCAAATATATCTGTTGCTACCTCTAGTGCCTTATTTTCTGGTTAAGAGATCATTAGAAAAAGTTAACTATTAAAAATAGTGGACAGATTCACTGAGAAGTCCGGTGGGAGAAAAACATGTATTCATACACATTAAACTAAAACAGATAACGTGTTGCTCTGCGTAATCCAAGTAATCTGATTAGTTAGGGTCGCATGGAGACTGCAGATCATGTCTCAATGATAGTTAAGCATTGTTTGTAAAACACTCAATATCCAATTAAAACAAAATGTTATAAAATGCAGAATGAAATGAGCCTGCTTCCAGTCACAATGAGAGCAGCACCCATGTCAAATTGACATTATATTAGGTAAGCGTTCAGCAAATAAATGTTGAAATTAAGTTCTGCTGTGAGCTGGCACTCTTTTCAGGGTTGGTACTTTGTACCTAAACCTACCAGGAAAGGCTTGTCCTCCCCTCACCCCTGAATTGGAGTAATTGGGGTCAGAATTAAAAAAAAAAAAACCAGCACATTAATGGGAAATAATACATAGTGCAAATAAAAACTGCTACTAGAAACAGAAATATTCTTTCATTAGGTCAGACCTGCAGTTCTGACTCTTGGTATCATTCATGTGACCACAACGAATGTGGCATACATATCTCTCTATTATAAAAAAAAAAATATTGGAAGGAGACGAGACGTGATTTTCTTGGAGAGACACTTACACGTCCCGCGAGACGAGTCTTTGTGCCAAAAGATTTAACCATGCCCGGGGCTGGAAATAAAAGACAGAGTAGATGACAAAGTAGAATGTCGTGAAGAATTCAAAAACGTTGGCGCAGTACACATGCAGAGCAGGTTAGAGATGATGGAAGTACCAAAATTCGAAAGTCTCAAAAAGAGGATAGTAAAGATCACATTAGTGCAAATAAATGGAAATTATTACTCGGTGAAATAACGGAACAGTGAAAAGAGATCGAATATATTGTTCGGACAGATTTAAACTTTAAGTTGGAGACTTGTAGATTGTCTAATTTGTGTTGCCATCAGGGTAAACAAAGTAGTGTTTCTTCCCAATGAAGAGGCATATCTGCGAGAATTTAAAGATTCCAAAAACGTTGGCACAGTACACATGCAGAGCAGATTAGAAATGATGGAAGTATGAAAATTCGAAAGTCTCAGAAAAAGGATAGTAAAGATCACATTAGTGCAGACAAACGGAAATTATTACTCTGTGAAATAACAGAACAGCGAAAAGAGATCGAATATATTATTCAGATTTAAACTTTAAGTCAGAGACTTGTAGATCGTCTAATTTGTGTTGCCAGTGAGAATTAGAAGATTCCAAAAACGTTGGCACGGTATGAAGTCCCGTAAGACGGAGACTTTTAACATGAGATTCTTTCAAGCCATGCCATACTTACAACCTTTACAAGCAAGTCCCGTGAAACAGTGACATTTGCCGTTAGATTCTTTCAAGTCACGCCCTACTTACAACCATTAATGCTTTTGGCAGACACACTTCCTGTGCTCTCAGCTCTTATAAATTTTATTAGGACGATAATTTTGTACGTTCTAAATGACACGTCAACAACTAAGTGAAGAAGAAAGAGCATGGACAAACATTTGAAAAAAGTCATTTTATTTATTAGAGAGTAAGAAACGATATTCACTCACAGGCAGTGCGTTGTCACGATGTAAGTCCAAACACGGAATCAAAATTCAATGTGATCTTGAAGAAAAGTTAATTCCAAATATTTTTTACTAAAGTTTTAAAGTAAAAGTGAAAATAATACATCTGTAACAATTCCCATGAAAATAACAATCTCTTTAAATTGTATCTCTGGTTAACCAAACCCGGGGGTGGGCGAGCAAAGTGAGTAGGGGGCGGAGCCCCCTTAGTTCTAAAAATGAAAAATTACTCCAACTTGTCATAAGATACAGCAGTCCATCCATGATGCTGTTTATCTGAACCTCAAAGCAAATCAGCTAATATGTTTTGAAATGTTCTTGACCTATTGCAGTGCATTTCTATTGCCCTTTCTTACATAGTAACATACTTTGCAGATGTCTGCTGTAGCCAAATCTGGACAGACGGTTCTATTTGTTTCTGAACAGTGTATTTAATTGAACAAATCATTTGCCTTTTGGATATTTTCATTTTGCATGGTACAGGCTGCTTATTCAGAATTGTTTAATAAAGCGTGGGTTTCGTGGTTTCACTCTCATTAGGTCCATGTCTGCCTAAATTTTGCTGCAGTCTGTGAAATTGTAATTCTGTTAGCTGTTTGTCACGAGTACATTTCAGATGGGGGGCTCTTTGAAGGCAAGGCTATAGCAGATTAATTATCACCTCAGCTGGTGTCCGGGTTAGAGTGCCATTTCTGGGCTTGCCAAACCCCAAGGCAGAAGAGTGTTGACTCACACAGTCGTGCAGCCTAACACAGTCCCGAAGCTGTGACTCACATTTATTTTCCTCAAGTTCAAGTGAGTAGAACAGAGTGAGAGAATGCGTCCTGCCGTCGTGTCTATTTTTAGCCAACGCCAGCTCTGCGTTTCTGGCATGCCTCATTTTTTTTTCGTTTTCCTTTTTAATCTTTCTTTTTTCAGACCTAGCGTAAATTGACGAGGCAGGAAGGAAGTGCTAAGCATTTCAAAGCCGCGTGATGTGTGAGAGACTGAACAGGCAGCAAGTGATGTAGTGTTAATTTTGCTCTTCAGTACATTCAGAGATACGTGCTGTGCCTTCAAACATTATTGACCAGTCTTAGCATCCTGGAGACTTTGCTGCATCTGCTGTTTAAATTACCCCTGCTACCATTTTAGCCCTCCAGAAGTTAGACTCTGGCCTTTGAGTGTGCAATTCTTAGTGATTTGAAGAAGCACAATGCACAACTATTACAGTATATCTAGATAGATAGATAGATAGATAGATACTTTATTAATCCCAAGGGGAAATTCACAATATCTACCACAATTTATAAACTTGCACGAAAAAAGAAATAACACTTGGTTTGGTATTAAATGACCTTCAATTTAAGCAGGCCTCAAGCTTAAAATTCTGAGGGGTGCATACTCCAAAGTGCCCTGAAACTACTTGAAGAAAAAATTGGCTTGTTAGTCATGTCTCAAGTAAGAATGAGTAAAAGAATGCAGGAGATTATTGTTTAAAGAGGAAACTAACCCTTCCATAAATCTGTACCTGGCGCATATTCTGTAATAGAAGACAAAAATTCACCCAGTGTAGAGGCCGATTTATACTTGTATGTCGAAAGCAGGTTATACTTCTATGTCGTGCCATGTTGCAGGCAGATGCCTCAACGCTAGTTGGCAGTGTTCGTAGCATGCAAGAACAGCAAATGATTCATTGAAATGCCAGCAGTTTTTGCCCATCATTGGAATATTTTCTCAATCAACAGCCTCTCCCTTACTATCTAGGAAAACTAAGGAACTGCTCATGGATTTCAGGAGACAGATCAAACTCTTATCTGCACACGGGCAGAATGAACATCAGTTTTAAAACAAGATACGAAGCACTGTCCTAAAGGAAGCAACCTCTGATGAGGGTTTAGGGGTTTATATGGAAACATTTTCATCATTTAAGCAATTTGCAGAAGCTATTAAAGACAAATAAAATGTTATGTCGTAAAAAAAATGTTGAATATAAATCAAGGAATGTTATGCCCAGACTATATAATGCAACATTGAGACCATATCTGGGTATTATGTGCATTTAGGACTGAAGCTAGGAAGCTGCCCTTTAGGCAAAGAGTTACTGAGACATGGAATTGAAGCAGAAACCTTGACAACCTTTAAGAAGAATCTAGATGAGATATTGGGACAGCTTAGTTATTAGCTAAACAAAAAAGCCTAAAGGACTGAATGCTGTCCTCTTGTTTGCTAATTTTCTTATGTATCTTGGGGAGGATTCTTCAGAAATGGTTGATAGCATTGGCTCTCCATTCCATTGAGCAGGATAGGTGGTTAGAAGATGAATGGTTTATACTGAGTTTGCACAATTTGACTGACTTATTTATTTATTTAGATTCAAACAGTTTATGGTTATTGCTAATTTTATTATGTGTTGTCGGAGTTGGCATTTTTGTTAGATTTTGTTCCTCAATTTATTGCACATAGTGTGTCACGTTTACATTTTGATGTGCAGAACATTTTGCACAGCCTAGCAACTCAGTCCATATCACTCTTTTTAATTGTCATTTCAGAATCAGAATCACTTTTATTCTCCAGTACTTAATGTACAGGAATTTGACTTGGTAAATTTGGAGCTGCTTATAACAGAACACATCATCACATACCAATAACATAAATAGCATAAGTTAAAAAGAAAAATTTTATTTAAGTTTGCAGAATAGTACAATTATAAAGGAGATGTACAAGTGAAACTGTGAGTGTGTAGTATGTATGCAGATGCACCCACATACATGTATATATACTGTGTACACAGACACATTTATACAGTATCTGATAGAATGCATGAATATACGGTCGTTGCCCATTGTTTTGAGAATGACACAAGTATTAGTTTTCACAAAGTTTGCTACTTCAGTGTTTTTAGATCATTTTGTCAGATTTTTGTATGGCATACTGAAGTAGAATTACAAGCATTTCATAAGGTTCAAAGGCTTTTATTGACAATTACATTAAGTTTATGCAAAGAGTCATCCTCCAAAAGTCTTTCCCTTGTTGTGCGTGCAGATGGACTTGAACCTGCCTGCTGCAATTCCTGAGCAAGCTCTGCACTGTTGGTGCCCCGATCCCGCAGCTGAATCACGTTTAAGAGACGGTCCTGGTGCTTGCTGGACTTTCTTGGGTGCCCTGAAGCCGCCTTCACAACAGCAGTGGAAATTGTTTTTTTGGGATGAAGTTCATTTTCATGACAAAGAGGGACTTTGCAATTAATTGCAATTCTTTTGGTCACTCTTCATAACATTCTGGAGTATGTGCAAACTGCCATCATAAAAACTGAGGCAGCAAACTTTGTGAAGTTAATATTTGTGTCATTCTCAAAGTTTTTGGCCAAGACTGTACAAAGAAGTCGTGCTAGGTTACTGGTTTGAGGGGGCTATGGCTATGGAAAAGAAACTATTGAGGTGTCTATTAGTTTTAATTGACCTGAATTGTTTACCAGAGGGCAGTTTATGGAATAAGTGATGAACAGGGTGAGATGAGTCTGTGATGATCCTTTTGACATGGTTCGTGACATGAGATGTATACAGGTCTGCAACAGATGGAAGGGTATAGTCAAATTATTTTCTCAGCAGACCTCACTACACGCTGCAATTTATTTTTGGAATGTGCCGTTGCTGAACCAAACCTGACAACAGTAGAGAATGTGATTACACTTTCAATTATGGCTTTGTAAAATTGAACTAGGATTGGCTGGAAGATATTTAATTTCTTTAGTTGGTGTAAGAAGTACAGTCACAGATGTGCCTTTTTAGTAATGTAGGTGGTGTTAAGGTCCCAATTTCTAGTCGGAGAGGTTTTAACTGTTGTGAAAGTCAATCACCATTTCCACTGTCTTGGAGGTATTGAGCACTACGTTGTTGGAAGCACACCGAGACACAAAAGACACCTCTTTTCTATAATGGTGTTTCGTTGCCATTAGTAATTAGACCAATAATGGTGGTGTCATCAGCAAACGTAATGATTTTAACTGAAGAGTCAGTGCACCTACAGTCATTGGTGTTTAAGGAATAAAGTAGGAGGGAAAGTACACAGCCTAGAGGGGCACCTTTGCTAATAATGGAGACAATCTGAGAGGCGGGAGCCCACACAAATGTATTATTTCTGGTTTACCAGAAAACTAGTTAAGTCCATTTAAAGATAGAAGGATTCAATTCAGTGTTTTGGAAGTTTAGTTGACAAAAGTTCAGAAACCGTAGAGAGCCGAACTGAAGTCAACAAACAGTTTTCAGGCATGAGTTCCTTTACTGTCCAGATGCTCCAGTACAAAATGAAGGTCCATGCTGATGGCATCGTCCACAGATCTATTTGTTCAATATATAAACTGAAGAGGGTCAAGAACAGTAGCAGTAACAGACTTCAGATGGGTTAGAACAAGTTGTTCAAATATGTTCATTAGAACTGAAGTAAAAGCAATAGGCCCGTAATCACTGAGGCATCTTATTTTATCACTTTTGGGAAAAGGAACAATAATAGAAGATTTAAAGCAATCAGGTGCAGTACACTATGCAAAAGACTGATTAAAGATGTCTGTGAAGGGGGGATCGAGCTGGCTAGCACAGTGTTTGATTGTTGAAGGGGAGACAGAATCAGAAGCGGCTGACTTCTTGCAGTTCTGTGTTGGAAACAGCTTCCAGACATCGTATTCTTTGATAGAAAAGGGAGAAAGGGGTGAGGCTTTTATGAAGAAGAAGCTTGTGTTAAAACCACTTCGGAGCTGGAGGAGCAGAGCAATTGTAAATATTCAGCACCTTGTTGTTCCAATCTGCCTTAGAACTTGTTAAGTTTGTCAGGAAGGGATGAATCTGAGTAAGCATTGGGAGATGTCTTTTTGTAGTTAGTAACAGACTGATGGCTTCTCCATACAGAGGAGCTATTGTTTGCTGAGAACTGAAGCTCCAGTTTATTTTTGTGTTTCCATTTAGCATATCTGATTTCATTGTTTAGCTTATTCCTGGCCAGTCTGTATGTGCCCTTATCACCAATCTTATGTGCTTTTTCTTTCACCTGATGGAGATTCCTTAGTTATTTGGTGAATTTGGCTTTCCATTGTTATAAAGCACAATTGATTTGCTGGGAATGCAAACCTCTTCAGAGAAGCTGATATGAGAAGGACAACTGTACTGCAATGTGTTTTTTTTTTCCATGTATCTGTCATTTTCTATGTGAATAAATACTTTGTAACAAGTCAAGTTGGGGAACATGCACTGGTACAGTGTGTTGCCGCACCCACCACACGACGAAATAACTCGGGATCCCGGTTGGCAACCCCCCAGGCAGACAAGCGGTCCAGTCCCACCCTCCGGAAATGACCTTCTATCTGCCACAGCCAGGCATTACGTGGGTGACCCCTTGGCCTGGTCCAGCCACTCAGGTCCCCAACAATGAGGATCCTACGAGCTGGATCACCCTCGGGGAAACGCGCCACATGGCCGTAGTGCCAAAACTGACACTCCCTCATGATGCAGGTACAGTAATCCCTCCTCCATCGCGGGGGTTGCGTTCCAGAGCCACCCGCGAAATAAGAAAATCCGCGAAGTAGAAACCATATGTTTATATGGTTATTTTTATATTGTCATGCTTGGGTCACAGATTTGCGCAGAAACACAGGAGGTTGTAGAGAGACAGGAACGTTATTCAAACACTGCAAACAAACATTTGTCTCTTTTTCAAAAGTTTAAACTGTGCTCCATGACAAGACAGAGATGACAGTTCCGTCTCACAATTAAAAGAATGCAAACATATCTTCCTTTTCAAAGGAGTGCGCGTCAGGAGAGAGAGACAGAGAGAGAGAACAAAGCAAGCAGTCAAAAATCAATAGGGCTGTTTGGCTTTTAAGTATGCGAAGCACCGCCGGTACAAAGCTGTTGAAGGTGGCAGCTCACACCCCCTCCGTCAGGAGCAGGGAGAGAGAGAGAGAGAGAGAGAGACAGAGAAAAACAAACTGAAAAATCAGTACGTGCCCTTTGAGCTTTTAAGTATGCGAAGCACCGTGCAGCATGTCGCTTCATGAAGCAGCTGCACACAGAAGGTAGCAACGTGAAGATAATCTTTCAGCATTTTTAGACGAGCGTCTGTATCGTCTAGGTGTGCGAACAGCCCCCCTGCTCACACCCCCTACGTCAGGATCAGAGAAAGTCAGCGCAAGAGAGAGAGACAAGTACATTGGGTAGCTTCTCGGCCATCTGCCAATAGCGTCCCTTGTATGAAATCAACTGGGCAAACCAACTGAGGAAGCATGTACCAGAAATTAAAAGACCCATTGTCCTCAGAAATCCGCGAACCAGCAAAAAATCCGCGATATATATTTAAATATGCTTACATATAAAATCCGTGATAGAGTGAAGCCGCAAAAGGCGAAGCGCGATATAGCGAGGGATCACTGTAATGTGCCTCATTTGGGACTCTGTGAGCAACCGCTCATTTGGCACAAAGTCAAACCAACAGTACCCAAGGATTCTCCAAAGAAACACAGTACCAAAGGAGTCCAGTCTTCATCTCAGGTCATTGGATAGCGTCCATATCTCATAACCATATAGCAAAACAGGAAGCACCACTAAAGACTTGGACCAAGGTCCACTTTGTAACATTAAGATGAAAATTTACAATTAATTGCCCAATCTATCTACCTGTGTTCAATTTGGGGGACTCATGTTAAGTAACAGATGCCATCTGCTTTTCATAATTTTAAACAATTCTATTATTTCATCCCTTAATCCTTGATCACTTATACTAAAATAATTTGAGTCCTGCAGTCTTTTTTCAAAGCTCATACTCCACAGTCCTAAAATCAGTCTAGTCTTTTTTTTTTTTTTTTATGGATAATATGGAAACCAAAACCACACACAGTATTACAGATAAAACCTGACAAGTACATTGTAAACGTTAAAAACAACCTCCTTTGGTTCATATTTGACAGGTCATTCTATGCAACCTGAGGTCTTATTAGTCTTGGTGACATAGAATTAATAGGCCTTAATGCTTGGTATTGTAGTGTTCATGCGATTATGTCCACATCTCGTAGAACTTTTAGTGCTGACTTAAATAGACCTCATTCTTTTCCAATATCTCTTATTTTCCTAGTAGTTTTATGTAGTAGTCTTAAATCTTTTTATCCTAACTCAAGTTCACAGAGGGTAGGATGTTATCTCAACACCATCAAGCTCAATGCAGGAACCAAATCTGAATAGGGGACCAGTCCATTGCACACAGGTGGGCCTTGTTAGAGTTATCCAGTGAACATACATTGAGGGAAATAAGTATTGAACGTGTCAATAGTTTTTTCAGTAAATATATTTCCAATGAAGCTATTTACATGAAATTCTCACCAGACATTGGCATTAACTCAAGAAACCCACAAGTATAAAGAATCAGACATTGGTATTAACTCAAGAAATCCACAAATATAAAGAATTCGCAATATGTGAATAGCCACATTGAAATTATATTTATTGAAAGAAATGCTGACACGTTCGATACTTATTTCCCCCACTGTAACATGCATGTCTTTTCAAAATAGGAGGGAATTTGAAGCATCTAAAGGAGAAACCCATGCATGTGGAGGAATATATTTGACAAAAATAAATATGTACTGTAAATATAACAATAAAAAGCACAATGATACAAGTATACATACATGTGTAACGAAAAATGTTTTTTGCTGCTTAATTATTTATTTACGCATACATTTATTTATTTCAGAGACACTGCATGCAACATGAAATACAGCTCGATACGAATACTGTCATTTTCACCTGTTAAAGTTCATTGGGCAGGTTCTAGTGAGTTCTGTAGTTTGATGGGTTAATTGTCAGTAGCTGGGACACTCACAGTTGCAGTTTTGCACGTGCCTATGAGACACAAGACTCTCGAGACAAGCACAGCACATTCTCAAAGTTGTGACATTGTGAGCCCATGATGGGTTAAAATTCAAGAAAAAGTTGGAGGAATTACAACTCGAAGCAGCTACTTCAACTCCTAGAAGCCCTGAATTTGTCATCCTCTCAGGAGTCTACATTGTTGTGTGATGTCTGTCTGTAAATGGAGCACTTGATGCCCAAAGATTTATGTTTACTCTTACCAATGATTCACCTCTCAAAATTTAAAAGTATTTGCTGGAGAGATCGCCCTCTCAGCTTTGATGGGTTAAAAATTAGTTTTAATTTCAAGCTGTATTTCATGTTGTGTGCGGTGTCACTGAAGTAATAAATGAAGAAATAATTAAACAAATGCATAAAAAAATGAGCAACAAAAACGTATTTAATGAAACATTTATTTATACTTGCATTGTGTTTTTATTTATTTTTTTGTTACACTTTTATTTATTTTGTCCCAAAAATTCCCCAATACATGCAAACCCAGTGTAGCACAGTGGTTAAGGCTTTGGACTTCAAAGCCTGAGGTTGTAGGTTCACATCGCAGCACTGACACTGTGTGACACTGAGCATGTTACTTCACCTGCCTATGCTCCAATTGGGGAGAAAAAGAAATGTAACCAATTGTATCTCAAATGTTGTAAGTTGCTTTGGATAAAGGTGTCAGCCAGATAAATAAATGTAAATGTAAACCCCACATAGACAGAGCCTGTGCATGGAATTTGAACCCAGCATGATGGATCCATAACATAGCAATGCCAACTGCTGTGACACCTGGTACTTTCACATATTTGTATCAAATGTGTAAACTAAGAATGGTACATGTTAGTGTCCTGATTTTGATTGGATGCCTAGAACAGCAGTACTTAATCTCATGCTACATTTACACTCGTGGGGACACGCATTCATTAAAAGTACAACACTTTTTATTTTTGGAAACTTCATAGCAAATGTAAATCTGGAGTGTTAACAGAAACTGTTGGCTGCCTCACATGACTTGCACTTCAGATGTCTGTTCACCTATCTTAGACTCCGAACCCTTGAGACTCTTTCTGAAAAAGATAATAGAGCACTTTCATATTCTGAGAAGTCTGTGGAAATACAGGATACTGTTGCAATTTTTATCATTATTTTCCAGAATGTTTCTTTTGTGGTGTGGTGATGCAAAATCATAAGATGTTGCAGGACATGAACACTATACAAAGGGGTTTGACCCCCTGCTTTAAAAAAATCAATTGATAGGGCCTAATTTTAAATTCAGACAACAACACCATGCACTTGTTTTTAAAGCTTGTACTAGAATATCAGATTCCAACTGCCCAGCTGTTCTCACCCTTGTGGCCTGGCAGATGGTCATCAGTTTCAGAGTCAATTTTTACCCATAAGCTGTTCATTTTTTACACACAGTACCTAAAGGCAGTCTGATTGTATAACTGCTATCTTTAGTCATGTTGGCAGTTACATGTCATAGTTTTGCACTACATTCTATGTACCATTTTAAGTTGTCCTGAATTTATTAAGTGACACAACAATTAATGCCTCTGATTCATAGATTCAGTATCCAGAGTTCAAGTCTCACATGTTGCTGTTGTCTGTATGAAATCTGCATGTTTTCCACATTGAAATCCAATGCAAGGTTAGGTTAACTTGCAAATCAAAGTGGAACCAAGATGAGTGGGCTCTGTGATGGACCTGGTTCTCCGTCTAAGGTTGATTTATTGCTAGCTTCAGGTGATTCTGAATTGAATTAAGCTGGTTTGAAAATGTTATTCTGCCTTAAAAGGCTTGTACAGGTAGTCCCCAAGTTACGGACATCAGACATACAACTTACGAACAGGGCCACAGCTACTCCTTCATTTGTCTGGGGGACGCGACGCAGGCTCCTCAGTAACTGCCGCTCCGTCATCTTCGGCCTAGGGACACTGCAAGTGGTGGCTGGAGGGGGTGATTTCGCTGCTCACACAGTGTAGTGTCCCTCGAGCGGCTCCGGTTCATACTCAGTGGGCGGCTGGGTGCGCGACAAGCAGTGACCCGGGGTCCATAGTTGCCGGGCCACAGCTACCGCTCGTGTGCAGGACGGAGGCTTGATGGGGTGGTTTGCTGCCTGCCCACCATGCTGCCGCAGCTACTGCTCCTGACTAGACGGAGACTGGATTCATTCTCGGTGAGTGACTGGTGATGCTGCAAGCGGTGACCCAATTGTTACTGAACGGAGGCCATTGAGGGTTAATGGGGCAGTTGTAGTGTGCCTCGGGTGACTGCCTGTTGAATGGGGACGGTGGTGGGTGATTCACTACCCGCCTTTGGCTGCACCCTGTTCGTTCTCGGTGGGCAGATGATGCAGGCAGCATACTGTATGCAAGTGGAGGTGACGGTGTGGTGGGCGAATGGTGAATCACCCCTTGCCGCCCCCATTCATTCTCAATAGCAAGCCTGCTTGTACTGTTACGTACATAGCAGGAAGTTGTCTCTTGTCAGTACATCAGACGTGTTGACGACGGGTGCCTTCCTGCTGTGATAGCACATTGCTGTGCAGAAGAGCTCATCTTAATCTTTTGTCTTCACCCTTCAAGAATATCTCTGAAACACAAATCTGAAGCAAGTGCTGGTGATACAGTAAAGAAGAGAAAAACCATCACCATGGAAAATAAAGTAGAAATATTAAAAAGTTCAGAGAGAGGTGAAACTCCACCATTCATTGGCAGAGCACTTGGTTACAGTTGGTCAACAATAGCATTTATTAAAATAATGTACCTGTTCCGACTTACATACAAATTCAACTTAAGAACAAACCTACAGTCCCTATCTCGTGCGTAACCTGGGGACTGCCTGTAATTGATTATCTACTTATTGTTCAGTCTTTTTAGATTGTTTTCTGCTGGTATTCCTTTGCATATCTCATTAAAACAGCACTGGAATATATTAGAGTTTAACATTCCCAAGATTTCAACTACCATAACACAGCCTAGGGAATCAGAGCCAGGCAGAGATACGAGATAAATCTTTAGTGAAGGCTTGTCTGCACTCCATTGTTTTTGGTTTGTCCTCACTTTTCACCTTTTCTGTCTCAGGGGGCTAGAGGTCTTGTTGAATCAGGAGATGTTTTTTTGCATTGGAGAGTTTGCATTTACCCTGAACATGCATTTAGATTCATCTCAGAGCTTTGTACTCTCCAGTCATTCAAAGTTATGCATTCTTATGGATCGATGCAACTGAATTATCCAATTTTGTATTTAATGGGTTGAATGTTCCATCTGAGGTCAGCTCCTTCCTTGAGCTTTTACCTACCAGAATAGGCTCCAGCTCTAAGTTTATATAAAGTGAGATAGAAAGTAGATGTTTACAAAATGTATAGTTTTACTTAATTTGTTTTTATTCGAAGTGAAACTATTCTTTTACTTTTTATAGGATAAACACCATGATGCTGCTCATGAAATCATTGAAACCATCAGGTAAGGAACTATGCAATTTTTCCTTCGTATCCTCTAGTAATTGTGTCAGCCTCTTGCACCTTCAAGGTCTATGTGACTTCTTGGCATACTTTGGCTTTACTGGATTCTTGGAAAAGGGAGCCAAGTTCCTTTGGGTGTCAACAGAAACTGTGCCTTAATGGAGCCACTATTGTCCAGCTGGCCTCCTTCCAGTTCCAGTTTTCAAGTCGTCTTCTGGTGGTGCCAGTGGGAGCAGACCATTAAAGTTCCACCGATGGAGTAGCACTTAATGAGTAGTGGGGTAAGCACTGATGTCATTGTACAAAAGAGGGCTATTCCTGTGAGCCTAACACATTCCTCCTTTTCAATCCATTTTAGATGGGTGTGTGAAGAAATTCCAGACCTGAAGCTAGCCATGGAGAACTATGTACTAATAGACTATGACACAAAGTGGTGAGTTGAGGGTTTGGGAGCCAGATGTTTTATAGGCTTTAAGATGTATCAGTTTATATTTATTCGGTTCAGAGATAATTATATTGTTTGGCTGCTTGTTAAGAAAAACGAAGGCAGCATTCAATTAAAATTAAGGTTAAAAATGTTCGTGATGTGTCTTAAGTTTAGAAGTGCTATTTACTAATTGTTATATGGGCTGTAAACAATACACGAGGTGAAAGAGGTAAAACCATCAGTGGAGTTCTTCAGAAACAAGTGCAAATTAGTTTGCATTTTCTACATGTTTTGGTGCTTTGGCACAGTATCGATAGTGTGGAAGTTTATGTATCTTTATGCACTATTAATCATACATGTTGCAGTCATTTTTGGTACATAAAAGTCATTTTGTTCAACTGTCTTAGGGAGTATTAATGCTGGAGGTGTTCTCCTCCTGTGAATCGTTCTTTGCTAGTTATGATAGCAGTCACGACAATAGTAATCCTGAAGATGCTTCAGAGACCATCACAGTATTGTGCTCGTACATTAGGAGAGAATATGCATATATACATGGTCAGATCTCTTTTAAACTGTGTAATGTACTACAGTGCAGTGCATTTGGAGTGCTATGTGTTGTTCTGGTTGCTGTGACATAGAAAAAATATATCAGCACAAGAAACTACTACTTTTAAATACATACATATCCTGTCCTATTCTGGTAGGGTTAAGCTGATGTCACATTATGTGATTTCTAGTCTGAAGGAATGTCAAAGTTGCTGACTGCAGTTGTTGATATTTTCACTGGACCGAGTCATATTACACAACTGAAAATCACTGTACGTTTCAAATTTAGCGACTGCATAACAACTTTCCAGAACAGCCATACTCTCCTCTTTTTCTGATAGCCAATACTGTGCTGCCTGATGGAGCTGGTACTGTGCGAAAGGTTAACAGGTATGACAAACTCAGCCACAATCTTTGCACTTTTTTATTTTTTCCATTCTACTATGGTGCATAAAACATCCTTATCTGCATCGTAGAAAACATACAAAAATTTTGAACTAGTGGTTTCAGAGATAGTATGAGATCTATACTATTGAGACTTGCGTACAATGATAACTTCTGAAGAAATGGACACTATCTGATTTTGGTTCAGTTTAGGTCCAGTGCGTATCCCTATATCCTTCAAAAATGGTTTAAACCATATCCAACAATAGCTACCATTTTGATTGTTTAATTTAACCAGGAATAATGCAGTCTTCTCCATTTAATCATGGGACTAGTCTTACTGACCTGAAAAATGTTTGCATAAGCAGTTTTAAAATAGTTTATTTAAATATACAGGTATGCATGCACAAAGGCACGCCCAAGTGCATACAAGCATACACAGACTTGCACATTTAAAGAAATGTATAAGGGAAGATAATAGCTGAGAAACCCGTTTGCCAGAGCATATATGGGGTGATGAATAGAAAGAAATGAACAGACACACACACACATACACACCTTGATCTGTAAAGGTTGACCTGGACAGAGGCATTAATCCACCCCTGTACTAATCTTCCTTTCTATGAATTTTTTTAACCTCATTAACAAGATTAATTTAGAATACCATCGGAGAAAAGTAATTTGGTCAATATGAAAGCGTCAGTGTGTATTTAGACCCTTTCACATTTTGTTATGTTGCAGCCTCCTTCATTAAGCAAGGATCCAATGCGTGTAGTTTCAAATTAAATATTATTGAAGTTGTTCACTTGGTTCAATTTCCTGTTTATTTTGCTCTTCATTTATTTGTCATGTCTCTTGTCATTTTCTTAACCACTTTTCCTGGTGAGGGTCATGGTGGCAGTTGGCCAAGCAGGCCAGCTCAGACTTTCCTGTCCCTAGATTTAGACTCCAGCTCTTTCTGAGGAATTCCCTGGTTTTGCTAAAACAGCTGAGAGATAATCCCTCCAGTGTGTCCTGGGTAACCCACAGTTCTAGTGGGAGCCACCTGCAGGGCATCATTTAAACATGTACAAACTACCTCAACTGGTTCCTTTCAATCTTTAGGAGCAGCAACTCTGCTTTCTGAGCTTTTCATCCTATCACAGAATTTCATCCCAGCCGCTCTGTAAAAAAATCTCATTTCTGCCACTTGTACTTGCAATCTCATTCTTTTGGTAATTACCCCAGCTCATGACCATAGGTGAGGACAGGGATGTACAGTAGCTCATTTGCTAAACTGAGAGTTTTGCCTTTAGTCTCAATTGCCACTTTGCCACCACAGAACTGCTGTTGCCACTCCACACTGCATGCTGATCTCATGTTCCTTTTTTCAGTGCCCAACCACTCCCACTGCCTCTGGAGTGAGCAATCCATGCTTTTCTGAGTGAGAGAACCATGACCTCAGACTTGGGGGTGCTGATTATTATTCCTGCCACTTCATAGTCAGCAGCAAGTCAGTCAAGTCCTTGCATATGCCTTAACTTGGAAGGCTGAGGAGTGCGATTTTTCTTACGTTGTTTTGTAACACATAGTCTCCTCACCTTTCCTAAATATAGGAACAACATCAATCTACAATTTTTATCGAGCATATACATTATCCCAACAATGTGTAGCACTTTCAACGTCTACAGTCTGATGTCATTGACCCCATCACCATGGAGTTGCTTGGTAAGACTATCCACTCAGTGAGCGGCACTTTTAAGCACCTCACCCACTTTCTCTTAGAAGGCTGAATACTCTGCACTGCTTCCTCTCTGTGACTCGTAGCTGCATTAAGGCAACCCTCTCATTCACTGAAAACTCCAGTTGTCATAGCCCTCAGGTGCGAGGTTGCGAGTATTCTCTACACCAATCCGAGGTCATTCACCGATCAGAACTCCAGAGTAGGCAAGAGACTGCCCCCAATCTAGTGGTACGCCATAGAGGTAATGTTCCAAGTTCCCAAAGCCAATCTCCATTACCAGGTTCAAGTTGTTCTATGTCTTTCCTGCCTTTGCCCACCACCAAACTGGCATCACCCCCAAACCTCAACCTTTGTCTTGCAGGTAGGTGGTAAGCTCACAAGATGACATTTATTTGTTTACATAGTAAATATATGTTGTACTTACAATAATTTGTACAGCACAATAATATATATTGTCTTGTAAAATCTTCCATTGAGCAATTTTCAGCAATATCACTAAAGTGAATTTTGCATGGGATTATTGTATGGGCAATTTAATACAGATTTTTTTTTATTATTCTTTTTGGTTTCCCTTTTTTTTTTTTCTTTTTTCCCCCCCAAGGCTTTTTAATTCCCTGGTGTAGCTTTCGGAATGCCTTAAACTCCCATCTATTTTGTTTTCCTTAAAGTTCCCTGTAAAGGAAGCAGTTCACAAGCACTGAGTGGGGATCAACAACAAGTCTACGAAAAGAATTGATATTTTTTTAATATTTTAAATAATAATTATTCATGCATGTGGTGACACTTAATGGAAATGAAGAGTTATCATCAAAGCAGAAACCCAGACCCATTTTGGCATGTAGTTGAAGTGCAGATCTTTTCAGCTTTAAAAATGTTTGTATATAACATATAAAAATGACTTTACTATAAGCTAAGCAAAAAAGTGTGAATGACTAAAGAGGTGCTGTATCTTCTCAAAATTTTCTTTTAGGTTCTTTTGCACATATTGCACAGGATATTTCCTAGGGTATAATCTGCTGTTGCTTAATAGGAATAATTTCTACTGTTATAGCTGCTTGTAAGCTTTTTACTGTTATGCTACTCTTATGAAAAAGTCGACTGTACAGGGGATTTTGTTTTTTGAAATTGTTTATCATGGTTTTCTTAATTCATCATATTTGGTGAGTTCAAGACTATAAAGTTAACAGAGGGGTTTCCCCAACAGAAATATTTCTCCTAGCTGCTTGAAGCTCATTTCTCTTTGACTTCTCTCTCTTTCCAGCTTTGAGAGCATGCAGAGACTGTGTGAAAAGTACAACAGGGCGATTGACAGCATTCATCAGCTGGTACGTACGTAATGCGTCTGTACATCTTAACTATTTGTTAAGTGCAAGTCTCTTTACTTGTAACCTTCTTTGACACTGTAAAAATAGACACCTATATTGATAACTGCCTGTATTATTCATCTTCATGTACCAATGTAAAGAAGTACTTAGTCTGCATAGACTTTGGGATACAGATCACAAGCAGAGATTGGAAGCTATTTGTATTTATTTAGAATGATAGGAATCACATTTGATGGAACCAGAGAATTAAAATAAATTTTATGCCCTCCATAATATTGGCTCCGTAATTTCTGCATTGCTATTTTCTGATCTTTTCAAAAGCCATTTTCATTTGAGAGTAAAAGATACAATACAATTTATTTTTGTATAGCCCAAAATCACACAAGAAGTGCCACAATGGGCTTTAACAGGCCCTGCCTTTTTACAGCCCCCCCTGCCTTGACTCTCTAAGAAGACAAGGAAACTCCCAAAAAAACCTTTGTAGGGAAAACATAGAAGAAACCTTGGGAAAGGCAGTTCAAATAGGAGACCCCTTTCCATGTAGGTTGGGCATGCATTGGGTGTCAAAAAAGGAGGTCAATACAATACACAGAAAAGAACACAAGTAATCCTCAATACAATATAATAGTGAAATAGACATATTATAAGTACAGAGCAGAATTCAACAGTAGATGATTATTACATAATATGATTTAATGACTGTTATAAAGCTACATGTAGCAGCAGTGTTGCATAGAAAGGTGGCACCTGAAATAGAGAGAGCAAGAAAGGGAGACCGCTTATCTGATGTCACAAGGAAGCGCTTCACTTGCAGTGTTTTTAGAAGATGTCTCTGCATGGTGAATTTGAGGAGTTCTCCTGTTTGCCCATGCTGTAAGGAGACTACGTTTGAACCATGTTTCAGGGTTGTGGCTGACCACTAGCAGTTCACCACAGTGCACATGTGTGAACTGAAATGATTTGTGGTGTGAGACCATAGCAGTATATTTGGCGACAAGGGTGGGATTTACACTGTGGATGGGTGCAGTATAGTGTCAATGTTGCACAGAAAAGGTAGGGGCTGGGAGAAAGTGAGAGAGCCCAGCTGACATCACCAGGAAGCACGCTGCTTGCAGCGTTTAGAAGCAGTCTGTCTGTGGTAAGAGTCCACAGCAATACACTACATAATTGTACCCTCTTTCATTTGTTTATTGATCAGAATTATCCAGCATTAAATCTCTCTGTTGGAAGAAGTATGAGAAGTATGTGAACCTATGGTTTCAGTAACTAGTGTGATCCCTTTAGCAGCAGCGACTTTAACCAAATATTTATTGTTGATCAGTCCTGCACATCAGCTTTATGTAATTTTAGCTCATTCCTCTTTACAGACCACTGAAGGCCTACCTTTTATTGAGCATTGTCATTTTAGACACACTCTTCTAGATTTTGCTTATACAATCTGTATTTTGTAGTTTCATTAATGAGAGCAAGCCATCCTGGTCATATGGCAACAGAATAGGTCCAAACCATAGTAATGCTACCACTTTGTTTCACAGTTTGGATGAGATTCTTATGTTACAATGTAGTGTTTTATTTTTGTCAAATGAGTACAGTAATCCCTCGCTACTTCGCGGTTCACTTTTCGCGGATTCACTACTTCGCGGATTTTATATGTAAGCATATCTAAATATATAACGCGGATTTTTCGCTGCTTCGCGGGTTTCTGCGGACAATGGGTCTTTTTACTTCTGGTATTTGCTTCCTCAGTTGGTTTGCCCAGTTGATTTCATACAAGAGATGCTATTGACAGATGGCTGAGAAGCTTCCCAATCAGAGCACGCAGTTAAGTTCCTGTGTGCTGCTGATTGGCTCAGCGACGGAGTGCTGCATTAACCAGGAAGTCTCATCTCACTCATTCAGCATTATTAACGTGCTCTTGCTACTGCATTCAGGGGATTATCACCTTCATCGTCATCATTTTTACTGCGCAGCATATTCATCACCATCATCACGTCATATATAGCTACATGTACTTCGCTATACAGAAAGTGTAAACTTATCTACCGATTTCATATTGCTTAGCAGTTGTCCCTGTTATTAATAGAGTAAAGGGTGGGTTGTAAACAATACAGGGAAGGTTTAAAAACGTCTAAATACACGTTAAATAATTAAATAAATATGGTGTCCCTACTTCGCGGAAATTCAGTTATCGCGGTCGGCCTTGGAACCTATCTCCCGCGATAAGTGAGGGATTACTGTATCTCATTTAAGCCATGACGCTCTATTCCTCTTTCATCCACAGAACATTCTTCTGGTAGTCGTTTGGCTCATTTATGTGGTCTTTAGCAGCCTTTAAATGGGCATCAGTGTTCTTCTTGGAGGGTATCAGCTTCTCCATGACATCCTCCCATGCACATTGTTCTTGTTTAGGGCTTGCCAGAGGGCCCACCCATGAGTACTGACATTATCCAGTATAACAGAGGCGTGCAGATCTTTGGATGTTACCCTGGAGTTTTGTGATCTCCGTTTGATATTATTCACCTTGCTTATGGATTGTTTTTGGGTGACCATTTCTGTGGAGAGTAAAAATTGTGTTGAAGTTTCCTCCATTTTATTTTGTTTGGCTAACAAACAATATCAAGTACAGTGTAGGGCCAGTAATCCGCAAATTCGCTTAAGCCGCGCAAAAAGCTTGGATCCCAATTTTTTGACACTATGGATCGTACAGACCTAAACATGGCCTCTCAAACAATCGAGACAGGTGTTGACAGCTGTCATTTTGGCATTTCGATTGTCCGTTTTTGACATGCTATGCACTATCATGGATTAAATATTTAAATGCTGGCTTATAACTTCAAAGAGGTATTTATAGAAGATTAGTCTTTTATTTATCAATAAACAAAAAAATAACTTACAATGAAATTAAAATATTAATCTGTTTTATCCACGCAGAGTGTCAGCGTTATGGAGGCCGCCATTGTAACCGATTCACACCTTACAGTGCTACAAAGTTAATCTGCGGTAAATCCGCAAAAAATTGACTCATATTTAAAGTATTATTTTTAATTCGATAATCTGATAAAACTTGAAATTGTATAAATATGAGTCACAAACCCAACGTAAATCACTTCAGTTTCTGAATCTATAGCGAGCACATCATATTTGCTTTAAAAATTTTTACGCCATGAGTAATAAACGTAAACACGCTTCATATGATATTCAGCAAAAGCTGGATGTCATCGAAATATGCATTTAATGTGCAGCACGCAATATTGCGATCGTGAGACTACGGCACTACTTTCAAAATGGCGACTCGAGGGTCAACATGTGAGAAAGGATTGTGATCAAAAAACATTTATTTTTTCATTATTTATTGTAATTTATGCATTATCAAAAAATATTTAAGCCGCGGACCACCTAAGCCACGGTTAAGCAGTTTGGACCCCAATCACCGCGGCTTAATGGCCCTACACTGTAATAATAATTTAAATATGGGAGAGAATTTCAGAGATTCAATCAGAGCTATGACATTTGGCATAGAAAAATAATATTTTTGGAATGTCTTGAAAAAGAAAGAAACTACTGGTTTACTTAACATGGAAAGCAACTGAGAATAAATTTAGAATATCTTTTGTAGTTTGAAAAAAAATCCTCCTAAACAGCTGCCACTGAAAACACCAATAATCTCCATAGTGTGGAGATGATTAGTAGCACAGAACATCTCCTACTGAATACTTCAACCACAGGATTGTAAAGGCAAGGCTTCAAGATTCAAATTTCACTTCAGCACAAAAAATATAAATACCAGATTAGAATTTGCTGAAATTAAATGTCTTATTTTTATTATGGAGGTGAGCTAATAGAGTTGTGAACCAAATTGTTCTGGATTGTCAAGACAAAGAAGAACCTCAATGTGTGAAATGCCAATGCATTAGAAGAGCTCACCCTAGATCTTTTGTAATGCTGAGCAAATGTAGGGCTGATACCACCAAAAAAAAAAAAAAAAAAGGCCATGTAGCTTAAATTTGAGTTAATGTCTGTTTTGCGTGTTGTAGAAATTTGTTCTGTCAAAGGATTAAGCATGCTTAGAAAATGATGTGGTATATAGTACATACTGTCATGGCTATTTACTTCACTACTCCTCAGTGAAGTGCACATTGTTTTCAAAGATCAGAAGTGTTTTACATTCAGATTAACAATAATTTGTTATTTGCCTACCATTTTGGTCAGTGGTGTCGGCTCATAATATATGCTGGTAGGTCAGTGCCAATGGGGCTCACTGTAGCTTCATCCTACACCTCTGTGGAGCTAACATGGTTGGTAGATCTATTATCCTGGGAAATCTCAGCTGTGGCAGTCAATAGCTATTAAAATATGGTCTGGAGATCTTGTACTAGCAGGATTCACTGGTAAACATTAACATAACAGCACCTAGCAGATTGCCTAGGTTATGTCGTTATACAAAACAAAAATTACAGAACAAGGCTCATTATCTTTGCTTGGAAGACAAAAATTAAAGATACAATAATGAATCTCTTGTAAGTACGCTCTTTTTCTTTGGACCAGAAACACTTGATGAACGTTGGCTTGAAACTTTTTGTGTGTTTTTCTCCAGCAAATATTAAAAAGGAAATGTGTGTCAATCTGTGTTAGGGCTACTGTTGCTGTTAAATTGGATTGTTTGCCAGTACACATATAACATAACTGAAATGGAAATGCCATCAACAATAAACATCTATGACCACAAATTGTCAGTTTGTACTATGCTTTTATTTTTAAATTAAGTTTATTAAACTATTGAAAATTAACCGTTTAAGTTGTTATAGCATTCCCTCACAAACATTTACAAATGACACTTTCAGGGGAGCTTGAATCTTATCCCCCCTAACTACCCCTTCCCCATATTTCACATCATAATAAACCTTGACCAGAAAGAATGAGATTCAGGCGTAAAAGTCAGATCACTTTCTTTGTGAATTATGGTTGAAGCTTTCTAATGGTGTGGGTATGAATGGGCCCCACTGAAACTGGCCCACTCGTTTTTATTAAAGATGTAACTAAACCGTGAAAAACACAATTGTTTTAGAAGTGGAGAGAAATAACTTTCCTGCCTATGCATAGGAAAATTCCTCCGCTTTTATTGACTGTTGGTTCATCATGCAGGAATTTGAACTGCTAACACAATAAGGAATTCAAAGCAAAGTAGAAACATGTTTGATTGGCCTGATCAGTGTTCTGATTTAAGTCCATGTTACCATACATTTAACATGTCTAAAAGAAGGCTGATGTCAGAACCTCTCTTCCAACTCCAAAATAGACAAAAACGGCAACCAAAAATGATTGTGTTTAATGCTTGGTTAAGTAGCTCAAAACAACAAAAGAAAAGAGTTTGATGTTGAATGCAGGCTGAATCCAGGATTTGCATCCAAATATCACATTGTAAACAATTTTACTTTCCCATCAGGTTGTTTTGTTTTAATAGTTTTGTACACCTGGAATGCAAAATGTTTTTTTTTTTTTTTTCTTTAAATCTTAAATCAGCTATTTGTAGGCAGGCAGTGTGGCATAGTTGTTAAGGTGTCAACCTTCAAACCCTAAAGCTATGGATTCAAATCCTGCTACTGACATTGTGTGACCATGAGCAAGTGACTTCACCTTCCTTTGCTCTTATTGGAAAAACAAAAGAAGTGTAGCCAATTGTATCTCAAATGTTGTAAGTCACCTTAGATAAAGGCATCTGCCAAATTAGTAAATGTAAATGTCTGTAGTACTAGGGTGTTGTACCGTGTTAGCCATTATGAATGTAGTGAGAAGTTAAGCAAAATGACACCTTTTATTGGCTAACTAAAAAGATTACAATATGCAAGCTTTCGAGGCAACTTAGGCCCCTTCTTCAGGATTACATCTCGCCTGAAGAAGAGGCCTGAGTTGCCTTGAAAGCTTGAAAATTGTAATCTTTTTAGTTAGCCAATAAAAGGTGTCATTTTGCTTAACTTCTCATTAAGTGTAAATATATAATTTGCAGAAACGCCCAAAACACACATTCTTATTGTCATCCTAAATTCTCCATTACTTGTATATAGATAAAAATTCCTGATCTTGACTTCAGTGTTTCAACTATATTCAGTCACCCATGACAGAATGGCCAGGCACAGCTTCAAACTCATCATTTAATTTGCTGGTGACACAAATGTGGTAAAAATAATCACCTTCTGACACAGTGTTGCCAGGACAACAATCTGTTTGCCTAATAGCAGCAAAACCACAGAGCTGGTCATAGCACATCCCTGTCTGCCATAGCTCAGTGATAATATTAATGAACATAAAGTTTTCAGAGCCTTTTATGTTAATGTGTTTCAAATTGCCTTGTTTTGCTGTTTCTTTAAAGGCGCTATATAAATAAAATGTATTATTATTAAACAAATCTTCATTTTCTATGTATACATTATGTAATGTGTAAAGTTTGTAAACTAGTTAAAGTGTCTCAAGCCTATGCTTACTGAAGGATGCTATACAAAAACAAATGAAATTGGATTTAATTGATTTGAATCTGCATTGGTCAGGATGCTGTGGAGATTGTCTGCAGTTTCAGGTTTCCTGGCAATCACCATCACTGATGACGTTGTATGGGCACAACACATCCAAACTATTGCCATAATGGTTCACCAAAGTACTTACTACTCTGGATATTTTAGAAGTGAGTGTGTGTCTGTATTTGTGCTCATAGTCTTCCATAAGCGCACACTGCAAATCAGAATATGGCTTTATTAGTAGCTTAACATACTGGTGTGGTACCAACTCAACACAGGACTAGTAGAGTAATACATAATGCTGTTAAACTGGCTCAGAATATTATTGTCACACAGCTCCCTTCTTTCCATGGCGCACATAAGACACAATGTCTTAGAAAGGCATAAAGGGTTATGTACAGTGCATCCGGAAAGTATTCACAGCGCATCACTTTTTCCACATTTTGTTATGTTACAGCCTTACTCCAAAATGGATTAAATTCATTTTTTTCCTCAGAATTCTGCACACAACACCCCATAATGACAACATGAAAAAAGTTTACTTGAGGTTTTTGCAAATTTATTACAAATAAAAAAATTGAGAAAGCACATGTGCATAAGTATTCATAAGTATTTGCGGTGAAGCTCAAAATTGAGTTCAGGTGCATCCTGTTTCCCCTGATCATCCTTGAGATGTTTCTGCATCTTAATTGGAGTCCACCTGTGGTAAATTCAGTTGACTGGACATGATTTGGAAAGGCACACACCTGTCTATATAAGGTCCCACAGTTGACAGTTCATGTCAGAGCACAAACCAAGCATGAAGTCAAAGGAATTGTCTGTAGACCTCTGAGACAGGATTGTCTCGAGGCACATATCTGGGGAAGGTTACAGAAAAATTTCTGCTGCTTTGAAGGTCCCAATGAGCACAGTGGCCTCCTTCCACTGTAAGTGGAAGAAGTTTGAAACCACCAGGACTCTTCCTAGAGCTGGCCGGCCATCTGAACTGAGCGATCGGGGGAGAAGAGCATTAGTCAGGGAGGTGACCAAGAACCCGATTGTCACTCTGTCAGAGCTCCAGAGGTCCTCTGTGGAGAGAGGAGAACCTTCCAGAAGGACAACCATCTCTGCAGCAACCCACCAATCAGGCCTGTATGGTAGAGTGGCCAGACGGAAGCCACTCCTTAGTAAAAGGCACATGGCAGCCCGCCTGGAGTTTGCCAAAAGGCACCTGAAGGACTCTCAGACCATGAGAATGAAAATTCTCTGGTCTGATGAGACAAAGATTGAACTCTTTGGTGTGAATGCCAGGCGTCATGTTTGGAGGAAACCTGGCACCATCTCTACAGTGAAGCATGGTGGTGGCAGCATCATGCTGTGGGGATGTTTTTCAGCGGCAGGAACTGGGAGACTAGTCAAGATAAAGGGAAAGATGACTGCAGCAATGTACAGAGACATCCTGGATGAAAACCTGCTCCAGAGTGCTCTTGACCTCAGACTGGGGCGACGGTTCATCTTTCAGCAGGACAATGACCCTAAGCACACAGCCAAGATATCAAAGGAGTGGCTTCAGGACAACTCTGTGAATGTCCTTGAGTGGCCCAGCCAGAGCCCAGACTTGAATCCGATTGAACATCTCTGGAGAGATCTTAAAATGGCATGGCACCGACGTTTCCCATCCAACCTGATGGAACTTGAGAGGTGCAGCAAAGAGGAATGGGTGAAACTGGCCAAGGATAGGTGTGCCAAGCTTGTGCCATCATATTCAAAAAGACTTGAGGCTGTAATTGCTGCCAAAGGTGCATCTACAAAGTATTGAGCAAAGGCTGTGAATACTTATGTACATGTGATTTCTCCGTTTTTTTATTTTTAATAAATTTGCAAAAACCTCAAGTAAACTTTTTTTCACATTGTCATTATGGGGTGTTGTGTGCAGAATCCTGAGGAAAAAAATGAATTTAATCCATTTTGGAATAAGGCCGTAACATAACAAAATGTTGAAAAATTGATGCGCTGTGAATACTTTCTGGATGCACTGTAAGACCAGCCATCCTGCACAGTTACTTTTTTCCCTTCACTTTTCTGACTAACAGTACAAGACCACTGGCACTTGCAGTAGTTTTTATACCATTGTCGTAAGACTGCTCACTAGCCACGTATTAATCACACTTACAGTTGTATTTGTATGACTTGGCTGCAACATTTTATTATATACTTTTTAAGTATTATCTGATTGTACATGCAGTACTATTGAGTTTATATCTATCCCTAGTCTGTAGGTGACATGCAGACACGAATCTCACTGTGCCTTGTATATGAAACAATGAAACTGAAGTTGAGTTGGTAAAAAAGAAAGTTAAGCTATAGATTGGCCTGCTACCTTGACTGAGACGACTTTCTGTGCCTATTGTTTCTCCATGTGTAAGTTAAAGTTGTCTGAGACTGAAGAGTGTTCCCACACCTTTGGGTGCTACTTGTGTGAAAGTAAAGATTCTAGTATAATGACCCTATGTAATCTTTAATTTTTTTTTTTTCCTTGCCCACCATGCTCATAGTGGAAAGGCACAACGCAGCCCATGAAACTCAACACGCAACCTTCCAATGGGTTACTCCGTCATATCCTGCAGCAAGTTTATAACCATTCAGTCACCGACCCTGAGAAACTTAACAACTATGAACCTTTCTCCCCGGAAGTATATGGCGAGACATCCTTTAACCTAGTGGCACAGATCATTGATGAGATTGAGATGATGGAAGATGACACCTTTGTGGATCTTGGCAGTGGTGAGTGGACTAAGAGAGTAAATGGTTCCAGTCTTTCCTTTTATTTAGATGTGATAACACTTTCTGATCGTTACTAATTCGGTCCACTTGATTTGCAGTACATAGCTATAATTTCTTTCTTAACTAATGGAACTGTAAAGATTTACAATACTTTTTTCAGATACAACTTATGCATGGTGTCTTCTTTTAAATAACATATAATTAATGTTGCTTTCTCATGGTGTTTGTCACATAAGATTAAATTTATGAATCTGAGGATGAGATATTTGTTGGTAGTATTCTTATATATAAACAATAATGGGAAAAATACAAAGAAGGCAAAATGTGCAAGAAAAAATAAACCCTGGAAGGAATGCACCTTGAAATAACTCCAAGTAAACAAAGGGGAACAAAAAACTAATTCTGTTGTCCCTTTCAGCCTGACTAAGCAGATCTTGTACCCATGTCTGTCTATTCAGGTGGTTTGTCCACTTAACTGTCATATTACTAATGCAACTAACTGCCTTTACCACCATATATTTATAATCTCCATCCATCCTTCCTAATCTGCCCATCCAGGTCAGGGCAGGATTACAGCGCAGCTTTAGCCTATCCTAGCAATCACAGGATGCAAGGCAGGAACAACACCTGGACAAAGCACCAATATATATTTTATATTTGATTTTAAATGGATAAATTGGCCGTTTTTGTCCATCAGTTAACTCTCAATAATGCATAATTGCAAAGTGCAAACATGTTTTCAGAAAGGTTTGTAAATTTATTAAAAATAAACTATAATCTCTTGTATGTGTAAGTATTCAGACCCTTTGCGACACTTAAACTTGTGGTCAAGTGCATCCAGTTTGCTGTAGTTATCTTTGTGATGTGTCTAGAACTTGATTGGAGTTCACCAGTGACAATATTAATTCACTACCTATACACACCTATGTAAATAGGGTCCTACAATTCACACTGCATATTAGGACAGAACCAATTCAAGACGTCCACTCCCATTCATTGACTGCATAGTAGCCAGTTCCTCTGTCATTTCATTATTCCATTCATGAAAATCAGCAACTGTGCATTGTCGCAAACATCACATCTCTGATTTAATGCCAAGGAGAAGAAGTCTGCATATTCCAGCATGCTCTTCAGTTTTAGTTCCAGATTCCCCACAATTTCCCCATTCAGTTTCATAACCATTCGCTGTGAGATGGACAGATGTTCAAACGCCTCCTTCTTCTCTGGGTAGAGGAATGTGGCAGACTCCAATAAGCACTCTTCAGCAAATTCCCATTTGTAGAAAATGGTTTCCTTCTTTTGGCAATTTTGTAAGCTAATATACAGTTAGGTCCATAAATATTTGGACAGAGACAACTTTTTTCTAATTTTGGTTCTGTACATTACCACAATGAATTTTTAAATGAAACAACTCAGATGCAGTTGAAGTGTAGATTTTCAGCTTTAATTCAGTGGGGTGAACAAAATGATTGCATAAAAACGTGAGGCAACTAAAGCATTTTTTTTAACACAATCCCTTCATTTCAGGGGCTCAAAAGTAATTGGACAAATTAAATAACTGGACATAAAATGTTCATTTCTAAAACTTGGTTGAAAACCCTTTGCTGACAATGACAGCCTGAAGTCTTGAACTCATGGACACCACCAGATGCTGGGTTTCCTCCTTTTTAATGCTCTGCCAGGCCTTTACTGCAGCGGCTTTCAGTTGCTGTTTGTTTGTGGGCCTTTCTGTCTGAAGTTTAGTCTTCAACAAGTGAAATGCATGCTTAATTGGGTTAAGATCAGGTGTCTGACTTGGCCATTCAAGAATTTTCCACTTCTTTGCTTTAATAAACTCCTGGGTTGCTTTAGCTGTATGTTTTGGGTCATTGTCCATCTGTATCATGAAACGCTGCCCAATCAATTTGACTGCATTTAGCTGGATTTGAGCAGACAGTATGTCTCTGAACACCTCAGAATTAATTCAGCTGCTTCTGTCCTGTGTCACATCATCAATAAACACTAGTGTCCCAGTGCCACTGGCTGCCATGCACGCCCAAGCCATCACACTGCCTCCACAGTGTTTTACAGATGATGTGGTATGCTTTGGATAATGAGCTGTTCCATGCCTTCTCGATACTTTTTCTTGCCATCATTCTGGTAGAGGTTGATCTTGGTTTCATCTGTCCAAAGAATGTTTTTCCAGGACTGTGCTTTGCTTTTTTAGATGTTCTTTAGCAAAGTCCAATCTAGCCTTTCTATTCTTGAGGCTTATGAGTGGCTTGCACCTTGCAGTACACCCTCTGTATTTACTTTCATGCAGTCTTCTCTTTATGGTAGACTTGGATATCGATACGCCTACCCCCTGGAGAGTGTTGTTCACTTGGTTGGCTGTTGTGAAGGGGTTTCTCTTCACCATGGAAATGATTCTGTGATCATCCACCACTGTTGTCTTTTTCTAGGTGCAGCCAGGGTGTTGAGGGGGTCCGGTTTGGTGGACTCAGGATTGGGTCACTGCTTTTTGCAGATGATGTTGTCCTGTTTGCTTCATCAGGCCGTGATCTTCAGCTCTCTCTGGATCGGTTCGCAGCTGAGTGTGAAGCGGCTGGGATGGGAATCAGCACCTCCAAATCCGAGACCATGTTCCTCAGCCGGAGAAGGGTGGAGTGCCCTCTCAGGGTTGGTAGCGAGATCCTGCTTCAAGTGGAGGAGTTCAAGTATCTCGGGGTCTTGTTCACGAGTGAGGGAAGAATGGAGCGTGAGATCGACAGGCGGATCGGTGCGGCGTCCGCAGTGATGCGGGCTCTGCATCGGTCTGTCGTGGTGAAAAAGGAGCTGAGCCATAAGGCAAAGCTCTCAATTTACCGGTCGATCTATGTTCCTACCCTCACCTATGGTCATGAGCTATGGGTAGTGACCGAAAGAACGAGATCGCGAATACAAGCGGCTGAAATGAGTTTCCTCCGCAGGGTGTCTGGGCTCTCCCTTAAAGATAGGGTGAGAAACTCAGTCATCCGGGAGGGGCTCAGAGTAGAGCCGCTGCTCCTCCGCATCGAGAGGAGTCAGATGAGGTGGCTCGGGCATCTGATCAGGATGCCTCCTGGACGCCTCCCTGGTGAGGTGTTCCAGGCACGTCCAACTGGGAGGAGGCCCAGGGTAAGACCCAGGACACGCTGGAGGGACTATGTCTCCCGGCTGGCCTGGGAACGCCTCAGGATTCTCCCGGAAGAGCTAGAAGAAGTGGCCGGGGAGAGGGAAGTCTGGGCATCTCTGTTCAAGCTGCTGCCCCCGCGACCCGCGAAGATGGTTATTGGTAGGCCTCAGTTTATTTTGCTTGGATTGACCCATACATAGCGTTATAGAAGAAAGATGTACTTTAAATAAATAAAATTATTAAGAAACAAACAAAGCTTTTTATTTTTTTTTTTTATATAGCCACACTGTTATTGAAGAGATTATATTTTTTTGAATGTGCAGTGATCTCAGAATGTATAGAATATTTTTCTTTCATTTTCCACATGTCACCATTGTGGCATAAGTAGCAACATAATGTCATGTTCTTACTTTTCTCACTGAGATGCTGTGAAATGTAAGAGTATACCTTAAATACACTTTTTTTACTCTTGCCTAGCTTCACATTTTCCTTACATGTACCACAGTGCTTAATTTTATACAGTATAATTTGCAGTTTAAAGTGTATTCATTTTTGTGTCACTGGAAATCAAGATGATCATGTTGTTAAGTATTCTTTTTTTTTTCCCCTCTCAAGTTTTTTTTATTGATAAAATGAAAAAGGAACCCAACAAGTAACTAACTGATTTTTGGACTATGTAGGAACAAAACCAAATACCCCCACCCACCTAATTTTAAATTATATTATTTGCCAGAATGATACAGCTGAAGCTTTCATCTTCTTTTAGTCCAATACAACCTAAAACGTTTTTCCCAGTTAAAGGATATACAGTGTATCTGGAAAGTATTCACAGCGCATCACTTTTTCCACATTTTGTTATGTTACAGCCTTATTCCAAAATAGATTAAATTCATTTTTTTCCTCAGAATTCTACACACAACACCCCATAATGACAATGTTAAAAAAGTTTACTTGAGGTTTTTGCAAATTTATTAAAAATAAACAAACTGAGAAATCACATGTACATAAGTATTCACAGCGTTTGCTCAATACTTTGTCGATGCACCTTTGGCAGCAATTACAGCCTCAAGTCTTTTTGAATATGATGCCACAAGCTTGGCACACCTATCCTTAGCCAGTTTCGCCCATTCCTCTTTGCAGCACCTCTCAAGCTCCATCAACTTGGATGGGAAGCGTCGGTGCACAGCCATTTTAAGATCTCTCCAGAGATGTTTAATTGGATTCAAGTCTGGGCTCTGGCTGGGCCACTCAAGGACATTCACAGAGTTGTCCTGAAGCCACTCCTTTGATATCTTGGCTGTGTGCTTAGGGTCGTTGTCCTGCTGAAAGATGAACCGTCGCCCCAGTCTGAGATGAAGAGCGCTCTGGAGCAGGTTTTCATCCAGGATGTCTCTGTACATTGCTGCAGTCATCTTTCCCTTTATCCTGACTAGTCTCCCAGTCCCTGCCGCTGAAAAACATCCCCACAGCATGATGCTGCCACCACCGTGCTTCACTGTAGGGATGGTATTGGCCTGGTGATGAGCGGTGCCTAGTTTCCTCCAAACGTGACGCCTGGCATTCACACCAAAGAGTTCAATCTTTGTCTCATCAGACCAGAGAATTTTCATTCTCATGGTCTGAGAGTCCTTCAGGTGCCTTTTGGCAAACTCCAGGTGGGTTGCCATGCGTCTTTTACTAAGGAGTGGCTTCCGTCTGGCCACTCTACCATACAGGCCTGATTGGTGGGTTGCTGCAGAGATGGTTGTCCTTCTGGAAGGTTCTCCTCTCTCCACAGAGGACCTCTGGAGCTCTGACAGAGTGACCATTGGGTTCTTGGTCACCTCCCTGACTAAGGCTCTTCTCCGCCAATCGCTCAGTTTAGATGGCCCGCCAGGTCTAGGAAGAGTCCTGGTGGTTTCGAACTTCTTCCACTTATGGATGATGGAGGCCACTGTGCTCATTGGGACCTTCAAAGCCGCAGAAATTTTTCTGTAACCTTCCCCAGATTTGTGCCTCGAGACAATCCTGTCTCGGAGGTCTACAGACAATTCCTTTGACTTCATGCTTGGTTTGTGCTCTGACATGAACTGTCAACTGAGGGACCTTATATAGACAGGTGTGTGCCTTTCCAAATCCTGTCCAATCAACTGAATTTACCACAGGTGGACTCCAATTAAGCTGCAGAAACATCTCAAGGATGATCAGGGGAAACAGGATGCACCTGAGCTCAATTTTGAGCTTCATGGCAAAGGCTGTGAATACTTATGTACATGTGCTTTCTCAATTTTTTTATTTTTAATAAATTTGCAAAAACCTCAAGTAAACTTTTTTCACGTTGTCATTATGGGGTGTTGTGTGTAGAATTCTGAGGAAAAAAAATGAATTTAATCCATTTTGGAATAAGGCTGTAACATAACAATATGTGGAAAAAGTGATGTGCTGTGAATACTTTCTGGATGCACTGTATACTGTAAGTAAATATAAAGCACATTAGTTGAATGATTTGTACGTGTTTTTTATGGAAATACATTGTTAACTTTCCTGTTTACCTATCATTCTTTGTTGCTGTTGATCCTCCTCCAACTGCTACTGTGTATCTTCTTTTTTGTGATAATTTTTTATTGAACATTTATCAAACATAAACCATTAACGCAGCAGTATGATAAGGATGTAATAGCCCACTATTCTCACAGGGCCCCCAACCACTCTTTTCCTTCCTTCCTTACTCATGGAATAACCAAAATTAGTAGCGCTGGCCTCAGCACTACATTTTAAAGAGGGAACATGAAAAGGCCTTAGAAATCCACGTTTAGTAAAGGGAGCAGAAAATCCAACATGGTAGGACACACGACATCCAAGATTTGAAGCATTAAAGACACGTAGTCCCATCTTAAGTAGACTCAATGGATGCTGTGTTGAGCTGAGACATAGACTGATCCATATGTATCAGGTGGTAAAAATGTAGATAACCATTTATCATCTACGAATAGCTCAGGGGGTTTTCAGAGTGATGCATGAAGTAGTTTGATAGCAAGACTGTTTAGTCTTTAAAACATTCTGCTGGTATGAGACAATATGGGAAAGATGGATCTAAAAGGATGACACTAGAATAATAACAGAAAGACAACACAAAGAGCAAAGTACATAAGTCCTGATGAAGGAATAAAAATAACGCTGGGACGCAGCCAGAACATGTTGGAGGAAAATGCTAGGGGCACCCATGCATTATAAACTAAATAATGCATATGATTTTACACCTAACAAATGACACTTAAAAGGAGTGGAATAAAGCTCATGAAGAAATTCTAATTGGTGATAATGTTTGACATTACTGAAAACTATACTTCAGGCACAAGATGTGAGGAAGGAGAGAGGTCACTGAGCCAAAGTAAAGTTAAAGGAAGAGGTGTATGTGCTGACTTGAACAGCATATAGAGTAGAAATGGGCCCCTCAATGGTTGAGTAAGAATGAGAAAAGGAGCCAAGAGGATAGGTAGGCAGAGCAAAGAAAAAAGTGATCCCATATGTTCCTGGCAATGACAGAGTAATGTAAGATTGGAGGATCTGTGGTTTCAGGATTAAACAAGTCACCAGTTTGCTTATCACTATGTTCTGCCAAATAGGATAAACACAAAGTTGTCCACCAATATTATGAAGGCACTATTATGAAAAATATAGGTAAAAGTGTCCCACTTTATAGGAGAACCAGTATGCCTTATTACTTGGTTCTGGGATTGAACAGAACCAAGTGACAGCCAGTAGGATTTAGGTTTTAGTAGCTTCAAAAAGAATACCTACCAGGAATTAGGACAGGGAAAGATTGATTCATTATGTAACCACAGTGGAGGCAGGAAGGGAGAGAATAGACCAAGCCAGACAGGAGTGGGAAGTGCAAAACTATTGACAAAATTCCAAATCTGGTGGGTGCATCCCCATATCCAACCCTCTAAAAATTGGCGCAGTTTGTTTAAATTCCCTCATTTATATTTCCTTAAAAATATGGAGATAAGTGGTCTGACCGGGTGGTCTGCATGTTCTGTCCGTGTCTTTGTGGGCTTTCCTGTTGCATCTCCAAAGATGTATGTGTTTAGCTATTTAGAAATTCCAAATTGGACCGGTGTGATTATAAATGGGCCCAGTGATAGACTGGTACACTTTCCTAGGCTGTTTCCTGTCTTACATTCAGTAATGCAAGGGTAGGCTTCTAGCCCATTATGGCTCTGACTTTGGACTAAGTGGGAGTTAGAGAATGTGTGCAGTCTGACTTCTGACTATTTTTAGAAGGAAGGAGGAAATAGGATCATGGAATTACAAAATTAAAAAGATATACACAGTCTATATTAAAGCTATTTTTTTTGAAGGGATGGCAGGTGAACTTTAAGGGTAGGCTGTACTGATTCATTTATTTATTTAGTTATTTATTTTTTAACAGTGACTTTGTGTGACAGGAAGGAAAGTGGGAGTTTTGACCAGTAATGAGATCATTAAATATTCAACCATATTCTGAGGAGACTATCTCACTGGTTGATACAGAGATGCCCACTCTAGGATACATGAAGGTTTTAGTGACAGGGATGGATAGAAACAAATGGACCTGCAATATAAATTATTAAGGGACAAACGAGGATTTGAGCCAGTTAAATGTATGATCACAAAGATCTGAATAGTTCTAGAATAATAGAGAGATATTAGAGAAATTATAAATAAATATGGGGTCAGAAGTTGAGAGCTGTGTATTGCTTTTGAATATTGTTCAAGGTATAGAATAAAAAGGAAGGGAGAAAGTGAAAAGCTCCAGTTTTGATGGAAAAAGAATAAGTGGGCAAGGGATTTCTGAGAATGATTGTTGACGGTGAGGATTATAATGTTTAAGCTAAGTTTATATATCTCATGCTGAATTCCATTCTTTCCATGCCCTGCAACATGAAGGTTAATTCCTGCAATCCAAACCCTTCTAAATGTCAAGCTGAAATTGAGTCGGCAATATGCAGGGGCCTCTAAATGTTGTCTGAAGCTAGGCAAGAGAGAATAAATAGTTGGCTTAGTTGGAATGACTCTAATAACTTTCTCCAACCAATGAGCAAAAACCTTGGTTGAAAGTTAAACACTGGTCTTAATGAGTATTAGTCCAGAAGCTTTAATATAATGTGGTGTCTATGCCTTGTTTTAGGAGCAGTATAATGACTACCTTGTTAATTCTTCGATTCCCTTGCCAGAGGTTGCCTTAATAATGTCAAAAAAGTTTTTAGTTCTTTTGCTTATGGATTAAACAAACACAAAACATCAACCAAATTAGGCTCTGGGCAGAGTTTACAGAAGGAAACCATGGAGTGTGGACTGTGCTGAACCAATGGAGTGGCAGATTTTCTAACAGCAGGTTTATTATGGATTTGTGTTAATGCCAGAAAGCAACTCCTAATCTTGGAACTTAGGGAGCTGGCTGGCAAGTACAGAACACTATAGTGTGTGTGTGTGTGAGTGTGCACGTGTGCGTGCGTAGGTAAACATGCAAGTCAACTAACAAGTTATAAAAAAAAATCCAATTTCATTAATGACTTTGTCAGTGAGACTGATCATTAGGCTTCTGCAGAAAATGAGCACACTGCTTTTGTTGGATTGAATAGAAGGGTTGGTTGTTAGCTACAGTGGGTACGGAAAGTATTCAGACCCCCTTCAATTTTTCACTCTTTGTCATATTGCAGCCATTTGCTAAAATCATTTAAATTAATTTTTTCCCTCATTAATGTACACACAGCACCCCATATTGACAGACAAAAAAAAGAATTTTTGAAATTGTTGCAGATTTATTAAAAAAGAAAAACTGAAATATCACATGGTCCTAAGTATTCAGACCCTTTGCTCAGTATTTAGTAGAAGCACCCTTTTGAGCTAATACAGCCATGAGTCTTCTTGGGAAAGACGCAACAAGTTTTTTACACCTGGATTTAGGGATCCTCTGCCATTCCTTCTTGCAGATCCTCTCCAGTTCTGTCAGGTTGGATGGTACACGTTGGTGGACAGCCATTTTTAGGTCTCTCCAGAGATGCTCAATTGGGTTTAAGTCAGGGCTCTGGCTGGGCCATTCAAGAACAGTCACAGAGTTGTTGTGAAGCCACTCCTTCGTTATTTTAGGTGTGTGCTTAGGGTCATTGTCTTGTTGGAAGGTAAACCTTCGGCCCAGTCTGAGGTCCTTAGCACTCTGGAGAAGGTTTTTGTCCAGGATATCCCTATACTTGGCCGCATTCATCTTTCCCTCGATTGCAACCAGTCATCCTGTCCCTGCAGCTCAAAAACACCCCCACAGCATGATGCTGCCACCGCCATGCATCACTGTGGGGACTGTATTGGACAAGTGATGAGCAGTGCCTGGTTGTCTCCACACATACCTCAGTGCAAGACACATGACAGCCCGCATGGAGTTTGCTAAAAGATACCTGAAGGACTCTGAGATGGTGAGAAATAAGATTCTCTTGTCTGATGAGACCAAGATAGAACTTTTTGGCCTTAATTCTAAGCGGTATGTGTGGAGACAACCAGGCACTGCTTATCACTTGTCCAATACAGTCCCCACAGTGAAGCATGGCGGTGGCAGCATCATGCTGTGGGGGTGTTTTTCAGCTGCAGGGACAGGACGACTGGTTGCAATCGAGGGAAAGATGAATGCGGCCAAGTACAGGGATATCCTGGACAAAAACCTTCTCCAGAGTGCTAAGGACCTCAGACTGGGCCGAAGGTTTACCTTCCAACAAGACAATGACCCTAAGCACACACCTAAAATAACGAAGGAGTGGCTTCACAACAACTCTGTGACTGTTCTTGAATGGCCCAGCCAGAGCCCTGACTTAAACCCAATTGAGCATCTCTGGAGAGACCTAAAAATGGCTGTCCACCAACGTTTACCATCCAACCTGACAGAACTGGAGAGGATCTGCAAGGAGGAATGGCAGAGGATCCCCAAATCCAGGTGTGAAAAACTTGTAGCGTCTTTCCCAAGAAGACTCATGGCTGTATTAGCTCAAAAGGGTGCTTCTACTAAATACTGAGCAAAGGGTCTGAATACTTAGGACCATGTGATATTTCAGTTTTTCTTTTTTAATAAATCTGCAACAATTTCAAAAATTCTTCTTTTTGTCTGTCAATATGGGGTGCTGTGTGTACATTAATGAGGGAAAAAATTAATTTAAATGATTTTAGCAAATGGCTGCAATATGACAAAGAGTGAAAAATTGAAGGGGGTCTGAATACTTTCTGTACCCACTGTACATCTTTGTGGTGACAATGAGGAAAATCCAGCATGTTCATGCATCAAGGACCAGACGCCAAGTCCAGAAGCAATGCGGAGATTAGCCATAATCACAGTTACTGAAGAATAAGAAAATGAGTATGATGTTAAATAAAAAGAGAGATAAAAATATGATGCATGCTGACAGCTAGTGATCTCCAAATAGCAATTGAGAAATGAGAATTGAGGAAAGTTGAATCCCATGAGGATTAAACTGAGATATCACAGCATCATATCAGGTAGATTACAAGCTACTTAAGTATTAATGTTTATGAAGAAGATACAAAACTAAGATAAAATGGACTTATTGGCTCTCAAGCTAAAATGCCTAACATTTACTAAGCAACAAGGATAAATTCTTCTTTATCTGTTCTTTTTATTAAAATGTGAGCTCCTGTACTAAATACAAGCTTGTTCACTGCCCACACTCAGACAAGGATGATCTATTGTAATTACCAGGCCAGAACTCATTCTCTTTTAATTTTTACTGAAGACATGGCTCTCATTTCTTACACTCTGCTGTTCTTCCAAATTCACAGGATGACTCCTCAGATTCTCCTTTCTCAGTTTATTACACCTCTTTCTGTAATGTGAAAGTGAGTATGCCAGTCTTCACTTTCTCTTAAAGTCAGCCTGTCTGCTTTCTGTTTGCAGGAAGTTCAGCAGCAAAATAACACACAGGATTTATTAGCCACAATACATAAAACAAAAGTACAAATTAATTACCATAAAGCTTAGAAAAGCAGGTTTTGAAGAAAAAAACTATTCTTTTGGAGAATGGCTAATTGACCACTTACTACTTAAGTCATTTGGGGTGAAACTTGGCTGGTTTTGATTGGCAGCCAATTTGTAAGGAGTAGGATAGAAAAAAAAATTACAAGGCATTGCATAAATCATAATACATCATGAAGACCATAAAGTAACTTCAGGAATTTATGGTGGTATGTGGTGAATCTCAGCGTATCATCATCTGTTTTGTGTATTCTTTATAAGTTTGAACAGTGGAGTAAGGTGGCAGTATGCAAGCCATTTCTCAAAAAAATGATGTAGCTACATTTCACATGGCCTTAGAAAAAATGTCTGTTATTTTTTCACAATCATGGTATATAATATTTTGCCACATGAAAATATGTTCTAAAGTGAATTATTTTTTTAATACATTTTAAAAATAACTAGCTTATTCTTGTGCTTTATAATGGAGGTAAACGACACCGGGTGATAGTGGCAGCAGTAGGCAATATATTTGCAGATTAAAGCAAAGAGTGACTGGAATAAGCTTCCGTATAATGTGAGACTATGCATAAAGGTGTATGTGACTGTTTCCAATGATTATTGTTTAGTTCTGTACAGATCAGAGACAGCAGTTCACATATGGACATCAATAGCCAATATTATCAATAACAAGGTGACTCTTTGAAATCACACTCCTGGCCCTAAGTGATGCTGCAGAGAAAGATGATCAGTTACGTGAAGCTTTGAAAATGGCTGAATGTCACAAAAATGACATGGACGCACTTTGTGTGCAGTCTCCACTTAAAAACTCACAGATCAGTACTTGAAAACACTCCTGGATTAAAAAATGAACTTTTTCGGTAAGTTTTAATGTTTTTGTTTTCAGGCTGGACCTAGGTGTCCTTAACCTCCTTTATAAAGCACAAGGACAAGCTAGGTTTTCAGGCTTCACTTTAGAACACAATATAATGTAGCAAATTGATATATTCCGTGACTGTGAAGAAATAACTTAAACATGAAAATTACCAAACTTATCTTTTGATTCAAAAATATTTTGTAGACACTAATCTAACACAGTGCCTGTTGACAAGCCTGATGGTGGCAGTATCAGGTGCAGTGAAGAACTCTGGAGCTCTGATTAAAATAGTGGGAAACGTTAATAGCTCTAGCAAGATATTTCACCTTAAATTACACCATTTAGCATAAAAACAATTCTAAGAGACAATCATCTTAATCAAGTTTAAAAAATGGGAGATCAGAGTCCTGGAGCCGGTCAGTCAAAGCCCAGACCGTAATCCAACAGGATCATATACAGAGCTGTACAGTGGACATTCCCTCATGTTTTCAGTTGAGCTTGAACTCCTCTTTGAAGCTGAATGAGATAAATTTGCAAAACCCAGTTGTACTAATTTACCAGTCCAACGAGGCTTAATGCTATACTTCAAGCAAAAGGGGCTTCACAAAGTCCTAGTTAAAGGGTATGCACAATTACTTTTCTTCCAAAATATAGTTACTTTGTCACAGAAGATCTTGTAACCAACATTACTGTATATAGTCATTTTCAATTACTTTATATTTTCATTTTTGTTTCTTACACAATATGTCTTTTTGTTCTTTACATTAGCAAAGCTGAAATTGCATTAAGGATCTTCCTGTTGTCACTGTTTTTACATTTCTTTGTGAAGCATTATATTTTTATTTATTACAATAACATACTTTATTAACAAGTCACATAGTGAGTACAGGACAGAATTAACCTCCAGCCCAGTCTACATCCAGGAGGGAGAACAAACATCACATAGTAAGATACCAGGAAGATATAAATCAATAGAATGTGGTCTGTAACAGCAACAACATTTTTTTCTATAGTGTATTTACACTTTACAAGTATGTCAAAATGCTTTACAAGATGTCAAAGGAAGTAGTTACATGCAACGAAAAACAAATTAAAATTAGATAAGAAAAATAATGCATAAATAGTATACAAAAAGTAATGTACACTTATGTATAATAGATATTTAATTAAGAGAAATTTATGGATGAGGTGAGAGAGGACATGAAGGTGGTGAGTGGAATGGAACGGAACGAGATGCTGAGGACAGGAAGATATGGAAAAAGATAATCCACTGTGCAACCCCATACGGGAGCAGTTGAAAGAGTAAGAAGAAGAGAGTCCTTAAATATTGAATTGTTTTTTAAGTCTTAAATGAAGGTCTGATGGTCAGGGTGGACATAAGAAAAAAAAACTCCAGTTAAGCCGGAGGAAAAAAAAAAACCCAAAATCTGTAGGGGTTCCAGGCCAAACATACAGTCATATGAAAAAGTTTGGGAACCTCTCTTAATTCTTTGGATTTTTGTTTATCATTGGCTGAGCTTTCAAAGTAGCAATTTCCTTTTAATATATGACATGCCTTATGGAAACAGTAGTATTTCAGCAGTGACATTAAGTTTATTGGATTACCAGAAAATATGCAATATGCATCATAACAAAATTAGACAGGTGTTTAAATTTGGGAATCCCAATAGAGATATTACATCAATACTTAGTTGAGTCTCCCTTTGCAAATATAACAGCCTCTAGATGTCTCCTATAGCCTTTGATGAGTGTCTGCATTCTGGATGAAGGTATTTTTGACCATTCTTCCATACAAAATCTCTCCAATTCAGTTAAATTTGATGGCTGCCGAGCATGGACAGCCTGCTTCAAATCATCCCATAGATTTTCGATGATATTCAAGTCAGGGGACTGTGACGGCCATTCCAGAACATTGTACTTCTCCCTCTGCATGAACGCCTTTGTAGATTTCGAGCTGTGTTTTGGGTCATTGTCTTGTTGGAATATCCAACCCCTGCGTAACTTCAACTTTGTGACTGATGCTTGAACATTATCCTGAAGAATTTGTTGATATTGGGTTAAATTCATCCGACCCTCGACTTTAACAAGGGCCCCAGTCCCTGAACTAGCCACACAGCTCCACAGCATGATGGAACCTCCACCAAATTTGACAGTAGGTAGCAGGTGTTTTTTCTTGGAATGCTGTGTTCTTTTTCCACCATGCATAGCGCTTTTTATTATGACCAAATAACTCAATTTTTGTCTCATCAGTCCAAAGTACTTTCTTCCAAAATGAATCTGGCTTGTCTAAGTGAGCATTTGCATACAACAAGCAACTCTGTTTGTGGCATGAGTGCAGAAAGGGCTTCTTTCTCATCACCCTGCCATACAGATGTTCTTTGTGCAAATTGTGCTGAATTGTAGAACGATGTACAGATACACCATCTGCAGCAAGATGTTCTTGCAGGTCTTTGGAGGTGATCTGTGGGTTGTCTGTAACCATTCTCACAATCCTGCGCATATGCCGCTCCTGTATTTTTCTTGGCCTGCCAGACCTGCTGGGTTTAACAGCTTTTTGCAGACTTCCCCTAAACCATGAGACTGAACAATCTTTGTTTTCAGATCTTTTGAGAGTTGCTTTGAGGATCCCATCCTGTCATTCTTCAGAGGAGAGTCAAAGGGAAGCACAACTTGCAATTGACCACCTTAAATACCTTCTCTCATGATTGGACACACCTGTCTATGAAGTTCAAGGCTTAACGAGCTAATCAACCAATTTGGTGTTTCAAGTAATCAGTATTGAGCAGTGACATGCATTCAAATCAGCAAAATTACAAGGGTACCCAAATTCGTATTTAGTCACTTGCCCTGTAACTTTTGAGAAATGAAGGAGGCATTTAAACACAGCCAGTTTTTCACATTTGATATAATTTCATACAACGAAATACTGCTTCACTAAAAATCTTTGTTTGGAAAACACCCCAGTACTCAGATGTTCCTAGGAAATGAAAGACATACCACTGTTATCTTTTTTTTGTTGAAAGTAAATTATTATGCAGGCTGAGAGGGGTTCAGAAACTTTTTCATATGACTGTAAATGTTCTTAAGTAGAACTATCTTAGAGTATTTGATGCTGTAGGTCTCGTGGCAGGCTAAGCTGTTCACTTTCATTCAAACATCATTGGTGGCTGCACAGGACTTTGATCAGGTGGTGGTGATGCAAAATGCTACCACAGAAGAACTGGAAAAGAAAACAGAGAAAAGTATGATAATTCTATGCATATCTCATGTATTAAGGGCAGATCTCATGTGTAGTTACAAAAAGGCCAAATTCAAAAACTGGGTTTTTATAAGGTTCTTAAAATGATGAGTTAGCCTAGCCTGTTAGTCTATTAGAGTCAAGAGAAACATATTCATTAAAGTAAACAACAATTACATTATCTTATTATATAGCTATTCGAAATAGAGAATTTTCAGGTTATGTCTAATTTGCTCTTGATCATGGTGTAAAACTTCAAAGGGCATTTGTAACAAGAATCTTGTGAACTGAAATCATAAATGTCAGTAGAAGAATACACTGATTGTGCACTAAAGCCTTCAAAATTCTTTAATGTAAAAATGATTAATCTTTGTCTTTAATGTCCAGGAGTGGGCCAGGTGGTGTTACAGGTGGCAGCAGCAACAAATTGCAAACACTATTATGGAGTGGAGAAGGCAGACATCCCTGCCAAGTATGCCGAGGTGAGTTCATACTGAACAGATTGCATAAATGCATGCATGCAGTATTTCAGGACAATAACTTAATTATGTGCCTTTCATTTGCAGTCAATGGACAAAGAGTTTAAGAAGTGGATGAAGTGGTATGGTAAGAAGCATGGAGAGTATACGGTGAGTAGGCAATACTCTGTTTTGCACTTCTCTGATTAAAACTGTGAATTGGCTAGAGAGTGGAGTGCCAGGTTGTACTTGACATTCTACATGACCGTTCAGCTTGATGTAATGGCCTCTGCCTTGCGTTCCCCAAATGTGTGGCATAGTGCTCTTGTTCCCGTCCCCAACCCTTTCTCTCTCATTTTAGTTGGAAAGAGGTGACTTCTTATCTGAGGAGTGGAAAGAGAGAATCGCAAATACAAGGTAGGGATATTCTACAAGCTTTAGGGGGCATTGTGAAATGTTTTGGGCTTTTTTTCTTTACATTATTGTTTCTTGTGCAAAACACATCTATTTTCCTTATGTTGAGGTAGCCTGTAAAATAATTACAGCATTACATTACCTAATTATGTTTGCATTTCCTAGTTGTTGTTTAGATTTTAAAACTGTTTAAATGCCACAGGTCACTGTAAAAGTGTCATCAAGCACTTTTCTGCCCATTCAGGGCTGCTGGTGACATGAGTCCTCTCAGTAGCATCAGATGAAAGGCAGAAAACAAGACTGGGAGTGTACTAATCAGGCTAATTAAGCACTGACATTTACACAGGCCAAGTTTAGAGTGCCAGTTATACATCCCCAAAGACACACAGGTTTGTTTAAGAAAAACTGAAGCATCCAGAGGAGAACTAATGGGAGACAAGGAGAATGTGCAAACACTACTCAGACATCACCTGACTATGCAGGTTGAACACAGGGCACTACACCGTAAAGCAGCAATGCTAACCACTGGACTAACATGTTGTTATATCCCAAATTATTTTCAGTATTTAACTGAATCAACATAGTATCAAGAGAAGAGTTACTTTTATGAATCAGTGCTTTTTAAAAAGAGCTTGATTTTTACCCCTTGAACTGTATCTTCAAACAATACACACATAGAAACATCTCTGAATATATAAATATCTGTCTGAAATGTGAGGTACCAGTCTAATTTAGCTGACATCAATTTTTTTTGGGGTGGAGATTAGTGCCATTCTTTTAAAAGCAATATTTATGCAGACATGATGGACAAATAGCTGGTCATGCAATACACCCCCTCCCACACCATTCAACCATACAGGTTGAAACGATTCTTAGCATTGCTATCACTGGAGAAGTAACTTATGGCCAAAGTAAAAGCTGTAACAAGAAGGGTGCTGTCTTAGTGATCCTCAACCCCTAGAATAAGGATAAGATGAAAAAAACACAGGGAAGGAACAATTGCAAGGAGAGAAAAGGTCTAAAATAAACAGAAAGTAAACCAACAAAGCTGACATCCTTTTGGATCTGCTAACAGGTTTAACTCATGGTTTACCAGGTAGAGTGGCTCATCCACTTGTCACCTTTTTAAGTACAACAAAGCATTGCCATCAGCCTTTTTTAGTCTTGACAGTCTCAACTGTTATTCAAATGTTGCTCAAACTCACCCCTCACACAAGACTCAGAATGACTTTCCATGAGGAATCTTTAAACACTATCCTGGGAGAACTACCAGCCAAGTCTGGAATTATATCCAGGATCAGGTCTATAAAGTTTCACAACCAGCCAACCTGGGTGTCCTGTAGAACCTCCCACAATTATTGCACTACTGAACCATCTATATCTCTTAAAGGGCTAAGTCTCTTAGAGAGCATACTACTTCTTCACAAATATGTGCTTTACCTCTTGGAAGAGAGGGAAATAACCGGTCTCTTGACAGTTCTAAGACTTTAAAGGTCAACATGAGTGCATTTCTCTGATTCTGGCACCCCTTATTGTTCAGGAGGTATTCTGACCCCTGCTAACCCTCTGAGGGTTCTTTGTCAGCCTTGACCGAGGGTCAGCCATTTCTGCCACATACTGGTGAATCTTCCCTTTTGTGTTATGGGGGGTCAAAACCCTGGCATTGTTGGGACTGGTAGTGTAAACATGACACCTTTATCTGCCTGGCAACCTCCTGCTCAAGGGGCATTTCACTTATCTATTTCTCATTTTGGGGCTCATTGAGCCCTGGCCTTTTCCTTGGTGGCAAACCCTTCTGCATGGAGTAATTCACGCTTCTCTATATATGTGGGCCTTTTGTGGCCCTTTTCATTTTACATGGTACACTTTAGTGACTAGACATCCATTATACACTCCCATTTTGTTAATCAGTTAATCTTTTGAAGCAACCAATTATAGAACATGTGGATTAGACTTTTTTCTGGTAGAAAACCAGAAATGCCATCACTTTAAGGTCAAAATCTCCTAGAAATAGTTGTCTTTTGAACAGATCTTTAACATCTGCAGCTAAGGGGATTTAATGCCCTTAATTTAGGTGGCCGTGTACCTATATTGTGACTGGCAAGTACTTTTTGTTTTGTGCAATATGATCAAATTTAATTACTTAGTTTCATGGAGACTTTTATTATGAGGTTATTCTTCTAGAATAACAGGTTGAGGTTTTTGTTTTTTTCCGTATATCATTCTAAATAAGCAATAATGACAAGAATGTAGGTTAGCTGAACAATTCTTTAAACCGATTGTAATATTTTATTGGTAGACTACCACCACAAAATAATTGACTGCTTAGTACCAGTCAAAAGTCTGGACATACCCAGAGATGTCAATGTTTTTGGTAGAAATTAATAATTTTTTTAAATTATGATACCCTTAAATAGATTTAAAAACACAGCTAAGACAGTATTATTGTTCCCAGTGGCTTACTGCTTGAAATGACTGATTTGTAATTTATTATTCATGTATGACTGCAAAACACCTTTTTCAGCAGCCATTCCTTCAGTGTCCTAATGGTAAACCCTCTTAGCTTATCCTTAGTCATGTATTTTTTTCTCATACTACACACTGATGTCCTTATCCTCCCATACAGTTGTCCATCTCAGAATTCCCCTGTTTTTCTAGCCTGGTTAGTTCCAGTTTGCTCTGTTCACAGTATGAGTATTGATCTAAAAGTAAAAGACACTTTTGTATGCAGTCATTAGTTCTGCCATATGTAGTAATTTTCATTCAGCAAAAAAGTAAAAAAACAACAGACTGACATATTTCTTGAGAAAGCTGTTTCATTTTGGTTGTTTTTGAATCCAAAACCGAGCTTTAAGAACACCAGTACATTGCAACCCAAGTGAACAGAATGGCAGGTTTCAGAGGTGCTAATGCATTTACCAAGGTTCTCTAACAACTAGTTAGCATTTAAAATAAGTAATTAAGGATAAGCTAAGGGAGTTTACCATTAGGACACTGAAAGAATGGCTGCTGAAAATGGGGCTTTCAGACATATGTGAATTAAAAATGACAAAATCAGTGATTTCAAGCAGTAGTAACCATTAGAAACCCTAGTATTGCCTTGGCCGTATTTTAAAATCCATTTAATGAAAAGTTACCAATTTCTATCAAGAATATGAAAAATTCTAGGTGTGTTAAAACTCTTGACTTGTACTGTATATCTTGAACATTAATGATAATGTTGTCCACTGCAAGGTTTCCAAAAGCAAGTTCAAAATTTGAATGTGGCAAAGTCTTCACTGAAAAACACATACTTTATTTTATAAGAAAAAAAGAAAAGCCTTTTAATTGCAGTATGTCCCAGCTATGTCTTATATGTCCTCCACCGCCACTCCTATCTCTCCATTTCCACATTGTACTAATTTTTTGCCACTAATTTTGTTTATTTTTGTACCACTCTGTAGACTCTACAGTGTTTTCTCTGAGATGTGCTTCAGATGTATGGCTATACTTCACTCAACAGGTTTATCATTAGTAACTGTTCTGAATAATGTAATATGTCAGTGTCTTTAAACCTGTTGATCTTTTTAATCCTCCAACACACACCATTATGTTCTCTCTTTTTTTTAAGTAAAATACATAAGAGAGAATGGATAATGTCACTGTTTTATATGTTATGAAGTGATCTGTGGTTTTGCTCTTACCTGCTTCAGCTTCCCAAAGGAGCGAGCTGGAAGATTTTTTTTTAATTTTTCATTCTGTGAAGGCCAAGTATGGCTGTTGGGAATGGGTCTCTTCAGACGGGTGATGAATCAAAAGTGATGGCGAGTCAAGTGACCAACACTTTGGATATGATGTTTCATGTTGGTATGGTAGAGATCTGCACATCACACTTTTTGTGATGCTGTGGCGCTCCTTCCCTACTTCAGGGTCTTGGGTGAGAAAACCACTAATCAGCAGACTTCTTTTGCAGTGTGATTTTTGTGAATAATTTTGCCTTTGGTCCCGAAGTAGATCACCAGCTGAAGGAGAGATTTGCAAATATGAAAGAAGGTAAGTTGCACTTAAAATACTTTGTGACATTTACAAAAATTTTGAAGTTTGATAATTCTCTTTACATGTATTTTCTGTAATTTTTGTTGTAGGTGGTAAAATTGTATCCTCAAAACCTTTTGCCCCTCTAAACTTCAGAATCAACAGTCGCAATCTGAGCGGTAGGTACTCTGTGTTTCCCTTAAGATACTTTTACAGTGTTCATAGTCTTCATGGAATGTTTGAATGATCTTTTTTATTATTATTATTATTAGTAGTAGTAGTAATAGTAGTATCTGTATTAGTAGCATTATTATTAGTATTGTTACTCTGTTTTTCCCAGATATTGGCACAATAATGAGGGTTGTGGAGTTGTCTCCTCTGAGGGGCTCTGTATCCTGGACTGGAAAGCCTGTTTCTTACTATTTACATACAATAGACCGGACCATAGTAAGTAGTCCTTCAGAAACAAGAGCTTCACACATGCAGCTTGAGACCCAGATACTGGATTATGTTTTAAAGTGCACCAATAGAGGAAAGACTTTATTTTGCTTATGTTTTGAAATTATTACGCTGTTGCATCTTTTTAATTTAGGTGGGGGAATGAAGCAGCTGTGAGGCAGGGAACATTTGCTTATTAGTTAATGATTCAGCACTTTACCTGTTCCGCCGCAATTCCTGAAAACTTTTTCATGACTGTAAAGTTAATACGAACCATGGGATTGAGAATGACAATTTCTAACCACTGAAGCATAAGAGTAGCCTGTCCCAGAGGTAAGGCTACCTGGATAGGTCCCAGGTCCTGTGACCCTAAACATGATAAGCGGGATATGCTCAGTAGTACTGAATTGGTTTAAGCGGGTTTCAGAATGTTATGCGGAACTCATGAGTGTAATATTGCTAATATATAGTGAAAATATTGTCACTGGGCCTCTTGTGCCAAGTTTCCACTTACCCATTATTGCTTATTCAGTCACTTGCTCTATAACTTTTGAGAAATGAAGGAGGCATTTAAACACAGCCAGTTTTGCAATTTTCTTAAATTCTCAGAGGGGGAAAAAGAGGCATTGCTGCCATTCTCTCACATAAAGACTCTGTCCCATTACATGGCTTTTCTAGTAATTTTTAAGTATAGACTTCATTTACATAAATGTTAGTGAGTTTGAAGCAGTCACAACACACTCCCTTGACCATCAGTCGTATAATCTGACATGAAGAGCGCCTTGGTCCAAGCAGTCTGTGCTTTGTTTCAACAGAGTGAAATAGGTTTGATTTTTGTCTTATTATGTTTCAAGTTTTTAGAGGTGAGCTCTGTGTGTGCAAAAGTTGAGAACTGATGACAGTTTACCCAGAGTCACGATGCATATAATGTAGCTATGAAGAATAAGAAACACAAGTGTTTCTGACCTTGCATAAATAAGAGAAGCTCATCTGTCCAATTTCTCGTTTTTTACTTACCACAACAGAATCGAAAAAAAGTACAAGATTGCAGCTGAACTTGCTTTACTTGAAAAGCATTCATATGGCAGTGGCTTTGTCAAGCAGCGTGTTATTGGCTACAAGAAAAAGGAGTGAGCTTGCAATATTTTTAAATTTTGAAACTGCGCTGGAAAGTAGTCACAAAGTTGTGTAACTTATTTTTTTTTGACCTGTAATCGGACATCATCAGATGACGAAGTCCGCAACTGTAATTGTCAAGTTTGACATCCCCTCTGCATAGAAATCGTATAATATGTGATAGGCTTAAGACATGCACACTTCACAGGCTTAGGTGTGGTCTATGAGAGCTACTCTTAGACCATTTGCATTTGACTGCCAGTATCCACTGTGGCCTTGATGCGTATGATAATACATTTGGGGAACATAACGATAAAATCTGGATGAGTCCTGTGAAGCGTCAAAAGATATGGATAATAATATGAATGTCTAAGGAGGCAAAGATGTCATTCATCTGTTTTCTTTTTCTTTTGACTCTGTAGCTTGAAAATTATTTTTCCAGTCTCAGAAATCCAAAACTCAGGGTGAGTAAAATTTATTAGCACAATATTCATCTGCTGTCATATTTTTGTGCTGACAGCAAACAGAGTGGTAGATATTCTTGTCATCTTCGACTTTTGAGCTGTTGACACTATCTGGACTTGTTGGGGGGGGGGGGGTGTTAAGCAAAACCTAGATTTTTTAAAAACCTTATTTTTAAAGAAAATAAAAGTTCATTGTTTTAATTAACTTATATTTGGTAGGGGTCAGGAATCATTATCTGACTATTAATTACCTCGCACTGCACCTTCAACATACCACTGGGAGCATTTGACTGATTTTTTTTTCATAAGGAATTAGTTTCTTTAGACCAGCCTGAAAATGCCTTGACACATCTCTAGCCCAGCTGTGAGCTTCACCTGAGACTTCCCAGCCCTCTGGTAGTTTAAAAACAATAATTGTGGCTTTAGTTAATCTGGATTTGGGTTTTTGGTTAACAGAATGTACATTAAAAAAAAATACATTAGTTAGTCTAACTTGTCACTATAGTGGGGCAGGGAAAAGTTGTTTTCTATTCGGTTGGATTGGTTGTGGGGGAACACTTGCTGATTAGTGAAAACGTGGGGTACAACCCTTCATTAGGAGTAGATTGTTATAATAATTAATTTACTAAAACAATATATATAAATTGTCACAGGATGAGCAAGAGGCTGCTAGGCGGCGACAGCAGAAAGAAGCAAAAGAAAATAAAAGCAGCACAACAACTCCAACCAAAGTGCATGATCCCAAGGTAAGCATCTGATGTCTTTTCCTTTGTACCTGAGAAATGCTGTGATTAAAAAGATCACACCAATTAAATAATTTTGAATTTAAATATTATACTGTAAGAACAAATGCTACTGAAGATAATTTTAGATGTGTTTATTATGTAAACTCAGGATAGTAGAGTCCACTAACTGTTATACAGCATTTATTGCTGTATTATCCTTAAGACAATACATATTTATATTTACAGAGACAAAACAATTTTCTTGTCAATATGCCTTGCAAGAAATTTGGTCCACAAATTAATTTTTAAAAGTAAACTTTTTACACTGCGTGTGCAATTATTTGACAAATGGTGTTCCCCAGAATTGATTTTATTGTTGAACAAAGACAATGCTCTAAGTCAATCCAAAATTTCATTTTACATTAAACCTGAATTTTTAACAAAGGAAAAGTGAGTTTTATCTTTCTCAGGTCAAATGTAAGTATGTCCAGTTATTACTCAAATTAGGGTGCACAGTTATTAGGAAACTAAACTAAAAATAATTTTTTCCTTGACTCACTTGTTTACTATCGAGTTTTGCAGTACGTGTAAGAAATTAGTAACATAAAATGACATATAACAAATAACATTGTTGGTCTTTCACAAATGTTAAGTGACGACTATAGCCACCATTCTTTTCAGTAACTACCATCAGCTTCCCTACCATAGAGCCTGTTAGTTTCTTGATCTGTTCACAATTAACTTTTGCAGAAGTGGCAACCACAGCATCCCAAATGCTGTTCAAAGAGGTGTATTGTCTTCAATCACTGCAAATCTTACATTTGAGAAGAGCCTACAAGTTCCCAATAGGACTTATGTCAGGTTAAGAAGGGGCCAGTTCATTATTCGTCATCTTGGAGGCCTTTACTGGCTAGCCAAGCAGTGGAATACTTCGATGCATGCGGTGGAGCATTTTTCAGCATAAAGATCATTGCCTTCTTGAATGCTACTGAGGAATGTATCTTCCAGAAACTGTCAGGAGGTTTGGGAATTGATTTTTCAGTCAATCTTCAACATGAACGGTATAGCTCATCCTTAATGATAGCAGGCCCCACCAGTACTCTTCCCCTACCTTGTTACCTTCTTACTTGAACAGGTGCCCTGTGTCCAGTAGTGGTCCAGTCAAAGGCCCAATTGTCAGGTCCATCAAAAGTCAACCTCATTTCATCTGTCCATAAAACCTTTGAAGAATCAGTGTTCCAGTATTTCTTGGCTCAATCTTGATGCTGTAACTTATGAATCTTTTTGACTGGGGCGACGGTTCATCTTTCAGCAGGACAACGACCCTAAGCACACAGCCAAGATATCAAAGGAGTGGCTTCAGGACAACTCTGTGAATGTCCTTGAGTGGCCCAGCCAGAGCCCAGACTTGAATCCGATTGAACATCTCTGGAGAGATCTTAAAATGGCTGTGCACCGATGCTTCCCATCCAGCCTGATGGAGCTTGAGAGGTGCTGCAAAGAGGAATGGGCGAAACTGGCCAAGGATAGGTGTGCCAAGCTTGTGGCATCATATTCAAAAAGACTTGAGGCTGTAAAATTGCTGCCAAAGGTGCATCGACAAAGTATTGAGCAAAGGCTGTGAATACTTATGTACATTTGCTTTCTCAGTTTTTTTTTTATTTTTAATAAATTTGCAAAAACCTCAAGTAAACTTTTTTCACGTTGTCATTATGGGGTGTTGTGTGTAGAATTCTGAGGAAAAAAATGAATTTAATCCATTTTGGAATAAGGCTGTAACATAACAAAATGTGGAAAAAATGATGCGCTGTGAATACTTTCCAGATTCACTGTATGTAATTTTGGATTGTTCTATTGCATTGTCAGCACACTTTTGAACCATAGGGTGCCATAATTCTGAAATGGTCTATCTACTAATATTAGAGATTGCAGTGTGTTTAAGCTATTGAGGCTTAACATTCATTGTTTTATTGCAGAATATAATTGGTAGACCTGCTGCTCAAACTGTACTCTGTTATATTATCTTATGTAATATCGTCCTTAGCAGGATTCAGCTGGTGAAGAGGAGAAGTCTGGTTCAGTAGCTACAGTTAAGAAAGCTTCACCGGCCAAGCCACCACGTAAAACCCGTCTCATCAAGAGCCGGAAGATGGGAGGAAGGAAGCGTGGACGACCCAAAAAGGCTAGCGCTTCTGCAGCAGAGCGTAAGGCTAAGAAGAATCAGGCCGCGTTGGAGCTAATGCATGCCAAAACGGTGTCCCAGACAGCGCCATCTCAGGGTTAGTGCCTATCACAATTTGTGGATAGATCCTTTTTTTTAATTTTTGGTCAACATTTTGTTAGTTTTATTTTGTAACTGTTTGGTTTATGAGGAGCCAGTTCAGCTGGTTTGAGTATGTAGTTAGGATGCCCCCTAAGTTCCTCCCCCAGGGTTTGCAACAGGCTTGTACCCATTTGGAGAAGATTATGGGGCAGATCAAGGAAGTGCTGGAGGGATTATATCTCTTGACAGTCTTCAGTGGGTCTGGGGTAAAGCTGCAGCAGTTTCTAAGCAGAGAGTAAACTGTCAGTCCAGACTGCCATGTTGCCTTCTTGAATGAAAATGAATAAACATTTTTCATTCTCCAGGCTTTTGACAGTCATCCATTTAAAAGGTGATTAAGTCCAGAGTTTGGCTCAGATCACTCTAGGACATATAACATCTGGATACAGCATTCCACTTATTTTATTAATTTACTTCAATCTTCTTTTAGACACACACAAAGCACCTCATAGCCCATTCTATCAACTACCTCTGAAAGTGCAGCGGCCATTATCAGGACAGCTGCTCCTGGGCCCAACACCACCTGCACTGCAGCAGCTTCTAGGTGAGTATTATCTTTCACACATTTTTAAACTTGATGTGTCCAGAGTGAACAATGTACCTTAGTATTGTCCCACTTTATGAACTCTCACTGAGTGGATGTTTATGTGATAGACCAGTTCAGGTCTAAGTTGTCACTGAAGTTGCTATATACCGGATTAAGACCTAAAGCTGGTTACTTCTTTTCAGACTCTTTCAAGGTACAATACCTTCAGTTCATGGCCTACATGAAAAGCACAGAGTACAATACTAGCCTCCAGGAGGCACTGGAACAGGAAAAGGTAAGAGTAAAATGAAAGAAGCAGGAAATGACCAAGTCCTGACAGTTTGGAAGCAGGAAAATGACTGGTTTCTAAATGTTAGTGCTGATATGTCCATATGAATAGAATGTTGTGTTGGTTTGATAAGCAATTCAAATCTTCTTCAACTAATCCTTAGGAACGAAACAAAGACTTGACTGGGAAGGCAGAACAACTTTTTGCCCAGTGCCAAGGTCAGAAAGCAAAGATCAAAGGACTGTTTCATCAAAAGTTAGAAGAGGTAAGAGTGGCCTTAGCATTTTTGTTGTTACTGTGTTTGTGTGATCTCATAGCTTAGATTTAATAGCTGTCATGAGACAGCATACCTTCTCTGAAACTTTTAGAATAAGTCAGTACATAAATAAATCTATAGGCCTAGTAATTGGAACCGTCTTTCTGCAGCTTGGAGTTAAAGCACTCACCTATGAAGACCTACTTCAAGCTCAGAAGGAGATATCTGCACACAACAGGCAGTTGAAGGAGCAAACTAAACAGCTGGAAAGAGACACCATAGAGCTGAAAAACCAAAGCTTACAGCTGGTGCGTACCATATTGGGCACATACATTAAGATTTGTTTTTGCTCAGCTTAAACATTAAGTGGAATCTATTTGGTCTCTCTAGATGAAGAAACGATGTGAGGAGTTACAACTGAAATGGTCCACGCTGTCACTGGAAACTCTGCATAAGGAAAAACAGGCATTGAGGAGCCAAATCTCTGAGAAGCAGCGGCACTGCTTGGAGCTTCAGGTAGGACACTTGACCAACATGGTGATCTGTTTCTTTCTTTAATTGGTCCCGGTGTACTCTGACCTGCATTCTCTTTTTGACATTTTCAGATCAGTATTGTGGAGCTGGAGAAGAGCCAGCGTCAGCAAGAGCTGCTTCAGTTGAAGTCTTACAGTCCATGTGAGGATAGCCTGTCTGCATCATACCTGGGAAAGGGGCCTCCGAGCTTGGAGCCTCGCATCCCTTTGGACATGAAAACGTCCGAATTGCCAATTCCTGCTGTGAACTGTCTGAGCCCAGAATTAACTATGAATGGAAGTGCTTCATCTTGCTTTGATAGAGGGGTGAAACCTGAACTACTGTCCCACTTCCTGGCTTCCTCACATGACGATATTGTTCCTCCAACCCCTGGTGCTAGACAGCGCCTACCGAGTCACACTCTGCCTGATTACACTCGCCTTTCTCCTGCAAAAATTGCGTTACGGAGACACTTAAACCAGGATCCCGGTGGTGCACTAAAGGGCTCCATGCTCTCATTGCAGAGGTGAGGCAGCAGAAAATGACTTAACAAAAATTTCTTGTTTAACAGATGTCTGAATTACCAGTTGACCCCCAGTTTCTCTGTCTTCTACATTTTGTGAATTTGGGCATCTCTGTGGGTGAGATTGTTTTCATGTCAGCTAGTGCAATTTCCAGCACTGCTTTGAGTCTCTCTCATGGCTTTATCCTCTGCACCTCTGTACACCTCTTTGCTCAATCATGCTCCTCCTCTTGTTCCACATGTTCAAAGTAGTTTGGCCACTTACTACTTCCAAATTATCTTCATTTCAATTCTTGGTAGGTAAATAGATATGAAAAACACTATATTTGATTGAACTTTTATTAATGCCTAAGGCTAAATTCATATTGTTATGATTACTGTTATTATTCATGTAGCAAGTTAGGACACATTACAGCTGTTTCCAGGTATTTCTTAGTTCGATCACAAGCAGGGTAAGTGACTTGTTCAGGGTCACAGTAAGGCAGATGCTGCAACAGGACAGACAACCTTGAAATTTAAAATGTTAGTTTGCCTTAGTCCCTGCACCATACTGCCTGTTTGCTCAAATATCAACACACTACACAAAATAATCAAAGCAAAGTGCACGCTGTTTCACAAGTGCCAAGACCTGAACTATACTCTAAAAATACCCAGTGTACGTTTAATCTATAGTCTTCTTGAGGAAATGTTATCCCTGTGCCAAACATACATAGTGCTGTGAAAAAGTATTTACCCCCTTCTTAATATCCTGTTTTTGCATATATTTACACAATGAATGGCCTCAGACCTTTAGAAAAAATGCAATATTGGAGAAAGGGAACCTGAGTGAATGCACAATACAGTTTTTAAATAATTACTTTATTCATTTAAGGAACAAAATTATTCTTCATCATCATCACCCATATGAAAAAGTAATTGCCCACAGAGTTTCAACACGTGGTTGCAGTACCTTTAACAGCAATATTCCAAATAAACATTTCCTACAATTTGATATGCTTCTTTCCCATTGTTCTTTGCAGAACTACTTAAATCCAGACACACTGGAGAACTGCTCATTTCAGGCCCTGTCACACCATCTATATTGGGTTCAAGTAAAGACTTTGACTAGGCCACTTGAAATTTTTTACTTTGTTTCTTGTGAACCATTCAGTTGTAATGCTTAAGGCTAAATTCATATTGTTATGATTACTGTTATTATTCATGTGGCAAGTTAGTACACATTACAGCTGTTTCCAGGTATTTCTTAGTTCGATCACAAGCAGGGTAAGTGACTTGTTCAGGGTCACTGGAGAACTGCTCATGTCAGGCCCTGTCACACCATCTATATTGGGTTCAAGTAAAGACTTTGACTAGGCCACTTGAAATTTTTTACTTTGTTTCTTGTGAACCATTCAATTGTAGACTTACTTTTGCATTTTGGGTCATTGTCCTGCTGCATAACCCAATTACACTTCAGCTTCTGGTCATGTAAAGGACCTTAAGAAATGTAATGGCAAGTCTTCTACGACTTGAGGCAGCAAAGCATTCCCACACCATTACATTTCAACTCCTTTGTTTTATTGAAGGTATAATGTTCATACTATCAAATGCTTCATTAGCTTTAAAGCAGACATAGTGGGACCAGTGTTGTCAAAACTGTTCTACTTTTGACTCGTCTGTCCATTGAACATTATTCCAAAAGCCTCAGGGAACACCTAGGTGTTTCTTTGCAAATAGGAAATGAGAACTGATGGTATTTTTGGATAACAGAGGTTTCTGCCTTGCTCCTATCTTTTAAATGGCATTTTGACTTTTGTCTTTCTTATCATGAAGTCATGACCTCTGACCTTAACTGAGGCTACAGAGACTTGCATTTCTTTGGATGTTCTAGTGGGATCCTGTATGACTTTTTGAATGATGTATTACTGTGCCCTTGTGACAATTTTGGTATCTCAGAGCCTTACAAATGGTTTTGTAACCCTTTCAACAACCTTTTTTCCTCCTCTCTTCTAGAATTTCTTTTGATACAGACACAGATTTCTGGTAGAATCCTTGTGTAGATTACATTATTTGTAAGGTTTCGATTCAGCAGGGTTGCCAACATTCAGTCAGCTTAGTCTAACTTTCAATTAACTTCGGTCAACTAAGGGGGTAATTAAATTTTCACAATGCTAACACAGCTTGTGAATAACTTTATTACTTAAATATATTAAGTAGCAATTTAGAAATGATGCTATATATTTTCTGTGATTCCCTTTATCTAATATTCATTTTCTATAAAGATCTAAAGCAATTCATAGTGACAAATTTACAAAATTAAAGGATATTGGAAAGTGGAAAATATTTTTCATAGCACTGTATAATATACCTGGCTGTGGTGAAATGTGCATGAATTAAGGAGGCTTTGTACAGTTTGATGGCTGTGGGCAAAAAAGAGGCTCGATTTGTCATTTAATAAACTGTTAGAATGAGTTCATGGCTTTGAACTGTGGACCGGATGATAGGCTTGTAATGTCATCATTATCCTTTTTCTGCCACTGTGACTTCATATTGCTGTCCTTCCTGATCTCTTTGTTCAGGCAGTTTGCAGCATAGAATAGCACCCTAGCAATTATCAACAGGTAGAACACCTAGGCAGCATTTTAAACACAATAAAGGACCTAAGCCTCCTCATAAAGACCTGTGTTGGTCGTTGTTGCCTGTGCAATCCAGTACATATAGTTATATATAGTATATGTGGCTTTAACTACATAATGGTATGACATATAAAGCTAACTGAACATCAAGTGATACCTGCCCTTCAGGGTCTGGATAATCTAAAGTATTATGACCAATGGGATATAGTTGGTGATGCCTACATATGTTAAGGAAGATTAAGAAATAGCAGATACTGACTGACTGCCCAACAGACAGCATCTGAAAGGGAACACCTGATGTCACACTGCTTGTTGCAGAATTACTTGATTATTTAAAATTTGAAAGAATTATTCAGAATCTAAGAGGATGAGGCACATGCATAACACATACAACATGCAACAGGTGCTGGATACTCTTAGCTATTATATGATTTGGAAGTTGGTCATTGCATACCTAAGGCATTCTACTACTTTCCTTGCTTTCCTTCAACATGCCATGTCTTCTGGGGCATCTTAGCTATTATCTAACTGAACAAACTTGATAGGAATTTTGATAAATGAGAAGAGACCATAAATCTATGTTGTTATCTTACACCTTACAAGAATCAGACCACTAACAAGAAAGGTCCTACTTTTATTTTACTTATTTGGGTCTTTTTCTGGCCAAATGATAAAACAAAGACCAAAGCTGTTAGTGCAAGGCAAAAACTACAGATCATTAGAAAGAGACAAGCAAACTGTTGTTGCAGTGTGATGTAGAACTGCACTTCAAAGTGTAAACTTGGCAATTCGGAAGCTTCTTGTGATTTGCTGTGTGAACCTGAGAAAGTCACATAACCCTCCCGTACCCCAACTGTAAGACAAATATTTATAATTGTATATTTATAATGTATCTCTGTTTATAATGTGTGTTGGGATGTGGTTCACTATAGAAAACATGGTATATAAAATACAGAAATTTGAGTGGGTGTGGTTTGGCTGTACAGAGAGGGGAAAACTAGCCATGAATGTTCAACCCTTTGCCATCTTCAGTGCAAAACATCTTAGTAATAAGAGTGTCTGTTAGATTATGTTTGGCTAAGAGTAAAAGTCTAGTTTTAACCTCCTTAGTGCTATGTTTATCTCTGAAAAAAATAAGCCAAAAATAATTTTTCAACAAGAAAAAAATATTATGTGTAACAGAAGTATGTCAATACCAAAAAGGTCAACATAAATAAATACAGTAGGAAAGGTGTGTCTAATGTCCACTGCTGTACTAAAATATACAGCGGTTATGAAAAAATGAAATAAACAGTGGGGTTTTGAGGCATTTTTTAAAATAATCCAGGGCGATATCTCAGTTGGTAATGTATTTCAGATATTTGGGGCGTTACAGCAAAAGGCTGCCTTACCACTTCTTTTATGATTAGTTCTTGAAATGATAAGCAGACAGTTATTAGAAGATCTAGGGTTGTGACTGGGAATATAGGGAAATAGGCATTCCAAAATATATGATCAAGCAAGATTATTTAAGACTTTATTTAAAATTAATATTTTAAAGTCATTACTGAAGGACATGTAACAAACTCAAAACTGGTGAGATATGCTCAGATTTCCTTTTTCTGGTTAAGATTCTTGTTTTTGCATCCTGAACTATCTGCAGCCGGTTGATATCTCTCTTAGATTACCCAGTTAGCAGTACATTACGGTAGTATAGTCGACTAAAAACAAAAGTGTGAATTAGTTTCTCATATCTTGATATGTTGTAAGAGGTTTAACTTTTACAGTGATCCTTAAATGGAAAACTGCAGTCCTAGTTATATGATTAATGTGTGATTTAAAGTTTAATTCAGAATCTTACATATGTTATTTACATCTGCCTTGACTTTTAATGCTATAGGGGACCAAGTTTATTTCTAATACTCTCATTATTTCCATTTTTCCAACAATTAAGATTTCATTACTTTCTAAAACTGGCTTTATGGCTTTTCGATTTCCATTGTGTTTTTGTTTGAAGGGTCCACCCCAATCATAAATATTGAGGAGTTACCATAAAGTAGCAGAACACATAGAAATATTCCTAATTTTTTACAGCATAATGTTATTTCCTTCACTAGATGGCAGCAGAATACTGTCCCGAGAGTTAGTTGAGGTTAACGCTACAAATTGGATTTCTACACATCACCCTGAGTCTCACTATGGCTTTACCTTAATGACATAGAATTCCGAGCCTGACTCACACTTGGAGTTAACTCCAAGTAGGTTAAGTGATCAGTGGCATTTGTAAAGGCGGTTTGTAGGTCTTCTGGCAAGGCTTCCTACCCTTTGTATTTCTAAATGTAAATTTTGTTGGAATTCAGTGCAACAGTCACTTTTTACATTTGTATTTTTATTCCTCTACCCAATGATTATACTTGTCAATAAGGCCTAAAGAGAAGATTTGAGATTGGGCTCCTTTCCACATATTTGACCCTGATACATCTCATTTTAGGACTTTTATTATTATTACAAGCTGTTAAAGTGGGCTGCTCTTTTGCTGTACGAAGGTGCCATGTAAAATAACATTTGCTTGTTTCCTGCCAACAGGAATGAAATTGTGAAGGATGGAATTTTATCTACACCTAGTCTGGGAATTAGACAGGGTTCATCTCCATCTTCCCCTGGGCTCCAGCAAGGTGAAGCTATGAAAGCTGCTGAAAAGGTACAGTGGAAATATATGATGAACAGAACTGGATCCTCCAGAAGGAACAAAAAGCTCTGACAATTTAAAATAAACGTCATTTCTCTTATGTTGCCTGTGTTCCTATGCACAACAGAGCTATAAAGAGAAGAGTGTTCCTGGAAATCCAGATGCCATCACAAGCCTTCCCATCAGCATTCCACTGAGCACTGTGCATCCCAGCAAGTTGCCTGTCAGCATACCACTGGCCAGTGTTGTTCTTCCGTTCCGTGTAGAGAAGTTGGTGAGCTCGCCATTTAACTATATTTTTTTTTTTTACCCTTAACGACACAGCAACCACAAGACCAGTGTATAATGGTCCATCGTTTTACAATGGTCCGCACAATACTATGGTGGCTCTTTCATGTGTGTACATGAATGCACCTCGAATCCCGCCCAGTTACCACCCTGAAATAAACAAATATGAACTATGCCAATGAACCTTGTACACATGTGATCACAATGCTGCAGACCTTCTTTGGCTGGTAGAGCAGCCTGCCACCTGATTCATTTTGCACTCTGCACTTTATTGAAGCACCACTCCACTGTACTTTGGGTTTGAGAAAGGTATAAGGCGCCAGCGCCTGGCACATGTAATGACATGATTACTGTTACAATGAATAGTATAGGCCATATGAAACACTAAGTGTTTTGGCAGCTACTTTATCAAAGAGCCAGCCGTCATGTTCAGCACCAGCAGCAGACCAATTGATCAATGGTACTTAGCCTCAAAATACATGAATCATGAATTGACCCAGGCCACCGAGCTACAATGTTTGCCAGCTTTATCTTGGCAAGAATTGTGTGTTAATGGGCTGTAACTGCTTATGGTTAACAAAAGCAGAGTCATTCTCGCTAGTTGCTCTTATTGCATTGTGAATGCAGTATTTGCCTTGATTACGTTAGGAAAACCGGACACTGTCCCATATTTCCTTTTTATGTTGGCATGTGTAACCAGACCCTATGTAAACAATGTAATACCTCGTCAGTCATTTGTGGCTTCCAGCACAGCAAACATGATGGAGTTGAAGCCTTGCTGAGATATTCCTGATCTGTAGGCCAGTTCCCTGTGGTTGCCAGAAAGCCAACTGTTGTTAAAACATCATCATGTGCAAAGAAAATCTGACCAGTGTCTAAAAGATAGTTGCCTTCATGTATTACCATTTCCATAGTCTTCAAGCAGTGCCAGACAAGCCATGTTGGCTCAAACCTTTAGGCTATAACAAGGCAAAAGGGCATTATATGTATAGCTTTCTGTATGCAGGGAGTGCATCACACCTGTGTTTTTACTGTGCTTTGGTTTCTAATCTTTAGAAGTGACAACAGGTAGCCTACACTGACAAAAATAAAGTTCAGTGCAAATATGCAGCATTAAAATGGAATTAAAATAGAGTTTATGCATCATATTCATCACTTTTGATGTTTGTCAGAGCAGCAAGCATTACAAAAATGGTCCGGTGATATGAATTATTTTATGCATGAGTTGTCATTCGCTTGGTTTGGCTGCATTTCCTTACTAGATTTAGGGGTGTTGTTATTTTCCAGTTTCTCTGAAATGGGTGGGTCAGAGTTTCCATAAAATATATGGAAGCTTTCTTGTCAAGTTTTCTTTTATAAATTCCAACTTGTTGCTTGGAAAGCTCCATACCCACATTTCAAGCCTCTTTTTGTGCATATGCAGGATTTATAAATCTGACTCCTGGAATTTTTAATTCCTCAGTGACATCCAGTCAACTTGTCCATAAAATAACTTAATTGCATCATATATTTTAGCCTTTCTTCTTTCATCTCACTTTCACTCTGCATTAATACTAGATTTATGTATTTAATTGACACATTTATCTAAAATCACTTGCATATCATAAGTGCATGTGGCAGTTATTTCTCTGGGTCAAATAATGAATGGGTGAGGATTTGTCTGATGGCCTTGTAGTTTAAAGTCCAGTCCCTTACTCACAATGCCATAGTTAAGGAGACCATTTAGTTAATTCACCTGTTTTTTTGTTTAGTTGATAGCTATTATTCATATAAATTAAAACGTAATATTTTCACTTCATCTGCATCACAATGTTGTTTATTTCACATTCCCATGTGTGAAGAACTTTTTCTTGGGTTCTGTCTTAATTGTGCTTTCTGTTTATTTCTACCTCTGTTCCAGAGTATGTAATTCACTATTTAATGGAAAAAATTATGCTATGCCAACATTGTCAATGCCTTTTGGATGTTTTGACAACTCCTTTCTTTCTCCTCTTTCTTTTTCTTTTTCTTCTTTCTTTCTTTGCACCTTAATTTGCTTTTTTTTGTTTTTGATGCAGAGAAGTACACCCAGTCCAGTGCCCCAATCCAGAGATTCTGGCTCACAAGACAAATTGGCAGGAGTTGTTGGACAACTTGGTAGCAACGCTATGCCACAGAAGACTCCTCACACACCTACCTCAGGTAACATTGGCAAGGGCTCCCTGACCTGAAGACAAGTAATTGCTGATGAAATTGTTATGTTTTTTAGGTAACCTAAATAGAAGGATCACTGGTCTTTGTTGTCTTAATTATTTTCTACACCTACAGGGTATTCCGTGTCCTCCTCTGGTTCTGTGACGTTGAATGGATCGCATTCTGGCTCTGGATTTTTTTCAATGGATCAGAGCTCCTTGGACAACTCTCCTGTATCCCGTGATTCTTCACCTCATACTCCATCCTTTATGTTAATGCATGCTCGCGGCTCAGGACAATCTTCTCCCAGCAGTCCTAGAGTGACTGTTGGTAACCTTGGCAACCTTTGCACAGGAGGGGTTTTGCAGTATGCTGATGGACCTCCTCGCATTATTCCTGAAGGAGGAAAACGAGAGCTCGCTTTGGATTCTGAGGGTTTGGAATGTGACGCCAAGCGGAAAAATTTCTTCTCTTCAGGAATGAAGCAGACCCACACTGCAAAGCAAGGGCCCCCTGGAAGCACATGTAGAGGAGACATCCCAGATGTGAAAAAGCGGAGCAAGAAGAAACGCAGCTCCTCCAGTAACTATTCCACTGGGAGCTCTCCAAAGAGAAAGCCCCATTTGGGAATTGGCCATTCTTCTGGATCGCCACTGAATATCAGTTCAATGGTAAGCAAAACAGTCACACCTTGTACCATGAAATACCTGGTCCCAAAATATGATTTGATTTAATATACTTTATTAATCCCTGAGGGGAAATTGTCTTTTGCATGAAGTTTGAGGGTCAGTGCTTCGGTGGGTGCTATTATGACGAGATAGCCAATGTTGTTCGGTTCACATGGCAATAGTTTTAATGTTGTGGCTAATCAGTGTATGTATAAATATAAATAAAGAAATGATCATGCATTTTTCATTATGAGTGAACGCTAACGCTAAGAATATAGCAGGTAGTACTAAGGTAAAATGGTTTTCATTGCCTCACAACTCCAGGAGTATACTAAGTAACAAGTATAATTAATTGTAATTATTTAGCACTACCTACTCAAAGCACTTTATGTAGACAGTGGGGAATCACTTTAACCACCACAAATGTGTGGCATCCACACAGTGTCAGTTTTTTCAATATAATGTCCCCATTCCAACACTGGGGCTTTGAGACTTGTATATAGACCACAGGGTAACCGCTCCCTACTTGTATCACCAACACTTCTTCCAGTAGCAACCCCAGCCTTTTACTAGATGGTCTCGCATCCAGTTACTGGCTTGGCCCAGACAGGCATTGTTGTAGGTGGATTACCTTTTCAGAAGTGCAACTGGTTTAGAGGTCCTAATTCAGAGTTTTGTAGATTAGCAGTAGAGTCTTGGTGAATACTGTCAAAGTCTATGTCATTCTTAAAATAAATGGCATGGACCAAAAATTTCAAAAGTACAATCTGCGTTATGTTTTTTCTTAACCAACTTACCATTATCTGCATGAAAGCTGTTACAGCTTCACATTGTAGAAGAAAATAGTTAACTCATACTACTTTGAAATAGACGTGAAAAACATTTTCATACTTGTTTAATTCACAGTAGTGGTAGAAGAATAGGAAACCATCCCTAGACATGATGACAATTTTTTGCAGGGTTCACTCAAATACACACCAACAAAGTGTATTTAGAATCTCTAATTAACATAACATATGTACTTGGGTTGCAAGTATAAAACCTGCGTAGCAGGAAAAAACCCTTGCAGACTTGAAGAGAACATGCAGACACATGGACAGTGATTGGGACCTCATGTATAACGCCTTGTGCAGAATTCACACTAAAATATATGTGTAAGCACAAAAAAAATAATATGCATAAAACTGTGTGTAAGCAGTTCTTTGCACTTTCCTTTATAAATCCGAATCAACCTGAATTGTAACGCACATGAACAAGCCTATAGCCCCACACAGACTCATTCCTGAATTTCACCTATTTGAATATGCAAATCAATATAAATTGCCCCTTCCATTCAGTGTTTTGTTAAGACAATGGCAAAAGCACATGTAAAGTAAGAATTTCAGGAATGTGAAGTGGAGGCAAGGTAAAACGTATTATTTGGTGGCTTAAGCAGTAGTATAAGTAACAAAAGAAAATTGGTGGAGTGGTACAGCGTGGTGGAGGCACTCAGAAGTTCAAGTTCAGAAAGTTGGACAGTGCCTGAAATAACAAATAAGTGGTCAGTTATCAAAGTTGACGAGAAAAGGAGAGTTGCAGCCCACTGTCTGGGTGTCAACACCACTGCAGGAGGTAGTGGAATTCCGTGGCTTGCACAATTTGAGCAGCAATTATTGGCTAGACACTTATAACTGGCATTTTAATGTCGCTCAGTCAGTGGGTTGGTGAGCTGGGTGAGAAGCCACATCTTCAGCAGGTACCCACTATCACCAAAGTAATCGTGTTATGTGGTTACATCATAATGATAACTTACAATTTTGACCAAAGGGGTAATATTAAATGTCTTATCTTACCCAGAAGCCAGCCATCACACACAACACCATTTTCAAATTTTTTCCCAACACTACTATTTCTCAGCATGAATGAATCATGCCTTGAGCCAGGCCATCTCGCCACAACATTAATGAGACACATTTTCACATCAGACAAGTTGCACATTAATAGAATTAAATTATTTTTATTTACATAAGCAAATTCATTCTCTTTATAGCAATGTGCATGCAGTCGACTACTCCGATTACATTTGTAAAAGCGGACGTTGCTGTGAATTGCTCAGAAACTCCTGTGGCCTAAAACTCATGGGTGGACAACACTTGCAAAGGAATAGGTAGAACACAATTCCTCAAAGTCTGTGTTTGTAATTCCGGCTTCAGTTCAGCATACAGCTCCAAGAGAGTAGCTCTTGGAAATCTAAATCAACTTAGAAGCCAGTCACCATTGCAGGACAAGAAATCAGTATTTTAATTCTTCCATTTGTGATGTCTTCTATCAATGCTAAAGCGTCTATGGCAGTTGTAGTTTGGCCATTCTGTGTACCATTGTATTGCTATAGATTGATTAAAATCAATTGCCTTAAATTTGTAAACAATATGAAATTAATTTCAGTGTAAAGGCCATTTTATGGATGCAAATCAAAAAAAGAAAGGGAAACCACTCAAAAACAGCACTACTTTGACGTTGGATGCTGCCCATTTACAGAACTGAGCAGAAACTTGTGTATGCATGGCCTGAGGCTGCTGTGAAAATATGGATAGTGTAATGGCAGATTTAGTTTTTATACATGTCAACGTGAGTGTGGAAACGGGGGTACACAACATTTTTGTGCATACGCCCAATTTATACATGAGGCCCCAGGTGTGGAATTTGAAGCAGGGACAGTGGATTTTTGAGGACACTACTACATGGTGCACCAGATTAAACTAATTATAAATAAAGAGGACATTGACAAAAAGAGAACCTGATATAATAGCTGCATACCTGACAGAGAATGGCCAAACTCAGAAGCCCCCTGACTGAATTGTCATACTGATTGGTTCTTCTTTGCACTACAATGGCTGGATTGCATTGATTAAGTGCACTCAGTTATTATGTGTTTATTGTTTTTGGTGTATGCAGGTTAATAACATCAACCAGCCTTTGGAAATTGCAGCCATCTCATCCCCTGAGACCTCTATGAAGAATTCTCCCATTCCAGATTTGGATCAGCCCCCTGTCCTGAAGCGGGAAAGGCCATTGGATATTAATGGGACCACACGCTATTCCTCAACGATGAGTTCTGATGAGGAAGAGCGTGACTGCCAGGAGGAGTGCGCCAGCATGCGGTAACCCATGATTTCTACTTTCTAGGCTGTGAAGAATCAGGGGGTGGATGAGATCCTGGGTGTTGTAGAATATGAAGTCTATAAGACTACGGATTTAATGCCATGTGTCTACACTCTGTGTAACCTTTCTACATTCAAAAAACGTATGTTTTTGTACTACTAACTGAAAATAGAAAATGTTTGGACAATAGGGTCTTACTAGTCCTGTTAGGTTTGGAGGTGGCATGTTTTTCCAGACTCCCCTTCCCCCCAATATATACAGTACAACTTGATAAAAAGAATCAGACATTCACTATGGATAGCCTGTTTGTGACTGCACTGAGGAAGCAGGCTTTACATGAGCTCAATGACACAAGATGCATCTTAGCTAAGGCTTAGCTTGGTACAAAATGGAACGGAGCAGCAGGCATTACATTCACCTGAAGTTTATTCTTCTTGTAATGAATGGATTGTAGAAGTAGACATTTATAAATTATAGTGAATTGCCTGTTGTTCTGAATATTGTGGAATATTATCAGACATCTTTTTTTTTTTTTTTTTAAATAAGGTCAGGAAAAGCCTCGTTTGTAAAACTTTTTGGTTATGTAGTTAGTACTACTTCAAGTTCCAGATCTCAATATACACATCGAGTACCATTTAACAAAATGTTTGTAGATGTTGTCAGGTAGTTATAATTGCAGCCAATGTATAGCCCAGGATTTACATATACTATTTACTTCACGAAAAGAGGTGGTCAGGGAAAATTGTAGAAAGGACTGTTGAAATTATTCTTTAAATTGATATTAATTAGGTATGACTTAAACAAAGAAAACTTAAAATCCTGAATTAAACAAAAAGCACAATTTTGAGATCCTATCAGTAATCATGTATACCAGTGTTTTTCAACCTTTTCGCTGGAGTGGAACCCTGAGTGAATGATTACCTTGCTCACGGAACCCTGTGCAATTATCCACCAGTGTGTCCTATAATATAGGACTTTTTCGGCGGAACCCCGGTTGAAAAACACTGATGTATACTAACTGGACAAATCTCAAGGATCAGTTCATAGAAGTTAGATTTCAGATGGTAAAAAAAAAAAATCGATAAGTAGGTATTTGGTCCTTGTTTTTAACTGTTGATGATTGTGGCAGTTCTAATCAAGGTGAGGAGGGTGAGCCACTTTTATTGATCCAGGGCAGGAAAGTATGCAGGAGATTTACCATTTTTTTACAACTTTAGAATTATTATCTATTCTGTTTAAGGCGGCCACTGAGATTTGGTAGGAACATATGGTGAGGAAGAGAACTTTAAGCTCTGGTGGTTGTAACCAAGTAGATCTTGACTGATCTTGTAAGAGTCAGAAAGAACAGTGTCAGTGTTTGAAACATCCATCCATCCATTTTCCAACCCGCTGAATCCGAACACAGGGTCACGGGGGTCTGCTGGAGCCAATCCCAGCCAACACAGGGCACGAACCTATCCCAGGCAGGGTGCCAACCCACCGCTGTGTTTGAAACATGTGTTGCAGATTTGTGTATAGTGCATATTGACATCAAGGATACTGGATATCTATATCTTATTGATTTAGGAGCTACTTATCGTAGTTGTATTGAAGTAGACAGTGTAGTACAGTCTAGTCTAACTCTTTGAGGGATATTTTTTTCTATTTTGGCCCAAGACTTGAATATATTTTCCAAAAAACTCAATTTTCTGAAAAGCGCACACAGCAGTGGTTTGACATGTAAATCAACATAAAGTATTTATGTCACTGTATTTTATGTTCCATGAGCTTCTACACTATGTGAATTCACATACCTATTACATAGCCTAGTCCTGCAAGATATGATAATGTTTGAGCAACCAATGGCATGCATTGCGACTTGTAGAATGTGTTAGACTAGGGTCACTGTTTCAAGCATCTGTTGCTGCATAGTATGGCTTACTGCTAGCAAAGAGAGTCGAACTATAATGTAACAGCAGGTTTTGTCAATGTTTACACCTTATTACCACCCTCTACCCCTGGTTGTTGACTACTGTTGACATCCACCTCAACCCTATTTGTCAACATAAGACAACATCTGCCCTGAAAGAGTAAATGCCAGTGTTAAAGGGAAGGCTTTTACTGGGGACTTTTCTAGTTATCTCAGCTATTTTTTCCATTTGGTGCATAACCTTGTGTTTTGAACTCTGAACAAGTAATATGCAAGACAAAATATTCTGTTACACATTAAAGGCTGCAAAGAGTGATTAATTAGTTTGTTGCCACCAATATATTCAGATTTTGCACTTGTGAGTGTTTAAGTGCGTGAATATAGTTCACTTAATGTAGCCAGTAAAAAAAGCACCACTGCATATGGATTTTGCTTTCGCTGTTTGCTGTGTGTTTATAGGACATAAGAATTCTTACTACTTGAACTTGCCCTCAGTAAAACAAGCAAAAGCATCAAGTAATACCTATAATGTTCTATACAACAGGTTTCACTACAGTTGTATTCAGCAGTTATTCAATATTGACTTATTGACAATACAGTATTGATAATACTGCCATTATGTAGGGTCCATGAGTGGCATTTGGGTGACACATGTAACAACCTATTCAACCTTTGGTCCAAAAGCATCCAGAAGTCTTGGCAGATGCTTAGAGGCCCTGAAAAATTACTCAGCTCTTTTTAAGACAGTTGGAAGAACATTGTGCCAGGTACAACACGTGCTGCATTTGTGTCAATTCAGAGGGTGATAGTCTCATTTCCAGTCGCTTCTTTATAAGCCCATGGACCTTCCTCTCCGGGTTATAGTAGGCAGGAGCAGCAACTGAACACATCTTAATTTGATCTAGACACATTTTTCTGCTGATGCCAGGTTCAAACTTCTTGGAATTTGAAGAAGTTTTATTTTAGCAATTTGTGATCATGCTACATCTCTTTCTCTCTCTGTCTTCCCGTGATGATCGCATGAGTCCATTCAGAGCAAGGCTGGATAAGGCAGCATCCTCAGTGGAGGATTTTCTTGTTAAAGCATGTAGAAGCCTGATTTCTCCATAGAATCAACTAATGTCAACTAGTAGTATCTGTTTTTATTTTTATATTAAAATAACAATTTAAGAAAATTATTTATATTTGTAAAGCACTTAAAAACTGTATTCAGTATAAGAAATGTGCTTTTTAAATTATTATGAAGTAAAGCTGTGTGATTGTATCATTTGCCCCAGAGACTGTGGAGCACTTCATACATTTTAGTCATTACAACTTGACCTAGCCTATAAAATAAACAAGAACGAGGATGTAAGACATGAGACATCGCCATCTTAAACCATCACAAATATTAAGAGAATGTGCAAACTCCACAAAATGTGGAAATTAATTTACTTTTGTATGGGTGGTAATGGATTGGATTTATAAACACAAACACCTTGGGTGTACTACTTGGACTTGTTTCCAATTCCCATAACAATGGTACAGAAAATACATCTGTGGCAGAGGGATTGATGTTAAAAATAAAATGAAATTAGGTGGTCACATTCAAATTCTGCCAATAAAAAAACACTAATCTGGAAAAGTACTCCTGGTTTTTCACTTTTAAATTGTTGATAGGAATATTACAACTCTTTTTGCATATTAGCATTATTGAGGAGATGTATTGAAACTGCATACTGTAAAACTGAAAAAGTTATGTAAAATGAGAGACACTATTGGTAGAAACACCACTCAGTTAATGGGACTTCTATTTTATACTGTTTAGTTATGTTACGCCCTATCACTGTAACTGTCCGAAATATTCAAATATCCACATGCTCAGAAAAGAACATCACAGTAAGAGTAATAATATAATCAAACCTATACTGTATCTTTAAATTAACAGTGAAGCTAAATGTTAAGGTTAGATTATGCCAGTCAATTAAAGGAAAATATCAGTACAATTATTAGCATCTATATCTCAAAAACATAAACCCATTCATCGGTATCAGAATCGCATCTCAACAATATACACCAGGTGATAAATTGACCATATACAGTATCTTCATCAAAAAAATATTCCACAAATGAAGTGGCCTCCTGATAAAAACTATAAACCTTCCCACCATGTTATAAAGGATAATACAGTAATCCCTCCTCCATCGCGGGGGTTGCGTTCCAGAGCCACCCGCGAAATAAGAAAATCAGCGAAGTAGAAACCATATGTTTATATGGTTATTTTTATATTGTCATGCTTGGGTCACAGATTTGCGCAGAAACACAGGAGGTTGTAGAGAGACAGGAACGTTATTCAAACACTGCAAACAAACATTTGTCTCTTTTTCAAAAGTTTAAACTGTGCTCCATGACAAGACAGAGATGACAGTTCCGTCTCACAATTAAAAGAATGCAAACATATCTTCCTCTTCAAAGGATTGCGCGTCAGGAGCAGAGCATGTCAGAGAGATAGAGAAAAGCAAACAAATCAATAGGGCTGTTTGGCTTTTAAGTATGCGAAGCACACCGGCACAAAGCTGTTGAAGGCGGCAGCTCACACCCCTTCCGTCAGGAGCAGAGAAAGAGAGATAGAGAGAGACAGAGTTTGTTTTTCAATCAAAAATTAATACGTGCCCTTCGAGCTTTTAAGTATGCGAAGCACCGTGCAGCATGTCGCTTCAGGAAGCAGCTGCACAGAAGGTAGCAACGTGAAGATAATCTTTCAGCATTTTTAGACGAGCGTCCGTATCGTCTAGGTGTGCAAACAGCCCCCCTGCTCAATCCCCCTACGTCAGGATCAGAGAAAGTCAGCGCAAGAGAGAGAGAAAAGTAAGTTGGGTAGCTTCTCAGCCATCTGCCAATAGCGTCCCTTGTATGAAATCAACTGGGCAAACCAACTGAGGAAGCATGTACCAGAAATTAAAAGACCCATTGTCCGCAGAAATCCGCGAACCAGCAAAAAATCCGCGATATATATTTAAATATGCTTACATATAAAATCTGCGATGGAGTGAAGCTGCGAAAGGCGAAGCGCGATATAGCGAGGGATTACTGTATAAACAAAAGCAATAGTATCAAAGGAAATAGTATCAAAACAACATAAAAAGAAAAGAAATCAAAAGAAAAATCAAATTTTAATGCTGTTTAAGGAGGACTTGTTGCAATATACCAAAATACAGATATTATATAGTTCGAGTCCCAGAATGAGCCAAAGGGGACTACCGATCCTCAACTGTAGAGTGTACCTCCTGATCCACAATAGGACAGATCAATCAATATCCTCCCTTCTGTAGCAGAAGAATTCACTCCATTTATTACTTCCCTTCCTACACGTTTCAGAACTGGCCTGGTTCCTTTATCAAGGATATGATGTGCACCCCTCCACAGTCGGTACACTCCAGTGCAATCAGACGGAGTATTCTTAAACATTGGCATGCGTTACAGTTACTTCCTTTTTTCAGATCACCACCTATGAATCTACACATCTATCCAGGATTGGCTACCATTTTGTGGCCAGAATACACCCACGATCCAATAGCCCTTCTCTGGTGGTAAATAAGCTTGTTAGAAAATGTATGTATAATTTATAATTAAAAATCAATAAAATATACCAAAGCCACACACAATTCAGTAAAGCAAATGATTTCTCATTTACATTTAGTAAACAGTAAAATTTTAAGTCATACAGGTTCCTGTCTTTTTTCTGTGAGAGGCATTGTAGTTCTTAAGATACCAGATTGTCTTCATGTCTCTTGTTGATCAGTCTGATTAGTCACAGACTAAAATACTGCCTTTTTCATATAAAACCCTGCCTCCTTTCCCGTAAATGTATTTCTGCTTGAGTTTCCACTGAACTATTCACTGCTGAAAACAGATCTGCTCAAATAAATCTCGTTTTATTATTCTTTTATTTTTGACAGCACTAGTTGAGAAAAGAGCAGAATACAGAACTGGCACATCATAACAGATTCATAGTCAGACAAGTACAATTTACTTTTTCTGTAGTTTTACAGAAAAAGCTTTCACTGTCGATATTCAGGACTGGTTCTTTACCAGTCATTTGGAATTTTGAAAGAAAAAAAAAACAACAACATAGAAATTAGAAAGGTAAGATAAATCAGCACAGATGATGACCAGGTCAGAGTTTGAAGCTATCTTTCTGGCACATTGTATGAACCACAGTATCAGTTAGCCATGCACAATTTGTTAACAATATTTCACAAACATCAGTTTTGCTCTTAAAGTACTTTGTGACCAGAGTGCAGTTCTGTTTTGCCTAAATCTCTTATTTTGAAATCAGATACAGAGAATTGCATACTTGAAAACAGTTGAATTGAAATAATTGCAATAAAGTAAAAACATGTTTTTTTTCCCTATAAAATCTATTTTATTGCTTTTTCTGTTTATTCAATGTCCCTTTTTTTGTTCATCTTTGTCAAGGATGCCAATACTGTATCGGGTCCTTTGATGGTGGAGTTTCTTGTTGCACACTTGTGGTGAAGTTTGGCTGTTGCTTGATCTGTTTGGGGTGCTGGTGTCTGGAGATACAATGATGTGAAAAAGTAAGTACACCCTCTTTTAATTCTGTGATTTTACATATCAGGAAATAACTAACAATGATCTAGTCCTCAGCAGAGATTTTTGAAAAGCCAAGTCAAAGTCCAGACCTAAGTCCTATTGAGATTCTATGGCAGGAGATTAGGAGAGCTATGCTTCAATGAATGGCATTAGATGTTAATAAACAGAAGCAGTGTTGTAAGGAGAATTGGGCCAACATTCCTCCAGTACAGTTTAATATAGTCAGAAAATTATTATTTCAAGCTATTACTGCTAAAGGTAATTCTGCCAGCTGCAAATTAAAGTGGTGGGCTTGTTATTTTTTCTCACATGGCTGCTACATGTTGCTTTATTTTTTAATGTTGTTGCCTTATTTTTTAATGTCAAGTAAAGTCTGTTATGAGTTGTTTGTAACATGAAGTTAGATTTCAAGAGGACTAGATGATTTGTTAGTTATTTTCTGATGTGTAAAACCAGAGAATTGAAAGAGGGGTGCTTACTTTTTCACATGACTGTATTTTGATTGTAAGTAACTGATGATCAAGCAATTTTTCTTGTAGGTCAGATGTCTCCTTTATCTGCAGAACGTCTCGATTTGTTTTGCTGGACAGCCTACCTTCTCAAGTTCAATTGGTAGCATTTCTTTAGCCTGCTTGTTCTCTTTGTCTCTCACAGCTCTTTGTCTTATCCTGCTTCTGCTGTTGTGTCTAAAACTAACTGAAACTCTCTTTAAAGCATGTGTATCCAGTCTTCCTCATTTTCTAAAGTTTCTGACTGGTCATAAACTTTGTCACTCAGCAAGATGCCGCATTTAAAATTCATACTGTTTACTGTCCATTCAGGAGAATTCCTTCACCTCTGAATTTAACTGAATTCTTAAGAAAATCACAACTTGCCTAGGATTTCAAGCTTACAGTTGGTTGTATGCTGGTGAATAAGTCTTTTTTTCTCCACTATGAATATTGTAATAAAAATATTTTTGCTAATTATGAGTTAGGTTATTTCTACTTTGAACGTTTTAAGAAAAAATGTTTTAATCTCTCTAAAACCACAATAAATTGCCTGTTGATTTGAGCAATGACATAATTTTGATTGTCTGATAAATCCATTAATCACTAAGTAGGGCCTATGCTATTGCTGAATTTTATGTGAGATGGTTCAAACTCACAGAGGGGCGCTGTCATACAGCATATTCAAACAGTTGTAGAAGAGTTTTTGAACAAAAAAAAACATCATGGAAAGCCATGCCTGTCTGTCCTGGCTTATTTACGCTATTTATTCAATAATGCCTCTTTCCCTTATTTTTCTTTTTACCTGAGACGTAATCTCCACCATTTGTTTCATACCACTTAAAAATAATCTGTTCTGTCTTTTGGGAGAGAGATGCCGATTTAAACTTGTGCAATTTGTAAACACTGGAATGTTGAAAATCCATCTTCCTCATTGCTTCAAATTTTAAGCATCAGTTAGGGTTTATTTTCATTGTTTAACGTTTGGCTTTTCTTTTTGAATCAGCAATGAAGTTAATGGGCACTAATGAAAAAATTTAATGGCTGCTGTTTACAAGCTTAAGTAATTAAAACACTAGACTGACATCATTTAAGTTAAATATCACTCAGATGCTACTGTTATGCACCAGGCAAACATATCCATTTATCCAACATAGCTGGTTCCTGCCTTGCCTCTGAAGCTGTTCGGTTATCCTGAAACCCAAGGTAACCTTGAATTTTCTTGGGCTGGTTTAAGGATTTTACATTGCAGATGGGTGCAGCAAAAAAAAAAAAAAAACTGCAAAAATGATAAGATTTAATAATCTTCCTGTTGAATCAACTCTAAATAGGCAGGGCCCATTTCATAATTAAAGCCCACATTGGGTAAGGTCAGTATATCTTGCAACCATCATCCGTCCAAAGCAGTAAAACGCAGCAAACATGAAACAGACAATATGTCTTCAGTTTTCTAGGGTGTAATGTGTTGTATTTGTTTTGATTGGCACATGCAATTAAGAATTCTATTGTACGCTATAAATGTGACAATAATTCTTGAGCATGTTGAACAAACCAATATTTGAAAAGTGCTCTGTCAAAAATTGAATGAATATCCCATAGTGGTGGGAATTCTGGTTTCAAATACTGATCCTTGCACAAACTGTGTGCAGTTTGCATGTTCTTCCGTGCTTCCAGTTTGCTGCGCACATCCCAAAAATATGCATTTAGTTAATTGATGACTCTACGTTGACCCCATGTGAGTGTCCGTAATGACGGCTGACCCTTCCTGCTTTACACTTTAGGGCTGCAGGAGTTAGCCTCGGTTTCCATGAGTTCGATGTGAAATAGACAAATTTGATAATTAGTGGGTGGATGGGAAGAATCCTATACTAAATATAGCAAATAGTCTCCCAACTAAAATTCTTAATTGGAACATGGACTAGTAAGCAAAAGTCATAATGCCTGATTTGACATCTCTTTGTAAGCAAAATTTTATAGCTGAAAAAGTGGTACGAGGCAGATTTGAATCTTTTTGTGAGTTCTGAATCCAATACACTTTCTGCCACATGGAGAGATCTTTTTTTTTTTAATATATCATTACCCAAATGATATGTTTAATATCTGGCAGACACAGCAGGAGTGATATTTCAAAAACACTGTTTTTTTTTTGTTTTTTTTTGCAGAATTGAAAGGAAGATTGCAACAATTTCTCTAGAAAACTGTGACAGCCCTGTGAAACTAGGTGATTTTGATAAAGGTAAGAGCTTGGGAAGACTTTAAAAGTGGTTTTGGTGGGGTATCCAGAAAGTCAGGCCTTATTCTTTTATATTGGAAGAGCCTTTGTTTCCCATTTACTTTTCTTGCAATTTTACTATAGCGATTAATCAAGTTATTGTGTTATATATACTACAACTCTTTAACCTTATAAACATACTGTACTCTTCAACTCTATGACAGAAAGTGATATGGAGCTACCTAACTTTCAGTTTTACTACTGAGCAGCAAATATATGCACAGTGAAGTCTTGGAACTTGGCAGAAATTCATGAAGTTACACCTGAAAGGGGGAAAAAATTCTAATTTGAAAATCTTTTTTGTATGCCTTGCTGTGTGCTCCAGTTAGTTTTAACAATTATCAATTTACCAGCAGTCCAGTTGTTCATCATTACTTAAAATATGGAACCAATGTAGGGCACATTTCAAGTTAGAGAAGCTGTTATCTGTTGCTCCTATATATGATAATCTCCTTTTCAACCTTCACAAACCTGTTCAGTATTTAATCAATTGAAAACTCAAGGAATTAAGACACATAGAAATCTTTATATTTGCATCCAACAAACAATTATACTTCCAGTTTAACTTTCTATTTACACTCTTATTCTCCTATATACAAATTAGAAATTTTGTTGAAAGAAACCTACACAACTTTTAACATCTTATACCCATATCTATCCCAGAGGCAATACTGGTTAGTCTTGATGAAGACTCAGACAGCATTTCAATAATATGTAAAAAATATTTAAAGAATCTACTATTCTCAAAAAAAAAGTGGAAGTCAGTCATACATAGAATACACTATAGTTCTATATGCAGAAAGCATTCCATAATTTAACTGAAAATCTTTCATTGAATCACATATATTTTGTTTTAAGGTGTACCCAAGATGCAACCTGTGAGCATTGCCGTCTAACTTCAGTATCACTAGGCCATATGCTTTGGGAATGTACTAAATTAAGATAATTTTGGAAAGAAGTCTGTACACACTTCTCAGATGTCCTTGGTGTCACAATCACCCATAATGCATTAACAGAGATATTTGGTGTACTCCCGGATGGCATTAGTGTATAGGGAGAAATCAATTACATTATCCTATACCTCAATACTAGCACCTTGACTTACCTTGCTTACCTGAAAGAAGCCAAACCCACCTTCTATAACATGACATTATCTCAAATTAGAAAAAAATCAAATTCTCTTTATTAAGGATATGTCAAAAACTTTACAACCTGGCAAAAATTCATGAATATAATTTTAGAATAAGCTTGTCTGACTTACTGCAGACTCTTTTGTGGTATTGTTCTATTATATTTAAAAAAGGGTTATGTGGGATTTTTCTATGTTTTCACACCATTTTGCTAGATTATTTTTTAAAATTTGCTTGTATTCCCATTCACCAGCCAATAATGTGTGTGTAAGATTGATTGATGACTGATCTAGATGTAGACATCCTGTAGGCGAATGTGCTCTTGGATTGTCTGGAAGCCTGTTAGGGGTTGATTCCCACCCAACACTTATTGCTGCCACAGTAGACACTAACTCACTGCAACCTTGGCTTGGATAAGCTCATTAGAATATGTATGGGTGAATGTTATGGTTTTGCATCTATGGTTTTCATTTACATAGACATTTATAGTGCTGTTAGGTGACTTTTAGGTGTTTTGTGTGCTATCAACAAAAACGTATTTGTTAACTAAAATTAAAATAAAACTAATGACCTTGAGAAATATAAAAATTAGGCCAATACAAAATATGTAATACCAAAGCCAAATAAATACAGTAGGACTTAAGCAAATTAAAGTTTTTCAAATTCAACTTTATGTAAATTAGTAAAAGGAAAAACAATGCAAACAAATGTGCTTTGTTTCTTGCTCCAAGAAATCGCTGACATTATTATGCAGTTGTGCAAGAAAGAGGAGGAAGTAATAAGCACTCCTCAAATACCCTTGCACGCTCTTCCCCACCTCAGCGTGTAAAGTTGTGAGATGCATACCTCCCATATTCATGTTTTGCGACACTTCTGTGCTTCAGGGTGGTGGGAGAGAGAGAGCAAGATGTGCTTCTCCTGTACTGTCACTGTGTCTCTCCCACCATGCGTCTTCTTGCATGTAGATCTAACCTAGGTCACTGAGATTTTTGTAAAATGCTGCTCTATGGTAAGTGTGGTTGCACTGGACTTGTTCAAGGCGCCCACGTGACAACACTATTGTAATCATGTATGGTGTATTTAAAGCTGCTAATGCATTTTAATACCGTATATATTAATAGGTATAGTGCAAAACTAAGTTTGCTGTGCTTTATGGGTAATGTACGGATTGCCTCAGGTTGTTTACTTATACTGTATGTGGTCATTCACTATATATGGTACCCCAGGTGAATTATCAATGTGAATTCAGTTTTAATTTATTAAACTTAAGAGTGCGTCTGCAGTTTATTTGACATTACGGTATATTTGCCCTGCTAGTTGCATTCAGTGGGTGTGCTCCTGTTGCAGGCCATGCCTAGGAAGATGGCATGTGCACTCAATTGCAAAATTTTTACCTAGCAACTATCACCAGTCATAACAGATAACAACAGCACTTTTCGAGCCAAACATATATGAATAGTCTTTTTGATAAATGATTGTGAGAAACATGTGCTGTGTGTAGATCTGTGATTTTCTCAATTCACCAGATTGGTAGACATATGCGTTGATACTCCCTGGAAGTTTATTGATGAGCAAATGTCTTCCAAGCCTTTGCAATTGTGCACATATTTTAAAACACATTATTAACAAACTTTAAATTTATAGTATGCCAAATGCCTGCACATTAATCCCTCTTTACTTCATAAAGTGTACTGTATCTGTTGCCTATGTACAGTATCTGAAACATTGGGGGAAAGTAATCATTACAAAGAAAAAAAAAATAAATAAAGGAAGATGCAGCAAACTGGCAGGTTTTGATAAAGTCAAACAAACTTGTTCTCACACTTCAAATATAAGGAGGAGGAAATGCTCCTTACATCTGAGGAATTTCCCAAAGGTGTATACAAAAGAAAATGTGGCTGTTTTGCTCACCACTACAAAAACTAACTGATGACACTACATTTTTTAATAAAAAATCATGAGCCAGTTCTAATTTTATGCTTTGATGCTGTGTAGTGATTTGTAGGAGTTTAAACCAATGTTGAATGAATCAACTTGGAGTCATCTTTATAACAATATTAAATACATCCACTGGTATCATCTTTTGTAACATGGAGCCCTGCAGTGAAGTCTGTGAATCCCAATCCCCAATATAAGATACTTTGCATAGTCCATAGATTCAGTTATTCAATAAGACATCCAGTTTGTTACTATGGAATTAAATGTATATTTGTTAAACCATGGTAAACCTAAAAATACAAAGAAGTAGCATTCATGGTTCTAATCCAACAAGAAGTTATGGCAATTATGGAATCAATATAACAAATTCTCAACTCATGAGAATGCAGAAATTGATAGCCAAGTAGTGGAGAGGTCGGATGGGACAAGCAGCAATGACAAAAGGCTCAACGTTAAAAAACACAAATATTTACTTTCTTACCTTAACCCATCATAGTACAGGAAAAACTCTCAGATCAAAATAAATGCATTGTTTGCTGCAAATAGTCAAAAGGCAAGAATCGCACAAATTTGACAACTCATGTAACTACTGTCATGAAAATATTTTTTAGAGTGTTGGAGAAGAGTGATGCCCAAACATCAAGTGTTCGTGCTAAGCAATTTGTTTGTTTGTTCAGTACATTTTATGAAGTCAGTGTTACGTAGTTACAGAGAGAGAACAATTATCTTCTGGTTCTGGAATTATTTATTTTACAAGTTGGACTTGATTTAATACTCAACCAGAAATTCAAACTTAAGTAGATGTTAGTATTCATAAATAAGAACTGAAGTAGAAAAAAGTGAGTTTTTATAACTAATATATTTAAAATAATTTTGAAAGTAAAATAACAGCAAAAATTAAGCTAAACTCCTTGCTGTCTAATCCTGTTTTCACAGGTGGAAACCCTGCAGGTCGTAAAGTAAGCAACAACCATGAGATCAGCTCATCCACCTCTAGCAGCAGCAAATGGAAATCAACTTTCTCCCCAATCTCCGATCCTAAGCAGCCTAACTCTGAGACAGTTCGTCAAGGCAGCTCTCCTTTTGGGGGTCGCTATGGCAGTGTGGACTCAGAATCTGACCATAAGCAGCAGCTCAGGAAGCTGATGACATCTGTAGGGGCTGTTGATGCCTCAGGGAGTTCTGCTGGAGGAGGTGCAGTTCCCAACTCCTCTGGTCTCCTAATAAATGGCTCGGCCTACTCGGGGCAGTTACAGAGCCCCAGCTTGAACCCCAACCCATTCCGCAGACAAGCAGAAGTCCAGGGGATTGATGTAGGGAGCCGCAATGCCCAAGAACAGCCACAGGGTCTGAGTGGCCTGGGAAAGGTGAAGTCAAGAGAGTGGGACACTGGAAAAAGCCAGACGCAAAACCTTTTTATTTCGGCTACTGTCTCAGTGGCAACTGGAGATATCCTGAGTAGTAAAGGGGGACCTCCACCAGCTTCAACATCATCTGGAGTGTCTGTGGGTACCCCACATGCTTACTTGGGTCCCCAGTTTTCCTTGGGTAGCTCGTCAGTGTTGCAGTCTCTGTTTGGGGCACAGTCCCCTACAGCAGGAGGGCAGAGGATGGTGAATGGCCACACAGCGATGGGATCCTTCACTGGCTCTGGACTCTCTGGGGGAGCAGCTGGAGGTAGGTTTTTGGTGGTGAGGGGTGGGGCAGCTCTGTGATTTTTGGCTTCTTAATGGATGGAAATTTGAAAAGGTTATAGTTTTAAAAATTGGTACAGGTAGGTGTTTGCTAGATTTCTCTTTCTATAAATCTTAGATAAGGGGAATTTAAAGGGCTAATTGCCATATTGGAGCGTGGCGAAAGGTAAGTGCTGCTCCTCACAGTCTTGCTGCACTGCTTACTCTGTCTGTCTGCACTGCTGATCCCGCTGTTTTATTTTATTTGTAATGTTTTATTTATTTCAAGTATTTTGTGATTTTTTTTTTTTTTTTTTTTTGCCTTTCTTGCTTCTCTGTGCAGATGCCTGAGTCTCTCCTCTCCTGTTTACAGGTATTTTTAGCCACATGGTTCCACCCGGCTCTTCCCATCAATTTGGAGCCAGTCTGAACGTTTCTGGCTCCTCCTCTGGCAGCGGCTCTTTGATGAGCCTCACCCCCATGCAACAGCAGGCAGCACCTGGCTCCCTCAGTGGGGTTCCTCTCCCCCAGTCATCTTTGCAAAGCCGGACCCCCTCTATGCCCTCAGTTCCACTTTCAGTCCCGTTGTCCCTGCCCCTGCCTCCTCCTTTGCTGGCCACCAATTCTGTTGCCGAGTTGCCGCAAAATCCAAGCAGCGGCGGCAGCAGTGACGGCTTCCTGCCTCCCTCTTCCTCTCAACCACAGAAATGCAAGCCTTCCTTTACCATACATCACCCACCCCTTGTTCCCCGCTCTGCATCCGCTAGCAACCCTTGTCCCAGCAACCTGTGGGTCACTTTTGGCATGCAGGCTCCTAATGCTTCACAGCTATCAGGGGTCCGTCCACGGTAGGGATTACCTACCCAAGACTACGATTTAATTCAAGGTAAGATGCATGTTGCTCACACCCTTTTCACCTGGCATGGAGGGAGGTGTGGTGTGGGATTTAAAGTAAATTGTACTTGAAATATGGAGTCATCCTTATGAAGATTTAAAAATGAAAAAATGTAAACACAGGATGAATATTTGTGGATAAATCAAAAAGAAAAGGTGTTTTGTATATAAAATGCTCCCAAGCTGGTCAGGCACCATACACTTACAAATTACACCGCCATCTTTCTACAGTAGTCTGCATTCACAATGTCTATTCAGAATCAAAGTGTTATCACACACCTTTATTTGCTTTTTTAGTTATACAATTACTGAAAAGCATGTGATTAATGCGATAATTCTCAATCATTCAGTTTTTTCTCTCCAGTTTCCTTCTAAAATATTTTATTAAGCCATAAAGATCACATCGGTGTAAATGGAAGTGAGTTAGATAGAGAACTATTGGTTTCTTTGACATTTGTCTCTTATTGCCAATAAGGACTAGGAAACTGAGCGGCAACAAAAACCTGTGGCCCCTCAAGACCAAAATTGCTCACCCCTGATTTCAATCCAGACTTTTTTCCTGTGTAGTTCCTAGTTGGTGGAACAGGCTACCCACCTCCATCTGTACTGCTGACTCCATCATTGTATTCAAGAAGCAATTGAAAACCCATCTGAATATCAGGCTAATTGATAGAAGAAAAGAAAAAACTTTGCTCTGTGATATTTTATATTGTTGGTTAATTTGTTGTTAGATTAAGTTTAAGTACTTTATTGATTGTAATCTATAATTGTAAATTTAATAGTTATTACATCTTTTCAGTTGTGGCAATCAACTTGTTACCTGTTCTGCTACACTTGTTGAACAAACAGGCCCTAGCCTAATGTTACTTGATTATCTTTACCTCTTTTGTAAGTCGCTTTGCCAGGACAATAAATATAATTGTAGAGGATCAAGCAGACTATGCTGAAAAGTTTGAAAAGATTTGTAAATTGCTTTTCCTTGGCTTTGTGAAAACTTAAGGACAGAATGGTCCAAAGTGAAACTACTCTTCATGCAGTAAACCATCCACCATCTCTCCATTTCCTAAAGCCTATATTTCATGACATGCCTTCTAGTCGAGAGAGATTTCTAATCTGATGACTACAGTTGCTGATCTTGTCACTTGAGTATGTCAATTTACACTAGAGATTGTGGGAGATGTTAAATTATGTGACTGTTTGATGGCTTTCTAGCACTGTTGCACATTTCTGTAGTAATGCAAGCTGAACCCTTTTTGTGTCAGCCAGTAGCTTGCTGTCTGACAGAGCAGGTGCTCATTGGAAGGGTTTACACATACAGTGAGTTCAGCTACAATCTCAGCATTTTCTTTTTTCCATTCTATCATTTTACGTAAAACACATGATATAAGACAGAGGAGTCTCTCTTCTGTTTTTTCCGGTCCAAAACATCTGCATTTCTTGATCCTCATTGCTACATTACATACATTGTAATTCTGAGTGAGTGCTGATTGATTGTCTCTCATGCACACAGAGCCGTCTCCTACAACTTAAACAGGGAGAGTCTCAGACATGTTGGAATGAGTCTGTGGATATGTCACACTATGCAACTGGTGGTAATTGGAGCATGGCACAACTACTCTAATATTATGTAAATTAAGTCTATGACTGAAAAACACTGAAAAAGACGTGCATTGTGATATGGCCAATTTAGGGTGTGTAGATAGCTGGTTCTTTTCCAAACAGGCATCAAGTGCAAGGCAGTAGATAACCCTGAATGGGATGGAGTCAGTGGCAGGCAGAGCCAATTCAGAATTGCCAATTAGTCTAACCTACATGATATTTCAAATAAAACACAGAATAAGTTTCAGATATTTCTGTAATTTTTTATTGAAATACAAAAAATGCTGAAATTTTTTGTGTTTTTTCTCATATTAATTTATTATTTCAACATATTCTTAAGTTTTATCATTTGTGTTTTTTTGTGGAGAGGCTCTGGGTAAACCCAGAACCTCTGAATCAGTAAGTATCAGCTTATATATTTGCACTAAAGGAAAATTCCCTCTGCAAATCATGTTTGTTACCTGGCAGTAGGCACTGTCTCTTAGCATGTGCAGTGTGTGTTACTTCTGTTACACTTTCCCCATCCTGTGCAAATCTGATACTAAACTCCATTGTCTCTGCTCAGGAGTTCACTCACCCACTTATCCTCCTTAAAATGGCCAGAGCAGCATCAGGGCTCCAACTAGGAGCTCCTCTGCCACTTCACTAAAGAACATTTTGTTCAGTAGGTCTGGATAAGCATCTGCCGACTGACTCAGAAGTCATGCCCTGCCAGCCTGTCTGTGTGAAGAAATGAAATAGAGTGGGTCAGGACCCTGAGTGATTACTCAACAGTAACAGTGGTGCAGGGGTTAGTGCTGCTTCCTCATGGGTCCCACATAGGGTTGTCATAATACAAAACTTTTAAACTTAAATATGATACCAAGAAAAGTATTGAAATTCAGTACCATTTTTGATACCCAATAAAGTATACGTAACTCAATAAAAAGGTATGTAAATAAATTGCAGTTCTGTATGCAATACATTTTTTGATAAGAACAAATAGAAGTCATTAAGTGCAAATATTTCAGGAAGTGCAATCTTTTGGAAGATGTAAAAGAAAGTTCTGTAAACAATCAAAAGCATGCATGTTTAAAACTGGTCAACCGTTTCTTTGCAATCATCAAATCAATCATTGTTTTACTGACCAACGCTTTTCTTGGTACAGCTCAAAGGAAAATGCACCACACTGTTGCATTCATGCAGGCTCCGTCCATGAAGCGACCATCACAGCCAGCCAAATCCAATTAACTTTCACCGTCCCACAATTCAGTTTCTGCTGCAAACCACTAAATGTGAGCACACAGAGAACTAGCACCACTGTTTATACAATTGAGCACAGAAAGGTTATATAGCTTTACATTATATAGCAATTGTAATGAAATTTAATTTTAAAACCTCACATAAAAAAAGCAATGCAGTGTAGCAGCACACTTCACAGTAAAGGTCAGTGATGGAGCCCTAGTGCTAAAGAGTGTTTCCATTGAATGAACAGCACAGAATAAAACTGGCCCTCAGGTAACAAAGTAATTGCATACCCCTCTTTAAATGCGTTAAATATTTAACTGACTACAAAAAACATTTTAACCTGTAGAAAAAAAAGGTTACATCCTTACTTCAAACACAACAGTTTACAGGCTTATACTGATTGTTTCTGAAATTTAGAAATAAGATTCCTGTCTCTTGAAATTTTGCTTGTTTGTTGCTCCTTCAGGTGTTGGGCTAAATTGATTGTGTTAGACTCTAGTAGGTGTTGTGCAGTAGTAAATCTTGTATGTACAATGTGACCGAAATGTACCCTTAATTTAAAGTCTGCAATGTGCACTTTAATCATGTCTGAATTGTTTAATTTGTAATTTTAAACTATGGAAGAGAAGGGTAAATCAAGGAAAAATAATGGAGGACACTGTATCTTGGGGTTTTCCATGCTGAAGTATTTCCTTATGCCACTCCGACTGCCCTCTTTGTTATTTCAGAATGCTGTTGATAGCTCCAATGCTGCTGAAGTTGCTGTCTCATTAACACCTGTGAGTAGGTGGAAATGGGACTGCATCTCTAGCCGTATCCATTGATAGCTTACATCCACGGTTTTCAAACTGTGGTACGCGTACCACTGGTGGTACTTCAAGTCATGCCAAGTGGTACTCGTGTGGTCCTTTATTTTCCACGAATCGATGTTGCTAGAATGCCAATATGTTACATATAATCATATATAGTATAAGTATACTACTGTAAATGCGTGGAAGACTCCAAGCCGGCTTTTATTAACGCGGGCACCCATTTCCTTAATTAGTTTAATATCACTTTAACGTCATAATTATAGTCATTATAGTGACTTTTTCTTCGAAACAACACAGGCGTAAATTAACGATTCATTGACAGTGGTACTTCAGTTTACTGGTCCTCACGGAGTGGTACTTGTTCGAAAAAGTTTGAAAACCGTGGGCTTACACGGCTCAAATTCCAGCACACATCAGAAGTTCATTCAGAATGTAGGCTGTAGAATCGATACCATGAAAAATGAGTATTGAAATAATTTTAAAAATGTTATACAAAGTAAAAAGTATGTGAACCCTTTTGAATCATCTGGTTTACTGCATGAATTGGTCATAAAAAGTGATCTGATCTTCATCTAAGTCACTGATATAAACAATGAGCTTAAGCCAATGATACACAAAAAATTCTACTCTTTCATGTCTTTATTTTACAAACGCATTCAACGTTCACAGTGGTAGTGGAAAAAGTAAGTGAACCTTGGGATTTAATAACTGGTTGACCCTCCTTTGGCAGCAATGACCTCAACCAGGCGCTTCCTGTAACTGCAGATCAGACCTGCACGTTGTGCACGGGGAATTTTAGCCCATTCTTCCCTGCAGAACTGCCTTAACTCTTCCATATTCTTTGGTTGTCTTTTGTGTATGCTCTCTTCAAGTCATTCCACAGCATCTCAATAGGATTGAGATCTGGGCTCTGACTGGGCCACTCCAAAAGGTGGAGTTTGTTCTTCTGAAGCCATTGTGCTGTGGATTTGCTGCGATGTTTGGGGTCATTGTCCTGTCACATCACCCAGCCTCTTCTGAGCTTAAGTTGATGGACAGACACCCTCACATTATGCTGGAGAATTTGTTGATAAACTTGTAAATTCATTTTCCCCTCAATGATGGCAAGCTGTCCATGTCCTGATGCAGCAAAACAGGCCCAAATCATGATGTTTCCTCCACCATACTTTACTGTAGGGATGATGTTTTGATGTTGATATGCAGTGCCCTTTTTACGCCAAATGAAGTTCTGCTTGTTCCTCCCAAATAGTTCAATTTTGGTTTCATCACTCCACAAAACATTTTCCCAGTACCATTGTGGAGTGTCCAAGTGCTCTTTCGCAAACTTCAGGCGTTCAGCAGTGTTCTTTTTTTTTTTTTTTTTTTTTTTTTTTATTTTTATAGTAATGGCTTCCTTCTTGGTGTCCTGCCATGGACTCCTTTCTTGTTCAATGTTTTGCGTATAGTTGACTCATAAACAGAGATGTTAGCCAGTTCTAATGACTTCAAGTCCTTTGCTGTCACTCTAGGGTTCTTCTTTACCTCACTGCTGACTTTGAGCTGTGCTGTTGGGGTCATCTTGGCAGGGCGCCCACTTATAGGCACAGTAGCCACAATAACAAATTGTCTCCATTTATAGACAACTTGTCTAACAGTAGACTGATGAATATCTAAAATCTTTGAGATGACTTTAACCCTTTCCAGCCTTATGTAGATTAACAATTCTCGATCGTAGCTCATCAGACAGCTCTTTTGTGCGAGGCATGATTCCCATCTGGATATGCTCCTTGTCAAAAGCTCAAACTCAAACTTTATAGTGTTTTTTATCAATCAAAGTAATTCGAGGCCACATCTCTGAACTCGTTTCATTAAATGGACTCCAAGCGTGCTAAATTCTGACTGTAATGAGCTTTTTAAAATGTCATTAGCTTAGGGTTCACTTACTTTTTCCAACCTTCAGTTTCACAGTTTGAATGATTTATTCAATATGGTCACAAATGCTCTGAAAATCTGTGTATCTTTAGTTATAGGAGACTGTGTTTATTCATTATTGCGACTGACATGTAGAGACGACCATGTTTTATATGGGAATTAGACATAAATATAGATAATTCCAAGGGGTTCACATACTTTTTACTTTGACTGTAGTTGACAACTCTAATCCCTCACCCAGTCTCTGTCTTGTGAAGGTTGCACATTCTCATTGTGTTTGCATGGCATTTTCACTGGATGGTCTGATAGTAGGTTGATTTACATTTCCAAATTGGCCACATTTGAGAGCCATTGTGTGTGGACTAGCACCTCATACTTGTACCTCAAGCAGATTAGTTCCTGCTTTGCTCTTGATGCTGGAAGGATAGGCTGCAATCCCCCAATCACCCTGAATTGGATTACACTGGTTTCAGAGCGAATGTGCAATGTAATAAAAGGTTCAGGCTATATCATTTGCACCCAATTGCAAGATGTATACAGTGGCTTGCAAAAGTTTGGGCAGCCTTGCTTAAAATGTCTTTTAATGTGAACAGCTAAGTGAGCAAAAGATGAACTCCTCACCAAAATGCGTAAAGTTAAAATGAAACATTTCTTTTCAGCATTTTATGCAAGATTGGTGTAAAAAAAAAAAAAAGGAAAGGAACACCATGCAAGCGTTTGGGCATCCCAAGATATTTGCGGTCTCAGATAACTTTTCCCTAGGTCTCAGACCTTCATTAGCTCATCTGGGCTACGGCTTGTTCAGTCATCATTAGGAAACCTCAGGTGATGCAAATGGCAAAGCTCTATAAATTCTGACTCCTTACACCTTGTCTCAGCAATCTGCATCCATGGGCTTCTGTAAGCAGCTTCCTGGCACTCTAATAAAGTAAAATAATTAAGTCCCACAAGAAGGAGAAAGCTACCAGAAGAAAGCAAAGCATTTTCAGGTAGCTGTTTCTTCAGTTAATAATGTTATTAAGAAATGGCACTTAACAGTAACGGTGGAGGTCAAGTTGATGTCTGAAAGAATAAGAACATTTTCTGAAAGAACTGCTCGTTGGATTGCTAGAAGGGCAAATAAAAACCCCCGTTTGACTGCAAAAGACCTCCAGGAAGATTTTGCAGACTCTGTAGTGGTTGGTGGTGCTCGGTTATACTGCATCCTAGCACAAAATTCAGCACTTGAAGTTTGCAAATGAACGTCTAAACGAGCCTGACGCATTTTGGAAACAAGTCCTGTGGACTGATTAAGTTAAAAATAGAACTTTTTAGCCACAATGTGCAAAGGTGTGTTTGGAGAAAAAGGGTGCTGAATTTCAGGAAAAGATCATGTTTCCAGCTATTAAACTTGGTGGTGGATTGATCAGGCTTTGGGCTTCTGTTGGAGCTAGTTGGCAGAGGGAAGAATGGATTCAAATAAATACCAGCAAATTCTGGAAGCAAACATCACACTATCTGTAATAAAAAAAAAAAAGTTGAAAAGAAGATGGGTCCTGCAACAAGATAATTATTCAAAACACACCCGAAAATCTACAATGGAATAACTTAAGAGGCGCAAGCTGGCGATTTTGCCAAGTCCCTCACAGTCCCCCAACCTAAACATCATTGAAAATATTTTGATATATCTCAAAAGACCAGTGCATGCAAGATGGCACAAGAATCTTGTAGAATTAGAAAGCTTTTGCAAGGATGAATAGGTGAAAACACCCCAAGTAAGAACTGAAAGACTCTTAGCTGGCTACAAAAAGCATTTACAATATTGGAATGGAAATACAAAGCGTTTACAAGCTGTGATATTTACCAAAAGGGGTCTTGCCAAGTACTGATCATGTCAGGTGCCCAAACTTTTGCCTCAGGCCCTTTTAATTTTTTTGTTGTTTTGTACTTGTGAATGATGGAAATAAAATGTAATTTTGCTTAAAATGTTAAAGAAATGTGCCGTCTTTAACTTTATGCCTTTTGGTAATCAGTTCATCTTCTGCTCACTTCACAGTAACAGACATTTTAAGCAAGGGTGCCCAAACTTGTGCATGCTGCTATAAAATCTTCAACTTTGATTCTGAAAATATTTGGTAAAGTGATACATGTATGTCCAGATCAACACATACAGGCTTACTAATTATATACCTCACTGTAGACCATAAATATCTAGAATAGCCTAATCAGAATTGCTCTCATGTTCTTTTATGGCAGTACTGGGTTAGGATATCAATTAGCACCTTCATGCTTGGTGTGTGTGTGTGTGTCCTGCGGTGGGTTGGCACCCTGCCCGGGATTGGTTCCTGCCTTGTGCCCTGTGTTGGCTGGGATTGGCTCCAGCAGACCCCCGTGACCCTGTGTTCGGATTCAGCAGGTTGGAAAATGGATGGATGGATGGGAGGTTCATTTAAGAGCTGTGGGCTAGTGCCCACCTGTTTGGTTTTGTGGGTTGGCGTTTAAGGAATATGAGACTCAAAACCTCCTTTGTTTCCTTTCCATAGGTAACTGACAGTTCTACCTCAAACAGAGAACGACCTATGCAAAAGACGAGTGTGGACCAAGAGGACTGCTCTTCCACGGATTGGTGCTCAGAGAATCTGTCCCTCGCCTGTTCTATCCCACCCTACCCTTCTCCCCAGCGAGAAGGATCTTCGTCACGCATGGGTGTTATTGTGTAACACAATTGTGCACTAATGTTTCGGCATTCCAGCACAAAATGATGTGTGCCCACTTGCTGCACTGCTTAGCAACATTATGCTCGGTCTGGTCCTTTCCACTATTATGCTTGTCCAATCCTCCGTCTTTTGTTTTCCTGACCAACTTATCCTGAGTCATTTTACTTGTGATGTTATGAAGAGATTACAGTCAGTGCAAAGTGGACAACATTAATGAATGAAAAAAACATTTTATTTATTTTTTTTAACAAATTTTTGGACAAGATTGACTCTTGGTGCCGCTCAGATGAAATACTCTTCCCCTCCAGGGTGGGTCAATCAGCAAACTGGGATAGAGATGTAGTGATATGCATGCCCAGCCCACCACTCTACTTCCAGCTGAATAACTAACACACATGCACACGCACACCCCAACCAGATTTTTACACATATGCGGTGTTGCAGTGTTCCTTTCTTGCATTTTCCATCTTAGCTTCTTTTTGATTTGGAAATCTGGCTTTCATTGAACCACATGACTTCCATCTGGCTAGTTCCTCTTTCAAAATTTTACTTGGATGTTTTTGGTTAAAATACTGATAGCAATTGAGAAAAAAAAAATTTGCAAGGTGAATAGATGTGAGGGTGCAATCAGTGGTCAAGCTGGCATCCTGAAACAAACTCAGGCATTGCATTCACTGGGTCTCTTCCCATCTTCCAGTTCCCTACTTCTCCACCTTTGTTGTAGCTGCCTATATATTGGTTCTGTTGTGTTTTCCTAGGGTTTCAGTGACAGGGGTGTCCCATTTTAAGACTTGTATTGTAAAAACTAACAAATAAATGACTTTGCATTCTGAATGTTAACACCAAGGGCTTGGGAACTGGTAGATTTCAGAGAGCTCACTGGTAGATTATACCAAAGACTTGAAACCTTCACATCTTGGGAGATTTATTGGGGCCACTATCCAGTCTGACCGTCACAGATGAAATTTAGGAGCATAGTGGCAAGTGTGACCCTACCCTTGTTATGCAGTCTGCTAAGAGAGAGACTGCTGCACTGTATGTCAAATCTGGCAGAGCTGAATTGGTTGCTTTGCAAAAATTGGGGCACCTTTCTCTCAGAAACCTTTGGATCCGAGTTAACTGGACAAGTCTGTCACCATATCAAAGAAAGAGCCTCTTGTTTAGGGGGGGGTTTTGGGGGCGTGTTGATTGCTTTATCCACCTAACCCTTTCTGTTTATTCTGTTTGTGTTTTATTGTTAAAATTAGTCTTTAAGTGACCGAGTGACAGTGGAGCAGGTGGGTCTTGTCAATGTGCTTGCCTTTACCTGGTGCTATCAACCCAACTCCAAAAACTGTGCCTGGGGTTTAAAAGTGAATAGTGGGGGGATTTAAATATAACAAAAAAAAAAAAAAAAAAAAACTGATATTAAAAACATGGTGCTCTAGGTGCAGAAGGCGGCACCAAATGTGGCAATACTTGTATCCAGCATTAACATCTGCTTTTTCTCATATATATTTTTCAATTTTGTTTGAAAGAAAGCTTTTCAATCTGAAGCAAGCTGGCATGACCACTGCAGTTTACATCCTCGCGGCCGCGTGGTCAAGTTGGGCCAAGTCTGCAAGCTTCTTTTTTTTTTCTCTCCCCACACATGCTTTTTATTTAAGAAGAAAAAAAAACTCAAAAGTAGTTGTCTGAGTAGAAAAATCACTACTACTGAGAATTAAGCAAATGCATCACAAAAGCAAAAACTGTGGCATGTTTACGAAAAGACAACGAAAAATGGAAGCTGACCAAAATAGGATTCTATACTTTTTAATTTTTCTTCCAGTTATTTTATATGCGTATGTGTGTTTGTAAGGTTTAGAGTAAACAGCCTGCTGTGACTTCCAGCAGCACTGTTTGCTACTTGGAGATGAAAAAATGAAACTTAAAAGAAACTCAAATGGCAGATTTGTTTTTAGTTGCCAATTTGGGTCGTGGCTGGAGAGCAGTGTGTCGCAATCCTCTTCTGCCATGTCCACAATGTCACCAGCACTGAACTTTTTAATTTAATTTTTTTTTAAGGATGATTTGTGGTTTGATTAATTATAAGTGAATCAAGATCCAGGTGAAATACTGTAGGTCCTCATAGTAGCGTGGTGCTCTCATGGACTTAATAAAACAATGCAGCTATGATGTATCATCGTGTGATCTCCAGTCACTGGAGCCTTCTTATTTTAATTTTATTATAATTATTTTAAGATATAATCTTTTTGCGTCCTCCGGAAGTCTTTGTGGGGTGCAGCAGTTGCGGTGGTTATCGGGTGGGGGGTGGTGTCTATAAATATTTTGTGAAATAAATGCTCCTGACCTTTCCTGCGTATTCAGTCATGTGAGAGTGTTTTCATCGTTCTTCCGTTTTCTTTTCTTGTTATTAAAGAGTCTGTACCTTTTCAAGCATTTTAGGAATTTTTTAGGTGCAGTGATTGTTGTGCTGAGAAAAGAAACCAAGCTGATCTTGTGAACTATGTAGGATAGGGTTGTTTCCGTGGTGCCGTCTCTCTTGAATTATTATCTAACGTGGCGCTTCAAGCAGAACTCTCACTGGTGCTCACAAAAAAAATGCCTTCATGCCGAACTGGAAAGCATAAGCAGTGACCACTGGGTCCTTTTAAAGGCAAATGTATAAAATTTGTCAGATTCTTTACGGCCCTCTTAATGTAGAAGATTCATCCCCTTGGACCATTAGGTACCAGAGCGGGGGCATATTTTTATTTAAGCTTTTTTTTTTTTAATTTAAGTAATAAAATGGGCAGTTATCCACAGACACAGGCTGGTCATTCCACAAACTGTTGTAGAAATAAATTCCCCGTCCCAAAATGCAGTCACACTCAAGTGAGCTTTGTATCATTAAACAAAGTCCCAAAATATAGCTCGCCATGTGAGGTGCCACAGGGACCCCATTGCTTGCTATGTTTTCTAAATGCCGCAGGAACGCTTGAAGCCGTTGCTGTTTTTAATGTCTTGAATTAATTTTGATAGCAAACACTATAAACAAATTTAAAAATTATTTAACTGTACATATGTTTTATATAGAGTATATATTTAGATTTTTTTTTTTGTGGGTGGGATTTAGAACGCTCGCAGAATTGTGGTCACAGTAGGTCTGGATGGAAAGGGGACTCTGTAAGAACAACAGATTTTGATTTTTATTTTGGCTCTAATTTCAGTTGGTGCTTAAGCAAGGCCTCTGAAAGGGCAGTGCCCAGCAGACTCAAACCCCCTAAAGTTGAGCTCTGGAAGTGTCCACATGTGCTTGTAGGTTTACCCATGGGTGTAAGTTATTATAGTGAAAGCTGCCCATTTGTCTGGCACGCCTTTGAGTGAAGAGTAGAGTCAGTGATCCAAAATACAGGAGACCCTGCGACCTCCGCTTCCTCGATACTTAATAGTTGATGGAATATGCCGGCACGTGATCACTGGCTTCTTTTGCTTTGATTTTGCGTAATTTGGACTCTGAGCAGACAGCACACTGGTGGTTCAGGGGTTCTTTTTAGCTTTCTATCTCCCCACCCCACCAATTGCGGGTCCACTTTTTTGCATTTTGATCAGATGTGTTATCATAGATCAAGATAAAAGCCACATTACAGGTTTGTGGGCAGATTAAATACCCGAAAGGTGTGAAGAAAATAATGTAGGCCCCATACTTCCATTTGTCATTTTACCCCCCCAGTGGGAGGTAATCAAAGCCCACCCTTTTGGGACAGGGGAGTCCAATGTAAATTTCAGCCTGTTCACTGTGATGCCTTTTCTGTTGGAGTAGTTGTAATTTGGGGAGAGGATTGATGGGGATGATTTTTAATTCTGTAACAGAAGCTGAGAGCTTGTAGCCTAAGCAACATGGTAATTATTTATTTTTTATTGACCAATAATGATATTTAATATGGAAATTTTCAGTAATGCTTAGATGTGTTGGAAAAGGGTGTCCCATCACTCAGGAACCAATATGTACACTGTTCTGACAGATCACCGTCAACTTAATATAAATACATATATAAATATATATCGAAATATTTTTTTTTTTTCCTTTCTTTCAACACCTTGCAGAACAGATATGTCTAATATCCAGGACAATTTCAATATTCCCAAAAGCTGCTTTTATTTTATTTTTTTTTTGTCTTAGAATTTGTTATATAAATAAAAGTATTGTTATGATGAGTTGTGTACTGATGATCAACTCATATTGGTGCTTTTTCCTTTCTAATTTATTTTAAATGCAGTACAGGATGTCATCTTTGCCTGGCATGAACAGGCCTGCTGTCGCAGTGGTGTGGCACCCAGCTCTTTCTGCATGCTGGGGTGGGTTGCCCCCACCAGCAGGTCAGTATCAGAAACAATGGCCAAGACACAGATTTCCTGTGCGTTTAGGGTTCTTTTGTGGTATTTGTATGCCTCTTGGAAAATTTTTGAGCCAGCATTTTATTTATTTAAACAAATTATCATGTTATATATACAATACCTTGCAGAAGTGCTCAAAGTCTTGGAAAGCTTTAGAATTGATTAATTCAAAATTTGTTGCTTTTTAACCTGCTTAGTTAAACGCAGTTTTGTGGAGAGCCTGGGCCTGTTCTAGGAGTACGAGGAAAAAGGCGGGAATAAGACTTGGATGGAATCCAGGGTACACTCGCACTATGCCAGTTAAGTGCTGCCACTTAAGACAACACACACGTCTGTCGAATTAAACTGAACTTACTACTCCAGAGTCTAGCCTGGACACTGGCTTTGTGGGCTTTTCCCCACGTGTTTAGGGGTTTTCTTTTCATCTCCCAAAGATGTGTGTATTAAGTTAACTGGCTTCCTTAAACTGGTCTATAAGTGAGTGTGGCACTGCTGCCTCACTGAACTAGCAACCTGGATTTGAATTCCATACCCAGTCACTGTCTCCTTGGATTTTTTTAATGCCCTCATATGTCTTTTTTATATCTGCACATATCTCAAAGAAGCAGGTGTTAATTGGTTACTCTAAAACTGCTGCTTGTGTACGGGCACTGATACCCAGTGCTGCTGGGATAGGCCCTGTCTCCCCATAACTCTGCGCTAGATAAGCGGATTGGAAAATCTTTTTTCTTTTTCCCTCCAGATTGTTTTTACTCAAATCTGACTAAATAATCAATATATCAGCAAATGTGTTAAGTAAATATCCAACTATTTTTGAATCCCTGTTTATTAGACCAGGTCAAAACCTGTTGCTTTTGTAAGTTTTGTAAGCATTACTCTGAACGTTTGGTGTAGACGACTTCCTCTTCTGTAACACCTTGAAGTGTTTTTGGGAAAGTGTCTCCTTAATACTGTCTGGAAACAATTTTTCTGCTTTGTATTGGTTCGCTTGCTCCTGCTTCCTTAAGCTGCTTAACAGAACACTCCACCCCAAAATGATACTTTATTTTTTAATATGTTACCCCATATGTTTTGTAGTGATGGCCAAAAATATTATTTAAATTCTGTTGTGTTAAAATATTATTTAAATTCTGTTTTCATGTAGAACAGAACATAACTCAATGAGGGCCAATGCTGTACAACGGCAAACAATTTGAAAAACATCTTTGGAAAAAATAAATCTCCTGTTACTCATGTTGCATAATTCACATGTCTGTTACCTAATCGCTTGCTCAAAATGCTTTTTTTCTTTTTTTGCTACAATATTTTTAAATGAATACTTTTTAAATTATCATCCTGTATATACTTTAAACCTAATTGGTCAAGAGTCCTGTCTTCAAAAACTTCATCTGGTAAGTCCTTAGGTTTCAAAAAATTGGACGACAGTACAAAGTACAAGGGTTAGGTTAACGTGTCATTTTTGGGTGGATTGTTTCTTTAATTTTTGAGAATGTGTTCCAAATTTCAGATGTTCATTAAGGCCAGAATAACAGCTTTGACTGGACCTCTCGTGTACATTCTTCATTTTATTCTAGAGCTGTTCCCATTTAGTAATAATAGTAATAATATATAATACATAAACTTTACGTACAGAATTGATCAGAGCACTTTATTGTGGATCATTGTTCTTGTTCCTCCAGCATTGGCTTTTTAGTGACCGATTCTCTGTCTACGTCTTTATTTCTGCAATTTCTCTTTCATTTGATATTGATTTCCAGGTCCTCCCAGGTCCAGGTGGAGTGACATGGGCCAAGTAAGGCTTTAAAGTTTGGCCAAAAAAGCTCCAGAATACTACTTCTCACATCTTATCTTGATTGATCACATGCTGTCTAGGCTTTTTGGACCACATTGAAGTTTTGTGATACTTGTCCAGATAACCGAAGCCACGCAAGTATCCCCCCTAGAAATACTGCCTTTTGAACTGAAAAATGACCAAACTATTATCAAAAAAAAAGTCACAGTCTTGGGGACGGCATAGTGATGAGCCCTGTTTTTGTGAGGTATGCATGGCCTCCATGCGTTCCTGAAATGTTTTTATCCAGGTGCTTGTGTTCAGTTCGGTCAAATTAAATTTTTCTTCACTAAGCATAATGTCTACACATTGTAATGTGCTAATAATCCATTATTAAACATGACACCTTTTTTTACGATAGAATTTGTTAATCACTTAAGAGAAACTTGTCCTTTTGCATGAACTTCAGGGATCAGAGCACAGAGTCCGTAATAGTGCCGCACCCCATTTAAGTACAAAAACACTCATATTAAGTTAAAAATGAATCTCGTGATTAAGATAAAAAAAGTCATGGCAGCCCTGTTAACATAATGACCAGATGACAAAAGAGGATAAAAAAAATTGGGAAAAAAAAATCAACCTTTGAATTGGTAAATTAAAACATGTAGGTGAGGCTCTAACAAGCCAGCCATCATGTTTAGGTGACTCTAAATTAGCCTGGTGTCAGTTTGTGCGTGAGAGGGGCCTGCATTAGACTGTCGCTCCGTCCAGGGTGCACTGCCAGTGCTGCTGTGATGGGTTCAGGCCTACTGTGACCCTGAATTAGATTAAGCAAACCTATAAATAAAAAGCTGACCATAACAAAATAAAAAGGTGAGTGTCTGAGTGACCTTTTAGAAATGGATGATCCAGCTTGAGGCTGATATCACCGTGAAAGGAGCTTCCACCAAGAATTAGTGAGAAAATGAAATACTTACACAAGCAACAGTGTTTTCATTTTATATTTTCTCCTTATTGTTTGCTGATGTTGACTAATTTAACCTGTAATGTTAATTATTTGTGACAGGCAAGCATTGAGTAAAAATATCATCAAGAAGAGAGTGGAAATCGTGACAGGCTTCCAGTGATGGCAGGCTGCTTTTCCAAGGTGTTGTATGTGGGGATTGCACAATTGAACAAGCTTTGTGATATACGTACACTACGTCATTCATAAACTAGTGACCTTGTCCACTGAGAATTGAAGGCATACAAATGGAGAGGAGGCAGTAGGCCAGGGTGGACTGTCGATCCGGACAATCTCGGAGAGCCCCCCCAGCCTGCCAGGAGGGGTGGCCGGTGAGTGGTTGTAGTGGCAAGTGTTTAGGATGTCCCAGCTCTACTCCTAAAAATTCAAACTGTACTGTAGAAAGGGGTTGGTGTTTTTTTTTTTGTTTTTTTTTGTAATTTCTATAAGTCCAGTTTGTTCTGGAAGACCTTACTGTTTGTTACTGGTGCTTATTCTCTTCTAAAAAGAGATTTTAAAGAAATGAAAGAAAAATGCTTTGGAATTTTTTCAGCTTGTTTTTTTTTTTAATTAAAATGTGTGTTTCTTAATCACTTATCTGGTCTAGTTATTCATGTGTCGTCTACTTCAACTCACAGTCATTCTTTTTCAGGTTCCATTTTTGTGTCAGACTGAAACAGGTTGAATCGACTTTTGCTTCTCCAAGACTTAAATAATTGCTCTAATTGGTCGGTGGTGATGTCAGGATTATGTGACCTACGGGAGGTTAACTTGACATCCGTGCAGCAATTTAAAAAACAAAAACGTCTGCACCGTAATGAAGATGGGAATCAAGAGTTCTGGACGAGTTTCTGCTCCCAAGATGCTCAACTGGACTGGCTAAAGGTCACAGAATGATTCCAGGCAAGTTCACTGGATGTTTTATCTTTTTTTTTTAATATAGCTTTTTAAGTCTGACAGGCAGTGGGAGATAGCCTAGTGGTTCACACCTCCCTGCTTTAGAGTATTGGGGTTGAATCACAGCCCATGTATGGAGTTTGCACATTCATAGTGTGATTCAGGCATGAAAATGTGTACCCCAAAAAATAAAATGTATATCACATTTTTAAAATCTGCTGTACACTCATTTCGGTCACCTTGTAAATAAGAGTGCGTGAACACACCTTGAATGTCGCCCTGACACATCCATATATGGGGCATGCTGATCAACCTCATGCAAGTGCAATCCTGATGCTGCAGAATTTCATTGGTAGTTTTCCAACCTGACACATCGACATCCCTGCCACCTGCATTCATGCGTATCTGGCTGTGCTCTAAAAATGAGAGCACAAGGTCATGCATGCCATTATAGCACTTCTCTTTGTTCAGAGTGTCCAGGACAGGCATAAGAAGCCAGCGTCAGAGTGGGTAGCTGCTGTCACCTGGCACATGTAATGATGTGATTGCTGTCACAATGAATAGTGCAGACCATATGAAACACTGAAAGTTCAGCCAGCTACCATACCAACACGCCAGCCATCACGTGTAGCACCATCATGTCTGCCAAAGATGCTATGAATCGTGACCTGACTGTGGCCATCAAGGCGTGATGCTTGCCAGCCACATCTCAAATGTCACTGCTTATAGTTAACAAAAGCAACTCTATTCTTGCTAGATGACTTTTTGCAATGTGAGTGTAGTAATCTACTCTGATTGCTGCAAATTGTCTTTTTATGTTGGTAAAAACGTGTGTGTACACCCACACCACATGAAAACAGGATGTAGTGAATCACTGGTCAGTCAATGGCTACCAGCAGAGCAGGCGTGTTGGACTACAGCTTGGCCGCGATTTTCATTATTTGTTGGCCAGTTCACTGAGAAGTGACGAAACAGTTCAGGATCCCAGATGGCAAACCCCCAGGCAGACACGCAGTCCAGTCCCACCCTCCAAAAATGACTCTCTATCTGCTGCAGCCAGGTGTTACATGGGCGTCTCCTTGGCCTGGTTCAGCTGTTTGAGTTCACAACAAGGAGGATCCTGTGAGCCAGATCACCCTCGGGGAATTGCGCCACGTGGCTGTAGTGCCGTAACTGACACTCCCTTACAATGCAGGTAATGTGCCTCATTCAGGACTCTTGTGAGCAGCTTCTCATTCGACACAAAGTCAAACCAGCAGTACCCAAGGATTCTCAGATGAGACACAGTACCGAAGGAGTCCAGTCTTCGTCTCAGGTCATTGGATAGCGTCCATGTCTCACAACCGTATAGAAAAGACAGGAAGCACCAGGACTGTAAAGATTTGGGCCTTTGTCCAAAGATTTAAGGAGCGCCACACACCCCTTTCCAGCAACCTCATGACCCCCACCATGCTCTCCCAATCCGTCTAGTGACTTCACAGGAAGAGCTACCAGAGACATGAATGTCACTGCTGAGGTAAGTAAACCTCTTGACGAGGTCGACACTCTTTCCGCAGACAGACACACTGCTGATGGCTGTGCCCAAGAGGTCATTAAAGGTGTGGATGTTGGTTTTAATCAGGACACTGGAAAGCCCTTTGAGCCCCATGCCCAGATGAGTCAAAACAGTCGGAGAGCCAATGGGGTCAGGCCTGTTGGGGATCAGAACTGGTGTGGTGTTGAGGCATCGCCCACTGCACACCAGCACTTGGGTCCCGATTTGAGGTGGCTCATTCAGGTGGATGCATGGAACGTCTTGTCTCACTGGCATGATATAAACCAGCAACAAACCAAAAACTTTCTTCTGTGCAAATATGCAGCAGAGGTCCTCTTATAAGAGTAAACTAAAATGAAAGTCTAAACGTCATATTTAACACTATTGAAGTGTGATAGGTTTGTCATGTCAACACATATTATATTAACGGCTCGGTGATACAAAGCCACCATTTCCCTACATTATCGAGGGTGTCATTGTATTCAAGAAGCAACTGAAGGCCCATCTGTTCTATGAATATCAGGCTAAGTGACAGAAGAAAAAAAAAGTTCTGTGTTATTTCATATGGTTAATTAATTTGTTACATTAAGTTTAAATGTTTTATTGATTGTTAATCTATAATTGTAAATGTATTAGTTATTACATCTTTTTACTAACATCTTTTCTTACCTGTCCTACTTCACTTGCTGATCAAACAGGCCCAGGCCTAATGTTCCTTGATTATCTTTACTTCTTTTTAGTAAGTCACTTTGGATAAAAGCGTCTGCAAAGCAAATAAATGTAAATGTTTTTATCCAGTTTATCTGAAATGTTCTGTACACACGGGTCAGAGTTGCCGTAAATACACAGAAGCTTTCATGCCAAGTTTTCTTTTGTAAATCCTGACATTTACACGTTAACAGTCTCTTTTTTTGTGTGCATACAGTCATATGAAAAAGTTTGGGAACCCCTCTCAGACTGCACAATAATTTACTTTCAACAAAAAAAGATAACAGTGGTCTGTCTTTCATTTCCTAGGAACATCTGAGTACTGCGGTGTTTTCCGAACAAAGATTTTTAGTGAAGCAGTACTTAGTTGTATGAAATTAAATCAAATGTGAAAAACTGGCTGTGCAAAAATTTGGGTTGCCTTGTAATTTTGCTGATTTGAATGCCTGTCACTGCTCAATGCTGATTACTTGAAACACTAAATTGGTGTGATGAGCTCATTAAGCCTTGAACTTCATAGACAGGTCTGTCCAATCATGAGATATAAAGGTATTTAAGGTGGTCAGTTGCAAGTTGTACTTCCCTTTGACTCTCCTCTGAAGAGTGACAGCATGGGATACTCAAAGCAACTCTCAAAAGATCTGAAAACAAAGCTTGTTCAGTCTCCTGGTTTAGGGGAAGGCTATAAAAAACTATCTCAGAGGTTTAAACTGTCAGTTTCAATTGTAAGGAATGGAATCAGGAAATGGAAGGCCACAGGCACAGTTGCTGTTAAACCAAGCAGGTCTGGCAGGCCAAGAAAAATACAGGAGCGGCATATGCGCAGGATTGTGAGAATGGTTACAGACAACCCACAGACCACCTCCAAAGACCAGCAAGAACATCTTGCTGCAGATGGTGTTTCTGTACGTCGTTCTACAATTGAGCGCAATTTGCACAAAGAACATCTGTATGGCAGGGTGATGAGAAAGAAGCCCTTTCTGCACTCATGTCACAAACAGAGTCGTTTGTTGTATGCAAATGCTCATTTAGACAACCCAGATTCATTGTGGAACAAAGTGCTTTGGACTGATGATACAATAATTGAGTTATTTGGTCATAACAAAAAGCACTTTGCATAGCGGAAGAAGAACACCACATTCCAAGAAAAACACCTGCTACCTACTGTCAAATTTGGTGGAGGTTCCATCATGCTGTGTGGCTAGTTCAGGGACTGGGGACCTTGTTAAAGTCGAGGGTCGGGTGAATTCAACCCAATATCAACAAATTCTTCAGGATAATGTTCAAACATCAGTCACAAAGTTGAAGTTACGCAGGGGTTGGAAATTCCAACAAGACAATGACCCAAAACACAGTTTGAAATCTACAAGGGCATTCGTGCAGAGGGAGAAGTACAATGTTCTGGAATGGCTGTCACAGTCCCCTGACTTGAATATCATGCTCGGCAACCATCAAATTTAACTGAACTGGAGAGATTTTGTATGGAAAAATGGTCAAAAAATACATCAATCTAGAATCCAGACACTCATCAAAGGCTATAGGAGGACAGCGTCTAGAGGCTGTTATATTTACAAAAGGAGGCTCAACTAAGTATTGATGTCATATCTCAGTTGGGGTGCCCAAATTTATGCACCTGTCTAATTTTGTTATGATGCATATTACATATTTTCTGTTAATCCAATAAACTTAATGTCACTGCTGAAATACTACTGTTTCCATAAGGCATGTCATATATTAAAAGGAAGTTACTACTTTGAAAGCTCAGCCAATGATAAACAAAAATCCAAAGAATTAAGAGGGGTTCCCAGACTTTTTCATATGACTGTATGTAAGCTTTACAGTATATTGACGTCAGACATTTCCATACCCTTAGGGTGAATCTATAAATTCACTTTATAGCCTCTCCAAAGATTTTATACTAACAAACTTTAAATTGGGCTCATTTTTTAAGGCATCTCCTTATACACTTATAGTACTAGGGTGTTGTACCGTGTTAGACATTATGAATGTAGAGAAAAGCCAAGCAAAATGACACCTTTTATTGGCCAACTAAAAAGATTACAATATGCAAGCTTTCGAGGCAACTCAGGCCCCTTCTTGATTACATCTTGCCTGAAGAAGGGGCCTGAGTTGCCTCGAAAGCTTGCATATTGTAATCTTTTTAGTTAGCCAATAAAAGGTGTCATTTTGCTTGGCTTTTCTCTTATACACTTAGTGTGAATTCTTTAAAACTCACTTTCTAAGTGTATGGAATGAGAAGTCGAGCAGAACAAAACCTTTTATCTGCTAACCAAACAGATTACAATATGCAAGTTTCAAGGCAACTCAGGCCCCTTCTTCAGGCAGAGACTGGAATTCCCAGTATTTATACAAACACCAGGACAGAGACAGCATTAGAAATCCTTCAAGTGAGACATCTTAAATGTAAGAAATGAGTTGCCCTCTCCAGGCTAAGTGAGGAGAGCAATGCATAGTAAAGACCTTTAGATCAGATAACTGTCCAGCAAAGTCTTCTGAAGTTTCTGATGAGTTTTTCCATACAATGTGGATGTGTAGTCAGGGTCAGTCTGAGAGACGTTAACGATCCTCATTTCTGGTTATAAAACACTTGTCTCGATTTAAATCACTTTGTAATGCGTTACATTTTAGCATCAGTTTAACTTCCCATTCTTTTCTCTCTTGCTGTATTTTGGAGTTGCCCAAAGCACTGGGACTTTAAAGTCCTTCTCACAGTATCCATGGCTGCTGAAGTGGCCTGCTACAGGACCATCCCAGTTGTCAGGCTTACCCCTTAACTACTTGCGCTGGTGTGTTTTGTCAGTTATTTTTGTCCTTTCACTTGAACCTACTGGCAGCATCTGCCACCTATCCTCAGTATCGCAGTGGTTTTTCTCCAGTGTGCCCCCAGCCAGTCGTATGAGTGGATGCACAGTCGCCAGTTTCATATATGCTGTACGGGTACTTGCCTATGTACGACAGCAGTGAGATGTTCTTCTTGCGATGGATTTGTCTGCACAGAACATTCGACAACTGAAGTGAAATGTGATCCATGTGCAAATCCTGCAGTGGATGAGAGTGTGACCTGTGACAAATGAGAAGTGGATCGGGTTTATATTGAGATAGTCCTAGACTGTGTCATACTATTCAGTAATATGGTAATAAATTGCATTAAAAACACATGTAATATAAAATATTGCAACAATTTTAAATTATAACCTCACTATGTGCATATAAATAGCCATTTTAACACTGGTGCATAAAGTACACTGCGCGAGTACTTCTGAGATGAGAAATGATGCATGTACCTAAGGGGTAATGTGGAGTTTGTGGAAATTCACTTTGGCGGAGTGCTTGTCCAGTTTCTCCCGCATAGAGGGCAGTGTTGGGACATTTCATAAGAGAATTACCGTATATACTCACGTATAAGTCGGGTCTTGAAACCTGAAAAATCGATCATAAAATCAGACCCTGACTTATGTGCCCGTTCAAAAATGCGATGCTTAATTTTGTTTTATTTTTTTATTTATTTATTTTTTTACATCTTCTTGCCTCCTCCAATCTCGCATCAGTTTCTCCGACACATCGAATTTTGTTGCAGCGGCGCAGTTACCAATTTCTTTCGCCACTTCAATGGCTTTTAATTTAAAAGCAGCTTCATATTTTCTTCTGATTGAACACTCCATCGTAGATAAGGGATACTCTTATGATAAAGATGTATGAGAGTGTGAGATACACAAAACAGTGCAAACGTCACTTCAGAATAGTTTGGGTATTACTGTGTGGTCACGTGGGCACAATAGAGAGAGAGAGTGAGAGGTTAGGAGCACCCGCTGATACAGAGCATTGCCGCACCCACATAGAAAAAAAGGCTGTGTGCTCCATGGTTACTCTCTCATGTGGACGTTGGCATATCATAATCTCTTGGACCAACATACGATTGACATTATAAAATACCGGAAATTATACGGTAAAATCAACTCCCGACTTATCCGCGGGAGAACTTAAACGTGAGTATATACGGTAGGTGGACCACATTGGATGATCTGCAAGAAATTTACCACTTTATGTGATGATCTAGTCGGCAGTATGTATCGCTATCATAAATGTGAGCACACATTTTACGTCAGGGATATGTGCCGTTATCTGTGTAGGTTCATCCAGGGAGCTTCAGACAGTTAGTGGCTGTAGGTTTGGCCATTGTCTGTATGCCAGGAGGGCATGTTCTGGAAATACATCTTAGTGTGTCATTACTGTATATTTTCAAGTCTAAAGCGCATTCAGTTTTTGGCAATTTCTTTAAAGAAAAACAGTTAGTTTGCGGTTCTAATCCACACCTTTCCTTCAACCGCCCTTTGCCAGTTTGAAAATTCAAACGTGCAGCTCCTTCAGAAATAGCACGGTGGGTGTCAGCTGCGCGGAGAGCTTTATCTTCAGAACGTTCAAGAAGTGTCGCATTAGCAACGCTTTGGACAGATCCGAAGATGACATTCAATGGGAGAACAATGGTGAAGATAAAGATGATAGTGACTGGAAGGAGAGCACGTACAACGACTCAGTTATGAGTGATGATGGCGAGTCTGATGAAATATCAAGATTGATGCTTTTTCCCTTTTATTTTTAATTCCTTTCCTTTCAGACGAAAGACCTACCCAAAGAGGTGTAATAGCTAATAGCACAAATATATTGTTCTTACAGCACATACACCTCTCGACCGCGATTCTAATCTACATCTGACTTTTTTTTAGACCTCTGAAAATGTAGGAAGGGACCTAATCAATGACTTTGTTAAATGGTGCGACTCAAACCACCTACACCTGAACACCAGCAAAACCAAAGAGCTGGTGGTGGATTTTAGGAGGCCCAGACCCCTCATGGACCCAGTGATCATCAAAGGTGACTGTGTGCAGATGGTGCAGACCTATAAATATCTGGGAGTGCAGCTGGATGATAAATTAGACTGGACTGCCAATACTGATGTGCTGTGCAAGAAAGGACAGAGCCGGTTATACTTCCTTAGAAGGCTGGCGTCCTTCAACATCTGCAATAAGATGCTGCAGATGTTCTATCAAACAGTTGTGGCGAGCGCCCTCTTCTACGCAGTGGTGTGCTGGGGAGGCAGCATTAAGAGGAAAGACGCCTCACGCCTGGACAAACTGGTGAGGAAGGCAGGCTCTATTGTTGGCATGGAGCTGGACAGTTTAACATCTGTGGCAGAGCGAAGGGCGCTAAGCAGGCTCCTATCAATTATGGAGAATCCACTGCATCCACTAAATAGTGTCATCTCCAGACAGAAGAGCAGCTTCAGCGACAGACTGCTGTCACTGTCCTGCTCCACTGACAGATTGAGGAGATCGTTCCTCCCCCAAACTATGCGACTGTTTAATTCCATCCGGGGGGGTAAACGTTAACATTTAACATTATACAAAGTTATTGTCTGTTTTTCACCTGCATTATTATCATTCTTTAATATTATTTATTGTATCAGTATGCTGCTGCTGAAGAATGTGAATTTCCCATTGGGATTAATAAAGTATCTATCTATCGATTAGATTTGAAAATATACGGTATTTAGTAGTGGCGGAAGTTCTTCTAAAATTTTTGAAAGTGCTTCAAGATGTGGGTTATAGGTGAAAACAAAGTGGGGATGCGGTTCTTGTTGTCTTTGTTTTTATATTCCAGAAGATTGTCTTTGGTGTGGACCACCAGGGTGCTCCAGCCACCGCAACTCAGTGTCCCACCACGGAACACACTTTCATTTCTGTGGGGGGAAAATGCTTTTGTCTCGTCTCCCCAACTGCAACACTTAACAAAAACAGCACCAAAGCACAGCTCTCTTCTTCTTCCTCTTCTCTTCCTCTCTTAATCCTTCTGCGTCTACTTCTCCTGGCAAGCTTTGTCCACCTCCTCCCAACTCTGGTCCCCCTGAATAGTGGCGGCCCACCCTTTTTGTAGGACCCCTGGAAGTGCTCCAGGTGCTCATGACCGTGTGTGGCGGAGGTGCTGCACCAAAGGGCTCGGCGATCGTCCAGGCACCCCTTGGCGGTGACCACGGGCCCCAGCAGGGTTGAGCCTCCACGCTCCAAATCCATGACCCCGCTGCAAGTCAGGGGGGCTGCCCTCCAGCATTCTGGGGGAGGTAATGCCCTGACTATGCCATTACAGGGTCGTCCCAACCGTCTGCCCGCTACACTGGCTATGGTAGCAGCTCCTCTGTTGTTTTGGGAGTATACTATATCCTTGTATGATGAAGTCTTCTCTAAGCTCCTGCAGTCATTTTTCCCAGTCTGTCGAGTCGGTGCAGATATGGTTGTGATGTATTGCATGGTTGAAAATGATGGAGCGCCTGATATGCTTGGGATGGAAGCTATCACTTCTCAGGTAGGTCCGTGTGTCCGCCGGTTTGTTAAAAACAAGTTACAAAGATGTCTTTCAGTTGAATGGTGGTAAGCATAAGGAAACTTCTGACTTCCACTGTAAACAAGGCCCCCGCTGGGGTGCAGCCCCCCAATATGCAACTTCAGCTTCACCTCCCTCGAGTTTGCACTCCACACATTGTGATACGTAAAATTACATGCTGTTAGCTTTCTTGATCACCTTGGTCCACTGTCTGGACTGAGAGAGTGACGGCTCTCCACTGCGTCCTTCTCAGAGTTTTCAGACCTCGTATTTTATTGAAAAAAGTGGACGACTGATTCCGTCGCTTGGATTGTAGCAGGTGTCCTAAGCAAACTTTTTTTCATGCTGAATTAAAAAAGGAAACCCAAATTAAATTTTTCTGTCATTCATTTTTGGGGAGAAGAGCCTGAGTGTTTTGTAAAGATGTTTGTTCAATTATGGAGGATCTTGGCCTTTGACACAATACAGTTATGGAGCACTTGTACTTTCTTGGCTCCTCGATTGTCAGCTTGAAAGCTGTTGTCCTTCATAAAGAAAATAAATGACCATCTGTGCTGTTGGCCCACGCTGCTAACATGAAAGAAGTGGAGGAAAAAATAAAATTACTTTGGGGGGAAAAAGTCCAGTATGGAAAACCAGTGGAGGTCTGCAGTTCATGGCACTTCTGCTGGGAAAGGCGCTATATAAATAAAATGTATTATTATTTCTGTTCTGTGTGCAGGTTGGACACATAAGGTATTGTGGTGTTTTTGTGTGAGTGGGACACTAGCAACAAGGAAAACCGTATATTTCTCAGAACATTTCCAAAAACTTAATCACCCTCAAAATACTCTCCCTGAGATGCAATACACTTGTCCCACTGCTTTTTCCATTATTCAAAACTGTTCTGAAACTCTTGCAAAGTGAAAGCCTTCAGTGCCTCCGTCGTTTGCTTCTTGACCTTTTATTTAAGGTCCTTCTTCATTCTTGGAAATAAGAAAAAAAATCACAGTGCAAGGTCCAGGGAGTGTGGGTGGGAATCCTGTTTTTCGTGAGGAACCGCCGCACACTCCGTGCTACTGTGTATGGGAGTGTTGTCGTGATACAGAAGACACTTGCCTGATCGCCACAATTCAGATTGTTTTCTCTGCGCTGCATCACACAATCGCCACTTGGCCAAATGATGCAGAGGGCAGTTTACTACAACTAACTCCCCTCCAGAAAAAAATTTTCGTTTTTGGGTCTCTCCATTGTACCTTACTTGTTCCAGGAAAGAATAACGTACGGACCTCAAATCAGAAAAAGTTGGGACGGTATGTAAAAATGCAAAAAAAAAAATGCAGTGATTCTAAAATTTACTTTGACTTATTTTCATTGCAGACAGCATGAACCCAAGATACTTACTTCGTGTTTTGTCTGGTCAGCTTTGTTTCATTTGTTAGTAGACCACCATTTCTGCATTTCAGGCCTACAACACATTCCAAAAAAAAAAAATAAATAAAATAAAAGCGTTTGCCTGGTAGAGAAATTCTGAAAACGTGTTCAAATTATCTGTGTATAATCTTCATTTGGATCTTGATCTTTGTTTGTCCATGAATGAATTAGAAGAAGAAGCACTAGATGGCAGTAGAGAGACAGCTAAAACATAGGCATTGCATTAAGATTCTCCTCCAGGCTTATACTACTGAAGACTATAGTACTGCAGTCACACCTCAAAACAAAGACATTCAAACTAAACAAATTGTTGTGCTTTAAATTAACTAATCTTTATACGTATATAATCTTCATTTGGATCTTGATCTTTGTTTGTCCGCAAATTCCACGCATGCGTAGACCACCTTCCAGTTTAGTACGTTGTTGTTACTCATGGATGTCAGCAATATGCCGGAATAACGAAAGGGGTGGTGGACAGTGTTACGCTGGTTAGCTCCTGAGGCCTGGTTAGAGAATGAGATTGCCGAAGATAAAAGGTACGTGCCTACGTAACATATGCATGAAAGAAAGACAGTGGGTAAAATGAATGACAACGTAACAGCACGTTCCGGAAATTATTATTGTTACGTTGTAGCCGGTGAGTGCTGTGCGTCTCACAGTTGTACTGTGGCTTGCTCACATGTCAGTGAAGTGATCCCTATTTATGCTTTAAAGAGCCTGGATACCTATGTGTCCCCCTGTTATAACCATTGCTCCGTGTATATTGCCTTACTCTTTGGATTGCCACAAAGCAACCTGCGAGATTGGAGAAAGGTTGAGAAGAGATCGTGAGAGGAAACGACAGTGTCGTGAAAACGAGACGGACTGTGAACGGAGAGAAGCAGAAATGCTCCTATACCACCACATAATTACTATTCAGACAGTGATTCCGAGTAGGCCATTCCTATCGAATTAATGTCCAAGGGTTTTCTTTTGTAATTTTGTTTCCCTTATAAAAAATCATAATGCTGTGCGACGAAGGGCCCAGTTCACGACTGGCAGCCGCGTTTAAACAGGGAGCCCTTCACAGACAACTTTAACACGCGCAACGTAGTTGGGCGCACATGGCTAGTAATAATAATAATTCATTACATTTATATAGCGCTTTTTTCTCAGTACTCAAAGCGCTATCCACACAGGGAGGAACCAGGAAGCGAACCCACAATCTACCACAGCCTCCTTAGCACTACCACTGCGCCACCTGTGAGGACCAAATGAAGATGTGAGTTCCAAAATCTGCTAATTACACCTTTTGGTAAAATTTAGTGAACACGTGATTGTGACTTTTCATGCAGTTGGTCATGCGCCGAAAATATGTTTGAGCTTTAAAACCTGCTAATTGCAACAGTGTAGCGCTATAGTTTTAGGGATTTAGTTTCAAAATCTGCTTACGGACCCAGATTTTCCTATTTATCTCCAAAATGTATCTTTTGTACTTAGCTGATTTTGGAACTGAGCTCTTCAAATGCAACTTACAAAATATTAGATCAGATGTACCAATGTTTGTGGAGCATAAAAAAATGTTGTTTCTGTATTTGGTTTGGAGACAAAGTCAGAGAGGCGAGATTGTGTTGGTTTGGATGTGCAGAGGAGAGATGCTGGGTATATTGGGAGAAGGATGTTAAGGATAGAGGTGCCAGCCAAGGGGAAGGCCTAAGAGAGAAGGTTTATGGATGTGGTGATAGAGGACATGCAGGTGATAGGAGGTGACAGAGCAAGACGACGAGGACAGGAAGAGATGGAAAAAGATGACCTGCTGTAGCAACCCCTAACAGGAGCAGCCGAAAGAAGAAGATGAATTACCACTGTTTGTGGGGAATAAAAAAAATGTTATTTCTGTATTCCTTTGAATTATTTCTTGCTGTTGACTTAAAGAGAGATGCTCTCGTTTAAGCTGCTGCCTTTCCCATCATTGAACCCCCCGGCCTCAACATGAGGTGTAGCTGCTGTAAGTCTCTGTATTCCAAACGAGTCACAGGGCCATCTTAAGATTTCCCGTTAACAACTCGCACTCTGGCGACCATTTTGATGGCTTCTTGACTGTCTGGCTGTGGAGTGATGAGGGCGAGCAAAATGTTATGGTGTCGGATTCTTTCTTTTTTTAAGTGACGTTAAAGGAACACTCTACCTAAAAATTTTATATGTTACTTGCTCCATGTGGTTTGTAGTGATGGCCGAGAAAAAATTAAATCTCAGGTTTTCATGCAGAATGGAGATTAAAAAAAAATCTTCTAAGAGAAGGCAATGGCGACCAGTGCTGTATAGTAGCAAGTGATGTGAAAACCCCTTATGGTTAAAAATCTCACGTTATGTCAGTAATGTGGTGCATTTTTTTAGCTAAAAGGACAGGCCAGACGTAGGTGACTGCGTTTCTTTAATGTGGGGAGTGACGTCCTTCACATCTTCTCCAACTCTGTGATGGCCAGCGTGTGGTGTGCTGGGCTGGCAACATCACTTCAAGGGGGGGGGGGCACCAAATCAACAAGCTAATTAGAAGGGTAGGCTGAGCTATGGGACATACTGTGGGCTCGTAACAAAAGAGAGAATTAAATCAAAACTGAGTCCCATTATGAACAACGCTGCACATCCTCTCTGTGACACACCAACACGGAGGACTTTCAGTAAACAAATCACTCAGCAGAAGTGTGTAAGGAAATGCTACGGGGGGGGGGGGGGGGGGGGGGGTCTCTATTATACCAACAGCAATACACCTCATTGTAACTGGGACCAAGTCAAAAGTTTGCTTTTCCTTCTTTTTAGTAATTCTGGGGTGTGTTCAGTCCATAGTGGGTGTCTGCCTGTCTATGATTGACTTCACTGGATGCTCAGTGACTTGGATGTTCTCTCTCCTCCATCCCGACTTGTGTTTTTTTGTGAAGTTGCTTGTTGTGTTCTTTTGTGTACGTTGGCCGACCATAAGGTGGTCCTTCAAGATGTCGGTGCCTTTTGTACTACAGTCAATTGAAACCCCTGGACTACAGACAGGTGACCTCCATTGAAGAAGTTTTATGACTTCTATAACCAGTTGGATGCACCAGCAATGACTTAGGGGTCTCGTATTAAAAGGGGTGAATACTTAAAAAAAAAAATAACTTGATCACGTGTGCTTTGTATTGTAATTAAAATTATACATTAGATTATTCTTTTGCTTGTTGTCAAAAGAGCTAAATTCAATCCACTGTGATTCCTACCTGTATAACAATAAACTGTGAATGCTTTTAATAGGCGCTATAATACCTTGTAAAAATTGTAATGACTTTTTAATTTTTTTTTTATCTTCCCCACTATGAATTATTGAAAAACCAGCCATGTGCGCCCAAGTGTTAAAGTTGTCTGTGAAGGGCTCCCTGTTTAAACGCGGCTGCCAGTTGTGAACTGGGCCCTTCGTCGCACAGCATTATGATTTTTTATAAGGGAAACAAAATTACAAAACAAAACCCTTGGACATTGATTCAATAGGAACAGCCTTCTCAGAATCACTGTCCGAATAGTAATTATGTGGTGGTATAGGAGCATTTCTGCTTCTCTCCGTTCACAGTCCGTCTCATTTTCACGACACTGTCGTTTCCTCTCACGATCTCTTCTCAACCTTTCTCCAATCTCGCAGGTTGCTTTGTGGCAATCCAAAGAGTAAGGCAATATACACGGAGCAATGGTTATAACAGGGGGACACATAGGTATCCAGGCTCTTTAAAGCATAAATAGGGATCACTTCACTGACATGTGAGCAAGCCACGGTACAACTGTGAGACGCGCAGCACTCGCCGGCTACAACGTAACAATAATAATTTCCAGAACGTGCTGTTACGTTGTCATTCATTTTACCCACTGTCTTTCTTTCATTCATATGTTACGTAGGCACGTACCTTTTATCTTCGGCAATCTCATTCTCTAACCAGGCCTCAGGAGCTAACCAGCGTAACACTGTCCACCACCCCTTTCGTTATTCCGGCACATTGTTGACATCCGTGAGTAACAACAACGTACTAAACTGGAAGGTGGTCTACGCATGCGTGGAATTAGCGGACAAACAAAGATCAAGATCCAAATGAAGATTATATATAAAGATTAGTTAATTTAAAGCACAACAATTTGTTTAGTTTGAATGTCTGTGTTTTGAGGTGTGACTGCAGTACTACAGTCTTCAGTAGTATAAGCCTGGAGGAGATTCTTAATGCAATGCCTATGTTTTAGCTGCCTCTCTACTGCCATCTAGTGCTTCTTCTTCTAATTCATTCGCGGACAAACAAAGATCAAGATCCAAATGAAGATTATATATAGAGACGAAAAAATGAATGTGGGCCTATTTGATTGAATAGCTTAAAATACTTTATTGCATATTTTAATAAAGTAAAAAAAGTATATATATACAGCATTCAGATTTTTCACAAAATTGTTTTTAAAGACCCAGGTAGCAGAATAAGACCTGATATATTTTGAGTGGCCCAGTCCGATACTTGAACATCCTTGTTATGGCCCAGAAGTGAGGAGAGGGCGGCCGATAAGGCCAATGCCACATCGCCCACTGAAACAGTGAAGCTTAAATTTGAACAGGCCCTCACCCCACTGCCAGTGACTCGACTCTTCCAGGAATTCGTTTACAGCAGAAGACTTCTTCTCCTTCTCTCTCTTCTTCAGTCTTCTGTGAGGAAAAAGCAAACTGAGCGGACTCAAAGATCACAGTTTTACAGAAATATAGTGCAAGTGTCCCGCATCCGTGACACATTCTTAGCAACAGTTATGTAATCAGACGAGACTGAGCAGGCAGAAACAGTCTGACTTTTCAGAGATGACCTCTGGTGCTGTCCAAGAAGCACAACTGACCATGATGAATGGAAAGTTAAGTGACTTCCCTGCTCTGGCTAAGGAGGGGGGGGGGGGCCTCAGCGCCACTGCCTGCAATAATTTCAAGAGAGCGCAGAACAAACACTTAAGCACCCCAGAACCTACATTCAGTTCAAGAAGTTTCACGGTCACTAAAAATTCAATCGAAAGCAAAATAAAAAAAAGTCTGAGCTGGCCGGCTGCATTTAGGTCCTTTGAGAGCAGATCTGGAAACGCGCCTCCTCCGATATTCCGTACTGCTCCAGGGGGTCCTGGTTAAAGAAGAGGAGATTGGTCAGTGGCAGGTCCAGCACATCAAAACTGTTAACACAAGAAGAGTGTTTCTCACCCTGCCGGTAAGCCTCTGAATTTCACTGCGGTAAAAGATGAGACTTTTCCTCATGTATTCATAGCTGGAGGATTAGAAGAAGAAGGTGAGACTGGTTAATGCAGTACTGACGGCTCTGTTTGAGCTCCAATTCCAATTCCACCCGTACCCATATTGATCAGGCCTCTCAGAGTAGCAACACAGTCGTGGCCTGGCGTGGGAACTGCACACTGTAATTTGAAATATTTTACAAACAAACCAGGGTGACAGAATTTACAGGACTTTAATTACAGACATTGTAAGCGTCCTTTGGTATCGTACCAGTAATTTATGCGTTTCTTCCTGCTGGTTTATTTTTCCAATTCGTTTACAACCAGGGAATAGGAAATAAGTTCAGATGACAAAGAACCTGTTTTAATTTGGACACCATAGGGCTAGGAATTGCAGAACTGGTTTACAATTTGACAAAGAAAGAAGTGTGGAGATATTTAAAAGAGGAAACACTCTGATCAGAGTCATTCGCCATCAGGGCAAGATAACAAATCAAATGTGTGCCATGTCACATGTCCCCAAACCCAATGGGTGCAGTTTAACATAAATAATTAAAAATCATGGAGTGGTATTTCTGAGCGATGCCATAAAAGACCCATGGACAAGAAGGTTCCAGAAAGAATCTTTAAATATTTGGATCCGTAACAGGCTCCATAAAGTCAATAACCATACCAAGGGGTTGTCATTTTAAAGGAGTCTCGCTGCATACAATGACACAGGTTAAGTCCTCGTTTTCTTAATCTGTTCGTGTCCTGCAGGGTAGCCTACCATACATTAAATATTTCAGGTTTCCTCTACATATTATGAAGTTTATCAAAGCACAAAGAACCAATTTCATATGCAAAGAACTCTTCCCAGAATGAAGTGGTGTTTTGTTGATCAATAGCTCTATGAGGAACCATGCAACCCAGTAAAGAACCAGGACTTGTAAGAGTGCATGATGGACTAAAAGGAAGCAGAAAAATAACAACAGATGGGCTACATAGGAAGAGAGACGTAGATGAAGAGACAGGAGACCAACTGATATGGACAGCAGAAAGCGTAACTCTGATCGCTAAACTAAAAGCCACCCAGGACAACATCCACTCCTTCTCACGGAGTTTTTCCTCAGACTGTTGAAATCCAGACTTTGCTACCCATTTTTTTCCTAATGTATTTTCTTCCATTTGGTATTGTTATACATTAATAAATACCACGCTGATTTTATATTTTCTATACTTTTTCTAGAGTGATTGAAATAATAAAAAGGTACCAAGTGCGAGTCAGATTGCTACTGTCATACTACTGAGGTTCCCAAGGCGATCGCTCCTCAGTAATTAGAACAACCTTCGGTAAAAGTAAGACCTAGTTTGGGTAGTGAGTGGCATTAAAACAAAACACTTGTGGTTTTCTGTGTGTTGTGAGGACCCCTGCATGTTTGTTAGTGCAGGTGATGGTGAGTCCATATATAGAGAATTTTATGCAGAATATTGCAGAGTGGCTGGTAATTGCTACAGTTTGAGTCTTTCTCTGGATGGGATGAGATCATTACGTGCATTTGTATGTCTGCCTTAATCTTCAACAATGAGTATAGATGTACCTAATGTATGTTCCTGGTAAATCTCACAAACTTCATGATAACACCGGTCCTGACTGGCTCAGAAACCTCAGAGTGATACAGGTTCAGTCCTACTCTTGGTAGCAGGAGTCTTCTTCTTCCTCAACAACTTTCCCCACTTCTGTGTGGGGTCGATGTGCTTGATCAACCTCCTCCAAAGAGCTCAGTCCTGCAACCCGTTTTCCTTCAGACCTTCTTTCACTTCATCCATCCAATCCACCTCTGCTTTGGCCTCCCTCACTTTCTCTTCCTCTGGACTTCCACTCCAATCACTCTTTTTACCACATATTCATCGTCTCTTCTCATCACTTGTCCATACCACTTCAACCTACTTTCCTCTATTTTCTTAGATCTCTATCCCACTTTTGTTGTCTCATTTCTTATTCTGTCCTTTTTGTAACTCTACACATTCATCTCAGCCTTCTCATTTCTGGCACATCTAACTTCTTCTCCTTTCTGTTCCCTTTTACTGCCCATGTCTCAGCTCCATACGTCATTGCTGGTCTTACCTTTAACTTTCACCTTGAGTCCTCAAACACATAACACTCCTGACACCTTCTTCTAGCTGTTCCATCTACTCTGCACTGTGTGTGTCTTTCCTGTGCCTAATTCTCCATCTTGGTCTACCGCTGATCCTAGATATTTACACTTGCTCACTTTTCAGTAGCTCTCTCTGCAAACTAACTCCTGAATCGTGATCATCACTAAACCTCATATATTCTGTCGTCTTCACATTTATCTTCAGCCCTCTATCTTCCAAAACCCTTCTCCATTTTTCCAGCTTTCTCTGCACTTCCTCTTCCTACATAACACAACGTCATCCGCTCATCTGCCCCGGGGGAGACTGGTCTTTTATCCCAGAAGTCAACACATCCACAATCAGATCTAAGAGGCAAGGACTTAAAGAAGACCCCCTGTTGCAGACCTACTCTAACTGGGATCTTATGTCTATTAACCCAACACTGTGTAAAAGGATTCTATCAGTTGTCTCAATTTAAGACATTACTAACTTCATGAGGCTTTAGGAGAGCTCAAGAGTTGTCCTAACTCACTAGGAGCTGCCAGAACATGGTGTTCAGGCAGAGACCAGCATGTTCATCATGGAAAAGGCAGAAGGTTTTGAAATACTGGACCACTAAAGAACTCACATAAAGGTATTGATTTGACAGAGATGGTACAACAGGCATAACAAACAGCTTCTTCATGTAGATGCAGTGATCACATGAAGTACAGTATCAGCTAAACCGTAACTGTTGGTAACATTGTTTTTTAGCCACAGGGGAAAAAGCAGCTTTGCAATGGCCATAATTTGGGTATGTCACAACCAATAAATTCTCAAATTTCGCACCAAACTTTGAAAGCCCTTGCAACACATGAGGTAATACACGGATGTATAACTTTCCCAACTGCTCCATGTGGGGTAACGTTAAAGCAAGCTGCATTCATGCAAACTGCTGTTCAGAGCTGTTGGTGTGATTGACAACACACATGTAATCATCCCAAGAGTGTATGAACGTGCATATGTGAATCGCAAGCAGTATCAACACACAGGGGGTCTTAGATGGAAACCGTACTGTAGTAGCTGGCATATTACCTAAAGATTCACAATGCAGGATGGGTCACACTGAGCTGTGCATTCCATGAACCCTTGGAATATTCCTGTTCAACTTTAGAAGCCTGAGAAGTTAGGCAGGGACTCCCAAGGCACTGGGTAAATGGACATGTCATGTGACTCCAGAATGAGAGCATTAGAAGCGTGAACGTTGACTTTAGAAACAGCGTAAGAATAGCCATGGCTAGTTTCAGTTACTGTTACTTTACAAGGTGTTTACTGTGATTCTGAAAGTACGGCTGTGGATCATGCATTGTAAAATAAACGTACCTGTTACCAGACTTTACTCCCATTTGGTGTGTTTGTGTGTCTCGTTCCATCTTGGTGCTTGTTACAATATTATTTTTGATGTTGGTGCAAAACGGTGTGGTTCAGTACAGAGTACCTCATGAGTGGGGCACAAAGCTTTTATTTGAACGTAATCCCGTCCCTTTGAATATTATTAGCATCATCTTTGTGATGAAGTCTTAATGTTAGTATCGTACAACTACAACGCGCCGTCACAATTTCCATGGAAACTATAAAATGCCTTTTTGAGCGTCCTTTTGTGGCTCGTGGTGCTGTATAATTGTGACGTCATTCATTTTCGAGTGTGGCCTCCTACTCCTCACTGGCAGTGGGTGTGGGATGCTTCATAACAACTTCTCATGTCTTTCTGTGGGGTTGGACAATTTCTTATCCCAGTCTGACTTTTAGTGCAATTCATTATGAGACACTTGCTAAATATGGGCACTGAACTAACCCTTGGTGCTGTATATTCAGACTTAGAAAAGCAAAAATGATGAGGAGTTGGTTTTCTAGTTCTGGATGTACGCAAGATTACTTGGGCCAGTATACTCAACCTCAACCATGTATGAATTTTGATGCCCAAGTGGTGTGTGGGTGTTCATTTACTATTTATGTAGCTGTGTACCACTAATTCTACCCCACCAGGATGTGAATCATTTGGATGAGTTAGTGTTTGGCGTCCATGTCAAAAGGTGACGAATGTGGCACAGAATGTTCTAGATTTCAGATGCAATTCCAGCTGTAAAAAGAGGGCGACCTACCTGGCCCGAGTGAGTGACTCGACCCACTCCCGACACTGGTCGAGGGTGTCACATTCAAACTGGTACTTGCGCTCAGACTCGTCGAAGAAAACTGAAACAAGAACAAAATAGAGGAGAAGAAGATTAAACCATGGAGTAACCAGCTGTGATCTTCCAACACCCCGACAGTGTGCGACCACGTTAAAAAAAAAAGTCTACATGGTATGACAGAAATGGATACAATGTGCACTTTCACTGTGTCTGAATTGTTTGATTTGTAATTTTAAACTGTGGAGCACAGGAGTAAATCAAGGAAAAAAAATGTGTCTTTGTCCCAAACATTACGGAGGGCACTCTATATGTAATTAATTCTATTATATGTAAGTATTGTGGCCTGCAGAGAGCACAGTGAGCCCCAATACCCCAAACACAACTACTACAGACACAGTCCTGGGTTCAAATCCAGTTCTTTTACTTATAACCAGTTTCTTCCCCGCTCCAATGATACAGCACAGCAAGCTCTTCGGTCTTTCTTTATTTACTTTGATCTCCTCCACTCCACCCAGATGAGCGTTGCTGGTCTTCTCTCCCGACTCCAACTCACTGGGCCACTGGAGGGGGTCTCTTTTAACTTCAAACCCAGAAGTACTTCCGCTGCTTAATCTATTGCCTCCGGGAAGCATTACAGGGTCAGGCAGGACCCTAACAGTCCTTGTGCCGTCAATATCCGACAACGCCTCCTGAGAGCTGCCACAGAACCCGGCAGTGCAGGCCCACGGGACCACAACTCCCATAATGCTCTGCCCGATGTCCATATTGGATTTTGCCAAATGGGATGTTGCTACCCTGTGTATGGGGGGGGTACTCTACCCGTAGGAGACAGTTGCCTACTGTCCTGTCGTTCCAGGTGCCCAAGCCCAACCAGTGTGTCCCTCTGTGGTTGCTGGGATGCCATCCCTGGTGTAGCTGCTACTGCAGCATCTTTCTGTTGTCCATGTCCTGGCACAGAAGAGGAATATCACCATTCCAATGCTGACCTTTCCTTCCTCATGTCCTCTTGGCCAGGCAAGGGATCAGGATCTATAATGGCAGGGATTTGTTCGCTGGTAATAATTTAGTTTGAACTCCAAAGAATCAGTAAATGATACAAGGCCAGTGCGCTCAATGAGCCATAAAGAAGTGTGCACTAAAGATGGAGAGCTAGCAGTTTAGACTCGTGATGGACCAGGAGATTAAACATACAATTCGAAAAGGACAAAACCGTTCAAGACAAGTTACATTTCCTACTTACTGATGGAAAACATGGAGCCATCCTCCTGCTGAATCTTACACTGCTCCAGCAGTAAGGCACCGATGGGCTATGTGGGGCACAGGAGAAAAAGAGAAAAACAGGAATTAACACAAAATGAAATCAAACCTGGGAAGACCTATAAAGCAAATGGTGATTAGGCAGAGATGAAGTCCGATCAGAGCACAATATGCTTATTAAAGATTATTGGTTTATATACACAACTAGCCACCCCCCATGGCTCTGCCCACATAGTAGTGAAACAGGACAGCAAGGAGGGCACTGCCCAGCTCCCCACTCCTGATGTCACGCCTCCCCTCGGCCCGCAGCCTCTATCTCGGATTAGCGTGAATATAACGCTCCTGCAAGCAAACTATGATTCCTAGCACGATGAGAAGAAGTCACAAATTCAACTGGAATGTTCAAGCAAATTATAGAAAAAAAACCCCAATCTAAATCCGTTAAGTTGTTCTCTGGTGAAAAGCGGACAGACAGATATATATAGGTTTTATCCCATCTCTACATGTTACATTACTTTCGTTTCCTCTCATTCTACATTTTTGCTTTCACTGTTATGCTGTATCAGTCAATGAGAAAGAACTTCTTGGGTTCCTGGCTGGGGAAACTCCAAGAACATTTTTTGTTTTAGAGATTTTTTTAATGAGCGTTGGAATCAACTTTACCACACCCCACTGTATCGGTGGACCTGTTCAACCCCAGGAACCTTTGAGTTGCAGGCCTCCATAGCCTTCCACCATCCAAACATCTGTATGCCGTGACTGGCCCTAGAGATGATAATGGCTGAAGCACCAAGAGCAACCTCAGCTATCAGAGATGGAGACAGATGGTGTCCTAAGGCCGGAGTTATACTTCACGCGACGCATGCTGCAGCGGACACTCCTGCTACGCAAGCGTTGAAGTGTTTATACTCGCGCGTAGTTTATGTAAATCTGGAGGAATCTGCCAGGTGGCAGTGTGAGATGTTATCACGGTGAGAACATCTTCGGCTTCTCTGTGTTGTGAATTGCCTAGAACACCCATTAAATTCTGATGACACCTTACCGCAATATCTCTGAAAAGGATGTTTATTGAATAAATCCAGGGATGTGTCCATTCCAGCAAGCATTGGGCACGAGTGAGAAACAATCCCTGGACGATGCCTTGGCTCATTGCAAGGTGAATACAAGCACACACATACACACACACACACGTGCCGTCATTTTAGCGGCACAAAATCCCCAAATCTGCATATCTTTGGAAGGAAACTGGAGCACACTGAGGAAACCCAGCAGGAAAACGTGTAAACTCCAGGCAGGGAATATCAGCGACGTGACTCACTGCGAGACAGCAACGCTAACGCTCCGCCACTGTGTCACCCCATGTGTGTAATTATTAACAGTATTCATTATTTAAACGAAATTACCGATTTATCTGTGAAATGTAATATACATACTTTAATGCTTTTCATCATGAAAGTGATATCAAGTATAAATCTAAGGATTCTAAATGTGCAGAATATCATACATTTAATGTGCTCAGTGTGGCGATTATTGCTGGCGATTCGCTGCTGTCAGGACCAGAGGAAGCCCTAGAAAAAAAGATGGCACAGAAGACGGTATGTGAGACTTTTAAAACGTATCGTGTCATTATGATCGGGAATATGTGACGCTTGAATATAAAAGCACCATGAATACATCTGTATTTATCAAATATCGAAGCACGCACACCGATCTCGTAGGATCCGCAAAGCAGCTTTCTGTCACATGTAGATAGTAACCAGAGACTCTGATGTCACGTTCAGACTTGATCACACTGCACCCCCAATCCCAACTTTTTGCTGGTACTGCAACTCGCGCACGTGTCGCGTTAATTTCTGAGGACCTGCTCAGAGGACGCATCAAATGAACGCTCAGAATGCGTGGCGACCATGATCTGAGTGTGAAGTATAAATGAGCCCTAACTGCTCCCTTCAGTGGGGTTTTTCCAGCAGAACCTGACATGGATTTTATGTGGAATGTGATGAACTGGTACCCTGCCTAAGAACTGTTCCACCAATCATTAGCATCATGGCAGGGATAGGCACCAGCTTCCCTGCAAACCTACTTAGGATCAAGCAAGTTTACAAAATGGCTGGATGACTATTGAATACAAGCTAAATGTAAGATGTAGTAATTGTGTCGTGAATGACGCTTGCTCCTGGTGTGGCCTTAAGGTGGTAGTGCATGTGGAACGTATCTTACCGCAGCGTATTTCCCAGCATTAAGCCAGGCCATTTGTGGAGCGAACAAAACCTGCTGGACACTCGTAGGTCTCGTGGAGGAAGCTGTTAAAATCTCAAAAGATTTTAATTTTGGTATTTTTCAAGTCAAAAATATTTCTTCACAAACATGGTGTATATGCCTTTGCCATGCAGAATTGTGTTCCAAAGTTTGTACTTTCTATAAATTTTCAAAAAGTACTTTGCCCACACTGGTGCTTTACAATGGAGGATCATCCATCATCATCATAGAAGGAAGAGCCTGCGCAAAGGAGTTGTTGATATCGGTGGTAATGAGTGTGTGCAATCACACCGCCTCACTTCCTGTTGGGAATCCACGTGGCAATCCAGTTGCAAGACGACAAGGTATGGCAGGGAGTTGCACCGCTTGGTAGGATGGGGTGTGTGGGTGTCAGTCTTAGTCAGGACCTCACCTCACCTCAGTCAGTGCCAAGAGTACACAACTCTTGATGACATTGCTCAGGGGATCATTGAATCACGCAAACCACTCCACCACGTCAAAAAGCACTGGCTCAGTGGAGGGATAATGGAGGACACAGAACACAAAACACCACCGGTAAATAAAAGCATAAAACTTAACAAACACACAATCTTGTTTTCTGCAAGTCCTCTGCACACAGCCTGTGTCAGTTCACCCTGTGCTCTGGCAGCAGTCTGGGCACTGCATGATGGCACATTGCTGTTGCTCTCTCCACTCAGCTGCTCCCACTCTTGTTTTTTTTTTTTCTATTATTTGTAACTGCCACAGAGAGACCAGCAAACAAAAAATCTTTTGCAGTTCTCCACTTCAGTGAATGTAGACTTGAAATATTACTGACAGAAGTATCGTTTTCTGTGTTCTCCCACGGTTTATTGCAAAATCTCACATAGGAACATGGATAAATTTATATGGTGGTTAGATCATGAATATTCAAATTTGCACGCCATATATGGTTACTGATAGGAAGTGACTAAAAGTGGGTGCACGAGTTTTAAGTTGATTTGAGATTTATAAAGGAAACTTGGAGCGGCATGTGGTGAACAAACGGTTTAATAAACCCATTTTTTTTATGTGTGTATGCTATTTTTGCTCTTGTAGACTAAACAAAATTTTACATAGAAAGACAGACAGACAAAGAGGTAAAACTTTAGTTGTTCTAGGGGCTAATTTTGTTTAGTATGGAATCTAAGCAAGGTTTTACACCTGAAGCCCCGTCCCCCACACACTACTTAGTTACTTATTCTATGTGTCCACTTTCTAATGTTTGCATGTGTTACTTACCTCTTCCTCATCTGTCTTGAAGTAAAAGAGAAAGTTCACCACCAGTTTCACAAGCCGCTTCTTTGGAACTGCAAAGCAAAGACAGCAACAATCTCAGTTCACTTCTGCCAAGGGGCGACTTTCATTGGTTCAGCTTCTAGAATACAATCTGTGAGCCGGAGAGGGAGGTTCTCTCTTCCCATGATGCAGCAGCAACCCCACTGAGTAACCCCTCCACCCCTTTAAAAAGAGACTTTTCAGTCATACTAGAAATACATCCATCCACCTGTACTGACCCTCTTTAACCTGGGTCAGGAAGCCTCTCCTAACAGCTTTAGGCACAAGGCCGAAACCAACCCTAGACAGTGGCGGTCTATCGCAGGGCATTCATACTCATTCACACATATGGCGCTTGTGGGGACAACCTAAGTTAGCTTTTTCCATTGTAAACTCTCTGACATTGAGTTAGTAAGTTATTGATCTAGTTACTTATTATTTATCACACATTCACAATTGTATTAATGATTTTTGAATATTTATGAAGTCATGTAGGGGCGGCACGGTGGCGCAGTGGGTAGCGCTGCTGCCTCGCAGTTGGGAGATCTGGGGACCTGAGTTTGATTCCTGGGTCCTCCCTGCGTGGAGTTTGCATGTTCTCCCCGTGTCTGCGTGGGTTTCCTCCGGGCGCTCCGGTTTCCTCCCACATTCCAAAGACATGCCGGTTAGGTGGATTGGCGATTCTAAATTGGCCCTAGTGTGTGCTTGGTGTGTAGGTGTGTTTGTGTGTGTCCTGCGGTGGGTTGGCACCCTGCCCGGGATTGGTCCCTGCCTTGTGCCCTGTGTTGGCAGGGATTGGCTCCAGCAGACCCCCGTGACCCTGTGTTCGGATTCAGCGGGTTGGATGATGGATGGATGGATGGATGAAGTCATGTATTGTTATTGTCCCTTTGCACAGTCATTGGATTTAAACAACAGAGTATTTCATTAAAAAATCTACTGTATGCATTATCTGTATGTGAGAAATAAAATTTGATTTGTTTTGGGGAAAAAGTTCAGAGACAATGATGCTAACCCATGCTGTAAATCTCACAAATCAGCCATGCCAAAGAGAAAATCATTTTTAACCAGGGGCCGCAGCAAGCGATTCCTTTTCTCAAATCGGTGCCAAATGACGCGACCAACGCTTTGTACTCTCATTTTTTTTGGTTGCAAATGGAGGAATGTCAGACAATGATGGCCACCTGTCAAAAGTTCTGTCCCCAAAAAAAAACCTTGAGTGGCATCCATTCCTCAGGCAAGTATTCTACTACACCAAGTCAGAACAAGTGAACCTGATGTTAAGAGCAGGACGTTACTCAGTGCTACAACTGGGCATCTTTAAAAACAAACAAAACACATGGGCTTGTCCACAAAACGGTAGTGAATGTTTACGTGCTGTTAAATGTTCAGAGTTTGTCCATCAATGTGATGTACTAGATTCAGTGAGATTTTTAAAGGAGCATCACAAATGTTTATGAAATATAAAATTCAATTAAAAAAAAATGTGCAGTAACTTGAGGTGGAAGCATATGTGCTTATTTGTGAAAATGTTTAGAAGTTGAACTTCAGTTTTATTACCAGGCAGCACAGTTGCTAGCTGACACCACTACTGAGATAAGATGTTCAGATGACTTCATTATTACAGAGGTCAGCACCACTGGCCTGTAATCATCCCAACTGAGTTCCCGAGCTGTTTCGTCGTGTGGTGGGTACGACAACGTGCTTTACCAGTGCATCCTCCCCAACCCGACCTGACCTTACCTGACCTGTGCTAGGGATTTTTCCAGGTGTTGCAGCCATACAGTAACAAGGTACATGGAATTAAACAACACAATATACAAGACAGGACACCATCATAACATTATATCCACTATACACAGATATATAAAACAATGTCATAAAGCCAGTAATATATTAGGTAAGTCCTATATAAAATAAACGTAATTTATAAATATATATATATCTTCTCTCTATTATAAATTAAAATCCTGGGAGAGAAAGACGGGAGACGAGATGTGATCTTCACGTTAAGATCACGGAAGACATTTAAAAGACCCGCGAGACGAAACAGATTGGCCACGGAGCGTCTCGCGGGGACCTTAAACATGAGACTTTGTGCCAAGAGATTGACTCAGGACCGTCTCGCGGGGACGTAGAACATGAGATTCTTGCAAAACGCGCCCTACTTACAACCAAATAAGACCACGGGCAACAACACACTCAGTCGTGTCAAGGCTTTGAGCACACACAGATCCAGGGCTCTCAGTGCATATAAAGCATATAAGGACAATACGTTATAAATGAAACGTCGACGACTAAGCGAAGAAGAAAGAGCAGCGCCGAGAAAAGAGACTCAAAAGCGTTGGAGAGAAAAAAAGAGCAAAAAAGAAAAAGAATAATCTAGGTGCAAATTCAGAAAATAAGGAAAGTAATTATCAGCCCAGAATAAGTGGAATTGAAAAATAAGCAGGTCCAATCGGGCTCGGAATTAAAAGACAAAGAGTAAAAGACAAAATAGAACTTCATAAAGACTTTCACGCTATACACATGAAGAGCAGGTTAGAGATTATGAAAGCAGTGGAATTTGAAAGGCTCAAAAAAAAAAAAAAACATTGGCGCGATACAAATGTGGAGAAAGTTAAAGGAAGCAGGAAAATTAGAAAGTATAAAAAAAAGAAAGTAAAGATCGCAGTAGCGCAAACAAATCGAAATTATTAATCGAAAAAGGGAAAATAATCACCACAGACCAGGTGTCAATGAAAAAAAAAGCAGGACAAAGCAAGGTCAGAAATAAAAGACAAAGAGTAGAAAACAAAGTAAAATGTCATAAAGAGGTTAAAAATCAAGGGGGCCAAACACACACAGAGCAGGTTAGAGATAAAGAAAACTGGAATTCAAAAAACTAAAAAAAAAACGTAGGCGCAAAACACATGCAGAGCAAGATACAGAATATGAAAGCAGAAAAAAACAACAGTGTCAAAACAAAGAAAGAAAACATCGTATTAGCACAAAAAAAAGAGAAATTATTACTTGGAGAAATAACAAAAAGGCGAATAGAGATCATATATATGGACACAGGTGATATGTCAGAAGTATGTAAATATTGTAAGGCTTTGAAATTTAAGTCAAGAGAATTTCAAAAACGGAGTTTACCTCACATGCATTTATTGGTTACTTTGCAAAAAAAAATGATTAACTGCTGATGATGTCGATCGTTTTGTCTGTGCTGAAATTCCAAACAGAGAAACCCATCCTGAATTATGGTACAAAGTCATTAAACATGTCTCACTGACCTTATTAAAAAGATTCAGCATGTTGGGACTCAAAAGATTCCAAATATTGTTTTTACAGAAGTTCAGAAATAAAAGTGAAACTAATGAAATAACAACAATTCAAAGAAAAAAAAAATCTTAAATGTGTGTATCTGGAAAACCAAACACGGAGGTTGGTGAGCGAAGCGAGGAGGAGGTGAAGCCCCCTAGTGTATATCTTAATACATAATTCGCCCGCCTCCTCACTCACTCACGTCCTACTGAAGCTGAATGTGCAGTCGCCTTCTGTGCAGCTGCCCGAAAAACCTTACGAGACTGACATCCAACCCCAACATCGCGGCAGGCGGTGGATTTACGGCCGCAAAAATTCAAAGAGAAAGACGACTTCGATTACAGCTCTAGAGGCCTGAAAGGCGATTTCGACTACAGCTCGAGGCCTAATTACGCATTCATTCAATACACCTATATCAGGTTTGTGGTGCTTATACTTATTACTATTCCATATTGTACTGGAACATTCATCATTCAATATTATACTATAGGCCTGGAAAATTAATCAACTAACAGTACAAGCCTGTACAGTAATGAGTAAAGCGGACTACAATCATTACAAAACAACTTCTTCGTTACTTATCACTTGTTCTTCATACACTGCTGACACAAACTCGTGCCCATTTCATCTTACGTTGTCAAAAGGAGCTCTTTGTCTAGTATGTATATATATATTATATATATATATATAAAAATCAGCAATGGGGGCGGCACGGTGGCACAGTGGGTAGCGCTGCTGCCTCGCAGTTGGGAGATCTGGGGACCAGGGTTCGCTTCCCGGGTCCTTCCTGCGTGGAGTTTGCATGTTCTCCCCGTGTCTGCGTGGGTTTCCTCCGGGCGCTCCGGTTTCCTCCCACAGTCCAAAGACATGCAGGTTAGGTGGATTGGCGATTCTAAATTGGCCCTAGTGTGTGCTTGGAGTGTGGGTGTGTTTGTGTGTGTCCTGTGGTGGGTTGGCACCCTGTCCGGGATTGGTTCCTGCCCTGTGTTGGCTGGGATTGGCTCCAGCAGACCCCCGTGACCCTGTTTGGATTCAGCAGGTTGGAGAATGGATGGATGGATGAAAATCAGCAACTGTGTTTAACCACAGAAATAACAAAGTTTACACATCTACACGTTCTTGTCTTCAGTGACCAGTAAAGTTTCCTCCATGGCTGCCTGGGCAAGTGTAGTGTTTGCTTAAATTTCTGGCACATTTCCTGACCCTTGACGCATAACAAAACCTCAGTGGAGTCCAGTTTCAGGCCCACCATCTTGTCTGCTGTGTAACGCGATGCAGTTCATGTTTCGAGTGAGCAGATACACTGCTGTATCACACCATTATGGAGGAAGGATGCTGTCAGTAAGAGCTCTATAAAGCTTTACCAACACTGAATGAGACAGGTTCACATTTTTAAGTTGATGGAAAGAAAAAAAATATATATACTGCTGAACTTTTTGGATAAGCGTTTTGTTCAAATGTTATGTGTTTATTTTAGGTCAGTCAGTCTGTGAGTGGCAGGTGTTTAAATGATTCTACTCTGTTGACAATGACATCAAAATTGCCAAATTCCCCCTGTGAACAAATAATGTTCTGTCTGTCGATAACTAGGGGAGTAGGAAGTGAGGAGTGTCTCCTAAAACACACAATCATTTCTACTGTTTTCAGGGAATTCACATTAAGATGGTTGAGAGTGGGTAGTGCTGCTGCCTCACCAAAAGGAGACCAGTTTGTGTTCCAGGTCCTCCCTGCATGGAGATTGCATGTTCTCCCCGTCTCTGCGTGGGTTTCCTCCCACAGTCCAAAGACATGCAGGTTAGGTGCATTGGCGATTCTAAATTGTCCCTAGTGTGTGTGGGTGTGGGTGTGTGCGCCCTACCCGCGGTTTGTTTCCTGCCTTGCGCCCTGTGTTGGCTGGGATTGGCTCCAGCAGACCCCCGTGACCCTGTACTTAGGATATAGTGGGTTGGATAATGGATGGATAGCTGGTATTTTTTTCTCTTCTCTTATTCTAAATTCAGAAAAGTATTTATTTTTTTAATGAACTCATTTTTTCTATTATTTTGATCTTTTTCTGTGTAGTTTGCTTATTTCGTTGTATGCTAATAATGACAATTAAAAAGAAGCAGAGCAGATACCTGGGAAAACAACACTAAATGACAAATGGCTGCAACTACTTTAATATCAGTCCCGCTAATTAGTAAATAATAGATCAAATAATCAGAAAACCTAGAAAGGAACAATGAAAATCAGGAAAATATTGTTAAAAGGTAAAAAAATACATTTCCATATAACTGCCTAGTACATTTTAACAAATATTTGCCAAACTTAGTTTTGTAATTGGGGCGGCACTGTGGCACAGTGGGTAGCGCTGCTGCCTCGCAGTTAAGAGACCCGGGTTTGCTTCCTAGGTTCTCCCAGTGTCTGTGTGGGTTTCCTCCTGGTTATCTGGTTTCCTCCCACAGTCCAAAGACATACAGGTTAGGTGCATTGGTGATTCTAAATTGTCCCTAGTGTGTGCTTTTTGTGTGTGCCCTGCGGTGGGCTGGTGCCCTGCCCGGGGTTTGTTTCCTGCCTTGCACCTTGTGTTGGCTGGAATTGGCTCCAGCAGACCCCCGTGACCCTGTGTTCGGATTCAGCGGGTTGGAAAATGGATGGATGGATGGATAGTTTTGTAATTTTTTACATTTACTCCGAAACACAAAAACTGTTTAATAACAGATCACTTCATTAGGCTAGAGAAGGGGGTTAGGAGCATCTGCTGAAAGCTTTGCCGCACCCCACAACACAATGAACCACCTGGATTGAGACCCCAGTGCAGTAGGTGACACCTCATCACCACACTAGACAAGTGTAAGACTTTTTACGGTGGCTGGAGTACCAATCCTGCCACCAACCCCCAAGTCTGCCCTATAAATTGGAGGACCTGCTTGCAGGGCTGGATGCTTAACGTCATTCCAAGGACAAAGCAATTGCAGGTTAAGGGCCCAATGGAGTCACTTCTGGTGTTTATGGGATTCAAACCAGCATAGATCTCTAACCTCAGAGCTAGGCAATTTGTGAATTTCCCATTGGGATTAATAAAGTATCTATCTATCTATCTATCTATCTAGGCTAGCAGTCCATTTTTACAACAGAAGTCGGTTGAAACCAAAACCTGCAGCCAGAGGGGGGTCCCCAGAGCCAAGATTGAGAACCACTGATTTAGAACTGCAGGTATTTAGCTTCTTTGGAAAAGGGATGATCATGGAGTCTGGAACTTTGCACTGATCCAAACACCAAGAGAACATTTCTATAAATACGGGTGTTAACTGATCAGAACAATGCATTTGTGTGGATAGACGGCGTCCCAGCACCCCCGTCTTGATCTGTCTCCGGTTATGATGATGATGAGACAAAGCGGGCATTAAACAAATGAGGGTGTTCATCATCCGTGGACAGGAGTTAACACGCATACACAGATGCTACACAAATGTCCAGATTTGACACTTTAAAAATATGGTTCTCAAGTATACAATAAATATTTTACACTCTCACACAAAGAAAATCTTTGCACCCCTGGCTGTGTGGCGAGTAACATCACCTCCTTTGGTCCGCAGGTCACTTTGAATCCCAGTGGTATCATTTTCTCGTTATTCGCTATTCTTTACGGCGGTTCCCACCATACATAAATTGCCGTACTGTTTTAAGCTCTCACTTACATCTTGAACGCACAATACAAAAGAAACCAGCGAGTCCCAGGCAAGGAAAACCGAAAGAGAAAATTGAAACGTGTTAGGAGATCGTGAAGCTCCCTACGGAACCGCGGCGACTATGGCTGAAACGAAATGGGAAAGTAACAGCGCCGAAGTTCCAAATTATGCGATTTCCCATAAATTCGCTTCGACCATCTACCTGCCCGCTTCGTGTTCTTAACGCGTCTCGCCCGCTCTGCCACACGTTCATTTAACGCGACACTCCGCCGCCGGCACTCGTCCCTTAAATAACCCCAGGCTGCTACCGCCTTCCCGGTCATTGAACCGCCCTTACCGTCGCCTTTCTTCGGTCCCTTCATGCCTAGCTCGGCAGCTTTCTCCGACGGCTGCCTGGATAGATAAAGCAGCTCCTTCTCGTTGAAGCGCATTTCGCCGCCGTCTCTTGTCAATTCGGACCGGCGACACTCTTGTTTGAGCCACACCCGGAAGCGCTTGTTTCTGTACGGGTGGAGCTCGGAGGCAATACGGCTTTTCCACCGCTGCGGGGAACCACTAAAGAAACGGATACGGCTTGGACTTAACGTCCCTCTCCGAGCAGTCCTTCAGCTGGCACCCACTGCGACATTCGTGCATCATCGGTGGGACAAAAGAGTTAAGTGGGAATAGCCTTTTACCCAGTGAAAACTACATTTCCCATACTGCATCGCGACGGCCGCCTCAAGGTGATGGGATCTTCAACGTCAGTGTAGTCAACCATAGGTCCATTTTCAGCGGTTGCTTTTATACATTCAATTCAAGGGCTCCCTAACTTTTTAAAACTGATTTTTTTTCTTATGAGGCTATCATCCCCCGTTGTTTTCGTTTCACATTTTCTACTCAAACCACTTGGTTCCTGCCGGATTGGAAGAAGCAGGTGCTCAACTCCAATATCTTCGCGTACTGCCGAGCGCTTCACCAGCCTGCTTGCTTGTTATTCTATTCTGATCTTTTTTCTTAGGTTTTCCGAGCTGGTGAACGTAGGTAATGATAAAGATGTAGGCTGGCCGATTAATCGACAGCATCTTTCGCAGATCTGGCTGCCATTTCACCACCAGTCTGATCCAGTCTGTAAAAACGTGGCAGCACCGAATTTGCCAATCTTACGATTTAAACAACCGTCACTGAATTCCATTTGGAACCCTAGCCCATCGGTGTCCTTAGCGGATAGTCGTTACTATTAGATTTAGACGACCGGGGAGGTGTGCGGAGTAGCCGTACATTTCAGAACAGGTCATCCACCTGAAGCTAAACATGTTTGGGCCCGGCCAGTCCTGTCCTTGGATGGGACGAGGATCCAAAATCACGGTCATGGAGGACTGCAATAGCTACAGGATTTCATTTCAGCCAGTTTCTGAATTAAAACTTGGTCTTTGCCCGATAATGAAACTTGGTGTTTAGCTATATGCCTTGTTAATGCTTTCGTTCATCAAAGACAAATTTCAGTCACATTGTTGGTTAAAGGTCCTCAGTTACAGTCCTGGAGGTCCGCAGTGCCTGCTGATTTTCTGTTCAACTACTATCTTGATTTATTTACTACTAAAGCAATACGTTTTTTTTTGGCTTAATTTTAGTTATCTTGGCTGTTACAATTCAAAACCCTTAATTGTTGCCTGTTTTCTTAACCAGGCATTAGTTAATAATGAAATGCAGATGTCCAATAAACCAGCAGCTCTCCAGCTACTTTGCTTCCTTTTAAACCCGTGCATATGCACCATGAAGTTATTTGTATTAAAAAATGTTTAGAAATAAATGAGTGGAATGGGAAGGTCCGTGAAATTTTAATCTGTTCTGGTCCACAAAACACATGGATAATGTTCTCAGACAAGGAAACTATAGTGCAATTAAATTTTCTCTTGGATGAATGAAAGTACTAACGCACCAAAAAGTTTCATTATCAACAAGGACTGTCTTCTAATTAGGAAATTAGTTGTAAGGATAATCTGCAGCTACTGTGGCCCTCCAGGACTGTGATTGTGGACTCCTGATCTGGGAGAAGCTCGGATTGCTGCTGGTTAGGTTGTTGGTGAGTCCAGCGGGAGGCACTTACCCCGTGGTCTGAATGTGGATCCCAATGACCCAATGCAGTGGTAGGGATACTGTGCTGTACAAATGGCGGCGTCTTTTTGATGAGAAGTAAAACTGAGGTCCTGACTCTCTGTGGTCATAAAAGGTCCCTGGCCACCCTTCATAAAGATCAGGGTGTACTCCTATGTCCTGGCTAAATTGCCCTCCATTGCCTAGTCATTCTGGTCCCCAAACCCACCCCTGTCTCTAACTGGCCCTTTCTCTCATCCTTTCACCACCTAATAGCTAATGTGTGGTGAGCGTACTGGTGCAAAAATGGCTGTCGACACATCATCCAGGTGATTGAAGTGGCTACCCACCTGCTATATAAAGGACTTTGAGTAGTGAGAAAAGCACTATATAAATGTAAAGAATTATTATAGTTAACTAAGCAACATATACAGTGGTGTGAAAAACTATTTGCCCCCTTCCTGATTTCTTATTCTTTTGCATGTTTGTCACACAAAATGTTTCTGATCATCAAACACATTTAACCATTAGTCAAATATAACACAAGTAAACACAAAATGCAGTTTTTAAATGATGGTTTTTATTATTTAGGGAGAAAAAAAATCCAAACCTACATGTATGGGGGCAGAAAAGCAATAATTTCTGATAAAGCATGAGAAAATATTGGTGGTACGGATACATTTTAGGAACGAAGGATTTGTGTTTTTGGAGTCAGAAAGTGATGAAAACTGTTCACATGCAAAAGAGATACTGATAAGAATGGTAATAAATATAAGATCTGCCTAACAAAAGGTGCTCACTTCATTGAACTGAGAAGTTTTATTTGCAATAAAGTCTATCCTGCCTGTCCATCACAAGACACCAAGCGTTTACTCAGAAGTGAGAGTGAGTCCATTCTCCACAACACAGTCGATCATCAGCCCAGTTCCTAAGGTTTCCAGGCCTAACAGTCTGAATGACTGTCGACATGTGGCACTCAGTTCATTTCCGGTGAACACATAGTAACAAATATTTTAATGATAGAGACTTAAGGCCCTGTCCTCTCTAGTACATTTTCATTTAAAAATGCAGACATCTGCCTCCATTTTTGCCTTTTGTCCACACTACCACAGGGATAACAGGAGCGGCTGTGTCACTTGCAGATATGTGACCAACGATACCCTTGTATCTGGTCCCTCTGGTAAATTCAATGTGAAATAAGGGGCCCCTTGCCAGTATAAAAATCTTATTTACTGCATTTCTTGTAGGAAGTGACCTGGATGAAACAGAGAGATGGGTAACAGACCGTTTCATAGAGCATGTTTGAGCCATTAAAATCAAACAGTAGTTGAACAGAAAATCTGCAGGCACTGCGGACCTCCAGGACTGTAACTGAGGACCTTTAACCAACAAGGTGACTGAAATTTGTCTTTGATGAACAAAAGCATTAACAAGGCATATAGCTAAACACCAAGTTTCATTATTGGGCAAAGACCAAGTTTTAATTTGGAAACTGGCTGAAATGAAATTCTGTAGCTACTGCAGTCCTCCATGACCATGATTTTGGATCCTTGTCCCATCCAAGGACTGGCCGGACCCAAACATGTTTAGCTTCAGGTGGATGACCTGTTCTGAAATGTACAGCTACTCCGCACACTTCCTTGGTCATCTAAATCTAATAATGACTACCCGCTAAGGACACTAAGGGGCTAAGGCTCCAAATGGCATTCGACCGGCACTGCAAGTGATGAAACAGAGAGATGGGTAACGGACCGTTTCATAGAGCATGTTTGAGCCATTAAAATCAAACTCTCGACAAAGCCTTTCGTGGAACACTTCACATTCCTTGATCATTGCCACCCTGATCTCTCTGTCTGTGTTCTTTCACAGAGCTTCAAAGACACTTTTCAAAGAAAAACAGAAGTCAACTTCGTTGTCAGTCTGGGATCACACAATCCTCCAGGTCTTAATGTACAACTAACTTTTTAATCTCTCCCTTCATCTTCTCAAATGACGGCTTTTTCTTGCCTGCTCTCATTTTTTCTCCTTACTTATGTTACTTGCTTTTTTATTTTCAGCTGGACACCTGATGAAGGATTCATGACCAGAATGCTGTGTCACTTACCTTCCTCCTACCGTGGAAGTAACCTTTGTCTTTTTCCTATAAAGAATCTAATCACTTGAGCATTGCATCAGGGCTGGCATGCATTTCATCCAGTTTCAAGTTGCACTGGCCAGATACAACTACCAATGGGTTATCTGTTTGGTGTACAAAATATAAATATATAAAAAATGTAAAAATATATATATATATACAGTGTATATAAAACCGAATGTGAGCAGACACCAGTTCACTGGCCACAGCCTGAACATCAGAACTGGCCGCCGCAGAAACTGAATGGTCGTATTAGTCTATCTAGTTTTAAGAAGTGTGTCGACAGTAGTTCACGCGGCGTGATAAGGTGGCTCTATTAATTATATAATGTTCTTTTACGTGATTCGTCTTGTGGTGGGTGCGGCAACGCGCTTTACCGGTGCATGCTCCCAAGCCTTCCTCTTCTTTACGGTCTAACAAAAGTTAATAAAGTTTGTCGTAGCGTGGACACATTATTTGTAAATAAAGTTTATTGAAGAGTCGCCGGGTCTGACTGCGCAGGCGCCAAGTGTGGAGCGTGGCGCAAATCGGGAAGACGCTTGTTGTTTATTTTTCATATATGTAACCGAAGTTACTTATTAGTGTTTTGGCTGCCACATCTTGATTGTAAACTTTAAAACATCAGTCCGGAACGGGGAACGGAAGGTAGGCAGACGCTGTAGTCTTCCTTTAATGCGAACGAAGGGTAATTGTGTAGGATGCCGTTTGGTATAACTTGTTAGGCCTTCGAATAATTTGAATTTTGTGTGCCTGTCTGGACGATTTTACATTGGATGCTAAATTCCAGTAACATCTAGTTTGAGTAAGCAAGTGGTTTGTCTGTAACGTTTGAAGTAATTTGGTAACGCGCACTGTTTACGTTTTGGACCCTGTCGGCGAGGTTGAAGTTTGCTATTTATTCGCTTCCAGTCAGTTACCGCTTGTACAGACCAGTTACTTATTCAACGTTAAGAGCAAGACCGGTACCTTTAAAAAATTCGAGTCGAGGTTTGCCGGCCCAGCGCTGTTCCGGGGTTCAAATAGTCGGACACACCTCCACATCAGGTGATTGGGACGATGAATGACTGCTGTTTAAGGGACACTATACAGTGGTAAATGTATTGTTGGGCCACCGAAATTGTCTCAGTTTTAAGGCAAGAAAAACTCTTTTGTTATATTGCAGTTGAGTTCTCGCTGGCCCAACTCGGGTACTGAGTCTGAACACACATCAGAATGATAAAAAAGCAAACTTCCGACATGGCAGATCGAGGGGAACTTTGGTTTACGGTGATGTTTGAGGGGCACCGTAAAAGGTTTAGTGGATGAGCAGCATAAATTTTCAGTCTGTTTCCCTTTGTTAAGATACAGGTGTGTTTTTGCCCAGCATAGCACGAGTACCTCGGTAAAACTGACTGGCAAAGTTGGCACACGGTCGTATGTAATGGATTGGATTGGCTTTGATGATGAAAGAGCCAGCCATCCAAATAAAAACAGAACAAAACTCGCAGAGTTTCAGTGTGGTGCTGAGGTGTCACCCGTTGCACAGCTGCACTTCAGTCCCAATCTGGGTGGCTTGTCGTGTGGTGGGTGCAACAAACGCGGTTTACTAGCACATGCTCCCAACATTAAAGGGTACTGTAAAGCAGGGGTGTCGAACTCCAGTCCTGGTAGGCCGCAGTGGCTGTAGGTTTTCATTCTAACCCTTTTCCTAATCAGTGATCAGTTTTCACTGCTAATTAATTAACCCCTTTTCCCTTCATTTTAATAACTCTGTTTTTAAGGATTCAGTCCTCTGAATGTATTCCTTTCTTCATTAAATGACATCCAGACAGAAATGAGATGTGAAACGAGCCAACTGATGACCAGCTAAGCTGGGATTTCAAACTCCAACCAGTCTCTTAATGAGAAGCCAATTCTTGCTGTTAATTAAACCCGTTACTTAATTCCATGGCTTGTTGCTGCTCTCATTCTGCCACAGCAGATAACTGTTGATTTTTCTGTTTTTTTCTAAGAACACCGTCACAATATTTTGGTGACCTGAGAGATCAGCCCTATTTAGACCATCACCTTTCATTATTTTCAGGTATTGTGTGATGGGCACAGGGGAGCTGGTCATGTGGCGGCTCGTTTTGTGTCTCATTATTGGTTGGCTGCTAATTAAGGAAAAAGGGACAACTAAGGGGCCTGAGTCAAGTTAATTAAAACTAAGGCAAAAGAAGTTAATTAGCAGAAGAAACAGGTCACTAATGAAGAAGAAGGTTAGAATGAAAACCTGTAGCCACTGCGGCCCTCCAGGACTGCAGTTTGACACCTGTACTGTAAAGGCTTACAAGGCGTTTGTCCACCTTAATTTGAACAGCCCAACACCATTTAACAAATGTGGTGGATGGCCATGGCCCTTACCTGGCTGGGATGCCTTCATAATGGATGGAATGGGGTAGAGAGCATGTACAGGGCATTATCACCCCCTCATCCCTAGATGGTTTCTACAGTACCATAGGCACACTGGGAATTGGAGTTCTTCGACTCAGCCCTGTTGGGTTCAGTGGGTGCTGCCAGAGGCTGCTGCAGTGACTGGGGTGTCCTACTTCATGTAGCTCCAGCCGTACCTAGAAGTGCTTCTGGGCCAAGTACATCCGGAGATAACATAAAAGAGGCCTGCTGTCTTCATTCTGTTAGTCAGAGTTGGGAAGTGGAGGACAAGGCTTGCTGGAGAAGGAGAGAAAGAAGGCAAAGGCAGAGTTTGTACTATGCTGCGTGCAGGTGGGAAACGCTTAGGGATGTTTCCCACAGCAGAATAAAAGCCTTGTTCAATCATTCTTATGCAATAAACAGGAAAGTGCAAGGCTATGAAGCTTATGTAAATACGAATTTTTTGCATAATATCAGTTCTAATATATACTGATATTAAAATACTTTAGTTGCATAAACACCGGATTTCACTGTCACACATTTATGTAAAATTTCTGTCATGTATGTCTGTCATTTAGCCTTCTAATAATCTTTCCTTCAATTTTTCTTTTGGATTTTGGATGGGAACTTACTAAAGCACAATAGCCTAATGTGCTATTCCACCCTTAATATTATATATGATGGTTAGCAGTACTTCTTCTGTTAAAGAAAAAAAAACAATTTTGATAAAACACATTTGGTTACAATATTGTTTGAATAGAGAACCAGAAGACATGGGTATCAGTCCGTTGAAGGACATAACCGAGCGCGGATACCACCTTCACTTACAAACCGTGTGTGTAAAATCCTACTATTCATCTTTTGAATATAGAAGGACAGTTTAGCACCCAGAGAAAACCCACACGTGTTGGAGAACATACAGTTTTGATGGAGACATTGATGCAAATCTCAAAACAACCCAGGAATGAATTGGTCAAAAGGAGAATTCATGTTTGAAGACAGAATGTGAAAGGGGAAATAACATCCAGCCTTATGAGATGTTTCTTGCTTGTGTTATCTGATGTCTTAACCACACTAATTAAATTCTATAGCAACACTAATTAGTTTCAATAAAGTTTATTTGTTGTAGAGATGGTTCATTAACTTGTCTGATATTGAAGATTGAGTTGTGCAGTAGTAAATCCTGCTGTCTCATGGATCCACCATCCAGGGTTCAAGTCTTGTGCCCAGTTGTCCATATGGAGTCTGCGCCTTCTCCCCTTGTCTGCATGGGTTTTCCTTCCATTTCCACAAGTAAATGCATGTTAAAGTAATTAGTGAGTCTGAATTGCCCCAATGTTAGTGTGTGCATGTGTGGTCCTCACAGTGCACTGGCACCCTATTCAGAGTTGAGTCCTGTTTTGTTGTCAGGGTGAGTCCTGTCATCCAATTTCCCTGATCTAGATTAAGCAGTTTTGAGGATGTTAAATTGAAGTTCATTCTGTAACAAAGTCTTCTTTTTTTTTTTTTCTTCTTCAATAGTGAGTGACCTACATAATGGATTTCCAAAACAGACCAGGTGGCAAGACTGGCAGTGGGGGTGTAGCGTCAGCCTCTGAGAGCAATCGTGACAGGAGGGAGCGGCTGAGGCAACTTGCCTTGGAAACTATAGACATTAACAAGGACCCCTATTTTATGAAAAATCACTTGGGCTCATATGAGTGCAAGCTATGCCTTACCCTGCACAATAATGAGGTAAGTCTTTTCTTTGTTCACTTCGAGATATTTTTTGCATATCTGTCATGAAAATACAGTGTATGTTATTGATGGTGATCGCCTCCATCATCTTAGTAGCAATGACTTTGGGTGCCAGCTTACTGGCTGATGAAATTCAATTTATTGTCAGCATTACTTGCACAATAAGAGAAATCCATGATATTGTTAATGCAAAACTACACACAGTTAAGAACAAATCAGAAAAAGAACTGGATAATAAAACACATATCAAAGATTGATGGAAGCAATATTTTGAAGATCTTTACAATATGCACAATATCCAGTGAATAACAAATTAGTAAACAAATTAACCATAATTAATAATCGTGAACACATGGAGAATATCCTAGGGGATGAAGCGGCAGCAACAACAAAGAACTTGAAAGAAAAGAATTCAATAGGAGTGAGACAATATAATAGCAGGTGGAGTATGTTAAGTTAAAATGGTGTACACTGTAATCATATCTGTGAAGATAAACTGTGCCCAGAAAAGGGGGGGGGGGGGGGGGGGGTTTCAGACAAAGCAATCATTGCCTCAAAACACAAGAAAATGACAAAACTGATTGCAGTAAATATTTTGGCATTAGCCTACCGAGTGTTCCTAGTAAGGTGTACACGTACACAGGGATCCTGCAACAACAGAATGAAGAGATTTGTGGAAGATGTGACGTTAGAAGAATGGGCAGCAATTAGGATGAGCAGAGGAACAATTGATCGACTGTTGTTTATAATTGAATAGAGGCCAAAAGAAAATTGTGAGAAAATTACACTTTGTACAACAACTTCGTTGACTTTAAGCATGCTTTTGACAGTGTATGGCAACAGACTGTGGTAAGTACTCAGATATTGTAGGATACCAGAAGTGCTTGAGGTATTGTTAGACGACCTCTATGGTGAGTCTGACTGCAGCAGTGACAGTATGTGAACTGACAGTGTGGTTTCAAGTGACAGTAGGAGTTTGGCAAGAATGCAACTTCTCTCCGTATCTGTTCAGTTTACTTTTTGAGACAGAGATGAGTATGGTTGAAGCTGGAGTATCGCTAGATGGGTAAACTGTAAATAACCCTTGTTTTGTGGATAATATTGACTAAATTGCAGATTTACCTGAGTGATGTTAAGGATTTCACAGATTGTTAAAAAAATAGATTTGGATGAAAATGAACATGCAGAAAAACAAAACAGTGACAAATGGAAAATATCAAAAGAAGATTAAGATAAAAAATTGATGCTCAGGATACTGAGCAAGTAAATTAATTTTTGTATGTGGTTGAATTAGAAACTGAAGAGGAAGAAATGGTAAAGGATATGAAACACAAAATAGGCTTGGATTCAGTTGCATTTGGAAAATTGAGCAAGATTTGGAAAACTCGTATCTAAAAAGTTTTGTTTTCTCAGTTACCATGTGGATCAGAATGCTTGTGTGGTTGGAAGACAGAAGAGAAGAAAATACCTTTTGCATAAATTAATTGATGGACAAGAATATTGGTCAAGTCATGAAGGAATAAAATATGAAATTAAGTGATCAAGAAAATACTTAAAGCAGAAACAACCATTAATTGATAAGAACAAAGAAACAAGACTTATTTCAACATGTAAAAAGAATGCCTGAAAAATGATGACTATCTAAAGTATTATAGCAGTATGTAGAAAGAGGTAGGAGTAGAGGAAGATGGAAAGAAATGGATAATGTAAAAAGATTCAGCATATTACAGATTTGATTTGAGAACTTCTGTTGGCATGATAAGAAATCAAGTATAATGGAGACATCTTGGTTGAACCTCATCATCAATGTCAGTTAATGGATGAGAAAGGAAGAAGGTAATTTATATACAATGAAAAACGTTTGTTCTTAGTTCATTATACTGGTCAGGTACATGCATGCAAAGATTGAAATAAATCTGTTTGGTAAAAGTGGGTAAAAAAAAAATATTGCAAAATTTGACCCAGACAAACAGAGGGCAAGTTGAATAAAAGTATATAATAAAAAAATACTTTTGTTGAAAATACAGGTGATTGAAGATAAGCCTTCAGTTCTAGGTGCAGAGCTGCTTCAGATTGTTGTTCAGTCTGCAGAGTAGGGCTGCACGATAACAGAAAAAATGATTATCACGATTATTTTGCTCAAAATTTTTATCACGATTAATAATGACGATTATTCCTTTGGTAATGAACTTTTATTCACTTGTGTATTCTTATTGCACTTTACAGCCACAAATAAAGAAAAATAAACAAACCGAACATGTTTAGAATGGAGAGTTTTTCTTAGCTGTGGTAAATAAATAAAATTAAACTGCCTCTTTTACATCAACTTGTAATAAAATCAAATAAGAATAAAACATTTTTACAACATGTTACAGATTTTTGGCTAAGAACACAAGCCTGTCAACTTGATCGGGCTTTAGGGAAGACCGCAAGCAAGTAACTACATTTCCTCCGGAACTAAAAGCCCTCTCTGAAGGAGAGCTTGTGGCTGGTATGCACAAGTATTTTTTTGCCACTTTTGAAAGCCTTGGGTAGATCTTTTCATGTTCTTTCCACCATTTTAATGGGTCCCCCTCACTATCCAGGTAGCTTGACTGCAAGTAATATTCCAGCTCACAGGCTACACTGGATTTCTGGTTGTTAGGTGGCAAGGCTTGTTCAGCAGTTTTAAAGTAGCTTCCTAAAGTCATCTTTTTCTTTGGGGCACATCCAGCTTCAGCATCCTCCTCGCTGGTCTCTTGTGCTGTTTCTTGGGGTGGCACCTAAACACAGAAAAAGGCATTTAGAACAAATTTAACTAATTGAGACTCAAAACACTAATATAGATCTCAGTGCAGCTCATTTTTATTACCATCATTGCCAAAGTCTGCATCTCAGCTTTGAGTCTGGATTGAATTGTTGTTTTGTTGTCCTCAGCCGTGTATCTCATCTTAAATCGTGGATCCACCGTAGATGCCATGTCCAATAGAGCTTGGATGTCTGGGTCACTGTATTTTTCGTTTAGGTACTCCAAAATTTTAGACTTGATTGCTCTTGACAGGTCAGTATCATCATCCTTAACTTTCAAGATTGATGCGTTGAAAAGATGAAGAACTGGCTTAACAAATGACACGCTGACATACTTCCCGCCAGACAGTGCATCTGTAAAATTAACTAGAGGGTGCAAGGATTTGTTGATTGCCTCTAGTACATCCATGTCCTGCCATGTTGGGATAAGATGATGAGACTTCTTGTCAGAGGACAGGACATGTGCAATGGCCTTTTGCTGCTCGATGATTCTCTCTATCATGGCCTGATGTGATCCCCACCTTGTTGGACACTCTGTTTTCAGTGAGTGCTCTGGGAGTTTCATCTCCTTTTGTGCAGCTAAAAACTCTCTCTTACGCTTCCAGCTGTAAGAGAAGGAGCTCACCAACTTTTTACAGAGCCCCACAGCCCAGTCAATTCTTGGATCCTTCATGGCATTCTCTTCAGGAAATAAACATGATCAGAAAAAAAAACAGTAAGACACAGGAAGACTCTTGTTGTTTATGCAACTTTTGATCAGAAATAAAAAAAAAAAAAGTTTTTTATTTCACTAATTATATACACCTACATAAGACAATTATCAAACATTTATTAATAAATAATAAACACTCACTTATTCTAAACTCATCTGGGTTCACAAACATTAACATAATAGTATTTGACTAATCAAATATTTTTTAACTTTTAAATGTATCTAATTTGATAGATTAGCAGAATAAAAATGATGATTATTATACTGTAGACATATGACTCATTGTCATTATAATGTGTCATTATAATCAGGGGTGCACATAACTTTTTGAGTGTGTTCCTCAGGTGAGTAGCAGGAGCTGGTGTTTGGTATGCACTCCGCAGCGAGGTCTTAATAAGTGCAGATCGCTCCCTTAAGGTTTTGTGGTTTTTATCGTCATTGTGCAACTTGACGGAACACAAGGTTGCGTCTTGAGCGTAATATGCATTAAACAAATGTATTGCGTTTCATTAAAAATGGTATGAAAGAATCAGTTGTTCTTTTGTGATAAAACCGAAATAAAATAAAATGCTATTTGAGTACGTATCTAATATCACGTGAGTGCGTGGCGCTTAAATATCGTTTAATAAATAACGTCACTGACTAAAGACTGTTGGTGAAGAGCGCACTGTCATTTGGCCGTCTTAAAGTAGCCGAAAGTGCGCACAGCTGCGCCTCATTTAAAAATTTCCACTGCCACAAGCGGAAAACACGCAAAATTATTTTATTTCAAAACGAAACCTCTTTGTATGGTGCTTTCCGCCGGTGCAGAATAGGGTCCTGAGTCAGAGGAATAAACACTTTTCGAACATAAAAGCAGTACCTAAACCGAAAGCACATAAAACAAATGGTGAAGGTGAAATTTTAATCGCACGCTGTCAAAAAACGGTCACAGTCAAGAGCTCTTCTGTTTTGTATGCGAAAGCGCTGTAGTAACAAAATGACGTTACGCGTTCATCGTTTTTGCCACGCATGTGTACTTGCGTACCAGTTATGTGCACCCCTGATTATAATATCACTAAAACAACAACAACAATTAATATTTTTAAATTGTCAAATTGTTTCAATATATCTGGGAAAAAAACATACATATTAGCTGCGTTGTCCGTTGTGATGCACACAAGTCTTTCTTCCACCAAGCCCCAAGCGGACATCGCTTCTTTCAGGCCCACTGCAATAAACTCCGCTGTATGGTCTTGTGGGAAAAACGAAGTTTGCAAAAGCTTGCATTTAATCTCAAACTCGCTGTCAATAAAATGAACTGTCAAGCTCAAATACGGTTCCGCAGTTCTGCTTGACCATAAGTCGGTCGTGGCAGCAAAAATATTCAAGGCTGAGCCTGAGAATTTCTCTTTCTATTTCTTTTCGGCATTTCGCATACAGCGAGGGCAGCGCAACATTGGAAAAATGGTTGCGTGAGGGAATGCTATATCTTTTATCAAGTGTTGCGATAATTTTTTTTAAACCCCTCACTGCTCACGGTGGTTATTGGACACATATCCTTGGCTATATGGTACGTGATCGCCTCTGTTATTTCCCGGTGTCTCTGCGAGCTAGGCAGATATGGTATTACGTTGAACAATGTCCCTGATATTGTTGTCTGTGTTGTGGATGGCTGGTAATTTTTTGTTGTTGCTGTTTGTGCCTTCAGTCGTTGAAATTCTTGATAGTGTACTTTGTGGTGGCTTTTAAGGTGGTTGATGAGGTTTGTTGTGTTACCTTGGGACGTTTGGACGGAACAGGAGCAAAGTTTGCACAAGACTCGTACCTGATCAACATCACATTCCTCGAAACCGAAATAGTTCCAGACAACTGAGTATGACCCCTTTTTAGGAACTAACAATCGCACTTCTGCACCTTCCTCACGTTGCTCCGCCATCATATGTTTATTCTGACTGACTGTTATTGCTGCTATTGACTTCTACTGCTTCAGAAAGCGCTTGCAATCTAGACGCAGTAACGTCATAGTGACGCAGTCCAATCCGTAAACTCAGCCCATAAAAAACAGTTTGGTCTTTATACTGTAAAATCGCGACGATATTTATTAACTGATCGTGGGTCATAAATATCGTTATCATGAGAAAAAAAAGATTAATCATGCAGCCCTACTGCAGAGGGTTCTTTTTTGTTGATACCTTCCTCTGTTTTGCTCTGCCTTCCATGTGCAGTGTACATCCTCAACTTAAAGGCCTAACTTCATGTCAAATTAATAATGATTACAAGAATAATGAGCGCTTGTCTTTCTCAGGCTTATTGTCCATTCTAATCCTAATTACCCATGTCTAATAAATTGCAAAAAAGTATTTGTAGCAATCTGTTTTTTCAGGATTCTTAAAATATTGGTCTAAAAGATAAGTTTCAAGTCAGTAAAATAGTTTAAAATCAGTCTATAGCAGTCATTTGAAATTATGCAGAAGAGTTTATTTGAAATGTGATTTAGAGTCCAGAGTTAAGTTTTAAGTCTATTGAAGTCAAGAACAGGTCCTAGTTTTCTAAGTGCTGGGTGTTTATTGAGGTGTCCTGATTGCTGGCAGCTTAATCAGTATTATCTCGCACAGTTCACAGTTTGACTTATTTTTAGTCCAAGTTCCTGTTTTATATATTGTTTAAGCCATAATTCAGTACTGTAAGTTCTGAACATCTGTTCTTCATATGGTATATTTATATGCCCTTACAAATTTCAATAAAAGAGCAATTATCAAATTAAAAATTATCAGACATAAGCATACAGCATGTGTCACAGCAATACATGGAAAACAAATAGCTGAACTACAGACTGTAAGTATGGAACTGGTGGTACAGACAAATTGGCATTATAAGCATTTGCATAATGGAGCGTTTTACACACAAGCTGATTTCCTGCACTGCAGTTTTGTTTGTATTAATCACTGGCCTTAAAGGTTCTGTTTCAGTATTTATGTATGTTAATGAGTAAAAACAATTTTAATTTATATAGTACCTATGTGCAGTGAACACCAATAAATGTACACCCCACTTGTTTCCATTCTTCCACAATTTACCATTAAAGGTTAGCTGTGTGCATGTCACACTTGTTCTTGACTAATTCCACTAACATTTACTTATTTGGCTAACGCCTTTATCCAAGGCGACTTGCACTATTTATGATATAATTGGTTACATTTATTTTTTTCAACACTGTATTGCATTCAAGCCAAAAATAGCTTCTAATAAAGGCCTCTGTTGCAGTATTTTTCAAAGACATACAGTAGATGCATTAGAACCTTAAATACTGTGTGGTATTAATGTGGTTGTTGGATACAGATGCTAGTCCCCATGTTTGTTTCAGAAAGTATTACATAAACTTCAGAAACTTACTGCACAGAGATTCTGTATCTAGGTGTCTACTTTTGCTGATTTTTATGTATTTTTTTTTTAGGGCAGCTATCTGGCTCACACACAAGGAAAGAAGCATCAGACAAACCTGTGAGTTCCTGAACTAATGCCTAATCCTTATCCTCATCCTATATAATACTGTATTTTAGTGTCACTTTAAACTACTTTTTGTTTAATTTTAATGTATTTGCACTGACATCCTACAGATGCTATCACATTTATCTGTTGAATATTCAACTTGTTGGCCTTGTTGCTATCAACAACAGTAACTGCAACCATTGACCTTTGTGTTTTGCCAGTGCGAGACGAGCTGCAAAGGAAGCCAAAGAATCCCCAGCTCAGCCTGCCCCAGAAAAAGTAAAGGTTGAAGTAAAGAAATTTGTGAAAATTGGCCGCCCTGGTTATAAAGGTAAAGGAATGGGCTGTTTTGAAATGCAGAAGTGTTCAATTTGATTACAGTGTTGCTTTTTAACCATCTTATCAGCTTCTCATGTTCAAACAACTCTGCCTGCTGTTTGTGATAACATTAATAACATTGCACATTTGTTTATTTTCAGTAACAAAACAGAGAGATCCTGAGACTGGACAACAAAGCCTACTGTTCCAGGTAATGCTGTGGTAGATTTTTGGATTGGGGATTTGATCAGTGAGGTTACAGCACTGTTTGGATCCAGCAGTAAGATTATTCCTAAGAGAGGGATTGTACCGTATTATTTAAATGACACTACTTCTGCATGTCTGTCTTGATATTTTTTCCTTTCATTTTCTTGCAGATTGATTATCCTGAAATAGCAGAGACCATCTACCCACGTCACAGGTTTATGTCTGCTTATGAGCAGAGGATAGAGCCCCCAGACAGACGCTGGCAGTACCTTCTTTTTGCTGCTGAACCTTATGAGACAATTGCTTTCAAGGTACAATGCATACACCGCACTGATTTCAGACGTGTGTTTGGCTGTTGCCTGTTCACAAAAAGTACTGCTTGATTGTCTGAAACTTGGCTTGTACTCTTGCCTTTTTTTTTTGTTTGTTTGTTTTTTGCCCCCGTATATCTCTTTTCTTTCAAATCACCAGTGCCCCCCTGCCTAGAGAGCTGGCCTTTACTTTTGACATTTCTTTCACCCTGCCGTGATTTCTAGCTGCAATGCTTTTTCTGTGGAATTTGAATGCTGTTATGGATTTTAAAGGGCTTGAAACAAATGCTGTCTTGCTTATTGGTGGCTTAAATTTACCTGGGCCTAATATATACACTGGCTGTCCTGGCAATTATGATCTTCTTTTACCAGTGGGATATGTTCTTGGCAACCCCAAATGTAAAATGGGTGAAGAAAAGGAAAGGAGATGGTCCAATCTAGATACACTAATTAAAGTAATTTGCACTTCTTTGGTGTGTGGGAAGAAACTGGAATACCTAAAGTAAAACACATCTAGAGAATGTATAAACCATACCAATGTAGCTGGGCTGGGATTTAAATCCATTTCCCTGGATTTGGGCAGTAACAGCACTAAGCACAGTGCCACCCTCTAAAAACTACATTCAGACATTATGTACACTTTACATATTAGGGTTTGGGCATTTACTTAGAGTGAAACAAAAAACAGATCAAAAATCTGCATAGATTCAAAAATTGAGCAAACAGTTGGGGAATGCCATTTCATACAGATAAGTGCATAAGGTTATGTTCAGTTAAAAGAATCAGTTATAGGCCAGTTAGCATGTATTGGCTAAATTTAATGAAAGCAAATATTAGGCACAAGATATGCGAGCCTCCAGTATAAATGTGTTAGGTATATTAATGAGCAATTTGGGTTTAGGTGGGGACACAGTGTTTCACTGATAAGCTACAATTTTGTTGAAGTCTGCTATGACTCAAATAATAAGATAAGCAAGGCTATCACATCTAATATAAAGTGTAATATTTTTAGCAAGAATTACTACATGTCCTTGGTAATACAGTATGGCATACATGTACAGAACTTATCAGTTGGTATTTTGCCAAGCTGGTTCCTGCCTAAATGCTTGTATTTTTTTTTTTTTAATATTTATCATTTAATGCCTTTGAAGGCCACTAGAGCTATTTAAATAACGTTCAACAGTTACTGTATGTGTGAAAGCTTTTTGTTGATGTGTGAATTATTGAGCTCATTGGTCACATGGTATAGTTGCCTTATGAAATTCAGTCTCCTGTAAAGCAACATCATCTGAGGGTTTTTTTTTTTTTTAATTTCAAACAGTAGGCACTTTCAAAAGTAAATCACTGAATGATGAGCCTCACCTGCTTTTAAGAAAGAGATTTAGCCATGCTATGCTATTTGAGCAATTCCGGTTCTAAATGCTGGTGTCTTCAACCAGGGAACTTTGGATAGGACAGACCTTTAATCCCATGTTCCTTTAGAGAGGACACAGCAAGCTGGATATGCTTTACTCAAATGTCTCCTAGCCCCGTTGGGAGCCAGTGGAGAGAGCAAAGCAGAAGTACAGTGTTGCAGGAGACTGGATACACCAGTCAGAGAGTAGTGAAAGAATGGTCTTAATAGGAAAAGCATAGCATCTGAGCCAAATGGACAAATAAAAGGATAGCTTTATCTATAAATGAGGACTAATAAAAAGTAATAAATGAAGTGTTGTTGCCTTGTTCACTAAATGTAGTATGCTACAGTATTGCATGGAGAAAACATTCCCTAGTCTTCATCTGCAAGTGAATTAATATGTCCAATTAAACATTTGCATATTCTGGATTTTTCAGTTTTTTTTTTCTGCCAGTTCCTTTAGACTCTTTGTTTTGCCTTTCATAATGTTTATCATTGAGAATCCCGTTCCTGGTTGGTATCTATGTGGAATACAGTAATCCCTCCTCCATTGCGGGGGTTGCGTTCCAGAGCCACCCGCGAAATAAGAAAATCCGTGAAGTAGAAACCATATGTTTATATGGTTATTGTTATATTGTCATGCTTGGGTCACAGATTTGCACAGAAACACAGGAGGTTGTAGAGAGACAGGAACGTTATTCAAACACTGCAAACAAACATTTGTCTCTTTTTCAATAGTTTAAACTGTGCTCCATGACAAGACAGAGATGACAGTTCCTTCTCACAATTAAAAGAATGCAAACATATCTTCCTCTTCAAAGGAGTGCGCGTCAGGAGCACAGAATGTCACATAGATAGAGAAAAGCAAACAAATCAGTAGGGCTGTTTGGCTTTTAAGTATGCCGCGGCACAAAGCTGTTGAAGGCGGCAGCTCACACCCCCTCCGTCAGGAGCAGAGAGAGAGAGAGACAGAGAAAAACAAACAATCGAAAATCAATACGTGCCCTTCGTGCTTTTAAGTATGCGAAGCACCGTGCAGCATGTCGCTTCACGAAGCAGCTGCACAGAAGGTAGCAACGTGAAGATAATCTTTCAGCATTTTTAGACGAGCGTCCGTATCGTCTAGGTGTGCGAACAGCCCCCCTGCTCACACCCCTTACGTCAGGATCAGAGAAAGTCAGCGCAAGAGAGAGAGAGCGAGAGAGAAAAGTAAGTTGGGTAGCTTCTCAGCCATCTGCCAATAGCATCCCTTGTATGAAATCAACTGGGCAAACCAACTGAGGAAGCATGTACCAGAAATTAAAAGACCCATTGTCCGCAGAAATCCGCGAACCAGCAAAAAATCCGCGATATATATTTAAATATGCTTACATATAAAATCCGCGATAGAGTGAAGCCGCAAAAGGTGAAGCGTGATACAGCGAGGGATTACTGTATACGGTACCCATTCTCCGTCCATCTCAATGGGTTTCCTCCTAGTACTCTGTTTTTATACCCACATACCCATGAAGTGTCAGGATCAGGTTAATTGGTAACTCTAAATTAGCCCCAGTTTAAGTAAGTATGTCCTTGTGGTGTTTTTTTTTTTTTTTTTGCCCGAGTGGGCAAGGTGATGAACTAGTACTCTGCCAAGGTTGTTCACTACCTTGTGCTCTACTCTGTGTGATGCTGGAATGAATTAAGCATGTATGCCTGCAGTTTATTATCATAAAGCATTATCGTCTTTGGTCTTAATAAAATAAACTTGCATGCAAGTTTTTGGGTACAGTATATCTTGACTTTGCTATTTCTACATTGGAGATATATTCTCCTGTTCCAAGTATTTTTCTTCATTATTTGATTTGCCACATAAGAAGCTGTGGTGCTGTAGTATTTCTTGTTGCTGTCCAACACCTTTGGTGGAAGTTGCATGATCCAATGTGCTAATGTTGACATGATTTTAACCTAGGTTAGACTCTTTAAGTAATACATTGATAAACATTTTAGGCCACGTAGCTCTGCAGAATTGATCATACTGAGTTGTGAGTGTCCTCTGATTAAAATGACATTTTCATCCAAGGCTGGTGTTTCTCGTGGGCCGAGTAGTACTGCTTATAAACTCTGGCACCCTTTTGCCATACCATATAATGGAAGGTGGAATTTCTGATTTGAACTTTAAAAAGGACGTTTTCATTTTAAGTTTTAAAACTAACAATGGTGATGCATTTTGTTTTTTTTCAGGTCCCAAGTCGAGAAATTGATAAAGGGGAGAGCAAGTTTTGGACACATTGGAATCGAGATACAAAACAGGTACGTTGTATGTGTATCTGCCGGTGCGTGAATTTCTGCTCCTTTTGGTGAAGCACTTTGTGTGTGTGTGTGTGTGTGTGTGTGTGTGTGTGTGTGTGTGTGTGTGTGTGTGTGCACGTATGTTTGATTTGTCTTTACCCTCTTTTCACCTTTTTATTTACTTTTATTTGTTGGCACATATTGTAATCATGCGATGTAGCTATTCTTGTCTTGTTATGCTAATATTCCCTACCAGGTTTTCTGACATTATAAACAATATTATAGTTTAGCTTGTCAAACAAGGCTGTGGAAGCAAAGCTTCTGCGGCATTTTGTGTTGTGGGCAATTGGTAACTTAACTAAAGCAATTTGAAGAAAATATACTGTAGCTGTATTACATAAAGTCATAGAAATCTATTAATTACAGTTAAATAACTTATCCCTTAACATACTCAAACCTTCTTAACTCCTTTCATTATTGGGGTTGGTGCTCAAAACGTGTATCTGCAACATTGATATGAAGTCAAGAACCAACTGTTGACAAAATGCCAGTTCATGACTGCCAGCTCTTGCACACACCTATACTCACATGGGCCATTTTATTTGCCAGTTAACCTCACATATATGCCTTGTATTGTGGAAGGAAAACCAGAATATTTGTATAAAAAATCGCCTTGACATGAAGAGTGTGTGCAGTCTTCACACAGACAGTGGTCGTCGAGTAAGAAATTCAGACCCTACAGCGGATCATCTTCTTCCATATGTTCCTGTCCTCTCCATCTTGTTTTGTCACACCCGTCGTCTGCATGTCCTCTCTCACCACATCCATAAACCTTCTCTTAGACCTTCCTCTTTTCCTCGTCCCTGGCAGCTCTATCCTTAGCATCCTTCTCCCAATATACCCAGCACCTCTCCTCTGCACATGTCCAAACGCAATCTCACATCTCTGACTTTGTCTCCCAACCGTCCAGCCTGAGCTGACCCTCTAATGTCCTCATTTCTAATCCTGTCCATCCTCGTCACACCCAGTGCAAATCTTAGCATCTTTAACTCTGCTACCTCCAGCTCTGTCTCCTGCTTTCTGGTCAGTGCCACCATCTCCAGCCCATATAACATAGCTGGTCTCATTACCGTCCTGTAGACCTTCCCTTTCACTCTTGCTGATACCCATCTGTCACAAATAAGAAATTCAGACCCTGCTCTTCCTGTTTACAATAATTTGACAAAATGTTCAAAAGTAATATAGAGAATATCTACAGTAACAAGCACGTTCTCTCATAAGATGGATAAATGTGTTAACAAGAAAACAAAAAGCTCACCCCCAATGTCCATCTAGAGAGCTGTCTGCTTATTGCTCACACCTTTTTTTTTTTTTTTTTTTTTTTTTTTTTTTTTTTAAGGTATTACTAATGGCTGGTGACAATGGGTTTAAGTAACATGAGTTTTGTTCATGACATATATTTATTGAATGGTATTTGAAGTGTCAGAGTTGTAGTCTTTGCTAACTAGAACATTCTCCTTTAATTTTGTGCCTCAGTGTTTTCTCAGAACATTTTAATATGAAAAAATATCACTGTAGTAGTGATAACAGAACCAAGTTGCATCGTCAGTTAGTGGGTAGGAAAGCGGATTTATTTAACTTTTTTTTTTTCCTTCTCCTTTTCAGTTCTTTCTGCAGTTTCATTTCAAAATGGAGAAACTCTTGCCTCCACCTACCATGCCTGTACCCCCTCCTGGTGTAAAAAGGCCACCACCTCCTCTTATGGGCGCATTGCCCCCTCGACCACCTACCAGTGATTCGGTGCCTCCACCACCTCCAGGAGGAATGCCTCTGCCTCCAGGAGCTCCAGTTCCACCACAGATGCCACCACAGATTCCTCCTCCAGGACCTGGAATTCCACCCCCTGCTCCTCTACCTCCCCTATTGAGACCCCCACTGCCTACTGATGCATCTGGGAACATGCCCCCGCCTCCACCTTCAAGCTAAACTCCATCCATCTTGATCAAATTAAGGACTGTGCTATTTTTGTTTTACCCATGGGTGTTCATAGGAACAGCTTAATCTTAAAAATAAACAGTTGATTTCTTTTTCACAAATGTGTGTTTTTCTTATTTTTATTCTATTATTTAATACGGAAGTGCTTCCTTTTTTTGTTTGTGACTAGAGTGTCATTATTTTTGTCCAAGAAGCTTGGGGCGTGGGTTGACAGGAACTAAACTTCTCTTTCTGTAGCTGCAGTTGAGCTTGAATTTCTGCCAACATTCTGAAGACAGTGTGTTGTTTATTACAAAGCTTAAATTCTCAGTGGATCAAAAATTCTTTTACAAAAATAGAAAAAAATGTACAGTATAAACGGAACAGAGGGGTTAGGTGGTGTGTGTGTGTATTGGGTTGCCGTGGGTCTGTTATTTTGAGGAGGTTATGGGTTAGCCTGAGAGGAATTTGAAATATTGAAATAGGGAGGAGGGCTGCAGGAGGATTTATGTGTTCATTCTCTTCTTTATAGCGCCTGGAGCAGTGGCTGTGCGGTCCTATCACTGGTGCTGTGCTGCAGGGAGCTGATATTCACTTGCACCCTCTCCCTTTTTATTTTTTTAAATTTTTTTTTAAATATATATATATATATATATATATATATATATATATAAGAACATCATGCATTTTACAAAGGAGAAGAGAACTTTCAATTCCTCAACTTTGTTTGCTTATCTAATTGGTAGGTTAGCCAAATGTCTGAAGCAGATGTTTTAGAACCACTAGGGCCACTGAGACTTAGAAGTTTATTTCACATTCCCATGACCCTTGCTGCAAATATTTTTTTTTTCCCATCACAAATGCACTTCCACATAAGTGCTTATCACAACTCCATGTGGAATAACCCAGCCTAATAAGCTCCCAGACCTGCAGCATTGGGGTCGGAGATGTCACACGTCCAATTCTGCTAGGGCTGTTTAGTTACATATCGCAGAATCGGACCGAGCGTTTACTGAAACCCAGAAACAGCCTTTGTACACATAGACACTGAATGGAAGATGTCTGCAAACTTACTTTAACTGGAATGGCAATGCTTCTGTTCGAATATGTGTTGGTCTGTCAATCATACCGTGCTTTTTCAATTTGATCTTTTGCTGCCTTCATGTTTGTTTTTTTTTGTTTTTTTTTTATATAATCTCTCATTAGGACTGATGTAGGCAGACTAAAATAGATTTTACTTTCCTCTTACTGTCCAAACTTTTACATCTTACTTGAGTGGGTGTTTTTTTGCTTTGGACAAGATTCAGGATTTTTTTTTTCTTGTTCCTTTTTCTCTATTTTTTTTTCCCTTTGACAAAAGCCCCTTACCGTCATTTTAATTTTTTTATTGTCTTAGCACATTCATTTTCAAGCACTTGTAGGCCCTTTTAATTTAAGCAGACAACCTGATTGCTTTTATTACACCACTTCCTTGGAGAAGCCGCCATGAATGTTTTTAAGGCTGCTTTCCTGATGATGTTCATCATCCTTCAAGTTGTTCCTTTACTGTCTTCTAGAGATGATTCGTTGCCACAGAGAGTTCTGGGAAGAGGGTTTCTGGATCAGCATTTCCAAGGAGAAGGCTTCAACCTTCCATCTGCACAGACAAAGGACAGATGTCTGTCTTCAATGGAGGAACGTCGTGGGCAGCTTTTTGCAGACCTTCGCCGTTTCTGGCTAAAAGAAGAGCAAGGGAATCCATTGCAGTTTGGCTCCTGCCAAGGAGACCAGGCAGCCCTTCTGTCAACCCTGCCATATCTCTTGCATGAGGATGGTAGCCTGCTGACTGAGCAGCTTGTGAAAGGTAATAATGCAAGGGTGATGTACAGTAAATGTGGTGTGGGGTTCAAACATCTTCTCACCCAGGTTTAGAATAATGTTCTCTGGAAAAAAATGTTTTATAACAATGTAATGTACATGGGAAAGCCTGACAACCAGTAGTATATCAATAGTTGCGAAGGCATGTGTCCAGTGTAAAAGTGTGAAAACTATGCTTGACTTTTCCATATTATCTGTTACTAAATGGGCAACTAGTTTACATCTGCCCTGATATTCTCTTGCCCAAGTGGGTGCCTTTTTGAAGCTCTTCCACTCGTATATTGAACCTAATTGATTTTTATTTTTTTGGTAGTGCAACAACATGAGCTGGAGATTCATCTCAGGTTTAGGAAGACACCAGCCATCCAGAATGGACTAGCGTCTCTACTTATCTTCTACCTCCCTGGCTCAGCCTTCAATGAAGGGGAGACCCTAAACCTCTCTTTTACGAGCAGCACCTCATCCCAGGATCAGCAGGTTGGTGAAGCAGGTTTCTGCTGTTCATTAGCATGTGTTCAGCTGAATTTCCCTTGAGGATTCTTGGCACTTCTCTTGGTTTTCAGGTAGCATGCATTTCCATGGAGACCCAGTATCTCATTGTGAATGCCGAGCAGCTCTTGAGAAATCAAAAGCAGGCAGAGATCCTTCTCATAGCCTCCCTACAGAGTTCCGACAGCACTTATGGTGAGTTCACCTTCTCTACATTTATTAAAAGTCTGATGACCAAGTTCTCCTGCATTGACTTGATTCTAAATATGAACCCATACATATATAGTATGAAAACAACAGAAATACAAATTAAACACTAAACACAGCGTGGAAATGAAGCATTACACAATGTAAATAAGTAGCCATTGTATTTGTTTCTACAGACAATAGAAGTAGAAAGTATTCCCCCCCCCTACAGTTTGCTGTGATGCTTGGTCAAATATGGTTTATCTTTTAGGTAAAAGGGGCTAGCATTTGACAGTGGGCCACCAACATCCACTAATTTTGGAGTGGGTAATTCATTAAGAGTGATGGACACTGTATCAGATCTTTGTGTTCCTGGTGGATTAATCAAAGTTTACTTGCACAGTGGTGCACTGCAGAATGAATAGACGGCTCTAATTAAAAGAATTCATCCCTTGGAAGTTTTCATATTTTCTTCACATAAACATTGAATCACAGTGGATTAAATTTGGCCTCTTTAAACACTCAGACAATTTAATGTCAAAGTGGAAATAAACAACTGCAGAGTAGTCCAAATTACAAATATAAAACACAGAATAGTTGATCACACTCCTTTACGTCAGTATTTAATAGATAGATGTACCTTTGGTAGCCATGTCAGCCTTGAGTTGGTGTAAACAGGCCTCTCTCTATCAGCTTTGCACACCTGGATGCTGCACTTTCTCCCTGTTCTCCTTTGTAAAACTGCTCAAGCTCTCTCAGGTGTCATGGGGGATTGTGAGTGAAGAGCCTTTTTTCTAGTCCAGGTGCAAGTTCTCAATTAGACTGAGATGCGGATTGTGACTTGGCCACTCCAGAACATTCAGATTGTTGTTTTTGAAGCCATTCCTGTGTTGCTTGGGGTTGTTTTCTTGCTGGAAAGCAGATCTTCCAAGGCTCAGTTGTCTTAAAGACCACATCAGGTTTTCCACCATGGATTTCTCCCTAGTTTGGTGCTTTCATTGTAAACTTGCAATCCTTCCAGGGCCTGCTGCAGTGGAACATCACCACAGCACAATGCTGCCACCACCATGCTTCACGCTGGGGATGGTGTGTGTTTGTTTGTTTGTTTTTTTTGTAAAGCTGGAATGGAACATTTGGCCAGTCCAGTTTTTGTGCAGCCAGAATGGATCCTTGCTTAATAAGTGGGTCTCCTGTAAAAATACTATTTTAGCATTTAGACCTTTTAGGTGAGAAAATACTTTCTTTCTCTTTAATTCGTGATTCAGCCCTTTAACATTCCATCTCACAAAGTTAACTGTCCAGTCTTGGAGACATTGCTTCTGAACGTTTGTTGTCATTTTGTAGTCTTAACTGAAAATAAGACAGCTTTGACCTTAATTTCCAATTTTCCCAGGAGTTATTGCCATGAAGCCTATTGTTACGTTGGTACTAATAATTATAAAGATTAAAAGGATAAATTACAGATAGCTTGCTCTCTTTCTTCCCCACACCCTCCCATTTTGCCTCCCCACTTCAGGCTGGGCCCCACTTCACAAAGTCCCAGTCCTCTGACATACCTAGAGACCGAGCACGTCTAAAACAAAACAAGCCCCCCAGCAGCGGCGTAGATATGTTGTCCATACAATCCAATTACTATTAGCATAAATATAATCATCAATAATCTGGAGATAGTAAGATAGTCAACCCAGGGAATGGTGTTAAAAAGTGGCCCTGGATAAGCATAGTAAACCCTAATACAATAATAACAATAAACCAAGGGTGGGATGGAGTGTTTTTCATAATGCGCCGCATTCAAACTTACTGTTTAGTTCAATGGCCAGAAATCTGAATTGAGGTCTCCTCAGACTGTAGAACTTTCTACTGGCTGACTTCAGTGTCTCCCATGTGCCTTGCAGCAGTCTCTCCGATGTCTCCCTCTGTAACCTGTGACTCCTTCATTGTTTTCAGGGGTCTCTTGGTGTTCTCCCTCTCTAGTTTTTTTTTTTTTTTTTTTTCCTTGCACCATCACTAACCTTTTGTTAACAGTCGGCTCTAGGCAGATTTTCAGCCCCTGTTAATACTCTTTCCATTTCTTAACTGGACACCAAGAAGTATTCATTGACTTGGGTACATTTTGTCTCCATTCATTGTCTTGTGCTTTTCGGCCCCTTTTTCGTGGAGTTGCTTTGAGTGTTCTTTTTTGTCTTCATAGTGTAGGTGAGCCCACCATAGTGACTCCCACAAGTCGGCTCTTCCACATTCAGTTGCATTTGTGCTGCAATCAATGGAAACACCAAACTGGTAATCTCAATGAAAGTAATTCTGTGACTTCTGAAACCAATCGGCTGCAGCAGTGATGACAGAGGAGGATGGGCAGGGCCATCTTAACAGCATCATAGGCCCCCAAAAGTAGTGTGCTGGGACCCCTGTTTTGACAGCAAAACAAACATGCATAAGCATCAGAAACATTGTGAGCCCCTTGCCAGTGCCCGTTGTGTCCATACGTTATACCACGGCCATCTTAATATTTATGCCATAAATTATTTTTGTATTTTAAATTTGTGATTCAGTTGGATCACTTTGCAGAGATCTGTGTGCACTTTTTCTTTTGCTAGTGTCAAAAAAGCCAAATTAAATCCATCCACTGTGATTTAATGCTGTATAACAAAAAATAATGTACAAACCTCCAAGGGAATGTGTGCTTCTCAGAGGCACAGCAATTAGGCTGGGTGGTCGCTCTGCTAGGTCAGTCTTGCAGCAGAGTTCTGCTTATTACATCTCCATTTACATGAATTGTTTCACATCTGGATGTCTTCAGGATCTAATTTCTACAGAACAGTGTCACAGATGGCCGGGATCCTTACCCGGACAGGACACCTCTTTGCTGGAAGGATCAGGGGGAGCAATCGTGGTCAGAGCGTAACCTCCCCCGGCAGCCCCCATGGGTTGCAGCAGTGCCTCTGACTCCCACAGGGCATTTTGGGAGGAGGAGTTGTCTACAGCCCTGTTGGGATCCAGAGGTGTCGCCAGGGGGTGCTGCAGCTGTTCCTGAGCCTGTGTGGACGGTTCTTCCACCACACCGACGTGGGGCAACAAGCATCTGAAGCACTTCCAAGGTGCCTTATATAAGGGGCCAGCGGACAGTATTCGGTGAGCCAGAGTTGGGAGGAGTAGAGGAGAAAAGGAAAAAGAAAAAAGAAGGAAAGAGTTTTGTGTTGTGTTTAGTTGGGACTGTGTTGTGCCTGTGGGAAACAGGGAAGGCGTTTCCCATGAGGTGAAGAACAATAAAAACATTTGTGTTTTTATCAGTGTGCCTCCTGTGTCTGTCTGTGTCGAATTGGGTGGCTGCTACACACCCTAGTGGTTCTGTCTAAACGGTAAAAAAAAAAAAAGAAAGAAATCTGTAGATATGCAAATTTGATTATCTGTATGTGGATTTTACACTGTAGTCTGTGTTCAGCATTAAGTTTGGACTGCGTAGTGTTTTGATTTAACTGCACTGTATTTGTGTACTGCACACTTCGCTTATAAGTAAGTGACAGTGCACTTTCTAAGGATGTACTTAAATGGATTGAATTCTATGCCATGGTACATTCAAGCACATGCAGGTCTGGTGTCCTGTTAAGTAACTTCATATTGGCTTTTCCATCTTTTTGCCTGCTGGCTTAACTTGCAGTCCTCCACACCTGGCAGACTGAAGGATTGAAGTTGGAAGTAGCACTCATCCTTTCAGTACAGTATTTGATCACTTACTGAGCATGTCTGTAACCCAAGTGCAGAGTAATATGATATGTCCTACAGCACGTGTTGTCTCAAGTTAAGTGCTTTCCTGCTATACTTTTCTAACTCTTCCTTTCAACGGCATTAGGCTCTCCTCTTTCACTTCCTGATCTCCAAAAACGACTCATCTGGTTAGACGAGTGTAACAACATTGTGAATCCAGAGCTGCTGCTGCTCCTGCCGAATGAATTCCAGACCAATTCCTCCTCTCTGGTCGATGACAGGTGCGGTCCCATGTACTTTCTCACTTTTCTCAATGTTGTTTTGCATTTTGGAACAAGATGATTGTAAAATCCTTGCCAAGACTTCCATTTGTATATACGCATATTTACTTAAATATTTGATTAGTCACGCATAATATTTTATAATTTTTCTCTTATATGTGCCCTTTAGCTGTCCGCTACTCGCACATGTGTGACGTTAGATATAGATATACAGTCATATGAAAAGTTTGGGAACCCCTTTTAATTCTTTTGATTTTTGTTTATCATTGGCTGAGCTTTCAAAGTAGCAACTTCCTTTTAATATATGACATGTCTTATGGAAACAGTAGTAGGTTTATTGGATTAACAGAAAATATGCAATATGCATCATAGCAAAATTAGACAGGTGCAGACAGAGATATTACATCAATACTTACTTAACCTCCTTTTGCTAATCTAACAGCCTCTAGACGCCTCCTATAGCCTTTGATGTGTGTCTGGATTCTGGGTGGAGATATTGTTGACCATTCTTCCATACAAAATCTCTCCAATTCAGTTAAATCTGATGGCTGCCGAACATGGACAGCCTGCTTCAAATCATCCCATAGATTTTCAATGATATTCAAGTCAGGTGACTGTGACAGCCATTCCAGAACATTGTACTTCTCCCTCTGCATGAATGTCTTTGTAGATTTCGAACTGTGTTTTGAGTCATTGTCTTGTTGGAATATCCAACCCCTGCGTAACTTCAACTTTGTGACTGATGCTTGAACATTATCCTGAAGAATTTGTTGATATTGGGTTAAATTCATCCAACCCTCAACTTTAACAAGGGTCCCAGTTCCTGAACTAGCCACACAGCCCCACAGCATGATGGAACCTCCACCAAATTTGACAGTAGGTAGCAGGTATTTTTCTTGGAATGCAGTGTTCTTCTTCCGCCATGCATAGCGCTTTTTATTATGATCAAATAACTCAATTTTTGTCTCATCAGTCCAAAGCACTTTGTTCCAAAATGAGTCTGGCTTGTCTAAATGAGCATTTGCATACAACAAGCGACTCTGTTTGTGGCGTGAGTGCAGAAAGGGCTTCTTTCTCATCACCCTGCCATACAGATGTTCTTTGTGCAAATTGTGCTGAATTGTAGAACGATGTACAGATACACCATCTGCAGCAAGATTTTCTTGCAGGTCTTTGGAGGTGATCTGTGGGTTGTCTGTAACCATTCTCACAATCCTGCGCAGATGCCGCTCCTGTATTTTTTTTGGCCTGCCAGACCTGCTGGGTATAACATGCAACTGTGCCTGTGGCCTTCCATTTCCTGATTCCATTCCTTACAGTTTAAACCTCTGAGATAGCTTTTTGTAGCCTTCCCCTAAACCATGAGATTGAACAATCTTTGTTTTCAGATCTTTGGAGAGTTGCTGTGAGGATCCCGTGCTGTCACTCTTCAGAGGAGAGTCAAAGGGAAGCACAACTTGCAATTGACCACCTTAAATACCTTTATATCTCATGATTGGACACACCTGTCTATGAAGTTCAAGGCTTAATAAGCTCATCCAACCAATTTGGTGTTGCAAGTAATCAGCATTGAGCAGTGACAGGCATTCACGTCAGCAAAATTACAACGGGACCCACATTTTTGCACTGTCAGTTTTTCACATTTGATTTAATTTCATACAACTAAATACTGCTTCAGTAAAAATCTTTTTTCAGAAAACACCACAGTACTCAGATGTTCCTAGGAAATGAAAGACATACCACTGTTATCTTTTTTTTTTTTTTTTTGTTGAAAGTAAAGTAAATTATGCTGCAGGATGAGAGGGGTTCCCAAACTTTTTCATATGACTGTATATGTATATATATATATCTATATCTAATATATATACACAGTGCATCCGGAAAGTATTCACACCCGCATCACTTTTTACACATTTTGTTATGTTACAGCCTTATTCCAAAATGGATTAAATTCATTTTTTTCCTCAGAATTCTACACACAACACCCCATAATGACAACATGAAAAAAGTTTACTTGAGGTTTTTGCAAATTTATTAAAAATAAAAAAATTGAGAAAGCACATGTACATAAGTATTCACAGCCTTTGCCGTGAAGTTCAAAATTGAACTCAGGTGCATCCTGTTTCCCCTGATCATCCTTGAGATGTTTCTGCAGCTTCATTGGAGTCCACCTGTGGTAAATTCAGTTGACTGGACATGATTTGGAAAGGCACACACCTGTCTATAGAAGGTCCCACAGTTGACAGTTCATGTCAGAGCACAAACCAAGCATGAAGTCAAAGGAATTGTCTGTAGAACTCCGAGACAGGATTGTCTCGAGGCACAAATCTGGGGAAGGTTACAGAAAACTTTCTGCTGCTTTGAAGGTCCCAATGAGCACAGTGGCCTCCATCATCCGTAAGTGGAAGAAGTTCGAAACCACCAGGACTCTTCCTGGAGCTGGCCGGCCATCTAAACTGAGCGATCGGGGGAGAAGGGCATTAGTCAGGGAGGTGACCAAGAACCCGATGGTCACTCTGTCAGAGCTCCAGAGGTCCTCTGTGGAGAGAGGAGAACCTTCCAGAAGGACAACCATCTTTGCAGCAATCCACCAATCAAGCCTGTATGGTAGAGTGGCCAGACGGAAGCCACTCCTTAGTAAAAGGCACATGGCAGCCCGCCTGGAGTTTGGCAAAAGGCACCTGAAGGACTCTCAGACCATGAGAAAGAAAATTCTCTGGTGTGATGAGACAAAAATTGAACTCTTTGGTGTGAATGCCAGGCGTCACATTTGGAGGAAACCAGGCACCGCTCCTCACCAGGCCAATATCATCCCTATAGTGAAGCATGGTGGTGGCAGCATCATGTTGTGGGGATGTTTTTCAGCGGCAGGGACTGGGAGACTAGTCAGGATAAAAGGAAAGATGACTGCAGCAATATACAGAGACATCCTGGATGAAAACCTGCTCCAGAGCGCTCTTGACCTCAGACTGGGGCGACGGTTCATCTTTCAGCAGGATAACAACCCTAAGCACACAGCCAAGATATCAAAGGAGTGGCTTCAGGACAACTCTGTGAATGTCCTTGAGTGGCCCAGCCAGAGCCCAGACTTGAATCCGATTGAACATCTCTGGAGAGATCTTAAAATGGCTGTGCACCGACGCTTCCCATCCAACCTGATGGAGCTTGAGAGGTGCTGCAAAGAGGAATGGGCGAAACTGGCCAAGGATAGGTGTGCCAAGCTTGTGGCATCATATTCAAAAAGACTTGAGGCTGAAATTGCTGCCAAAGGTGCATCGACAAAGTATTGAGCAAATGCTGTGAATACTTATGTACATGTGCTTTCTCAGTTTTTTTATTTTTAATAAATTTGCAAAAACCTCAAGTCAACTTTTTTCACATTGTCATTATGGGGTGTTGTGTGTAGAATTCTGAGGAAAAAAATGAATTTAATCCATTTTGGAATAAGGCTGTAACATAACAATGTGGAAAAAGTGATGCGCTGTGAATACTTTCTGCATGCACTGTGTATGTGTATATATATATATATATATATATATATATATATATATTTCTATATATATATATATATATATATATATATATATATATATATATATTTCTATAGAGAGAAAATAGTCAAATACACTTTTTTTTAATTTAAAGATTTTTGTAGTGAGCGCTATCCCATTTAGTTACTGTTTGTTTTTTTTAATTTGTTTTAATGCTCTTGCCTGGTGTATAATATCTAGAGCTGCCTTTATATGGTATAAGTCTGTTTTAGGAAGGATTCCCTTTACATTTTTTTCCATTTATAGTAGCAGAATTCCTTATGTTTTCTGCTTCCTAGTGCATGAGGAACAGCATCATTTACTTTGTCTGTCTTGTTTTGTGTGTTTTTTTCTTTCTTAGCTTTATTTGTTGTAAACACACCATATCTCCGCGATGTAAGTGTTAGGTTAATTGGTAATTTGAAATTAGCCCTGTGAATGTCTCTGAGGGAATGGAAGCTGTACGTCCCATGCAGGGTTAATTTATGCCTTGCATCTGATGTTGACAGGATAGAACCTGGGAGAACTGGATTGGCAGGTTTGTTAATGTTATGTTCAATTTGGAATTTGATTTTCATCCAACCAAAATAGAGTAAAGTTGATGAGACATTCCACCACTACTTAGTCTATTGCATCTGGAACGGTCACATTGCCTAAACCTTTTATGTGTTCTGATATACAAGGGGGAGTCAAGCTAAAGTTAGAAAATGGGATTTATCAGAAAATGGAACGAACTTTCACAAAACTGCTGCTGTCATTTCTCAATGTAGTCTCCAACCTTCTCAATGCACTTGCGCCACCTGCCTGGATTCCAGCAGAATAAAAGGTTTTGTCCTGTCCTCGCCACCACTTGTGCTCCCAAGTTATTGTCGAAACTACATGCCAAGGGGTACTATAATCACTAGTGCTTGTTACTGTGACTTTCTGGAGACCAATGTGAAGCCTGCTATTCGATTCAAGCGGTGGGGACTGTGGTCTCAAGGAGTCCTTTTGCTGAAAGACAATGACACACACACACACTGCTAAGAACACCAAGGCTCATCTGGAGAAACTGAATTCAGTTTGAGATATTGCCACATCCTCCTTATTCTCCTGATTTGGCACAGTGTGATTTCCACCTTTTCGGACTGCTAAAAAAAAATCATCTGGGTGGTCGTCGATTTGAGACCGATGGCGACGTGAAGAAAGCGGTGCAGGAGTGGTTGCGGGGACAAAACAAAACCTTTTATTCTGCTGAAATCCAGGCAGGTAGCGCTAGTGCATTGAGAAGGGTGGAGACGACAGTGAGAAGTGGCATGAGCAGTTTTGTGAAGGTTCGTTCCATTTTGTGATAAATCCCATTTTCACTTTAGCTTTACTCCCCCTCGTACATTTTATTGTATTGTATTTTGCAATACGTTTTGAAATGTTCATTACACTTCATCACTCATTCATCAAGATGCTTTGGGTTCTACTTTGTGTCTTAAGCTCTGAACATCTGGCTTCCTCTACTTTCAATAGTAATTCCACACCCCTGGGAAAGAATTGTAGCTTCTTAGAAGAGCTGAAGAACTTCTTAAACTCAGTGGTGACTTCTGGAGACCTTAGTGAAGAGGGTCAACCTGTAATCATCCCTTCTAAAACCCAGCTGCACTGGGACGTGGCCCAGCTAAAGACGGGCAGACATTTCTATCTGAACATCTCCTCCTCTCCTGCTGAACTGCACCTCCTTCTGGAGTCCAACTCCCCTACTCTCTTCAGTTTCTCACCACGCACAGTGGACCACGGTGCAGAGCTGCACTTGGACAGGCACCATTTAGGCCAACTGAATAGAAAATTAGCTGCCACCTTAGCTGCAGTATCTGAACACCCAGAGCTACAGAAGCATGATGCTCTTCCCAAGCTGCGAAGACTTCTGCAGTATTGCCTTTATCCCGGAATGCTTTGTGAAGGCATGGAGCAGGTCAGCACAGGTATGTCCAGCTTTCCAGAGATACTAAAGACACTGGGTGGTGCATGAAAAAGTAGCTGGCAAATCATGGTGTACACGCCAAATGACCTTTTGTGACACATCTGTCTGTCAAACATGTCCTACGAGGACTTTTTACCAAATGATCCACAGAGTTGATGACCACATCTGGATTATTGACGGATTGTTTTCTTGGTATTGGTGTATTGCCCTCAAGGCTAATAGTATGCCAGTTTTTCACAGGAGCACTCACAATGGGATTTTGTTCCCCAGTCTTTCACATGTCAGCTTGAAGGAGCTTGTAGGAACATTTGGCTCCATAATGGAAATGCACTGTTTCAATGAATACAATCTGTCTTGTCTCCAGCATGTGCACAGAAATTGTAACATACTCAATAAAATGCTAGCTTCACTTGAGTATGTTTGCTGCTACTAAGACCACGATGGGCCTCCTAACCATGAGCGGGGCTACTTTGTCACGTGCCACCCTGTTCAAATGTATTTGTGGACAAAAAAAACAATCATACTGCAAACAAATACAAATTAAAGGCATAGTCTACCCTAAAATTACTTTTTTTTTTTTTTTTGTATTTTAGTTACTCCATGTGGTTTGTAGTAATGGCCGAGAAAAAATTATAATCTTTTGACAGAGAACGGAAATAACAAACATTCTGATAGAATAGACGTCTATGGAGGCAATTGCTGAACCACAACAAATGATATAAAAATGTGCACAAAAAAATCTTGCATTACTTGTGTTGCCTAATCTCCGCATTAAGTCATCCACTCGTTTGCTCACAACGACCAGAATGTACCGTATATACTCACATATAAGTCGGGTCTTGAAACCCGAAAAAATCGATCATAAAATCACACCCCAACTTATACGCCTGTTCAAAAATATAACACTTTATTTTTTTTACATCTTCTTGCTTCCTCCAATCTCACACCAGTTTCTCAGACACATCAAATTTTGTTACAGCAGCGCAGTTACTGATTTCTTTTGCTACTTCAACGACTTTTAATTTAAAACCAGCTTCTTATTTGCTTCTGATCGAACGCTCCATCGTAGATAAGAGATGCTTTTACGATAAAGGTGTATGAGGGTGTGAGATGCACTAAACAGTGCAAACGTCGCTTCGGAATAGTTTGGGTATTACTGTGTGGTCATGAAGGCACAATGTATAGAAAAAAAAGGCAGTGTGCTCTGTGGTTACTCTCTCATGTATGGAAGCGTAGTAGGGCTACGGAGAAGGAAAAAAAATAAGGACACAGTGAAGAATAAAGTCGAAGAGAGGAAGTCAGTTTAAGAAGCATGTACCAAGTAACATGGGAACACTTAACATAAAGCATTTAATGTGCTACATTACTTATGACGGGGTTTGAGAAAATCAAGTAAATTAAACTGATTTTAAAATTATGTTTACGACGTTCTACTGTAATGACAAACTATAAGAGTAAAGTCAACATGTCGACTTTAATCTCAGCAAACTTTGAGATTAAAGTGGAAATATCTTGTCAACATGTTGACTTTATTCTCGACATAAGTATCGAGATTAAAGTGGAAATTGACTTTATTCTCTACATACTGTTTTTTTTTCTTCTTCTCCATGGCCCTAATATGCTTCCGTACTCAGGTGGGCATTAGCATATCATCTCTTGGACCAATAGCGTGAGTTTTCTGCATTCGACTTATACGACCGACATTATAAAATACTGGAAATTATACGATAAAATCAAGCCCCAACTTCTCCGCCGGAGAACTTAAACGCGAGTATATACAGTAAACATTTTTGTTAAATAATTACTTCCAGAAAATCAGCAGTGCATGCAGAGGAATGTTTGTTCACATGAGAGTGAGCTTTTGAATTGAAGACCCTCCTGTTCTCCTCATTCATTGGTCAAGAGTTCTGTCTTCAATTCAAAAACTTGTTCCCATGCGAACAAGTGTGAATGACTTGACATGTGGAGTATACATCATGTGTAATGTGAGATGTATTCATTGGACGTTTTTTAGTGTCTGCTGTGGTCCAGCGTTGGTCTCCTTAAATGCTCATTATACCAGAAAGTTTATCTCTGTTCTTCAAAATTTTTCTCAACCATCACTACTATGGAAGGTTATTTGTGGCAAACTTAAGTGCAATCCAACTTGTTAATTACATTGAAATACAATACATATGCAAGTGTGCTATTTAATTTTGGCACAGTTTTATTCTGTCATAATTGAAAACATACTAACCAAGTAATCAATTGTTTCTCACTATGGCACACAATATTCTTGTTAGTTTAAAATGCAGTAGAAAGGCATTTTTGTTACATTTTAATTCCTGTTTATAGATAGCATGTCATAACTTAAAGGAAAGCAGATGTATTGCATTTCACTTTGTGGTAGCTCTGCACGCAGGGCCGGCAACCACCATTATGGTGAATTAGGCATTCGTCTAGGGTGCAGATCATAATGGTGGGAACACCCAGCTGCACAGGTTAGTGACCGTGCAGTCGGCTGATGCACTAATAAGTTTGACCTATGGCGTAAAATAACCTGAACACGAACACTGTCTGCATGTATTGCATTTCGATTTGAGACCACGCTTTAAACCAGGGGTGTCGAACTCTGGGCCTGGAGGGCCGCAGTGGCTGCAGGTTTTCATTCTAACCCTTCTCCTAATCAGTGACCAGTTTTCACTGTTAATTAACTCCTTTGCCCTTCATTTTAATAGCCCTGTTTTTAAGGATTCAGTCCTCTGAATTGATTCCTTTCTTCATTAAATGACAGCCAAACAAAAATGAGATGTGAAACGAGCCAACAGATGACCAACTAAATTGGGTCTTCAAACTCCAACCAATTTCACTCCAACCAGTTTCTTAATGAGAAGCTGATTCTTGCTGTTAATTAAACTAGTTAGTTAATTCCATGGCTTGGTGCTGCTCTCATTCTGCCACAGCAGACATTTCCAAAATTGTTGATTTTCTGTTTTTTCTAAGAACACCGTCAAAATATTTTGGTGATCTGAGAGATCAGTCTTACTGAGACCTTGGATTGTGGATAGCTGGTCGTGTGGGCAGCTCGTTTTGTGTCTCATTATTGTTTTGCTGCTAATTAAGGAAAAAGAAACAACTATGGGGCCTGAGTCAAGTTAATTAAAATTAAGGCAAAAGACGTTAATTAGCAGCAAAAAAAAAAGGTCACTAATGAAGAAGATGGTTAGAATGAAAACCTGCAGCCACTGCGGCCCTCCAGGACCGGAGTTCGACATCTGTGCTTTAAACGCTCCAAAACTAAAAGTAATCAATTGACCAATCAGCATCAAAAGATGGGGTGAGGGGTGTCAACGGATATGAAAATTGCATGGCGTAGTGAAAAACCATTGACCGTTTGGTTGTTATATTTTTAATTATGACATGATAATACCATTCCAAAATTAAAAAGCCAACTAGCAAATGTATTGCATTTGATATTTAACACATTTGATTACATTTAATTTTTTGCCCAAATAATCTTCCATACACTACATGGATTAAGTAACAAAAAAAAAAAAAGCTATATATGGATACGTTCATTATTTTTTTGTATTGAAGTTCTTCACAAACATGGTATGGATGTGCATTTGCCACGCGAAACTGTGTTCTGAAGTTGAGCATTTTCTACAACTATGTAGCCTGGAAAGGTGTTTAATAATGGAAGCAACGGGGCTTGGTATATCACTGGAAAATAAGCCTAAAAACTTACGTTGACGCGACAAAACTTTCAATATAAGAAAACATGCCTTTCATGGTTCTGACGCATGTTCGTGATAATAAAAGGCATCTAGAAATAATCATTTTATCACATATTCCTTCTACAATTTTTCTTGCGGTAATGCTGCGTTTTGTGTTTGTTTGTATGATAGCAATGACCTCCCTGGGTGGAGCTCTCACATAAATATGGAAGTAAATCAACATACCACCAAGCATGTGGCAGGACCAGTTTAGTGTGATTCAGAGATTATTGAGGAGGGAGACGAGCAGCACTGACGTAGCATGCACAGCTGGTCTTCTTTTAAAATAGCTGAATCTCATAATATTGGTGTGTTTTGCTCAAAATGACATGTATAATTTATTTTGCAATGTTTGTATAATCTTGAGATACTCTTCGGTGCTCTAGCTGTCTTGGCTTTGAAAAATGGGCGTACAGTGCATCCGGAAAGTATTCACAGTGCATCACTTTTTCCACATTTTGTTATGTTACAGCCTTATTCCAAAATGGATTAAATTCATTTTTTCCTCAGAATTCTACACACAACACCCCATAATGACAACGTGAAAAAAAGTTTACTTGAGGTTTTTGCAAATTTATTAAAAATAAAAAAACTGAGAAAGCACATGTACATAAGTATTCACAGCCTTTGCCATGAAGCTCAAAATTGAACTCAGGTGCATCCTGTTTCCTCTAATCATCCTTGAGATGTTTCTGCAGCTTAATTGAAGTCCACCTGTGGTAAATTCAGTTGATTGGACATGATTTGGAAAGGCACACACCTCTCTATATAAGGTCCCACAGTTGACAGTTCATGTCAGAGCACAAACCAAGCATGAAGTCAAAGGAATTGTCTGTAGACCTCCGAGACAGGATTGTCTCGAGGCACAAATCTGGGGAAGGTTACAGTAAAATTTCTGCTTCTTTGAAGGTCCCAATGAGCACAGTGACCTCCATCATCCGTAAGTGGAAGAAGTTCGAAAATACCAGGACTCTTCCTAGAGCTGGCCGGCCATCTAAACTGAGCGATCGGGGGAGAAGGGCCTTAGTCAGGGAGGTGACCAAGAACCCGATGGTCACTCTGTCAGAGCTCCAGAGGTCCTCTGTGGAGAGAGGAGAACCTTCCAGAAGGACAACCATCTCTGCAGCAATCCACCAATCAGGCCTGTATGGAAGAGTGGCCAGACGGAAGCCACTCCTTAGTAAAAGGCACATGGCAGCCCGCCTGGAGTTTGCCAAAAGGCACCTGAAGGACTCTCAGACCGTGAGAAAGAAAATTCTCTGGTGTGATGAGACAAAGATTGAACTCTCTGGTGTGAATGCCAGGCGTCACATTTGGGGGAAACCTGGCAACATCCCTACAGTGAAGCATGGTGGTGGCAGCATCATGCTGTGGGGATGTTTTTCAGAGGCAGGAACTGGGAGACTAGTCAGGATAAAGGGAAAGATGACTGCAGCAATGTACAGAGACATCCTGGATGAAAACCTGCTCCAGAGCGTTCTTGACCTCAGACTGGGGCAACGGTTCATCTTTCAGCAGGACAACGACCCTAAGCACACAGCCAAGATATGATAGGAGTGGCTTCAGGACAACTCTGTGAATGTCCTTGAGTGGCCCAGCCAGAGCCCAGACTTGAATCCAATTGAACATCTCTGGAGAGATCTTAAAATGGCTGTGCACTGACGCTTCCCATCCAACCTGATGGAGCTTGAGAGGTGCTGCAAAGAGGAATGGACAAAACTGGCCAAGGATAGGTGTGCCAAGCTTGTGGCATCATATTCAAAAAGACTTGAGGCTGTAATTGCTGCCAAAGGTGCATCGACAAAGTATTGAGCAAAGGTTGTGAATACTTATGTACATGGGATTTCTCAGTTTTTTTATTTTTAATAAATTTGCAAAAACCTCAGGTAAACTTTTTTCATGTTGTCATTATGGGGTGTTGTGTGTAGAATTCTGAGGAAAAAAATGAATTTAATCCATTTTGGAATAAGGCCGTAACATAACAAAATGTGGAAAAAGTGATGCACTGTGAATACTTTCCGGATGCACTGTATCTGGTAGGTTTTTAAGCTTTTGTTTTCTGTTGATGCTCCATGGCTTCAATTATAAAACTCTATGAATAGCTATGCGTTTGTTAAAATTTACAGATAATGCTTAACTCCAAAAGAAACTTTTGCATTCCAAATACATATAAACCATGTTTGGGAAGAAATAACTTCATCTTTAAAAATCGGGAGTTGTCTCCCCTCGACTTTCTCGTATACTCAGATATGGGGATGGATATTTGAGAAGTAAACCGCAGGACAATGATTATATTTATATTATGTACATTAAAGAACCATCAACAACAAATCAAATTAATAATATATTGAGCAATTATTATAAAAGTAAAGTTGAAAGTACCACTTCCAGTTAGTGGAAATAACCCAAAAGTTGATAGAAATCTACGTTTTGTACCTAATAGTTGTATACAAAACTTGGTTGACCCAAATGAAAGTGTTGTCAAGTTATCATGTTTACAGACACACTCGGACGAACATAATTCCAAAAATTGTATTTTCGGACTTGGGGAGGTCTAAAACGTTGAGATTAATCAAAATCTCGAAATCAATATTTTTTGGACGATTACAATACTTTCCCTATACTTTGTATACGAGAAAGTAACAACCCTGAACTTATTATTTTACGTTGACTTGATGTTAAAAATAGGCATCAGATTCTTTGAAAACCTAGAAATGTTATCGTTTTCTTTTTTCTCAATGACTTGTCTTGTAGATGTGCCATTTGTTCAGCAACGGCATAACACGCTGAAACGGCAGTACCATACCCTGCTCCTGCTCAAAGCCCTGCAGACGGTGTTGGACTGTTGGGGACGACAGACGAGACGCCTGTCTCGCTTTGACCGCAGCCAAGGCAGGAAAGGGCCGTGCATGTTGCATCCACTCACTGTACAGCTGGGTGAATATCCTCATATTATTTATCCGCGTGAACTGGCAATTGACAACTGCCAGGGCCACTGTGGCTTTCCCCAGCCCACAAACATTGACTCGACCAATAATCACGTGGTTCTGCTCATAAAGCAGCATGAGAAGGGACCTGGTTTGGTGCGTCCCCCCTGCTGTGTGCCAGTGCAGTACAAATCTGCGTATTTGGCAGAGTTTGATGACTATGGAACTAAAGTGTCTTACAAACCTGACATGATTGCAGAGAAATGTGGATGTAGGTAAAATAACAAAAAACTATAAAATCTGTTTTATGATCTTTTTTTTTTTTGGTTTCTTGACAAGCTTGTGCACATGTGACCCTTCTTCTCCGACCCCCCCCCCCCCCACCCAATTGAACTTGTAAAGTGTTTTAGTTTTGCCTCTTAAGCAACATTAGTACAGTGGCTCAGGTACTCGCTTCAGCCATTTGAGGTGTAGTGAATGTTCTGTTCCATGTACTTGCAATTGGAAATATTCAGCCCTGTCACCTCAACAGACATTAGAGTGATGTGAATCAAGTAAAGTATACAAGAAAACACATCTTTAAACACCATTCATGTCTCTGGTGACTCTTCCTATGAAGTCAGTAGATGGACTGGGAGAGCATGGGGGGGTTCATGAGGTCGCTGGAAAGGGGTGTGTGGTGCTCCTGATATCTATGCAAAAGGATGAAGGTCCTGGTGCTACCTGTTTTGCTATATGGTTACTATATGAAGACTGGACTCCTTTGGTACTGTGTCTCTCCGGAAAATCCTTGGGTACTGTTGGTTTGACTTTGTGTTGCTCTTGGAGTCCCGAATGAGGCACATTACCTGCATTGTGAGGGAGCGTCAGTTACGGCACTACGGCCATGTGGCGCATTTCCCCGAGGTTGATCCAGCTCGTAAGATCTTCATTGTTGTGGACCCGTGTGGCTGAACCAGTCCAAGGGGTCGCCCACGTAACACCTGGCTGCGGCAGATAGAAGGTCATTTCCGGAGGGTGGGACTGGACCGCGTGTCTGCCTGGGGGGTTGCCAACTGGGATCCTGAGTTTTTGCATCATGTAGCGGGTGCGGCAACACACTGCACCAGTGCATGCTCCCCAACTTGACTTGACTTGAGTTATTGCGAGACGGTAAATTGACTTAGCTTTGAGCTCAAATGAAAAATGTCATTCTTTTTACAAATGTGCATGCACACTTATTCATTCACCCCGTAACTTCAGTACTTTGTGGAACATCCTTTAGTCTTTAGAATTTCTAATTAGCTAAAAAGCTTCTTGCCCATCACTATTGGAATCTTTGCCCATTTTTCATGTGCAAAAGCCTCCAGCCGATCGATGTTTTGCAGCTGCCTTCTTTGAATCCCACTAAAGATATTTTTTATGAAATTTTAATCCATGGACTGAGAAAGCTTTGGTTGACTTTTGAGGTGTGCTTGAGATCTTTGTCTTGCTGGACTGTCCAATGATCACCAAGGCTTTTCTCAAAAGAAGGCATTGTGTTCCTCTTTAAAATGGCCTGCTATTACTAAGAATCCATGGCGCCAGATAGATGATCAAGATTGGCAGTTCCTGCAGCAGAAAAACATCCCCTCATCATCAGTGACCCACCTCAGTGCTTGATCATAGGGATGGTAGGGTATTCTTCTGGTCGTAAACCTTGGCCTTTCTCACCCCAGACATACTAATATATATATATAATATATATATATATAATATATATATATATATATATATATATATATATATATATATATATATATATATATATATAATATACATATTGCATAGTTTACAGTCAAATAATGCAAAGAGTATGTGACACGTGTTTCGCCCTCATTAGGGCTCATCAGGCGTACACTCTCTGCTGCTCCCCTCTCGGGGAATTGAACCTCGGACATCAGCGTCAGAGACGAAGCCCCTTTACACTGCGCCATGGCGTGTGGTTCGTTTATTTGCCAGCCTGTAGGTCCGGAGTGATTACATTCTTTGCATTCGTAGTCTGAGTCTCGACAACCTGAATTGTGAGGGCGAAACACGTGTCGTGTACTCTTTGCATTATTTGACAGTAAACTATGCAACATTCCATGATCTGCTTCTCGCAACTGAAAGAGGGCACCGTGGCAGATGTTTGCTGAGGGCAGACCAACCACAAACGTTACCTGGTAGGTAACCACCCACACAATTCAGGTCATCGAGACTTGGACTATGAATGCAATGAATATATATATGGTTGAAATAGTTTACTGTCAAATAATGCAAAGAGTACGCGACACGTGTTTCGCCCTAATTCTTTTGCTCATCAGAACTGGAACTGGAACTGCCCAAGAATTTCCACCCATGCTGTCCAAAAGTCAGTAGATATTCTTACATCCATCCATCCATCCGTTTACTGAATCCACCAAATTCAAGCTTAGGGTTGCAGGGCCTAGAACGTTTTCTGGCAGGGCAGCATTAGGAGCAAGACAGAGTGATGGCTCTGAGGCTAGGGATCTGCACTGGCAATCGGAAGGTTGCCGGTTCGAATCCCATAAATGCCAAAGGGGACTCTGCTCTGTTGGGCCCTTGAGCAAGGCCCTTAACCTGCAATTGCTGAGTGCTTTGAGTAGTGAGAAAAGCGCTATATAAATGTAAAGAATTATTATTATTATTATTAACTGACTCCGAATGAGGCGTTAGTGTTATTGGTAAATGCAATAAAAACTATAGAAGGGATTTAACAGGATCTAATATAGAAATGGTGTTGTGGAGATCCTTTGGGTTTCAATGTTGATTCAACTAAGCTGACTCTTCTTTTTGAGAAGCTCTTCAATGAGCTGGAATGGATCAAACCTGCGCTCATTCACACCTGCAGTGTGCTTTAATAGCCCCGTGGTTTCTAAAATGCCACGTAAACCCAAATTCTGGTTAGAGAAGCCGGACTATTAGAGGGAGATTTCTCTGCAACTAGCCTTGTTATTTGGCCATGTAAACCCTTAACCGTGTTACACTTGTGAATGATGTAGTCTGCGCGTGTACGTTGCACTCCGGCTACCTGCTCACGTGTTAGCTTTGTACGCTGTTTCAGCAGCCACATGTAGAAGTGCTCAGAAGATACATTTCCTGAGGCAAATGCTCAGGAGATTGCATTATTCCTTCTCCTGGTTTGAAAATCTTTCTGAAATTTCAAATGCTAAACTCAGCAGCATAATCTTGGGGGCTGTGTTGGGGTTAACACATTGAAAGTACCTGCGTTATGTACTCTTGATCACTTTTTAAAGTAACAAGTAACCTAACGCAATACTTATTTTATTGAAGTAAAGATTTCACCAGTTGTTGTTTTCCCAGCAGCACTGGGCATAAGGCAGGAGGCACACATACTGGTACGCCGCTCCTTTGCAGGGCTCAGTCGCACAGCCAAGTAGAAAAGAGTCTGAGCGTGCAATCCAGTAGCAGAAACCTCTAAATAAAGACGTGTCCATTTAGTTCTAATCCAGCTGTTTGCTGCCTACAGGGCCGGTGCCACCATTAAGGTGAATTCGGTATTCACCTAGTGCACAGATCATTGACGCACGAATAAGCTTGGCCTACACTGTCAATGGAGATTGCGTGGCTCTGTGCTTGGTGTGAAACACCTGAACTCATTTAGAGAGGTGCCCACCATACCACATAAGTATAATTCTGAGAAATACTGTCGCTGAAACATAGAAAAGGAGATCTTAAAAGTTGATCACAAAAAAATGAAAAGATCTTCAACGAACAAGATAAATGACAATATCATCTGAAGCACAAGAGCCACATTAGTCAGAAACCGTTGATGCTATTCGAAGAAAGGGACCCATCTGAAAGGTGCGCGGTGTGACCTCCTTGTTACCGTGCTACCAGTTTAATCCACACCTCTGAAAACAATGGCACAATAGGCTGATGTTCACTTTTGAAAGGCACTGTCTAAATTAAAGATGTATTGTTTGGTAACACAGGCAGGGGAAACAACATAAGGAAACTCCAGTCTCCTCTCTGTGCCACACTGTGCTGTGGAAATAGACAACAGTTGGCAATGCAGTGTAGAGAACTTTATTAGCAGTCTTTCTTTAATTTAATTTATTTTAAACTTCATTAAATTGCAAGCTTTAGCACATTTTTGGCTTTGATAGCAGGGTGAGATGGGAAACAAGAAAATGTCAAGGAATATAAAAGCAGACAGAGGCCTTGTTTTTAAACGTCCACTGAATTTCACTGAGTTTTTGTGCGTGCGCCACCTGTGGTTTGACTGTTTTCCTGATGCCCTCCCCGAGGGTACTGCTCTAAGGCCTGCCGTTGGGTTGGAGTCACTGGGCACTCCTACTCTAAACTGCTTTCCTCCGCTGGTAGCAAAGCTTTGACACTTTGTTTTCTTCTCTCTTTGTCATGCAAATTGTGCAGGTAATGGGCCATCTGGGTTGAGTACATTAAAAGCTTCACTGGGGTGAATGTTCTAAGCAACCAAAAGCAAGAAACAGCAAGTTTGTGTCTAGCAGGCGGTGTGGCCCGGTGGGCGTAATGGGGCAGATCACAGATTCATGTTCCACTCGTGTCATTTCCTCTGTCTGACCCTGTCACGTAACCTGCCGGCACTTCAAACAGAAAAAAATATCCATTCACGTACGGTGTTCACCTCAAAGGGTGCTACAAAATCAAGACTGGCAGAAGTACGTCATTATGGTAGGCATAGAAGAGCAACTCTTGTGGACTGATGTGAAGATCTCGCACTGTCCAGACAATTGAGGCTTATCCTAAGTGATGGACTTGGAGGTTGGGTAGCCCACTTATTTTTGACCCTGAAAGGCCAAATCTCCAAAATAATCACGCCGGTTTTCATTCCCTTTAAGAACAGAAATCCACATCTCCTGAAAGTCCTTGAACCAACCTTTGCAGAAAAAAAATATGCCACTTGGAGCTTGCAGGCCTCGTGTGGCTTCTCCTCTGGGCGTCAGCTAGCGGGTTTTATTTCCCTCTGTTGTTTTAAAAATGAATTTGTCCCATTGGAGGGTGAAAGTATTTCCCTTGAGGCTGTGTGCCTTGTGGCCACCGTGCTTGGAGGATTCATGCCCACTCTTTTTATGCCCATGTTCACCATGCTTCTTATAGTCAGTACTCTTTGAACTTTCTTTTCCACTCCTCTCAAGTCCATGTTCACCATGCTTCACATGGTCACCATCCTTTCCACTCTTCTCATGTTCATGTTTGTGATACTTCTTGTGATCGGTACTCTTTGAGGTATCTTTTTCAGTCTTTTGTCCATGTTCACCATGCCTCCTATAGTCACTGCCCTTTGAGGTGTCCTTCCCAGTCTTCTCATGTCCATGTTCACCATGCTTCCTATGGTCACTACTCTTTGAGCTTTCCTTTCCGCTCTTCTCATGTCCATGTTCATTGTGCTTCTTGTGGTCACTACTCTTTGAGGTATCCTTCCCAGTCTTCTCATGTCCATGTTCACCATGCTTCCTATGGTCACTACTCTTTGAGCTTTCCTTTCCGCTCTTCTCATGTCCATGTTCATGGTGCTTCCTATGGTCACTACTCTTTGAAGTGTCCTTTTCAGTCTTTCCATGCCCATGTTCAACATGTTTCTTATGGTCACTACTCTTTGAGGTGTCCTTTCCAGTTTTCTCATGTCCATGTTCAACATGTTTCTTATGGTCACTACTCTTTGAGGTGTCCTTTTCAGTCTTTCCATGCCCATGTTCAACATGTTTCTTATGGTCACTACTCTTTGAGGTGTCCTTTCCAGTTTTCTCATGTCCATGTTCACCATACTTCCTATGGTCACTACTCTTTGAGCTTTCCTTTCCACTCTTTTCATGTCCATGTTCATGGTACTTCTTGTGGTCACTTTTCTTTGAAGTGCCCCTTTCAGTCTTTCCATCCCCATGTTCACCATGTTTCTTATGGTCACTACTCTTTGAGGTGTCTTTTCCAGTCTTCTCATGTCCACGTTCACCATGTTTCCTATGGTCACTACTCTTTGAGCTTTCTTTTCCACTCATTTCATGTCCATGTTCATGGTGCTTCTTATGGTCACTACTCTTTGAGGTGTCTTTTCCAGTCTTCTCATGTCCACGTTCACCATGTTTCCTATGGTCACTACTCTTTGAGCTTTCTTTTCCACTCATTTCATGTTCATGTTCATGGTGCTTCTTGTGGCCACTTCTCTTTGAGGTGTCCTTTTCAGTCATCTTATGTCCATGTTCATCATGTTTCTTGTGCTCAATACTTTTTGAGGTTTCTTTTCTACTCTTCTCATGACCATGACCATGGTGCTGCTTGTGTTCAGTACTCTTTGGGGTGTCCTTTTCAGTCTTCTCATGCCCATGTTCAACATGCGTCTTATGGTCACTTTTCTTTGAGGTTTCCTTTCCACTCTTCTCGTGTCTGTGTTCAATGTGTTTCCTTTGGTCACTGATTTTTGAAATCTTCTCGTGCTTCTGTTTGATGTCCTTCTTGGTATCTGTCGTCTTCAGGTGATCTTGTCCTTTCTTCTCATGTCTATGTACACGCTTTATGTGATTTTCACTCTTGACCCTATCCTGTCCACTCTTCTTTTCTTTGTGTTCTTTCTTTCCTTTGTGATCGATGCTTCTCTCCCTGTCCTGTCCCAGTTTGCGCCTCTCTTTGTGCTCGTCCCTTTTGTCAAGCACCTCTTCCTTGCGCCCTTCTCTTTTCTTGTCCTTGAGTATTTTGAATGGTTTGGTTTGCCTTTTTTCCAGCCTCAGTGCTGTGTCCTTTTTTTCTTTTTGAGACTTCTGGATTCTTTCTTCTTGAGGCCTTGTCTTGGTCCTCTCCTTTTGGGGCTTTCCCTCCTTATCCATTCTGCCTTTGTGTTTGTCCCTTTCTACCTCACCGCTTTTGGCTCGCCTTGACACTAATTTCCTTCTTCTACGAGTAGCACCATCTGTGTCATCCCTTTCTTCCACTTCAGGTACCCATGACCACCAGACCAAGTTATCGAAGAATGATGTCTGTACCTGTGAAGAATAAATGATAATGAGGAGTGATGGTATAGTAGTTGTTTTACACGCAGGTGAAAATTAGAGGGAATTTTGTGGGTGGTCAGATGGCTATAAGCCTAACAACCAGAAAATCTGCAGCGCTTTTAACGGTGAAAGCCAATAAAAGCGTGACTGTAAATTATGCAAATACAATCTCACCTCATCTGAGGTGGTCTCTTCCACTTCATCGCTGTCAAACCAGACTGGCACTTCAGGTTCTTGCTCAATTTCAAGCTCCAGCTTGGCTTGTGAAACTTCACTGTCTTCAAAAACCATGTCTGAAAAGAAGCAGGAACAGTGTCAAGGGCAAATGGCAGTATGAACCTGAGATGGCAATGCTTGTCAAAACCCTTTTCTCCTTTGCCTAGATTGAGTGGAGCTGGGTTTTATGCTTACATAAATAGTCATATGGTGGGACCAATTCTGAAATGGACACCACCATGTCCTTTACAGGGCCTAAATATTGAAGAATTACCAACTAAATTGAATTTAACTGATTTTTGCATATTAAGTCACAGTATATTAATAAATGGCCAAGTCTGTTCAAAGGGACCATAATGTCATTTTTAGGTGGCCACGTCCCAATGACGCACATTAGTTTAACTGCCAGCTCTAATCTGGTCATGCATGAGCTAGTGTGGGCATGTGGTTGAATGGGCTCAGTGATGCAGTGCCATTCCTTCCAAGTTCGTTTCTGCCTTCCACTGGATGCTGTAAGGACAGGCTACAATCTCTGTGATCCTAAACTGGATTGAGTGGCTTAGATAACGAATGGCCGCCTTTCATGAACATGAGATTAAAATTTCTCTCGACCATCACGACAAACCACATGGGTTTAATACAAAATGTAATTTTTTGGCTGGACTGCTTCCACCTCCAGACGTAGATATTGTCAAAAGAGACATCATTGTCAAATGGGGGTCAACATTTTTTCCACATTGCTGACAAAATGCACTCTTTAAAATAAAGTTGCCACAATGCCATAAGGGAACCATTTTTGGTTTGATTTTGTGCACATGTAATTGTGTTGTGATGGAAAAAGGTATTGCCATCAAGTTCATGAGATAATTCAAGTGATCCATAGGCTCCCAAAATCCAAGAATCTCTTCCATTTATTTGCAGTGCTTCATTTTTTGTCTAATGCTTGCTCCATCTTATTTAACCATAGGCAGTTAGGAATTCCACTGTGTGCCACTAGATGTTGCTGTATAAATCCCTACACTTGCACTTGTAGAACTGCATTCATCACAAAATATTTTATGGTATATACAAAGCAAAATATATGATAATAAATTCTTTATATGGATTATGTATTGTCTTGTAATATTTTCATGTTATATGTATACACTGATACCTTGTCGCAATGTTTTCATCTGTCTGCCTTGTTAAGTAAGGACTGTAGTAACAAATTTCTCATAGCCTGAACTAAGCTGAGATTATCTTTGAAACATTGATGCTTCAATTTTGGATTCTGCATTCTGGGAGCTCAACATGCACATGAAGAAATGGATTTATCTCACTCATACCCATATAGTGCCTCTCATGATGACACTCATTGACTTACCCATTAACGTTTACTTCATTTTTCTTCTGCCACTGTTGTTGATGGCCTGCCAGATCTTAGGTTATCTTTTACTATGGTGGAATTTTTCAGTTCATCTCTTAACTGTGGCACATGAAATGACAAGTCCTGGTAGACATTGACTAGGCAAGAATGAATCTCTGAACATATGTTGTTCTCTGGTATTAGAAATTCAGTAAAACCTAATTTCCTGCAAAATCTCTTATATATATTTCTCTTCTGGTTCGTCCTGCTTCCACTTCAAAACCGGTCCTGCCCACACGCAGCCGACACAGCAATTCTCGATTCCTATTCGTCCTCTTCCATGTCATGCACTATACTGGCCTGCTGAGCATAGTACATCCAAGAAGTACTCGAGGTGCTGCCACAATGGTAAAGTAGCTTTACCACCTTTGCGGGAGCCACCTGTGTCTTTACAACAGCTTCTTACACAGCAAACAGAAGCTAAAAATTATCGTGAACACATTTGAGAATACAACTTTTCTCTACCGTTTGCTTCCATGGGTGCACATATAACTCGGCCTCCTGGCCACGGACCATACTGTTTTAAAATACATGGGCAAATTTTTCACCAAATCTCTCCACTATATGCTAACACTTCTACCTCTCCAGGATATGGACAGTTGTATGTTTTTGACACAGCGCAAGCTACTGAAGTACGCTTACAAAATAAAGCAAACTCTGCATGCAGCGAAAATGTACTTCTCCAGCTAGATTCCATGCTCAGAACCATCGACCCCTTCGCTAAATCATACAAACACATGCATGAAATCACTCAGTCCAATCCAACAGCATCTGTACGAATGGTTTTCAAGGACACCCCTAGGCAGGATTTACGACGATACAATGCCCCGACATGTCACACCGATGTTGCAGCGATTTTCATCGGAGAAGATGGCGAAACGCCTGCCGAAAGGGACATTTGCATCTATCCCATAGGCAACTCCTGTAAGCAGATTTCAATGTGCAATATGAATTGCGATCCTATGGTTTACCCACTTTTATTCCCTTACGAAGACATTGGCTGGCACAAAGATTTACAACATGTTCCAGATAAAAGAACCGCCAAGCGAATAAGGCTTACTCAATGCCAATTTTACACATACAGATTAGCAATGAGGAATACATTTAGTATTTTGCACTCCAGCGGCAAACTATTCCAACAGTAGATAGATAGATAGATAGATACTTTATTAATCCCAATGGGAAATTCACATTAACGTCGTAGATGCGTATGTTAAAACGGAGGGCGCGCGTCTCAACTATCTCAGATTACATCAACAAGATCTGTGCGTCGAACTATCAGACGCAATGCAAGCAAACGCTGTCAATAACAACGTTCGTGTAAGCAAAATGATCATATTACTGTCCATATTTCCAGGAAGTCCAAGATACATGCAACAAAACTATCAGGATGCCATGGCCATAGTACGTAAATTCGGAAAGCCTGATTTATTTATCACTTTCACATGTAATCCTGCTTGGCCGGAAATTCTACATGCACACTGCGTCTTTCAAGAAGTATTTATTTCTTCTTGATTTCTGAATTCCTTTCTCACCGTTTTCACAGCCGTATGCTACGGCAGGCGTCGGCTATCTATAATAATAAAAGGCAAAGCCCTCACTGACTGACTGACTGACTCACTGACTGACTGACTCACTCATCACTAATTCTCCAACTTCCCGTGTAGGTGGAAGGCTGAAATTTGGCAGGCTCATTCCTTACAGCTTACTTACAAAAGTTAGGCAGGTTTCATTTCGAAATTCAAAGCGTAATGGTCATAACTGGAACATATTTTTTGTCCATACACTGTAATGGAGGAGGCGGAGTCACGTATCGCGTCATCACGCCTCCTACGTAATCACGTGAACTAAAAACAAGGAAGACATTTACAGCACGAGTCACACGCGGGAACGAAGGTAAATGACGTTAATTTTTGACTGTCTTTTAATACTGTGTAAGCATACATATTAACACGTGCAATTAAACGTGTGCATTTACGGGGTGATTTCTCAGGCTTAAAAGCTCACCTTTTATCAAACGCGGGAACAAAGGTAACTGACGTTGTTCACTGTCTTTTAATACTGTGTAACCATACATATTAACACATGTCCAATTAAACGTGTGCATTTACGGGGTGATTTCTCAGGCTTAAAAGCTCGCCTTTTACTAAAAAGGTAAATGCAAAACTATTTTCAATCAGTTTATTGAAACGCTCCCGTTAAGGATTGCAATAACATATTCGCGAGATAAAAGAACGAAGTAGGGGGAAATGGAGGAACAGCCGCAAACAGCAAAGAGCAAAAAATTAATTAAACAATTGAGAACGGAGCGAGTTAAGCATACAAGCATGTTCATAAGGGAAACAAAGCACGGTGTAAAACGTAAGTTTAAATTAAGTTTATAGAAACGCTCCCGCTGCGGATTGCAATAACATATTCGCGAGATAAAAGTTTAATGAGAAGACACGAGGTATAAACGAACCACACGCCATGGCGCAACGTTAGGGGCAACAGTTTCAACCATTCTATGATCTGCTTCTCGCAACTGAAAGACGGCACATGGCGGATGTTAGCCGACTTGCTGACCACAACGTTAGGGGCTTCAACTATGGCGCTGACGCCACATCTCAGTGCCAACACTTTGCAGACTGTACTTAAAAGACACGCCCTCCTCACTGGACAGTTAAAAACACCAATCAAACTAACGATGACATCAAGTATTACCCAATCAAAACTAGGAAAGGAGGCATCTTCATAAAATGCGTGTGGGATGATTTGCATGAGACGCTGCTTTAAAAAAAAAATTATAAAAAAAATACGGGATAAATCCCATCCAGTATTGATTCAAAACGGGACGCGCAATTTCATTCTCAAACGCGGCACAATTCCGTATTTTAAAGGACGGGTGGCAACCCTACAGTGCCAGGTAACCACCCATACAATCAGATTGTGATTCACACTAGGAATGCAATGAATGTAATTACCCCGATCTACATACAAGGCGAAAGTCTTGCAACATTCAAAGATGATGGTTTGGGATAAGTACACCATACAACATAAAAGAGCTTATGAAGCCTTGAACCGAAAAAAGCAAGATCTCAGAGATCGTAAAAAAAAAAAATAGGAGGTAATGTCGTTTTACTCGCTGTACATTTTAGTCAAACATTACCAGTTATTCCACGAGGGAGACCAGCAGATGAACTCAACGCGTGTTTAAAATCCATGCTTCTCCCACGCTCTGTTATATGTCGCGTGTTCTCGGGTAGGTGCACCAAAAAATTTATACATTTAAGCATGTAATGGGCAAACAAAAAATGAGGTATACCCGAAGGCACTGCAGTAGTACTTAATGTAACTTTACTTCTTAAATGTTAATGTTTTACTGTTTAATAATTTATACGCTTCTTATATGTTGTTCAAATTCTTTTATCAAAATACCACTGACAGTGCAATGCACGATAACATGGAGTGAATACACCATACGCATCCGCCCACGGCTGCCCTGCTGTGCGCAGATAGGAGTTGATTCTACAATAAAATAAAATAAAGATAAAAAGAGTAAAACAATCATCACCCATAAAGCGTGTGTGTGTGTGTATATATGTGTATATATATATGTTGATATGTGGATGTGTATATGTATATATATATATATATATATATATATATGTAGATATGTATATATATGTGTATATGTATATATATGTTTATATGTGTGTGTGTGTGTATTTTATATATATAAAACACAGCAACACTCATAACAATGACAACACAATTACATTGACAATCATGTTACGTTATTTTTAAAATGTTTCCTTTTTTTTCATAACCTCTTTAACACACTACTTCTCCGCTGCGAAGCGCGGGTATATTGCTAGTATTTAATATTCCAGGTTTCAGCATCCGTGTTGACTCAGCGTTGAAAAAAGAAAACCTACTCTATACAAAATTTTGAGTTGAAGCCCCTCCTGTCTTGAATTGTCCTGATCCTTTTTGAATGTGTTTCCTATTTGTGCACTACTCAGACATTTTTGGAAGTGTTTATTTAACAATATTTTAGCAAAAAATCTGTTTACTCTGCACTTTGTGAGCATATAATTGGATGACTTGATATGTGGATTATCTGACGTGTAACATTACATTTTTTTCATTGAAGCTTTCAATATTATTTCTCTATAGATGCTCATTTTGTCATTGTTTTGTCTTGGTAGAGTAATACAGTGGAACCTCGAGATACGATCACCTCTGTATACGAGAAATTCAAAATACGAGGAAAGTATGAGCGAAAAATTCAGATCTAAATACGAGCATTGGCTCACGTAACGAGCCACGAGCCAGGCTGTGGGTATAACTCGCGGCTTAGCTGGGGGGCGTGGTAGCTATAGCGAGCCGCAGGGCGATCTGCGGTGTCTGCGTTTCTCACCTAAGTGCACAGATGGGAAACTGCCCACATCCATGATTTGTCCTGTGGCTGATGGGCTGGGCAGGGTTGCTACCCGTCCTTTAAAATACGGAATCGTCCCGTATTTGAGAATGAAATTGCACGTCCCGTTTTGAATCAATACGTATGCATCCCTTATTTTTTTGTCTTAAAAGTGGTAACCCTAGCAGCTGCCATGTCTTCCCCGCATATATAGAGAAGCGCGAGCCGGTTAAGGGGGAGAAGAAGTAAAAGAAAAGAGAGGAGAGGAGAGAGAACGGAGGTTGCAGGAGGAGGCAGGAATCCGCAGCAGTAGGAAGTCGGTGCGAGAGAGCGAGCGAGTGCAGGCTCGCGTGTAGCTGAACAGGCGAGCCAAACAGCTGAAGCAGGACGGTGTAGAGAAGGTCAGCTGCATTAAGTGTCTCGCCTGTTGCAGAGCCCGCATGGGAGAAGCAGGTGAGACGCTAACAGAGAAGAAGCACCGGGGATTGTCATCTGTTTTTTGAAGACTGCTTCCTGTTGATGTTTTAACCTCGTGTTAAAGGATTGTTATTCTTATGTACTTTAAACCTCCACTTCACAACTGTTTTAAGGATTATTTATTTAAAGATTTATTGAATGCTCTACTGCACTTTGGACACCTGTTTTGATTCTTTTAATAATCAGTTATATTATTTACCAGTGTTATTTATTAAAGGTAGACTACAGTATATATAATTTATCAGTGTTATTTGTTAGGAAAATTGATTTTTATGTTAATATATTTGGGATGCGGAACGGATTAACTGGATTTCCATTATTTTCAATGGGGACGTTTGTTCTAGATACGAGAAATTCGCTATACAAGCTCAGTGCTGGAACGAATTAAACTCGTATCTAGAGGTTCCACTGTATATTGCTATGCTTTCCTCCATTGTATTATTAACATGTAGCCTTTGTCAGAATGCCTAATCTCACAGATTTACCACTGTTTATAAGGTATTACAGTATATAACTTATCCCCACCTTCCCTTCTATATCTATAACCTCAGGCAATTAGATATAGTAAAAAGACAAGCAGAAGTTAAGTTACAGTTTAAATAATGTATTATTGATAATATTCATAAATAATAACAAAATGCAAAGTATATTTGAATATTGGCAACCATACCACCTGATTAAATGGTGATATGTAGTTCAGGCGGCACACAGACTTCTAGTTACTTAAATGTCTCTAGTTAAGGCATCATTGGTGCTCAGCTTTCAGCCACATGTCTGTTCAAAATGGCTGCTGAGCTGTGCTCTTCATTGTGTGGTCTTCATCACAGGTTAGCAAGAGAGAGATTGTGAGGTTAAACACATACATTTATAGATTTTCTGTCCAACCCCGAGAGCCAATAGGACAGCATGGTACTTAAAGGCCTCTGAGACAAGCCAATTCCAAACAGCCATACCTCAGACCAATGGGGGAATAGAACATCTTAATACCTGCCACCCCCAAGACCATATGTCTTTAAGTCTTTCTTGCGGGGGTAGAAATGAATTAAGCAAAGAAACACTAAGCAAACCGGTTTAAGGCACATCTTCCCCCAAATCCTGTCATAAAATTCAAAGAGGCTCAGTCGTAAAAGGGGGGGTAAACACGAATACCTCTCACCAAAGTAACACTAAATTACATTGCTTTGCCTAAAAATCAAATAAAGACATACAAAATATTCACCAAGTTATATGTAAAATCTCACATCACAACAGTCAGAAACATTATTTCCATTCTCCATGAAAACACGAGATTCAAGTTTTTCTTGACAATCATGACAAACCATGTGGGTTTGTTGTACAAAATATGTCATTTTGGGCTGGACTGCTTCCACCTCCAGGCCTAGATACTGTCAAAAGAGACATCATTATCAAATGGGGGTCAACATTTTTTTCTACCTTCCTGACATAATGCACTCTTTAAAGTAAAGTTGCCACAGTGGTTCTTCAGAGTAATGTTATAGGGGAACCACTTTCGGTTCTAAAAAGAACCCCCCACATGAAGGTTCCAGAAAAAACCTGTATTTATTTAGCTCCTTAACAGGCTCCTTAAAGTAAATAACCATGAATAGATGGTAACAGATTTTCGAAATATCAATGGCATTCCTGCTGCAACACAATAACACGGGCCAAGTTCAGGTTTGTCAAAATGTGGGTGTCCTGCTAGGCAGCCTCTGATACATTAAAGATTTCAGGTTTCTTCTACATATTAAGACAAAGTGCAAAGAATCCTTCCCAGAATGAAACAGTGCTATGTCAATAGTTCTACACTGAAACACACAACCCAGTAAAGAACCATAACATGCTATTAGTAAAGAACCAGCATTTTAAAGAGTGTGATTACTCAAGTCACCTGAAAGCCATTCTTCTCCTATCTTAAAAACTGTTGTGCCAGCTGCTTTTTAATTTTTTAAAATCTTGACAGCTATCCTTAATATGCTAAGGTTGCTGCCATAACAAGCACCAGCTACCTTTCTGTCACATCCCTCTCCATTAGTAAGACCTTGAAGAAGCCTCAGACCCCCTGTAATATAAACACAGCCTTGTGTGTTCTGCTGTTAGAATTGAATGGTGGGTCAAAGAGCCAGACTGCCAAGGACCAGGAAAAGAAGCCACAAGTCAAGTCTTTTAAATGTGCCATGGGTTAAAAAGTTAAACTTGAAGCCAAGTAAACCTAATCAGATGGCTAAGCGGAATTTGTAGGTGAAAATAAAGGTACCAGAAATTCATTGCCCTAAAATTATAGAAAGTCTGGAAAATCTAACACACCAAGACTTACTTTTACTTTTAAAAGTAACTTAGATACTGAAGATTACTCATTACTTACAAAAAAAAGTATCTAAATATGTTACCTAGTTACTGCTTATAAAAAGTAATGCGTTTCAAACGGTGTGTTATTTTTGTGTGACACTTCCTTCCTTTTTATGAAAAACTGTGCATTGTACTGGTCAGCATTCGTTGTTAAATCTTAAACTCGTGAAACTGATCAAAAACACAGCCTTACTGTATTTGATCATCGTGCCATCTTTATATATAATACCCTACCATGGCTGTCCGTTTGTCTGTCCAGGATTTTAAATCACCTGTAGCTCACAAACCGTTTGAACTATTGACCTGAAATTTGGTACACATATACTATGTGATGTCTACTATCTGCTTTTGGGGTCATGATTGACCTCCAAGGTTATTCCTCTTTTTATTTTTATTTTATTTTATTGTACAATCAACTCTCGGCAGCGATCAGCAGGGCTTGGCATGTGGCACATGGGTATGGGCGCCATTCTCATCCCTACCACCTTCGCCATCACTTCCTCTAGCTCTTCATATCTTAAGTCTTCAATCTGCCTTAAGAATGATTTAAGTGCCAGCTTAAGTGAAAAATCAAAGAAAACATACTAAGTAATTGCAACACAAACACTGACTTAATCAGTTTTAACATGAAAAGGTGCTGACGAAAGAAGAGAAGAAGCAGGCCGCTAGGGTGGAGAATACAAGAGCTGCTCAGGAAGCAGCAAGCGCATCAAACTCTGAGCAAACGAATGATAAATGTACAGAGAAAGAGGGTGAAAACTAGAAGTCATGTATTCACTGCATGTTATCATGCAGTGCGCCATTACTGGTATCTTATAAATACTGTAGTGCGCCGGTTCTGGACCAGAGAAGGACATGCTCTTCATGTGGCCAAGTCCCCTTGAGTAGCGTGGAGATGGGGGGTGGTGACACAGACACAACGTTCCCAGCTGCTAATGCCCCTTGCTTTACACCTAGTGCTGCTGTGATGATCAGCGACTCCCTTTTGACCTCAAAGCCTCGTTCAAACGTAGCGCTGTCTGTGACTTGTGACGCCGCGTTCAACAGGCACATTGATATTCGTCTAGTCAGCAAGTGGCAGTGTTTGGCCAGTGTCGCATGCCAAACAGTCTCACAACGGAGGAAGTCAGACTGCTGAAAGGAGAAGGTGGAGTGTCAGACCCATTAACCAAAAGCGGCAAAGGGAGGTTGAGTATAATATTCTCATAAGCAGGAGACCTACGTGATGAACAGATGCACTTCAGATATTTTTGAGTGTCTTTGATAACTGTCATATTCAGCCCATCCATCATTGTGGTACACATGTAACCATCCTCTCCTTGTAATTCCTCATTTAGGATACACCATCATCGTGTAGTTAGAAAAATTAACCGTGAGTGGTGAAGCACAATGCGTGTAACCATGATTGATGTCATTTTTGTTGTGTGGCCCTTATGAGCACCTTGGATTTATCAAGTATAAACCAGGCTTTACTCGGACAACCACAGGTAACTTCTTTGCAAAAAATGTCAATGGTTCTACAAAATAATGCAGAACACATATCTGTAATGCAGGCATTTTTACTTCCAAGAAAATAAACCTTGTGTCACATTATGATTATCAGAGGTGACTGTGTGCAGAGGGTACAGACCTATAAATACCTAGGAGTGCAGCTGGATGATAAACTGGATTGGACTGCTAATACTGATGCTCTGTGCAAGAGAGGACAGAGCCGACTATACTTCCTTAGAAGGCTGGCGTCCTTCAACATCTGCAATAAGACTGCTGAAAGGAGAAGGTGGAGTGTCAGACCCATTAACCAAAAGCGACAAAGGGAGGTTAAGTATAATCTCATAAGCAGGAGACCAACGTGATGGTGTGCTGGGGAGGCAGCATAAAGAAGAGGGACGCCTCACGCCTGGACAAACTGGTGAGGAAGGCAGGCTCTATTTTATGCATGGAGCTGGACAGTCTGACATCTGTGGCAGAGCGACGGGCGCTGAGCAGGCTCCTATCAATCATGGAGAATCCACTGCATCCACTGAACAGGATCATCTCCAGACAGAGGAGCAGCTGCAGCTTCAGCAACAGACTGCTATCACCGTCCTGCTCCACTGACAGACTGAGGAGATTGTTCCTCCCCCAAACTATGCGACTCTTCAGTTCCACTCGGGTGGTAAACGTTAACATTATACAAAGTTATTGTCTGTTATACCTGCATTTTTATTACTCTTTAATTTAATATTGTTTTTTATCAGTATGCTGCTGCTGGAATATGTGAATTTCCCCTTGGGATTAATAAAGTATCTATCTATCTATCTATCAATCACATGACAAAACAGCTCGGGATCCTGGTAGGCAACCACCCAGGCAGACACACGGTCCAGTCCCTAAGTCCCCGAAAACGACCATCTATCTGCGTCAGCCAGGTGTTATGTGGTCGTCCCTTTGGCCTGGTCCATACGCTGGGGTCCACAACAGTGAGGATCCTGCGAGCCGGATCATCCTCAGGGAAATGCGCCACATGGCCGTAGTGCCGTAACTGACACTCCCTCACAATGCAGATCATGTGCCTCATTCAGGACTCCATTAAAATGCCAGTATGAAATGTCACAACAATAATGAAAAACAATTGCAAAACATAATAAAATGGCGCAAACTAAAATATTAAGGAGTCCAGGTATGTAAATATTTTGCTCAATAAGCTCAAGAGTGTATTAGTTTGAATTTTGGTTCAATACAAGGACGTTTGGACCTTGACTGCCACTGTTTAATCCACAGGTTCCCTTTGTTGTCTGCATTGATATCTCACTGTTGCTACACACAGAACCAATGCCCATCTCTGTGGTTCTCTTTCAAATGATTTTATATGTTGCACTTGCCACTGGATGTATTTTTTTTCTTCCATCCCACAAACACTAATATCTGACACTAATGTGTGTGCATTTGAGTTTCTTAGCTGTTTCATATTATTTGCTACCAGGTGGTAGTGCCATGTATCACTGAATAGAGGACAAAATGAGTAGGCAGAGAGGACAGTGAAGGTACAAAATGTACAATGCACCAGAAAATCTTACCTGGCACCTGGCATATGAATGAAATTTAAAGCCACACTCATTTATGCCCAATGGGTCAAATGGAAGCTGTTCTCTCAGTGTGAGCGTACAAAGATGGCTAGAGATACATCTGTTGGTCTTGTAGCTTTTCTTGATGGTGTCTTTCATCTTGAAGATGGTGTACACCACTCCAATGGACTTTATCGACTTTATTTCCAAGGTGTACAGTAATAGGATCACCCAACGTGCAACAAATCTAAACCTGTCTTTCAATGGGGGAAATGGTAAGGCTTACCGTGTAACATCTGGCAGCCGGCTGTGATGAGCACAATGATGAGAGCCACAAGGAGGCATCGGTTCAGTGTGATCCCATTCCAGGGTGCTTCTTCACTGCTTGGCACTGGCTTTCTCACAGTCTTCTCCAGGGTAACTGTAGTGGAAAGAGAATTTTTAGATTGTGTCATTTGGCTACCTGCACAACAGAGAAATATGCAAGATGAACATTAAGAACTTTGGTCTCCAGGTGAAATATCCAGCTGCCCCAAGACATCCAACCTTACATCTCCTCCCACTATAACGTGGATTCCAGGGGTCTATCAATGCTTTGAACACATGTCTGCAGTGCTACCTGACTTTGATTTCTCCTTTATGGGGCTTGATTCAGGAGGCCGTTTCTTTTTCTCTTCCTCCACGGTCCCTTTTGGGTCCTAAAACAAAAAAGAGTCCACAGTGAGACAGGATATTGGGTATTCCTACCAGTGTTTTTCATTAGCTGCTTTATGAATGTCAAGTTTGTCCATTCAATTCTGGATTGCAGTAATAAACAAGTAAGTTCACAGCAGGCTGGACACCCCCTTATCCTGAGGACCATCTGTGATGTCTCCCAAGAAAGAGGGCAAACATTGAAAAATTGAGATGATCAGGAGAAGAAACGTCAAAGAAATACACGCAAACAACCGTTGCCAGCAGTCAGTCCTACCTTTTATCAAAAACCTAAAAGCAAATCAAAAAATGTAAAAAAAGTAAAATCCTAAAAAAAAAATCACACAGCGGTTTCTTTCAATATATCCGCAAACTCGGATGAAGAGAAAGTAACTGTCATGACCTTTATCGCCATAACCCTGGAAGTCATCAGCTCTGCATTTCTGGCACGATTGCCTAGCAAGGTGGCAACAACTCTACAAAATGGCGTCAGAAAAGAACAAACAAATTTCATAACAATCTTGGAAAGAACTTCCACCTTAATTAAACAACAAGTGTCTGCGTATTTGTGTGTCTGTCAGGTTGCTGCTGCATTTCTCTGTTATATGCCATTTAGTATGGGGTTCCTAAAAGCAGTTGCAAAATTTGTGATGTGAAAAATGTAATGTATTTTATTAGTACATGCATAACAAAATAGATTCCAATAGAATGTGCACTGCAAGTGTTAGCACTGAATATGTGGAGGTCTTCATTGATTACTTAGATTTCAACTTGTCATAGATGGATAGCACAGTTAGTTTAGCAAGAAAACAATAATAGAATTGACTTCTATGACCCCAAAAACTATTTACATAGCAAGATGAACAAAACAGATTCAAAATGTTAAAAAATGAAGAAAGAATATTAATCATAACACCAGCCTGATCTGTTCATCCTGAGCGCCTGGACACACACAAACTCATGGAGGCGCTCAAATGAGAGGAGACCATTGAATCCATCAGGCTCATTTGATAGCTTGATGGTTGTCTCATCTTTATGGGTTACTGGTAAGTCAAGCTCTGGGGTGCAGCTTCTCGTCTGGATGGCCGTTTCTTTACAAGAACAACTATTGGAAGCCTGGTAAATCATAGTCATGGAGCCACCTGAATTGTTAACTCCCTCTTAAAACCCTCAACATCTATCTTCTAAACCCACTGTTATCCTGAGCAGGATTGTGGGGAGCCTCAGCGCTTGCGATGACAAAATCATTTGACCTAAATGGTGGTCATCCTAAAATACAAAGCCCCAGAAGGAAGTGTGTCTGTCTTTCTTCAACAGGACAACAAACTGACTTAGAAACCCAGTATCAGAAAAACTCTTTAAATTTGTTATGTGATTTTTTTGCAAAAACTGACAATATTTTGGATTGTTTATTTTAGTGATGTATCTGTGATTTCACATTGGAAGATTTTGATATTTGTTTTTTTCTTCTGGATGTTGTCATTTTGTTCACTGTTTTTAATGGGTTGCCATATTGTTGGTAGCAATGATCTCTATTGCTAGCCACATGGTTCACAACCTATCATGTTATTGCATTGCCCTTACAAAAGATGCTGGCATGAACAACCTGGCACCCAAACTTTAACTCTCACCCACTCAGAAAAAAGAAACACCTGAAAAAGAATTTAGAGACTTGAATTTTGCTTTTCCTGGCAGTTGTTTTGGTGTTGGGATGCGGGTTATTCTAACTGTAGTTAATGACCTTCTCTTGCTTCACGATCCATCAAAAAGCCCCTCTGAATGTGTTAATATCTTTGCCACTCTCAGTATAATCCTTAGCACTTGGCCCTTTAAGGGCAACGGCAGACATGAAGGTGCAGGACACTAGGAGCCACCTGAGAAACTTCTAAACTGTTGTCTCCAGGGCAAATGGAAGTCCATCCCTGATCCCAGAAGTGATTTTAGGATGGGGTGTAAAGCCTCCTCACAGCCAGGGGCCTGTGGAGTGGAGAGAAGGGAGTAGGAAAAGGGCAGGAAGAGGGACCCAAGGGTAGAAAGGAGGCACTTTGGTGTGGTAGTGTGTGGGTGCAAATGGGTCAACCACCACTGCTGATAGATTATGTTAAAGTATTGTCTATGCAGCCCATCTAAGATGGGTTAATATTTTAAGCAATCAATGTAGTCCTCAGCGTTAACGTTTGCAGTGCAGTGTGTATGTGTGTATGTTATAGGCCATTTGGAATGGGATGTGTAAAAGGAGTCTTAATGTTTGTGTTGCACCATCTGTTGGAATGACAAATGTAAAGTATTTTATAGCTAAAAATGTTTGTGATGTGCCATCTATTGGAATGACAGAGGCACGACAACCAGACAGACACAAAGATAGACGCTTGTCCTCTTATTAAGATGGAAAGACGAGGTTTGTGTTTATTGTTAATGAATTTTGTGTCTGTTTTAATTTCAGTGTGTGGAGGGTTGCCCCGAAGGTTCCCTCCTGTCACTATATATACAGTACCTATACAAAATGTTTACCCCCTTGGATTTTTTCCCATTTTATTTTTATACAACATTGAATCACAGTGGACTGAATTTGGCTTTTTTGACACAGATCAACAGAAAGAGACTATTTAATGTCAAAATGAAAACAGATCTCTGAAAATGAATTACAAATAGGGAGTTTGAAATACCCTGGACCAGAATGGCCAGCACATACTTACATCGGCTGTGGGGGGGCTTCCTGCACTTTTCTTAGAGACGGGAACATCTGGAAAAATAAGTCCGAGAGAAATTCATGAAGTGCAGACTTTACCTGTGTGTAAATCAAGGGTATCAACCCTTACTTCAGTGCTGTCCATCACTGTACTTCAGTTCTGATCTGCCCGGTGTATTCACTGTCCTATTTAACTGCCCGCTGGTGAGCACTAACGTACCCTGTAGGGGGAGTCTGTGGCCATAGGACCACCTATGGCATAAGGCCCCATTACAGAATGGACTTTACAAATAATGAATGTTTGGCCAGGGAGAGACAGATGATCTCCACAACTTAGTGAAAATATTATGGTCTGGAAGGCCTCAGCTTAAGACCTTCACTCAATAAAGATGAAAAACTGAGTGGTGGATCCTACCTGCTTATGGAAATGCAGGGAGAATGTGGGTACGGGACAGTGATGGCTGCAGTGTGTGGTGGATACTGGCCATGTGAGGTACTTCATGACAGGATGCGCAACACACACTTTTATTCTATCTGTTGGGAAGCGTAAAAACACAGCCAGCAGCTACAGTGAACTTAGAGATGTAAAGATGGGGCATTTCACTATTGTGTAGTAGAGGGAAAGCAGTGGAAGATGTGGCACACAGCCTGGCACCAGTATTCTCTGCCATGTGATGCACAGAAAGCTGTAAACAACAAAAAGAGTGAAAAAGTACCTTGACTCGGGATTTCCTCCATGCTCTTCGGTAGGCTTTCACCCGGCGCAGGCAACTCCTCCAACTCTTCTGTGGGGATGATATCTTCAGCAAATGTTTCAAAGGTACTTTCTTCCATCTCAGCACAAAAGAAAGACGGAGTTAATAAAGGCGCTAGAATACAACACAAAACTACATACCAGCAGATGGAGAAAGCTGCAGTTGGCACCCCAGTTTGAGTATTACATGATTGGAACTGATGAGAAATTTAAGATAAAAGCATCCTCAAATCTGACAGTGCAGGTCTGAGGCTGGCGGATAGATGGTGCTGAAAAGCAACCCCCTCATTAACATTGCACAAATCAGAACTCACAGAGAGAGAAAGAGAGGGAGGGAATTGTATATAAAATCATATTTCATGTATGAATGGAAGAATTGGGTTGCTGCCCTGATTTGAGCACCAATATCCTTAGAACACCCCAATGAACCTTACATGAGCATGAGATACTGGATACAGAACCAGACCTGAACAAGCAAGGCCTTACCACAGCCAACTGGTGTGGAAACTTAGAAAATCAGTCATGGCTAATCAGCCACTCCGAAAATGGAAACATGGCTACAGAATCAATCATATACTGCTCACTCTATCTATCTATCTATCTATCTATCTATCTATCTATCTATCTATCTGTCAATTATATAGTTTGTCTGTCTTTTCTATATATTTTATAGTACCTTACAAATTTAGCTGTTAAGCTTCTCAATATTGTCTTTCCTATCTATAATGGAAAGAATGTAGGTAACATCCAGCAACAGCATGGGGAGTTACAGGACAAACTAGATGTCTTTCTAGTTAAAGGAAGTCTTTGGAGAAGATTCATTAAACTTTTGGGAATCCTCCAAGCTGCTCCTCCAAGAGCATTGTGGAATCCCTTTGAAAAAAGTATGGGCTCCTCAAAGGTACTGGGGAGGACAGTCTGCATGCAGATCACCTGTGTCTAGCAGTTCTGGTGGCAGAAATAATGAAGTGTAAGAGCATCTGGGTCACTAGAGAGTGCTCTAAGAATGACACCCCAAGGCTTTTACATGGCAAGTCAGTAAGTGAGTTGTTATGCAAGAGCTGAACTGGTGGGAGGAAGAGTATTAGTGAGGTATAAGGAAGGTGGGCTGAGAATGTTTGATTGTGGTAGTAAGACACCCTCTGTTTACAGGGAGGTCTTTAGGCACTTTTCCATTTTACTTTGTATTCTCCTGATTATACTAACCTTCTCTTATACTAAAGAGTCTTCTTATAGGATAGTTTTAGCATTCTCTGTCATCATTTGAATTCAGGGATACCTCAAGAACAACCATTGGTGTTTACATTATCTTTTATTATAGTGCCTTTAAGCTATGTATCTATGTGTTTATTATATAGTGCATTTCATATCTATCTGTTATATAGTGACTTTAAGTTATCTATTTATTATATAGTGCTTTTAAGTTATCTATCTGTTATATAGTGCATTTAAGGTAATATATCTATCTGTTTATCTATTATATAGTGACTTTAAGTTATCTATCTATCTATCTATTATATAGTGCCTTTAAGTTATCTATCTATCTATATATCTACTATATAGTGCTTTTAAGTTATCTGTCTATTTATCGGTTATATAGTGCATTTAAGGTAATATATCTATCAGTTTATCTATTATATAGTGCCTTTAAGTTACCTATCTATCTGTTTATCTATTATATAGTGCCTTTAAGTTATCTATTATCTGTTTATCTATTATATAGTGCCTTTGAGTTATCTATCTATCTGTTTATCTATTATATAGTGCCTTTAAGTTATCTATCTATATATTATATAGTGCCTTTAAGTTATCTATCTATCTATCAATCTATCTATTTATCTATCTATTATACAGTGCCTTTAAGTTATCTGTCTATCTGTTATAATGAATTATTATTATAGTGCCTTTATGTTATATATCTATCTGTTTATCAATTATATAGTGCCTTTAAGTTATTTATCTATCTATCTATATATCTACTATATAGTGCCTTTAAGTTATCTATCTATCTATCTGTTTATCTATTATATAGTGCCTTTAAGTTATCTATTATCTGTTTATCTATTATATAGTGCCTTTAAGTTATCTATCTATCTATTATATAGTGCCTTTGAGTTATCTATCTATCTGTTTATCTATTATATAGTGCCTTTAAGTTATCTATCTATCTATTATATAGTGCCTTTAAGTTATCTATCTATCTATCTATCTATCTATCTATCTATCTATCTATCTATCTATTATATAGTGCCTTTAAGTTATCTGTCTATCTGTTATAATGAATTATTATTATAGTGCCTTTAGGTTATATATCTATCTGTTTATCAATTATATAGTGCCTTTAAGTTATCTATCTATCAATCTATCTATTTATCTATCTACAGTATTATATAGTGCCTTTAAGTTATCTGTCTATTTATCTGTTACAGTATAATGAATTATTATTATAGTGCCTTTAGGTTATATATCTATCTGTTTATCTATTATATAGTGCCTTTAAGTTATCTATTTATCTGTTATATAGTGCCTTTCATATCTATCTGTTATATAGTGCCTTCAACCTACCTCTCTCTCTCTCACTTCATTCGGATTTCTCCATCAACTGAAACCCCTTAGTTACAGCACTACGCCCAGAAAAGCGCCTGGCTAATTTAGACATTCACACAACTTCCTGCATGAAACACAAAAGTGCAGCCTGTTTTTAACATTTTATACTTGCCCTTTCATATATTAATTCCATTTCCTCTTCTAGTGTTTATTTTTATTTCTTGTATTTCTTGTATTACTTGTCCCATGCACAAGTACCTTTTAAAAACTCATGCCAATGAAATAAATGTTTGTTTAAATTAATATAGGAGGTGGTAGCTTAAAGTCTTGTGCCACACTGAAGCCCATTGGGTTGGAAAGACCAGAAAGGCCATCAGGACCGAAGTGTGAAAGCTGTGCAGTTTCATGTCTTATTTTAATTGAATATGTTCTCTTTTCTTTGTGCTCAGTTTTTTGGTTCTTTTAGATCATTAAACATACTGTATACTGTCAGATTAACATGTTAAGTTAATTGGCGATGTCAAATTCGACTCCGTCTGCGACAGTGGGCTCTGCGATGAACTGGGACCCGTGCCGGAGTTCCCATTGCCTTAATGCATCCAATGCTACCACGAAAGATTCCGCCCCCAGGAGGTCTGAATTGGAATACTGTAATGCCTTTTTGAAAATGCTCTTTATGAAAATAAATAAATTAATACATACATGCAAAACATTAAAAATAATGATTTTGTTACGCTTGTGTCTCTTTCATTTAAACTTGAGCGCGCGTGAGAGAGAGAGCGATACAGAGCTCGAATAGCCGGGCATCTCATCTTAAAGCTCTCGCCTCGAGGTCGTCTAATTATAACCTAAACCGTTCGGTAAATACGACCTGCCGCTCGCTGGAAGGAACCTAATCCAGTGGACGCGCTTTGAATGACTTCTCGGCAATTAAAACGGTCGTATCAAAGGAAAGTTGCTGCGGGCGTCATCTAATCGCCCTTTCACGTGTCCGTCCCTGCACCCGGTCACGTGCCTGTCTCGAGGATGCCCTTGCGCGCCCGTTTGTCTGTGTAGATATGGACGCGCGCGCGCCGGTCGGGTCTGTCTGTCTGCTCAAGGGATGAGGAAAAGGAAGAGCCGGTAGAAGAAATGAGCGCGCAAAAGGACAGACGAGACGAGCACAACGGAATGCTGCTGTCAGCTCTTCCCCAGTCGGCGTCTTCCACTTCAGCTTCTTTCCACATCCCAAAGATGTACAGGTTGGGTTAATTAGTGGCCATGCATCTGTGTGTGTAAGCGAGCGTGTGCTGTGGTGGACTGTAGACCCCTTAAGTGTTGACCCCTGTCTCGTGTCCGTAGATAGAGATTTAGACTTCATCTAAGTCTTCAAAGGATACGTGGGTTTGTAAAAACTGACGATATGTATATATGAGATACAGTATTTATACAGTATATATATAGAGCAATTCATCTTTTTCTCAGCCTATTCTAGTTCAGTACCAAAGGGTGCTGGTGGCTATCTAAGCCCGGACTGGATGGCAGTCAATCAGGGCACACTCGGACAAACACCCACAGTGGACAAGTTATCATGTGTTAAACTACCCGCCAGGTCTTTGGGTCTTTAACCAGAGTTTTTATTTCGTTTTCCATGGTCTACCGCTGTCAACTGGGCAAACAGCAGTTTATATCGCAATGAGTTCTTTATGTTAATCATTGAGATTAATTGCTTTATTTCTTGTTTAACTTAATATGTGTGTATTTTTATGTGGCTCATTAATTACTGTTGGTGCAGTACAGTAGTCCTTTGCAGGGCACACACACACAGCCATATGATATATATGTGTGTGTGTGTGTGTATATATATATATATATATATATATATATATATAAAATGTGTCTGTGTGTGTATATATATATATATATATATCTATATATGTGCTGGGGAGGCAGCATTAAGAAGAAGGATGTCTCACGCCTGGACAAACTGGTGAGGAAGTCAGGCTCTATTGTAGGCACGGAGCTGGACAGTTTGACATCCGTGGCAGAGCGACGGGCGCTCAGCAGGCTCCTATCAATTATGGAGAATCCAATGCATCCACTAAACAGTGTCATCTCCAGACAGAAGAGCAGCTTCAGTGACAGACTGCTGTCAATGTCCTGCTCCACTGACAGACTGGGGAGATCGTTCATCCAACAAACTATGTGAATCTTCAATTCCACCTGGGGGGGAGGGGGTAAACGTTAACATTATTCAAAGTTATTGTCTGTTATACCTGCATTGTTATTACTCTTTAATATTGTTTTTGTATCAGTATGCTGCTGCTGGAGTATGTGAATTTTCCCTTGGGATTAATAAAGTATCTATCTATCTATCTATCTATACATATAGATTATGTGTGTGTGTATATATACTGTATATATATATATATATATATAAGCATTACCTGGTAGGTAACCACTCAAATAATCAGATTGCGACTCCGACCTAAGCGTGTAATACTCTGATCTTCACCCTGTTAAATAAGCGAATCAACCATTGTGGCGCAATGTCAGAGGCTTTGCCACGGGCACTGAAGTCCGAGGTTCGATCCCCGTAAGCGGATGCAAAAATATGTACACCTGACGAGCCCCAATAAGGGCGAAACACATGTCGTATACTCTTTGTATTATTTGTCAGACACCGTGTCACACATCTATGAACTACGTCTCTCAACTGAAATGACATGGCATATGTTTGCCAACTGGCCAACCAACCACAAGCGTTACCTGGTAGGTAACCACCTAAATAATCAGATTTTGACTCAGATCTATGGTTGCCACAATGTTACTCGGGTATAGTATATACAGTGCCTATAAAAAGTGTTCATCGCATTGGAAGTTTTCACATTTTCTTATTATATAATGTTGAGTCACAGTTAATTGTTTTTTGTCTTTTTTGACACCGATCAACTGAAAAAAACAAATGTCAAAGTTCATTTATATTCTGCAGTCATTCGGAAGCCCAGACAGGTGCTCTCTGTACTGACTCAAGGGTGACAAGACGTGGTCAGGACACCGGCAGAGGTCAATACCAAAGGGACTGTCGACCGAACATCAAAAAATAAGAACACCAAACCAAAAATCAAAGTCTAAAGCTGGTGAAATATTCTTGTTCTAAAAACCACTAACACTAAACACTAAAAAGTTAAAAGAAAGCAGGAACATAAAAAAAAGAACAAAACAGAATTCAACCCCCACCTGAGAGAAAGAGTGGAGGGGGGGGAAAGCTTTTGGTAGGCACTGTAACATACCATTCAGAGATCCGTTTAATCCAATTCAGGGTCACAGGGAGGCAGAGTCTATCCTAGCAGCACTGGTTTTGAGCATTAAAAGGCTCTGGACAGGATGCCAGTCCACTTATATATGTGTGTGTGTGTGTGTGTGTGTGTGTCCGCAAGTTATACACACTGAAAATCAAGAGTTAGGATGTGATGGTCGAACACTCCCCTTCCACTCAAGTTGTCTGTTCACATTGTGCTATCAAGTCAGAGAAACAACTTTACTGGACTTTTGGGTAAGGGAATTCAGAGATGATTCTTCACCTAATATCAGCTGGTGTGAAATATAACTTTGGATAACAATCTCTGTCTTGCTCTCTAATGCAAATGTGTAAGTTCTTCTTCAACAAAAGTTGCTATATAGAATTGTGATTTGCAGATTATGACAGATGGTGTTTTTCCATATTTACAAAAGTTGCTTGAAACAAAGATTAAGATTATTTTTTGCTTGGCTTTGTCATGATTGTTGCAATTTTTGGGCGGAGTGGTGGCTCTGAGGCTAAGGATCTGCGCTGGTATCCAGAAGGTTGCCGGTTCGAATCCCCGTCACTGCCAAAAAGAGATCCTACTCTGCTGGGCCCTTGAGCAAGACCCTTAATCTGTAATTGCTCCAGGAGCACTGTACAATGGCTAACCCTGCGCTCTAACCCCAAGGGGTATGTGAAAACTAACAAATTTCTAATACGAGAAAAAGTAAAAGAACAAAAAAAATATTTTAGTTACATGTTATAAGTAGGGGCGGCACGGTGGCGCAGTGGTAGCGCTGCTGCCTCGCAGTTAGGAGACCCGGGTTCTCTTCCCGGGTCCACCCTGCGTGGAGTTTGCATGTTCTCCCCGTGTCTGCGTGGGTTTCTTCCGGGCGCTCCAGTTTCCTCCCACAGTCCAAAAACATGCAGGTTAGGTGGATTGGCGATTCTAAATTGGCCTTAGTGTGTGCTTGGTGTGTGGGTGTGTTTGTGTGTGTCCTGCGGTGGGTTGGCACCCTGCCCAGGATTGTTTCCTGCCTTGTGCCCTGTGTTGGCTGGGATTGGCTCCAGCAGACCCCCGTGACCCTGTGTTCGGATTCAGCGGGTTAGAAAATGGATGGATGTTATAAGTAATATCCTTAAATAATCCCCAAAGTATCCTACTGGACACTTGGAATAGAGCATGCAGGTGAGACTTCCCAATGTGCGTTTGCCTTTCCCACTGCAGTTGTGATTCCAGATAGCCAAGCCATTTCTTAGATTTTTCCCACCTGACACGATCATACCATAAGCCTGGTTCCTGTTTTATTTCCATAAAGGTTCTTGGAAGATTTTCGGTTTGCTTATTTCAGTACAGTTCTGGAGTTATTAGTCTTGTTTTTGTGATTATCATTTTTTATTATTATTCTGGGAGTTAAATTTCATTTTACGATTTTGTGTGGTTGCAGTTTTGTTGTGCTGATCCTTGCATAGTTGCCGCCACATTGTTTACTGTTGCTAATCTTGTGAGATGGATGTCGCGTGACATACAGGTTTGTGTCATCACAATCCACCTATTTAAAATGGCTGCATGCAGCTTCCGGCACTGTCACTACCCTATCTGGCAGTGACAGGCACCTAAGCTTTTAGATTTGTAATGAATACAAGACGACAACAGTCAGTAGACATGAGACAATTCAGACAAGTTAGTCTGACATCCACTTTACAGCGCTTCAACTTTAGCTTAGTGTTCTGGTTTGGATGATCATATCTGTCTTTATTATTATTATTATTATTATTATTATTATTACCACGCTTCTTTTAACTTCACCTGTTTGTTGTCTGGTACAAATCTTGTAATCAATATTTAACCCACTTCCTATTGTCCAAATGACTTGAAATATTTTGCACACTTACTCACTTCCGATGACAATACAGGAATCAATAATCAGTTTCACTAATTGATCAATTAATCCATGTTAATTAAGAAATTAAATTTTCATATGAAGATTAGTTCAAGATTTCACCAAAGATGGCACTAGTAACGGATAGAAATATTAAAGGAAGTGTTAAAATATCCATCCATCCATTATCTAACCCGCTATATCCTAACTATAGAGTCTCGGGGGTCTGCTGGAGCCAATACCAGCCAACACAGGGCACAAGGCAGGAAACAAACCCCGGGCAGGGCACCAGCCCACCGCAGAAGTGTTAAAATATTGATTACAAAATTATACTAAAACAAACCCAAGATTAAAAAGTTGAAAATAAATTATATATAAAAAAATACTTTTTTCAAAGCCACTCTTATATTAAGTTAAAAAGTGTACTAAAAAGTAAAAAATTGGTCTCTCATACATCCATCCATCCATCCATCCATTATACAACCCACTATATACTAACTACAGGGTCACTGGGGTCTGCTGGAGCCAATCCCAGCCAAACACAGGGCGCAAGGTAGGAAACAAACCCCGGGCAGGGTGCCAGCCCACCGCAGGGCACACGCACACACCAAGCACACACTAGGGACAATTTAGGATCGCCAATGCACCTAACCTGCATGTCTTTGGAGTGTGGGAGGAAACCCACGCAGACACGGGGAGAACATGCAAACTCCACGCAGGGAGGACCCAGGAAGCGCTACCCACTGCGCGACCATGCCGCCCCTCTCATACATCACTAATAAAATAAAAGCGTGGGCACTTTTCATCAATCAATATTCAAAAAGCACTTCTTAAAATCTTAGCAAAAGCGCCCACCTTTTATTTGGAGAGTGATGTATGAGAGACTTATGTTTTACTTTTTAGTACACTTTTTAACTTAATATAAGTGTGGTTTTTAAAAAGTCTTTTTTTTATATATATATTTTGGTATTCTGACCATAACACAGTCTTTGTCAAACCAGAGTGTCGTCATGAAGACCCTAGAGACGTTGCAAACTCTGATTGACTTTAGCCTGTCATCCTTCATAGGACTGTACTTGCTGAACGTTGGCTGCCATTGTCCATTTGAAATGGTTGTACTTTATGCCATACATGTTTTTTGTTTATTTGCAAAATGGAGTGACAAGAGAGTGGACCCTAAAAGGAGTGCAAGCTCATGTTGCAGTTTGTGTTGAACACGATTTATAAATTTCAACTTACAACGACCGAGTATAGAGCGGTAGTAGAAGTAGTAGTACTGTCACCTGTACGTTGTACAAGAAAATTCTTACTTATATGCCCGACCAACAGGCAACATGTTGCCACTTTCTGGAGCCGTAACCAACAAGAATGTTTTAAGATATTTAACTCCATTTTATTTGAACAGTTCACAACCCGTGATGTCATTGCACTGCTCCTATAAAAGGTGAGGCCTGCTCAAGTATTTGTCCAAATGTTTGACAAAACTGAAACTGAAAGCTCTCCCTCGGATTAGTGATTCAAAGAATAACTAGGTTGTTGCCTGGCAGTGTTTTTGTTTGTGACTTCTGGTTAATGTCTTAGCTTTGTTTTGTTAGTGACTCTTGATTCAAATCTGAAAATCCTTTCAAGTGATCTTCTTCAGATGGTGTTTATGCTCTGCCTTTCAACCTAATAAAGTATGCTTGGACCAGCCTAAATCCAACATGGACATAACAGATTTATTTGTCCACATGTATCATCTTTCATCTCGTCTTATCTTCTCAACTGCCTTTCCTGGTCAGGGTCCCAATGGCAGCAGGCCAATCAGGTCAGCCCAGACTTCCCTGTCCCCAGCTACGGATTCCAGCTTCTCCTGGGGAATTCCCAGGAGTTACCAAGCATGCCAAGAGATATGAGCCCTCCAAGGGTGTCCTGGTTCTGCTGCAGGGTCTCTGCTCAGTGGGATGTGCCCAGAGCAGCTCGAAGGGGAGCCACACTTTGGGGGGGTCATTGTTACAACATGCCCAAACCACCTCAACAGGAGCTTCTCAGTCCCGAGGAGCAGAGACTTTACTCTGTGGCTCTTCTGAATTGCTGAACTTCTCACCTAAGTTGTCAGCCCAGCCATCCTATGAAGAAATGTCATATCATGCTCACAGTCTCATTCTTTCATTCATTACCCACAGCTCATGACCACAGGTGAGGACAGGGACGTAGATCAACCAGTAAAGCAAGTGTTTTTTTCCTTAGGCTCAGCTTCTGCTTGACCTTGATGAACTGGTGCAGTGCCTGCAGAAGAGCTGCCATTACTCCAATCTGCATGTTGATCACGCACACCCTTTTTCTGCCACTTGTGAACAAGACCCTAAGAAACTTGAACTCCTCCACTAAGGTCAGTTTCCCCCCTCGCTTATACAAAGCAATCCATCCTTTCCTGATTGAGTACCATGATCTCAGACTTGGAGGTGCTGATCCTCATCCTAACTGCTTCACACTTGGCAAAGAATCACTTCAGTGTGCGCCAAAGGCCATGGTCAGGTGAGGCAAGGAGGACAACAACATCTGCATAAAGCTAACAGTGCAACCCCCAGCCTCCTCAACTGGAAATCCTCACATCCCTGACACAGCCTTGGTGGAGCCCGACACCCACACTGAACGTATTCGACTTGACGCTGAATATTTAGACACACATGTCACTGCATTCTTAAGGGAATGAAAAGCACGCAGAAGCAGCCCTGTTAACCCGTAGTCATGCAGCACCTCTCACAACACATACTGAGGAACACGGTCGTATAGACTGGGTTATCATACTGCCATGCTCCTTCCAACAACTGCACCAGAATGAAGAGCTGGTCTACTGTTCCACAGCCAGGACTGGATCTGCATTGTTTCTCCAGTGTCTTTGGCTCAACTATTGAATGGAGTCTTCCCCCCAGCATTCTTGGATATGTCTTAAAGGGGAGGCTAAGGATTGGGATCCGTCTGAAGACAGAACACACCTTCTGGTTACTTTTCTTAAATATGCGGACCACCACACCAGTCTGCCATTCCAAGGGTGCTTTACCTTCCTTCCATGCAACATTGCATAGACGCGGTAACCACGCTATCCCAACAATGTCCTGCGCTTTCAACATCACCCGTCAGATTTCATCCACACCAGCAGCCTTACCACAACGGAATCAGCATATATTTTAAATAAAATATAATATTCTTAAAGTTTAACTTCAGTTCAGGGTCACAGGGAGCTGGTGGCCTGTCCAGGCAGAAATGGGCACAGTGCAGTAACCAGCTCTCTGAAGGAATCGTAGTCCATCGCAGGGCCCACTCAGGTCCACATCCATGAAATTAGTTTAGGAGTCGCCAGTTAAACCAACCTGAACTTACGTCGGGCTGTGGGAGTAAAACTGGAGTAAATTGGGGGGGGGGGGGGGGGGGGGGGGGGGGGGGGGGGGGGGGGGGAGAGAAGACGGAAAGACATGGAAAGAACATGCAAACTCCATGCAGGCAGGAGTCTAGCTATGGAATTTATACCCAGGACGCTAGATCCATGGCAGGGCCCATTTATAGCCATGCCCATGGGACCAATATGGAGTTGCCACTTAACCAAACATGAACTTCTTTGGGCATGTGGGAGGGAGCCTTGAGTACAAAGAGGAAGATGATTACAGACACAGTGAAAAGGTGGCAGGCCACAAAGGCAGAATTAATAGGAATGGAAACAAAGAGAAAATCAAAAACAAGGTCTAAGGCAGAATTCTACAAATAAAGCAAACCATCAAAGTACTAACCAAAAGTCGTGGCTAAATTGAAATGCAAGGTCCTGACTCTCTAAAAAGATTAGCGCTAACTAAACACACCATAAAGTTTTGTTTTTTTTCAATCTGGAATCTTGGACGCCCCATGTTTGCCTTGGTCTCAGTAATGCTGAAGAGTGTGATTGAGGGTAGCAGAAAGTGATGAAGATTTATTGATACCACCAGTGTTTATAGTGCATGGCACTCTGCGTTATCCTTCAAATGACCTGCATCTGCTTGCAGGGCTGGTTGATGGTGGGTTGGTGAACAAGGTCATGGTACATAATTACCTGTTGGCGTGACAGAACAGCCATTTTAGCTTTGCACACACACAGGGTCCAAGTGGCTGTTCTACATGGTGCTGGTCAGATGTACAAAGTGGCTTTTGTTTGCAAATTGCGTCTCCATGTTAATATTTGCATCTCCTAACTAGTAATATTGGGTGGCATGGTGACACAGTGCTACCTCGCAGTAAGGACTCCAGGATTTGCGTCCCAGGTCCTCCTTGCATGGAGTTTGTCTGCATGGGTTTCCACTCATCATCCAAAGACATACAGGTTAGGTGGATTGGTGGTATTTAATTGGCCCTATTGTGTGTTTGGTGTGTGTGTGTGTTTATCCTGCGATGAACAGGTGCCCTGTGCTGGATTTGTTCCTGCCTTGTGCACTATGCTAGCTGAGATAGGCTCTAGCACCCCCTGTTCAGGACTAAGTGGGTTAGACAATGACTAAGTGACTGACCAGTAATATCCTCCTAAGCTAATTTATTATAAATCACACTAACCCAGTAAGAGTTCTGCATTCAGCCTACAATGGAGCACTAAGTGTTTAAAAATCAGTGGTCCCACAGTTGATCTGAAGAGTGGGTAGGACAACTGAGACTAGAGAACATGTTATGGATATCAGAAATAAACTGATGAAAATTGTGCAAGTTAAAAAGTGGGATGCAAAGCAATGCCAAAATGTATCGTTTGTATCTCTCTCTCTCTGAACACGGCACATATGGAAGCTGTATCACTTATAGGCACTCCCTAGGTAAGGAACATCCATCAGAACTCAACAGGGTGACAAGTATGAGATGACATGTGAGGGATGCTTCCCAGAATCCAACAGCAACCTCAAAAGACCACCTGAGTTTGGGTGCCTGAGAGGGGAGTAAAGGTGAATCAGTCAGTGATACGAGGCACCCTGCATCACACTGGGCTCTGGGGGGCAAAAATGGCACCATAAGGCTGAATGAGCCGAGTTTTGGCAAAGGCTCTTGTGGTCAGGTGAGAGTTAAATTCAAAGCTAACACAGCCCAGCCATAAAAAAAAAAACCTTAGCCCTACAGGGAAGTATGGAGGTGGCCACATCATTCTGTGGGGATGTGTTTCATCACTGGGGACTGGGCAGTCTGAAAGAGGGGGAAGGAAAAATTGACATTAGAACAGTTGTGACTAGTCAGGCCAACAAGCTTGTCCATCCAATTCACTGAAACTGGCCAAAATAACATTGAGTTGAGACTTGAAGATCCCTAAACGTCCTCTTCTACTCCACACTGCTTAGTTATTTATTCCCTGTGTCTGTGGTTCTTTGCATGAAGAAATCCTTTGTAACATTTGTGCAAAATCTGACCTTAGATTTCCAACAGTGCCCCCATATTGTTCTTGTACTCATGTTAAAGTAACAGCCTGGATCCACTGTACTGATGGCTTTCATAACTTTAAACACTTCAGTCATAATTTCTGTTTGCTTAGACTGAAAAGGTTCAGCTCCTTCAGTCTCCCCTCATAGCTCAGACCTCTCAGTCCTAATCAGCCTAGTCACTCATCTCTGGACTTTCTGTACCACTGTTGTGTATTTTTTGTATATGGAGACCAAAACTGAGCCTGGTACGCCAGGTGAGGTCTCACTAGTGTGTTATAAAGCTTAAGTATAACCTCCATTAACTTACACCATACACATCAAGGTGCTACGTAAATAATGTCATATCCTATGAGCCTTCTTCATCTCTTCTGTCCTCTGTCTTGAAGTACATAGTGTCCACTCCACTAAATCTCCCTGGTCCTTCTCATTCAGGTGTACTTTGATAATATTCTTGTCCAGATCATATATGTCTCTCTATTATAAAAATAAAATCTTGAGACGAGACGAGACTATTGCCAAGAGATTTTTTCAAGTTCCACCATCCTCTCAACCATTTACGGTTAATGGCCCATGCCCACGATCCTCTCACTTCTCATTTGTGTGAATGCTTTTGTCAGGCACACTTCATGCTCCCTCAGCTCTTATACATTTTTACATTTTCCTCACTTTAAGTTCCCAATAAAATAAGACTTATTATGTCCAAATCTTATTGAAGAATTTCATTCCGAACGGTTATCAACAGAAGAAATGAGTACACAGGCAATCCTAGCACCAAGAAACAATGAAGTCAAACGAATTTACGCGAAAATTGTGGATCGGTTACACAGCAAATTGGTTAAATGCGTATCAATAGACTGTGCTGAAACAGTTGGTGGTGATTGTGCGGAAGATGAAAACATCAACATACAACATCCCATAGAATATCTACAATCTTTAACACCGTCTGATCATTCACTGACCGAATTACTATTGAAAGAAGGATATATATCATAATGTTATTGCGTATTTTATGTATGAGTGATGGGCTATGCAATAGGACAAGATTAGTTGTATTCAAAATTGGTCAAACAATTTTAACAGGTGACAAGAAAGGTAATGTAGTACGTCTTTCGCGGATAGCATTAGACACCAAAGGAGATCTTGATATTGCCATTTGTATTAAAACATTAACAGTTTCCCGTTAGAATAGCTGTTGCTAGGGGGGCACGGTGGCACAGTGGGTAGCGCTGCTGCCTCGCAGTATGGAGACCCGGGTTCGCTTCCCGGGTGCTCCCTGCATGGAGTTTGCATGTTCTCTCCGTGTCTGCGTGGGTTTCCTCCTACAGTCCAAAGACATGCAGGTTAGGTGCACTGGCAATCCTAAATTGTCCCATGTGTGTGCTTGGTGTGTGTGTGTGTGTGCCCTGTGGTGGGCTGGTGCCCTGCCCAGGGTTTGTTTCCTGCCTTGCGCCTTGTGTTGGCTGGGATTGGCTCCAGCAGACCCCTGTGACCCTATAATTAGGATATAGCGGGTTGGATAATGGATGGATGGATAGCTTTTGCTATGACAATTAGCAAATCACAGGGACAAACATTCGAAAAAGTAGGTTTATTTATTAGAGAGAAAGAAACGATATTCACTCACAGGCAGCTATACATTGCGTTGTCACAATGTAACTCCAAACACAGAATCACAATTCAAAGTGATATTGACGAAAAGTTCATTCCAAATATCTTTTTTACTGAAGTTTTACAGTAAAAGTGTAAGTTTAAAAAGTACTTGTGTGTTAATTTCAAAGCCAAACAGAACAAAAACGTATAACGCAACATGAAACATAATTTTCTTTCAATTTATTATGTTTTACTATTTTTTAATATGGTTAATTACTCGCTGTAATGTAAAATAGTTAGGTCTATTAACTCCCATGAAAATAACAATCTTTTTAAATTGTACATCTGCTTCCCCATACGTGAGCAGCAGAGCCGCAAAGTGGCTAGCATGTAGCGCCCGCCCGGGGGTTGGCAAGCGAAGCGAGCAGGAGGCAGAGACCCCTAGTATATTAAAAAGATCAGCGACCCCTGCATTGATCCATGATGAACACCACTTTAAACATCACCTAATTCTGAAAAGGTTCTCCTCACCATAACTCTTTGCTTCCTGTGTTTGAGCCCAGTGATTTTGTGCCCACCAACACATCACACATTCAATTCCCACTTCTTTTAGTTTGGATGGAGCACAGTAGTGTAAAATCTGACAAGGGAAGTTGTATCAGTCAGATGTCAGAGTGACGTTTAGGAGGAGATTCACTTCTCAGTGGGATAAAAATTCCGAAGCAAGTAGTGTGTGGCTCGGGAGTAAAAATGAGAATGTCAACTGCATCTCCATTGAGAATATGAGGCAGGATAAAAAAAAGCCTGAAATGAGCAGAAATCAGGTAGGCACAGACCCCACAAGACGTTAATGGGGTCCAATCAAATATTAACATGGTAGTTGGAACGGGATCTGAGTTTTTATGAAAATTGCAAAGTTAGTTTGGGGCTTTGCTTAAGGTGAGTAGTCATACAAGCCTGCTATCAAAATGAAGATTACAGTAACACATGAACGACTCATTTGTAACTGAGAAAGTTTTTCAAGGATTTCAACTTTTAGAATGTCTAGGAGGAGGTGGAGGTCTGCAGGACTGTCATGGTGTCTGACTTTATCTGTTAGAATTGACTGTGGACCCCCAGGTGATTGTTTTCTCTATGAATGGTGCTGATAGGGGTTTTTGTTTTCCTCTCCTCCATTGTCAGCTGGTCATTGTTCAACAATAATGTTAATGGACACATATTGTGAGGTTCCATTTATGTTAATCTGCTTTGTTTTACTGTGTGTTTAAACAAATCTGTGTCTATATGTATATGCATTATATTGTCAATAATTTGTAAAGTTTGGAATTGCATTCTACCCATAACTGAGTGAAGAGGACTTTACCAAAGTAAACTGAATTGAATGGAATTTTAAAGAGTCTGAACACTTATGGAAGGCACTATATAATATCCATCTATCCTACACTGATTAGCACAATTGAAGCCACAAGGCAGGAAGCAGTCAGGGGTAGGCGTCTGTCCATTGTAGGACTCTCAAAGAGGGTCACTTTAACAGTAATCATATTTTATTTACAGCACATTCAGAAAGTATTCAGACCTTTCTCCTTTTACACATTTTCTTTATGTTGCATCCTTGTATTAAAATCATTTAAATTAATTTTTCCTTCATCAAGCAACACTCAGTACCCAAGAATGACAAAGTGAGATCAGACTTTTTGAAACTCTTGCTCAACTGAAATCTCACATTGACACAAGTATTCAGTCCCTCTACTCCGCACTTAGTTGAAGCCCCGTTGGCAGCGATTTCAGCTTGGAGTCTTCCTGGGTTTGACACAAAAAGCTTTGCCCTCCTGTATTTGGGGATTTTCTGCCATTCTTCTCTGCCAGAACCTCTCAAGCTCTGTCAGGTTGGATGGAGGTCATCGGTGGACAGCTGTATTCAGGTCTCTCCAGATGTGTTCAGTCCAGGCTCTACCTGGGCAACTCAATGACATTCACTCCTGTGTTGTCCTTACTTTGTGCTTTGGTTTGCCTTCCAACAGGACAATGATCCTTTGGTCTGGTCCGAGGCCCAGTGTTCTCTGCAGCAGGTTTTCATTAAGGATATCTCTGTGCTTTGCTCTGTTCAGAACTGCCCTCAACCCTGTCTACTCTCCGTGCCCCTGCTGCTGAAAAACAGCCCCACTGCATGATGCCAGCACCCAGTAGCGTAGCATGGGTGTCAGCCGCCCGGGGCAGAGGAAAATTCCGCCGCCCCCTTAATTTAGGTATGGTTCAAATTTTTACAAGATATTATTATTATTTATTGTGAAATTTTGCCGCCCCCTAAAAGTGCCGCCTGGGGCGAGCCGCCCCCACTACGCTACGCCACTGCCAGCACCACCACCACACTTCACTGTTTGAATGGCACTATGCAGGTGGCATGCGCTGCCTGCTTTCCTCCAGATGTGACACTTTGAACTGTTTGGTTGCAATTCTCTGTTTATTTCATCAGACCGGAGAATCTTGTTTCTCACAGTTCAGAACTCTTTTAGGGCGCTTATTTATTTATTTATTTATTTTACAAATTCCAAGACAGCTTTCATGTGTCATCTGACCACTTTGCCATACAGCCCAGACTAGTGTTGCAGTGATTCTTGTCATTCTGGAAGTTTCTCCCATCTCCACAGAAGCTCTCTGGAGCTCAGCCAAGTATGGCCATTGGGTTCTTGGTCACCTTTCTTACCAAGGCTCTCCTCCTCTGATTGCTCTTTTTGGGTGGGCAGCCAGGTGAAGAGTCATAGTTCTTGCAAACGTCTTCTATTTAAGAATTATGGAGGCCATTTTGCTTTTGGGGAACCTTTAATGTTGCAGGAGGTTTTTTTTTTTTTTTGCAGTTTTCCCCAGATCTGTTCCTCACAACAGTTCTGTCCCTAACGTCTTCGGGCAGCTCCTTCACCCTCATGGCTTGGTTTTTGCTCAGCTGTGGACCTTCTACAGACTGGTGTGTGTGTGTCTGTCCTAATCATGTGCCACCAACTGAATGGACCACAGGCGGAGTCCAGACAAGGTGTGGAAACAACTCCGTGAAGATTAACAGAGTGGGATGCACCTGAGTCAAATGTCAAGTGTTATAGGAAAGAGTGTAAATATGTGACATTTTAGTTTTTTTATTATTAAAAACTAGGGGGCTTCACCCCCTGCTCACTTTGCTCACCAACCCCATGCACTATGTGCCAGCCACTTCATATCTGTGCCGCTCGTGTATGTGGATTTCACTTTCACCAAACAGCAAATCTTTTATTTCTGGCATTTACGCCTCTTTATTTGGAAGAAACACTACTTTTCCCTGATGGCAACACGAATTAGACGATCTACAAGTCCCTGACTTAAAGTTTAAATCCGAACAATATATTCAATCTCTTTTCACTGTTCTGTTATTTCACCGAGTAATAATTTCCATTTGTTTGCGCTAATGTGATCTTTACTATCCTTTTTTTGGAGACTTTCGAATATTTGTACTTCCATTATCTCTAACCTGCTCTGCATGTGTATCGCGGCAACGTTTTTGAATTCTTTACCACCTTCTACTGTCATCTACTCTTTGTCTTTTATTTCCAGCCCCGGGCGTGGTTAACTCTCTTGGCACAAAGTCTCGTCTCGCGGGACATGAAAGTATCTCTCTGAAAAAGTCACGTCTTGTCCCAGGATTTTTTTATTATAACAGAAAGATTTGCTAAAATGTCTAAAATCAACAAACCAAAATGACGAATGAAAAATGGGAGTGTTGCTTGATGATGAGGGAAAAAAAATATTTAAGCTCCTTAAGGCTGCAACATAACAAAATGTGAAAAAAGTGAAGGAGAGTGGACATTTTATGAATGCCCTTCATATGAAGTTGTCCTTTTAAAACTTCCGATCAATTCGCACATATAGTGCCCGCCGTAATTTTTAGGGAGAATGGTAAATACAGATGCAAAGGGCAGAAGCGAGCCGAGGTGTCTTATGAAGCAATGAAACACGCCTGAGGAATCACAAACACCTGAGACGCCAACTGCCCCAAACATTATGGTGCCTTGAAATCGGGGGACCGTGTGTAAGATGTGTTGCCATTTCTACATGTGGTAACGAAGTGTCTGCAAATCCCCTCAAGTGAAAGTCAGCAATGTGCACGTCTAAATTGTTTGATTTGTAATTTTAGACTGTGCAGCAGAGGGGGTAAATCAAGAAAAATATCTTTGTCCCAGACATTCTGGAGGGCACCGTACTTATCAAACCTGCTTCATTCACTTCAGGGTTGGCAGGTGACGGAGCTTATCCTGGCAGCGCTGGATGGGGAAGAACACTCGCACACGCATGCGCACACTCACAGTTTTGAGTCTCCAACTAAACATAAGCTCAAGTGTTTAGAGGTGTGGGAGGACAAGTCCGTGAAATCGCGGCGTAACCCGCCAGGCAGCAAATCTTCGTAGCAAATTCTATATGTTAAAGACTGATTTTAATTAGGGTTCTTCGGATGCAAGCAAACTGTATTTGTACCAGCCTTACTTTTAATACAAGCGTGATGAATTTAGATCGCTCCAGTATAAACCGAAATAGACAGAATGACGTGAGGTGCAGAGCTCAGCATTTCATTCATTAGCCTTTGACCAAGGTATCAGGTGGATCCAGGTGTTTATTTCATTTCGTTCCCGTTTTTTTTTATTCTGGTTACAGCCGGTCATCGACAGGATTTCAGCAATCGGAACTGCCTCTTGAATTTAATCGGCTTCTATATAAACGTCCCTCGCAGCTGGGTGTTTAACTTAATTAAGGTTTATTATGAAAACGCTCTTCAGGTCACGCATTTAATTCAGCGGTAAGCTGCAGTATGAATTGTAAATCGCCCCCTGCGCAGTGGGGCCCACACGTAATCCTCGCACCCATAAGGCCACAATCCTTAACCCTCAATCGGCCGTGTTCTCCGTCCGCCCGTCCGTCCGTTCATTGGCGAGTCGCCTTCATAAGACTGGTGGCCTCATCTTTGTCTGCACAGCCCAGCGGCACCTTTCCTATTTTGCGTTCTTAAAATAACCTCGGAGAATTAATCGGTCTTTTGTCAGTGGAGGCTTTGCTTCACAGAAATACGCATTGGACTGAGCACGCTGTTCTTCGTTTATTTTTATCCTAATTAGATTTGAGTAATGAAATGAGCTTTTGTTCTGAAGCGTTCGCCTTTCAGCGATATAACTTTAAACAGCCAGCACGTCTACTCTGAGCTTTCCTTGTGTTTTAAATCTCCACAGTTTAAGGTGGATGAATTATTTCAGTCTCATTATGGCTGTAGGCGAATTCAGATTTTATTTAAAATGAACACCATTTTCTTTTTGTGAAGTTCATTCTTCAATTTTTTTGAACCTGATTTTACCAAAACCTGTGGAACCTAATCTAGCCGTACAGGGTGCAAGGCAGCATGGAAGAGCAGTTCACCAAGTCCATCAGTTCACCTCCACACTGAGATAATAGAAAGTGATGATTTGCACAAATTTACACATCTTTGGGATGTGGGTGGACATTGGAGAAACCTGAGTAATACCTGTGTGGACACAAAGCACCCAAAAGTCTGGTTCAGTTTTATCTGTTTGTGTAGGATAGGCATCAGCTTTCTGTGCACTTAAATTAGTTAATGTCTATGGTAAAAGACACTAATAATTCTTTATAAATGTAAAGAATTATTTTTATTATTATTATTAGTGTTCTTTACCATAGGCATTTAGTAATTCAAGGGCACAGAAAGCTGATGCCTATCCTGGCAACACTGGGCACAAGGTGGCAGCCAGCCCTGAATGGGATTCCAGTCGATCAGCAGTCACAGCAACTTGCAAACACCCACAGTCACCCATACCGGGCTTATTCATAGTCGCCAATTAACCTAAAAGAGCTTCTTTGGGATGGGCAAAGAAGAACGTTTAGAACATTAGAACAATCTAGACGAGAACAGACCATTCAGCCCAACAAAGCTCGCTAGTCCTATTTCCTTAATTATTCTAAAATAACATCAGATTTTGAAAGTCCCTAAAGTCCAGCTGTCTGCCACACTACTTGGTCGCTTATTCCAAATGTCCGTGGTTCTTTGTGTAAAGAAAAACTTCCTAATGTTTGTGCAAACAAGTTTCCAACTGTGTCCCTGTGTTCTTGTTGAACTAATTTTAAAATAAAAGTCTCAATCCACTGGATTAATTCCTTTCATAATTTTGAACAGTTCAGTCATGTCTCCTCTTGATCGTCTTTTACATAAACTGAAAAGGCTCAAATCTTAACGTTACTTCATAATTCATCCCCTGTAGCTCTGGACTCAGCCCTGTCGCTCTTCTCTGGACCTGTTCTTGTGCTGCTATGTCCTTTTTGTAGCCTGGAAACCAAAACTGCACACAAGACTCCAGATGAGGCCTCACCAGTGTGTTATAAAGCTTGAGCAGAACCTCCTAGGACTTGTACCCCACACATCAAGGTTCTATATAACCTCACATTGTGTTAGTCTTCTTAATGCTTTCTGAACACTGTTTGGAAGTTGATAGTCCACTGTGACTCCTAAATCCTTCTCATAAGGTGTACTCTCAATTTTCAGACCTCCCATTGTGTATTCAAACCTAATATTTTTATTTCCTGTGTAAAACTTTACATTTAATGACTTTAAATTTCATCTGCCTGAAATCTGCCCAAGCCTGTCTGCTATCCAAGTCCTTCTGTGATGATTCAACAGATTCTCGATTATCTGCCAATCCACCTATCTTGATGTCATCTGCAAACTTAACCATCTTATTATTTGTATTCCTATCAAAATCATGTATTTATATTTAAAATAGCAGCAGCCCCAGCACTGACCCCTGCTGGACACCACTCTTAATATCAGCCAGTTCTGATGAGGGTCCTCACACCATCACCCTCTGCTTCCTGGGTCTGAGCCAATTCTGCACCCATCTAAAAACATCACCCTGAACTCCCACTTCTTTTAGTTTGATGCCCACCCTCTCATGTGGCACCTTATCAAATGCTTTCTGAAAGTCAAGATAAATAATCTCATGTGCTCCACTTTGATCGTATCCTTTTGTTGCCTCCTCATAGAATTCCAGCATGTTAGTAAAACATGACCTCCATCTTCTGACCCCATGCTGACTGTTCAAAAAAACTCCTGTCCTTTCCATGTGCTGCTCAATCCTATCATTAATAATTCCTTCTATTAATTTTCCTGTGATGCATGTTAAGCTTACTGGCATATAGTTGCTTGGAATTGCCTAGTTATCCTTTTTATATAATGGGAAGATATTTTCCATTTTCCAATCCTTCAGAATCACCCAAGTGTGCAGTGACTTAAAAATATCTGTCAAGGGTTTACGTATATATATATATGTACTCACTAGCCACCTTAAGAACTCGAGGGTAAATATTATCTTGTTCTGGTGATTTGTTTGATTTCAGCTTATTTAATCAGAGCAGCTTTTCTCCCTCCACAATTTCTACATCCTTCAGTATCTCCTTTGTAGTCCCGTTTACCACTAGGAAGTTATCCACTTTGTCACTTGTGAAGACCTCAGAAAAATGCTTATTTAGGGCATCTGCTATTTCACTGTCTGTA